>NC_073265.2:78875000-79490500 GCF_029289425.2 Pan paniscus | reverse complement strand
TTCAATTTTAGTTTTCATCTGTTGATTTTCCACCATAGAGGATGAAGACTGAACTCTTTCACTATCGGTACACATTCACACACATACGCACACACACATGCACCTTCCCAATTCTCCCAAACTGGTAGGAGAATGAATGAATACATTTTGGTACATTTGCACAATGGAATATTATACAGCTTTGAAAGTGAATGAATTAAAGAACCAGGGAACAGCAAGTATGAATCTGGATGGTATCATAATGAGTGGAAAAAGCATGTCTCAGGTGACCACACAGAGTGATACCCTTTTTATAACATTCTAAACCAAGTGAAAGGAAACAATTCATTGTTCAAGCCCCTATAAATGTGATGAAGCTGTTTTTAAAAACCAAAAGGGCCTGATGCTGTGTCTCACTTAAGGCCATGATTTCAAGACCAGTCTGGGCAATATAGCAAGATTCCTTCCTACCAAAAAAAATTTTTTTAAATTAGCTGTGCGTGGTGGTGCACACCTGTAGTCCCAGCTACTCTGGAGGCTGAGGTGGGAGGATTGCTTAAGCCCAGGAGGTGGAGGCTGCAGTGAGCTATGATCACACCACTGAATTCCAGTGTGTGTGACAGAGTGAGACCCTGACTCATAAAATGAAATACTTAAAAAAAAAACAAAAAAAAAAAAGAAGAAGAAGAAACACCAAATTTAGGATGGTGGTTATCTTTAGTTGGGGGAGGCTGGGAGATGGGAAAGGCAAGAAGCCCATGGATATTATTGGCTAGTTGGGCTGTGGATTCAAATGAGGGTTCATTATATAAATAAATGCATGCATAAATGCATACATAAGCAAATCAAAGTAAACAAAACGAAAGAGATAAAGCATGAGCTGAACAATGATAATGTGTTCTTAACTACACAGACTTCATAGCAGTGCTGCGCATCATGGTAAAAATTCTGGAAATTTTTATCAAATTAAATTGCTTTGAAAATAAACTTCCCCACCTCCACTTTCTCTGTTTCTTCTTTCTTAACTGCTTATTATTTGACCAGTGGACCTCCTGTATTGATTTTTTTTTTTTGGCAAAGTCTTGCTCTGTTGCCCAGGCTGGAGTGCAATGACACGATCTCGGCCCACTGCAGCCTCTGCCTCCCAGGTTCAAATGATTCTCCTGCCTCAGCCTTCCAAGTAGCTGGGACTACAGGTGTGTGCCGTTATGCCTGGCTAATTTTTTTGTTTTTTTTTTTTTTGAGATGGCGTCTCACTCTGTCGCCCAGGCTGGAGTGCAGTGGCGTGATCTCAGTGGTGATCTCAGCCCACTGCAACCTCTACCTCCCAGGTTCAAGTGATTCTCCTGCCTCAGCCTCTTGAGTAACTGGGATTACAGGCATGTGCCACCACACCCAGCTAGTTTTTGTATTTTTAGTAGAGACGGAGTTTCACCATGTTGGCCATGCTGGTCTTGAACTCCTGACCTCAGGTGATTTGCCCGCCTTGGCCTCCTGAAGTGCTGGGATTACAGGTGTGAGCTACCATGCCAGGCTTGATTTTATTTTCTATTTTCTCTTCTAGTTTCCATCTCTTTGTCTCTGTCTCTTTGCTCTATTTTCTGGGAGATTTCCTCCACTTCAATTCCAACTTTTCATTTCTACTGTCATGTTTTTAATTTCCAAAAACTCATCTTCGGAAAATTCCTGAATGTTCCTTTTCTATGGTAACCTTTCTTTGCAGTATATCTGCCTCCAACTCCTGCTCTAGGACTCAGTCTTCCTGGGTGTGCTGCATCATTTACCGGCCGTCCATCTACTTATTGTCTTACTATTGTCCTCTCCACCATTCTCCACTTCTTTATGGGTATATGTCTCTTAAACAATACTTTACCGTAATTTAATTGTTTTTTCAGGAAGTTGTCTACCCTGAAATTTTTATGTAAATATTTACAATTGGCTGGGTGCGGTGGCTCACGCCTGTAATCTCAGCACTTTGGGAGGCTGAGGCAGGCGGATCACTTGAAGTCACAAATTTGAGACCAGCCTGGCCAACACGGTGAAACCCCGTCTCTACTGAATACACAAAAATTAGCTGGGCGTGGTGGCTTACGCCTGTAGTCCCAGCAATTTGGGAGGCTGAGGCAGGAGAATCGCTTGAACCTGGGAGGCAGAGGTTGCAGTGAGCCAAGATTGCACCATTGCACTCCAGCCTGGGTGACAGAGCAAGATTCTGTCTCAATAAATAAATAAATAAATAAATATTTACAATGTATTTATATATCAACCTCTAGATTTTAATAAGAATCTATATCGTACCTTCAAATAAAACAAGAAATCTTTTACTCTCTTTCTTCCCTCTTTCATTTATTTTCCTCTTCCCACCTCCCATGTTGAAATAATCAGAGATTCCCATTGCAGAGTTTTGTTTTGTTTATTTTTAATCCACACCTTCTTGGACATCAAAAAGTTTTACTGGCTTCTTTACCCACCACTCCTTATATCTCACATCTCCCTCTTGGATTCTGTCTTATCAATTGCTGCATTAAAAATTATCAATATTTGGCCAGGGATGGTGGCTCATGCCTGTAATCCCAGCACTTTGGGAGGCTGAGGCGGGCGGATCACAAGGTCAGGAGATCGAGACCATCCTGGCCAACATGGTGAAGCCCCATCTCTATTAAAAGTACAAAAATTAGCTGGGCGTGGTGGCACGTGCCTGTAATCTCAGCTACTCAGGAGGCTGAGGCAGGAGAATCACTTGAACTAGGGAGTTGGAGGTTGCAGTGAGCTGAGATCGCGCCACTGCACTCCAGCCTAGGCGACAGAGTGAGACTCTGTCTCAAACAAAAACAAAACAAAACAAAAAATTATCAATATTTAGTGGCTTAAAACAAAATATGGCTGGGCGCTGTGGCTCCTTCCTGTAATCCCAGCACTTTCGGAGGCCGAGCCCAGTGGGTCGTTTGAGCTCAGGAGTTCAAGACCAGCCTGGGCAGCAAGGCGAAATTCCTGTCTCTACAAAAAATACAAAGATTAGCTGAGCATGGTGGTGTGCACCTGTAGTCCCAGCTACTCAGGAGGCTGAAGTGGGAGGATCGCTTGAGCCCAGGAGGTGGAGGTTGCAGTGAACTGTGATTGCACCACTCCACTCCAGCCTGGTTGACAGAGTAAGACTCTGTCTCAGGTAAAAAACAACAACAACAACAAAAAAGAAACATGTATTATTTCACAGTTTTCCTGGGCCAGGATGCAAGCATAGCTTAGCTGGGCCCTCTGATTCAGGGTCTTTTGAGGCTGCAATCAATGCTGGGCTCTCCTCCAAAGGGTTGACTGGGGAAAGATTCAGAATTTAGTTTATTCAGGGCTGTTGGCCTCAGGGTCTCAGTTCCTAGCTGGATGTTGGCTGGAGGCTTCCCTTGGGCCTTGGCAATATGGATATCTCCATAGGGTAGCTCACAACATGTCAGCTGGGTCCTCTGAGTAAGCAAAGGAGAAAATTTTCTAGCAAAATAGAAGCCAGAACTTTTGCTGTCTCCTATTGGCTAGAAGCAAGTCACAGGCCCACCCACACTCATGGAGAGGGCATTACACAAGGGAGTGAACACCAACAGGTGGGGATCACTGGGGACCCTCTTAGTGTCTGTCTGCCACAAATTCCTAATTTTTCTTGTTGAAACACATCCTCTAATAATTCTTTCATATGTGGTTCTTGGCTGGTAAAATGTTTTAGATCTTGGCAGGGCGCGGTGGCTCATGCCTGTAATCCCAGCACTTTGGGAGGCCGAGGCGGGCGGATCACCTGAGGTTCGGAGTTCGAGACCAGCCTGACCAACATGGAGAAACCCCGTCTCTACTAAAAATACAAAATTAGCCGGGTGTGGTGATGTGCACCTGAAGTCCCAGCTACTCGCGAGGCTGAGGCAGGAGAATCACTTGAACCGGGGAGGCGGAGTTTGCGGTGAGCCAAGATCACGCCACTGCACTCTAGCCTGGGCAACGAGAGTGAGACTCTGTCTCAAAAAAAAAAGAAAAAAAAGTTTTAGATCTCAAAGGTCTGAAATGGACGTGTTTTGTTCTCCACTTGGTGGATAGTATATGTGGGGATAGATTTCTGGGCTCATAATGTTTTTCCCCCTTGTAAGGCCAAGGTGGGCAGATCACCCGAGGTCAGGAGTTTAAGACCAGCCTGGCCAATGTGGTGAAATCCCGTCTCTACTAAAGATACAAAAATTAGCCGGGCATGGTGTCAGATGCCTGTAATTCCAGCTACTCGGGAGGCTGAGGCAGAAGAATTGCTTGAACCCGGGAGGTGTAGGTTACAGTGAGCCGTGATTGCACCATTGCACTCCAGCCTGGGCAACGAGAGTGAAACTCCATCTCAAAAAAGATAATAATAAAAATAAAAATAAACGCTTTCCCCCCTCAGACTTTGTCATTATCTTCTTGCATCCAGTGTTACCAAAAGAAGAGCTGATGCCAATCCAATTTTTTGTCCCTTTTTAGTTGATCTGTTTTTCCTCTCTTAAGGAAGGATTTCTTTAAAAAATATTTTTAGAGATGGGTGTTTCACTATGTTGCCCAGGCTGGTCTTGAACTCCTGGCCTCAAGTGGTCTTCCCGCCTCAGCCTCCCAAATAGCTTGGATTACAGGCGCATGCCGCCACAACCCACTCCAAGACTTATCTTTTATCTCTGATACTGTGAGATGTCACCACACTGTCACTGGGTACAGTTCATTTGTTTTTTTTTCTTTTTTTAATTGACAAATAAAATTGTACATATATGGTGAGCAACATGATGTTTTAAGATATGTAAACACTGTGGAATAGCTATATCAAGCTAATTAATGTATGCATTACTTCACATACTTATTTGTACTGAGAACACTTAAAATCTACTCTCTTAGCAATGTTCAAGTATATAGTACGTTGCTTTCGACTATAGTCACCAGGTTGTACAATAGGCCTCTTGAACTTATATTTTCTGTCTAACTGAAATTTTGTATCCTCTGACCAACATCTCCCCAGTCCCTGGCAAACACCATTCTATTCTCTGCTTCTATGAGCTTGACTTTTTTACAGTTCACATACAGGTGAGATCATTCAGTATTTGTCTTTCTGTGTCTGGCTTATTTCACTTCACATAATGTCCTCCAAGTTCATCCACAGCAACATAGAAAGACTTCACCTCTACAAAAACATTGTTTCTTAATTAGTTGTTGCAAATGACAGGATTTCTTTCTCTTTAAAGGCTGACGGGTGCAGTGGTGCCTGCCTGTAATCCCACCACTTTGGGAGGCCGAGGAGAGCGAATTGCTTGAGCTCAGGAGTTTGAGTCCAGCCTGGGCAACATGGTGAAACCCTGTGTCTACAAAAAAATACAAAAATCAGCTGGGCATGGTAGCACATGCCTGTAGTCCCAGCTCCCCGGGAGGCTAAGGTGGGAGGATTGCTTCAGCCTGGGAGGTCAAGGCTGCAGTGAGCTGTATTTGTGCCACTGCACTCAAGCTGGGGTGACAGAGTGAGACCCTATCTCAAAAAAGAATAAAAAATGAAAGAAAGAAAGAAAGAAAGAAAAGATGGAAGGAAGGAAAGAAAGAAAGAAAAGAAGAAAAGAAAGAAAGAGAGAAAGAGAGAAAGAAAGGCTGAATAGTATTCCACTGTGTATGTATACCAACATTTTCTTTTTTTTCTCTTTTTTTTTTTTGAGACAGAGTCTTGTTCTGTCGCCCAGGTTGGAGTGCAGTGGCATGATCTCAGCTCACTACAACCTCCGTCTCCTGGGTTCAGGTGATTCTCCTGCCTCAACCTCCTGAGAAGCTGGGACTACAGGCACATGCCACCACGTCCAGCCAATTTTTTGTATTTTTAGTAGAGATGGGGTTTCACCATGTTAACCAGGATGGTCTTGATCTCCCAACCTCAGGTGATCCACCCACCTTGGCCTCCCAAAGTGCTGGGATTACAGGCGTGAGCCACCACGCCCTGCCTATACCACCATTTTCTTTAACCATTCATCCATTGACAGTTAAGTTGATGACCTATCTTGGCTATTATGAATAGTGCTACAGGAAACATTGGAGTGCTGATATCTATTTAACATACTGATTTCACTTCTTTGGGATATATAAGTCACATATGGTAGCTCTATTTTTAAATTTTTGAGGAATCTCCATGGGTTTTTTTTGTGGGGGAGACAGGGTCTTACTCTGTCACCCGGGCTAGAGTACAGTGGTGTGATCATAGCTCACTGCAGCCGTGGTCTCCTGTGCTCAAGCAATCTTCCCACCTCAGCCTCCTGAGTAGCTGGGTCCACAGGCACGTGACATCACACCCGGCAATTTTTTTTTTTTTAGTAGAGACAAGGTCTCAATATATTGCTCAGGGTGGTCTTGAACTCCTGAGCTCAAGCAATCCTCCTACTTGGCTGGGATTACAGGTGTGAGCCACATAGCCTAGCCATCTATCTATATATACTGTATTGTAGTGTATATAATTAATCTAAAGTCTCCCTGATTTCTCTGTTTCCTGAGTTTGGTATCTCTGTTTTAAGGTTGTGTTTTTCCTCAAATATTTTTTGATTCCTGGATGTGCGACTGTCTTTTTATATTTGAGCATCCTTGTTAGCTTTCACAGAAGACCTTGACAATGGGCTAGTCATAGGTATTGCTCACTTCTTGCTTCCTAAAGAGCAGAAAGTTAATTGAGTTTGGGCAACTGCATGTTCAGCCAGCTCAGGTAACAAATCATGATTGTTCTAAATCAATTGTTGTAATTCCAATTCTGTTTTTTTTTTTTCCAGCCTCTCTTGCAGCAGGGCTGATGTGTGACAAAGTTCTGGCCAATGAGATGTAAGTGGAAGCCTACTTAGGAATTTCTGGGAAAACTTTTACTTTATCATAAAAGGGACACTTTTATGAGTGAAAACTCAGTGACACTACATCTTTCCCTTCTTCCTTCGACATGATGTTGTGTCCGGAGTTGATTCCTTCCGGTGGGTTTGTGGTCTGACTGACTTGAAGAATGCAGCAGCAGACCTTTGCGGTAAGTGTTACAGCTCTTAAAGGCGGCACAGACCCGAAAAGTGAGCAGCAGCCAAGATTTATTGTGAAGGGCAAAAGAACAAAGCTTCCACAGTGTGGAAGGGGACCTAAGCAGGTTGCCACTGCTGGCTGGATGGCGGGGGGGGGGGGGGGGGGGCGGGGGGTGGAGGGGAGCTTTTATTCCCTTATTTGTCCCCACCCATGTCCTGATGATTGGTCCATTTTACAAAGTGCTGATTGGTCCATTTTACAAACCTTGGGCTAGCTACAGAGCGCCAATTGGTGCATTTTTACAGAGCACTGATTGCTGCATTTTACAAACCTCTAGCTAGCTACAGAGCGCTGATTGGTGCATTTTACAATCCTAGCTACAGAGTGCTGATTGGTGCATTTTACAATCCTCTTGTAAGACAGGAAAGTTCTCCAAGTCCCCACTCGACCCAGGAAGTCCAGCTGGCCTCACCTCTCAATGTTGTATCTGAAGTGCAGCAGCCATCACATGACCATAAGGAAGCTGTATACTAAGGATGATGAAGTGGAGAGGTAGAAAATCTGTTTTCTGTATAGCTTCCTTGAGTTAGAGACACTAAACCTGAAACCACCTATCTCTAGACATCTCGTGATGTAATTTAATTAAATGTCTTTTTTGCTTGAGTCATTATTAGTCAGATTTCTTATTATTTGCTAAACATTACTAACTAATGTGACCAGTGTGTGACACTGTGACTGTTTGCTACATCCTGAATCCAATTATTATGGTAGAGGAATGGGATACTTTGCTGGGTGGGTTGAGCAAGTAGCTTATGTTTTTATCGTGTTGGTGGTCTTCCAGAGCACTGCCTTACTTTTTGAGCTCAAGTGCTCACCCGGCTACTCCTTTTTTGTTGTTGTTGTTACAAAATATTGAAAACTAATAAGATGTTTATTGAAAGAACAGCAACACAAGCCAAAATAAACCTATAACAATAGACATAATGAAACAAAAACCAAAATTCACTGGGGAGGAAAAAGATTTAAACAAACATCCTGGGAATTCCTATCTAGGGCACTCCTTTGTGTGCCAGGCGCCCATTATGTGTCAAACGTCATCTGATAACATCGGTGAAAAATCTTCATTCACACTTTCTTGGTGCAGAAGACATAGACCTGATGACGAAGTCACTGCGAAGTGGTTTCTGGATGTGTTTTCTGGTGGCGTCTTAAGGTCTCAGCCTGACCGAAGGCTCTTGGACACTTGGAACATTTGTAGGATTTCTCTCCGGAGTGGATGCGCTGGTCCTCCTTCAGATTCGCCTTGTAGGTGAAAACTTTCTTGCAGTCTTTACATTCGAAGGGCTTCTCCCCTGTGTGGCTTCTCTTGTGGCACTTCAAGTAGGACTTCTGGGTGAACTGCTTCTGGCAGACGTCACACGTGTAGGGCCTCTCGCCAGTGTGGGTTTGTTGGTGAAATTGCAGGTCTATGCCCTGCCTGAAGCGCTTCCCACAGAGATTACATTGAAAGAGTCTCTTTCCTGTGTGTGATCTCTTGTGGATGGCTAGCTTGCCGCAATACTTAAACCTCTTACTGCACACCTCACATGCAAAGGGCAGCAGTTCCTTAACTTCTTGGCCATCGGGGTGACTGACCGGGCCCACAGGGCCTGGTGGATAAACTGAATTTATCTCAGCTTGTCCCTGTCACCCTGCTACTCCTGACTGCAGGCAGAGGCCTCTGCTGTCCTCTGTTTGGTACAAGCAGGGGAGGAAAGCAGAGAGCCAGACCCTTGTTCCTACTGTGATGCCTGAATTAACCACCTTCATGGTGCCCCAGAGCTTCCTCCTCTTCCACGTATCTACCGTCTCCAAGCTTAGAGCCCCTAAGATGCTCTTGACTTGTACAGCAATCTTTTCTTGCATGTGGTTTAGGCTGTGGTTTCCTCCTGTAGTCTAGCCTCATTCTCCTTCTGCCTTTCAGAGGTTCCTGATCATTTATGGTCTACTGAGAGCACTCTGTTTTCCAGTGTTGCCACTGTGTGTGTGTGTGTGTGTGTTTGTGTGATTGTGTGTGTTTGTGTGATTGTGTGTCTGTGTGTCTGTGTGTATCTATGTGCCTACTTCACATCTGATCCAAAAACTGTGATTTGTATTCATGAAAAGAATAGGCCGGGTGCAGTGGCTCATGTCTGTAATCCTAGCAGTTTGGGAGGCAGAGGCAGATAAATCGCTTGAGCTCAGGAGTTCGAGATTAGCTTGGCCAACATGGCAAAACCCATCTCTACAAAAAAATACGAACATTAGCCAGACGTGGTGGTGTGTGCCTGTAGTCCAGGTACTTGGGAGGCTGAGGTGGGAGGATTGCTTGAGCCTGGGAGGCGAAGGTTGCAGTGAGCTGAGATCACGCCACTGCACCCCGGTCTGGGCAATAGAGCCAGGCACTGTCTCAAAAGAAAGAAAGAAAGAAAGAAAGAAAGAATAGTCAGCCTTATTTTTAAATATCTAAACTCTCTCTTCTAGGACTCTATCTGAAGAAATAGCAGAATTATAGTCGAAGTTTTATATTCAAAGATTTCCTTTCCAGCAGTATTTGTGTAATAGGATTAATATCTTACAAAGTATCAAAGAGCCTTTTCAAGTACAGAACCTTCTCTCTGTGTGGCTTGAAGCATCCAGCCTGCCTAGAGGCAGGAGAAGAGGTGTGGGAAGTAAAAGTATTAAGGTTTACTAGAATTCATTATTTCTTTGAAATTGATACATGTCCCTATAATCAATGTTTGCTGACAATAGCTGTTGGCCAGGCAGTAGTTTCGATATGGTTGTCATTGTCTGCATATATGAAAACTTGATCTGAAAACCTTCTATTAACACCTTCTATAAGATTAAAAGAAGAAAAAGGGACAGGAGGTGCAGCATAAAAACCTGCAGAATGAGGCCAGGCGCAGTGGCTCACGCCTGTAATCCCAGCACTTTGGGAGGCTGAGGCAGGTGGATCACTTGAGGTCAGGAGTTCGACACCAGTCTGGCCAACATGGTGAAGCCCTGTCTCTACTAAAAATACAAAAAATTAGCCAGGTATGGTGGCGGGCACCTGTAATCCCAGCTACTTAGGAGGCTGAGTCAGGAGAATCGCTTGAACCCAGGAGGCAGAGGTTGCAGTGAGCCGAGATCGTACACACTGCACTCCAGTCTGGGTGACAGAGCAAGACTCTTTCTCAAAAAATGAAAAACAAACTTGCAGAATGAGTGTCAACAGTTGGGAAAGCAATCCCAGAGGCAGGATCCCGTATCAACAACTCTCTCAATGCACAGGCAGCAATGCTGTATAGAAAGACACGGTCATTATCGACTTTGATATGAAAAGGGGTTCAGAAGAATCAATGTCTACATCAGTCTCTTCTGTAAAGAAGTTATATATAGAAATACCTTCCAACTATTTCACTTAGATTTTCCTTTTTACATATGCACAAGATGATATATAAAAATATATGTCTAAATAAGTCTAAAAAGAGCTTTTTGAATGAGTGTAAACCAAAATTCTAAATAAGAAAGCATTGTTCACAATTTAATTGGCAGTTTGTTTTTCTTTCTTAGGAGTACCTAAAATAACAGTGCATCTTACAACTGATGGTGCTAGTTGTGGTGAAATGCAAAATTATAGAAAGTATGAGGAGAGAAGAAGTAATTAATATCTAGTTCTGACATTCAAAATAGATTATGCAGCAAGACATTAGCCTTGCAAAATAGGTGTTTGTCTTAAGAGATCTTCTAAATTATTTTCTTTCGATCCTACGTGCAGATATCCTTTAGCATTTCAACAACCAAGACCAGAGGACTTAGCCCGTAGAGTTGTCTCCTAAGTGGAAAAGAGAGCCCTTTCAGCCTAGATTGTGGGCCTCAAGGCTTGCCGCCTCGCTGGAGGGATGTGTGTGGCAGATCAAGGTGGAAGCCTGCCTGTTTGAGGTCATGGGGAAAGTGGGAAGAAGAAAGCAGTGAAGGGCCGGGTTCGGTGGCTCACTCCCAGCACTTTGGTAGCCCAAGATGGGCGGATAACTTGAGGTCAGGAGTTCGAGACCAGCCTGGCCAACATGGTGAAATCTCGTCTCTACTAAAAATACAAAAATTAGCTGGGCATGGTGGTGCATGTCTGTAATCCCAGCTACTTGGGAGGCTGAGGCAGGAGAATAGCTTGAACCCAAGAGGCAGAGGTTGCAGTGAGCTGAGATTGCACCACTGTGCTCCAGCCTGGGTGACAGAGCAAGACTCCGTCTCAACAACAAAACAACAACAAAAAAAGGCAGCAAAGGAGGAGAGGGATTCAGGCAGAAATGCGACCAGAGTTAGAGAAGTCAGTAACTGAGCGATACCCATGGTGAGGGGGGCTTTGCCTCCCTTCTGCTTGGAGCCCCTGAAGGAGGCTGCCTCAGAGGAAGCCCTGTAACTCTCCGAGGCACAGTCTCGTCAATTAAGGCACAGTTTGAGCAGGCGGAGCAAGGATCCGAGCTTCAGCCTTCCTGAACTTCTGTACAGCCCCCATGGGGTGAATGGGATCCTGATGTCACTAGGGTGGGCTGTGAAGTTGCCAGAGGGGATCACCCTGGATTCAGAAGAGGCCTGAGCAAACCCACAGCCAAAGACCCCTCGGCCTCCCTCCCACTCCTGCCCCTGGGATCTCAGCAGCCACAGTCCTGCCCCTAATACTCCCCAGCTGCCACTTGGGACAGGAGCGGAAGATGGACTGCTTTTCTTAGAGAGACTGAGACCTGTGTATAAGGATTACTGGATAGGACTAAGTTTTCAAGGTAACTTTTTCCCCCCACACTAACCAGAGAAGAGAACTTGGGAAGTAGAAAAAATAAAAGAACTACATTTTTTTCTTTACATCCCAGATATAGTTGAGCTGCATTTTAAGACCCTGCTACATTTAGAAAAATGAAAGTGTGGAAACAAATATGTTGTGATAGGAGAATGATTTAACAAGTTACTATACATGCATAAAATGGATTTTTACACAGTTATTAAAATTATGTTTTTTAAATTTTGAATTTATTTAATTTAGTTTTTAAAAAAATTAAATTATTTAATTTAATTTAATTTTTTTGGTTTTTTTTTTTTTTTAGATTTTAGAGACATGTATGTCTCTCTCTGTTGCTCAGGCTGGAGTGTGATGGCACAATCACAGCTCACCGTAGCCTTGAACTCCCGGGTTCAAGCGGTTCTTATGTCTCAGCCTCCCAAGTACCTGGGACTACAGACACCCACCACCATGCCCAGCTATTTTTTGTATTTTTAGTACAGACGGGGTTTCACCATGTTGGCCAGGCTGGTCTCAAACTCCTGGTCTCAAGTGATCCTCCCACCTCTGCCTCCCATAGTGCTGGGATTATAGGCGTGAGCCACCGCACCCAGCCCTGGCTAATTTTTTAAATGTTTTGTAGAGACAGGATCTAGCTATGCTGCCAAGGCTGATCTTGAACTTCTGGCCTCAAGCCGTCCTTGAGGATCAAAAAGATAGAGTCCTTCTACAAGACCACTAGCCTGGACTCTGAAAAAAATGTCGATGACATGAATGTTAAAACAAGGCTGTGGGCTCTGAGCTCGGAGATGGTAGGTACAGGGAACAGAAGGAAGCTCTGGGACACCGTGAAGGTGGTTAATTCAGGCATCACAGTAGGAATAAGGGTCTGGCTCCCTGCTTTCCTCCCCTGCTTTCCTCCCCTGCTTCTACCAAACAGGATAGCAGAGGCCTCTGCCTGCAGTCAGGAGTAGCAGGGTGAGAACTTGAGCTCAGAAGGTAGGATAGTGCTCTGGAAGACCACCAACACTTAGGAGCAAGAAAAAGCTAAAAACATAAGCTGCTAATTCAAGACATCTCGATGGAGGTGAGTGCTCCCAGACGATGAGGAAGATGATATTGAAGCAGCAATGCCAGAAAACAAATTGCCATTAGACAATCTGGCAGAAGGGTTTCCATTAGTTAAGACTGCCTTGACTTCTTTTATGACATGGACCCTTCTATGATACAGGCACTGAAACTCAAGCGAATGGTGGAAGAAGGATTGGCACCATATAGGAACACTTTTCAGAGAAATAGAAAAGCAAAAAAGTCAGACCGAAATTCTGATGTATTTCTGCAAGTTGCACTGAGTGTGCCTGCCTGTCCTGCCTCCCCTTCCACCTCTTCCGCCTCTGCCACCCCTGAGACAGCAAGACCAACCCTCCTCTTCCTCCTCCTCGGCCTAATCAATGTGAAGATGACAAGGATGAAGAAATTTATGATGATTTACTTAATAAATAGTAAATATATTTTCTCTTCCTTATGATTTTCCTAAAACATTTTCTTTTCTCTAGCTTACATTATTGTAAGAATACATCATATAATACATATAACATATAAAATAAGTAAAATGTTTATGCCATTGTAAGGCTACCAGTCAACAGCAGGCTATTAGTAGTAAAGCAATTTCTGCTGTTCCAATAAAAAGAAAGAAAGAAAGAAAGAAAGAAAGTAGTTAAGTATCTGGAGAGTGAAGAGTTATATGCAGATATTTTACTGCATTGGGTAAGGGGGATGTCAATGCCCCAACCCCCCACATTGTTCAAGGGTCAACTGTATTAAATTGTAAACCTTTTTTTTTTTTTTAAAGAGATGAGGTCTTGCTATGTTGCCCAGACTGGTCTCAAATTCGTAGGTTCAAATGATCCTCCTGCCTTGGCCTCCCAAACTGTTAGGATTGTAAGCATGATCCACCACGCCCAGCCTAAAACATAATTTCTTTTTTTTTTTTTTTTTTTGAGATGGAGTCTTGCTCTGTCACCCAGGCTGGGGTGCAGTGGCATGATCTCGGCTCACAGCAAACTCTGCCTCCCGGGTTCAAGCAATTCTCATGCCTCAGCTTCCCAATATAGCTAGGATTATATTCTCACGTCACCATGCCCGGTTAATTTTTGTATTTTTAGTAGAGACAGAATTTCACCACGTTGGCCAGGCTGGTCTCGAACTCCTGGCCTCAAGTGATCCAGCCGCCTTGGCCTCCCAAAGCGTTGGGGTTATAGGCGTGAGCCACCATGCCTGGCCTATTCACATTGTTGTACAACCATCACCACCATCCATCCATGGAACTCATTTCATTTTGCAAAATGGAAACTCTGTGCCTGTTAAACAACATCCTCCCTTCCTCTTCCCTCTGCCCCGGCAACCACTATCCTGCTCTCTGTTTCTATAAATTTGACTACCCTAAGTACCTTATGTAAGTGGAATCATAGAGTATTTATCCTTTTGCAACTGGCTTTTTTTTAAATCACTTTGCATAATGTCCTCTAGGTTCATCCATGTTGTAATATGTGTCAGAATTTCCTTTGTAAAGCTGAATGATATTCCATTCTGTTGTGTATACCACCTTTTGTTTATTCAATCATCTGTTAATGGATACTTGGGTTGCTTCTATGTTTTGGGTATTGCAAATAATGCCCACTATGAACGTGTATAGACAAATACCTCTTCGAGCCCCTACTTTCAGTTCTTTTGGATATATACCCAAAAGTAGAATTGCTGGACATCTGGTGGTTCTATTTTTAATTTTTGAGAAACTGCCATACTGTTTTCTATAGTAGCTGTACCATTTTACTTTCCCACCAACAGTGCACAAGGGTTTCAATTTCTCCACATTCAAACTTGAAGACTGATATATACAAACTTGTCTGATGAACTAGAGTCTTCCGGCACATGCAGGAAAGAGAATGAAGCTCTGAAAGAAAATCATCATGTGTAAGGAAGATGCTGGCAGACAGGATACAGTAGCAGGGTCAGAGGGCACAAGGATTTCAGGGACCCCATGTGCCTGTGCAGGTCTACCCTAACTCAGACACTCCACGAAGTGCCTGTGGGTAACTGCAAAGCCATTTTTGTGTCGATGCATTGATCTTTCTCTTATTAATCAATAACAGCTTCTCATATTTCCCAATTTGTCATTATGTTCAGAACTAAATACAACCCTGAAAGTTTATTTGAAATGCCATCTTTGTAATATCCTTTTAAAAAAAGATATAGATACTCTTTTTTTTTTTTTTTTGAGACGGAGTTTCGCTCTTGTTGCCCAGGCTGGAGTGCAATGGTGCAATCTCGGCTCACCGCAACTTCTGCCTCCCGGGTTCAAGCGATTCTCCAGCCTCAGCCTCTTGAGTAGCTGGGATTACAGGCATGTGCCACCATGCCTGGCTAATTTTGTATTTTTAGTAGAGATAGGGTTTCTCCATGTTGGTCAGGCTCATCTCGAACTCCGGACCTCAGGTGATCCACCCGCCTCGGCCTCCCAAAGCGCTGGGATTACAGGTGTGAGCCACCACGCCCAGCCAAGATATGAATACTCTACTTGCAAATATTTCTTGGTTTTTTATTTTATTTTTAAGTAAAAGCAAGTTTATTAGGAAAGTAAGGAATAAAAGAATGGCCACTCCATAGACAGAGCAGCCTCTTGGCTTTTTATACTGGTCCACTGATGTGTACATGTAATGCCATGGTTTATATATTTTTAGTTTTATGAGATAATCTAATAACCAACAGGGCAAGTTCCCCTTTGTGAGTCCTATCAATCTGAACTTGAATTTTCCTGCTGCACTTGTTTTTCTAGGTGTATCTATTCTAGAACGATTAGAGCCCCTGGAGTGACAATCAATTGTCAGGGCTTAGGACATAATGATGCTGGGCCTCCCAGACAGGTCTCTCTCTGCCCAGCAGGAACCTCCATGGTAATCACAGTCAGTGATGGTAACTTCCCCTAAGGTATTCCCATTATGCCAGACTGACTTCACTCTCTTTTTTTTTTTTTTTTTTTTTGAGATGGAGTCTCACTCTGTCACCCAGGCTGGAGTGCAGTGGCACGATCTCAGCTCACTGCAACCTCCGCCTCCTGGGTTCAAGCAATTGTCCTGCCTCAGCCTCCCAAGTAGCTGGGATTACAGGTGTGCACCACCACACATGGGTAACTTATGTATTTTTAGTAGAGACAGTGTTTCACCATGTTGGCCAGGCTGGTCTGGAATTCCTGACCTTAATGATTCGCCCACCTCAGCCTCTCAAAGCGTTGGGATTATAGGCGTGAGCCACCGCACCCAGCCAAGTGCCCTCTTTCAGTGGATCTCTACTGCTGCTCCACCCAATGCGGCTGACTGGACCGGAGCACCTGAAAAACTTCCCTGTTTCCAGGGACGAATTAAACCTTCTTTTCCCTTTGACTAGAGGTCTCCATACTGGGCGCAGGTCTGTCAGTGGGTGGCTGTGGTTTCAGAGGTGCCTGAGACTCCTGTCGGCTGGTATTACATTTTGTTCTTTATCCCTGAAGCTATCTGCAAGACAGAGTTTTAGAAAACAATGCTCTTCGTAGTCAAAGCTGGAAACGTTTTAAGTCTGACTGTAAGGGAAACCCTTTGACAGAGCAGTGTGGCCAGTGTGATTTCTGTGGGCATTGACTCAGGGACCTTCTCCCGGCTCCTCTGCTCTAATTACTGGATATCGTTCTGCCTGATCAGACAGACAGGCTGTCTGCTTGGACATCTGGTCACATTTTGATGGTATTTAAATATTTATTTGTCTTATCTCTGAGGATTAGAATGTCAGAATCAGGGGTTTCTCCTAGAGTTTCCACTGCAAATATTGATCTAAATGAACAAATCCTCAATGTTCATAAAGAAACAGGCATTGCTAAATGGGAACAATCTTGGAGAAACTCTACCCTGGTATTTCTGCTTTGAGGGCTAGCGTTCGGGAGGTATCCTGTCAACATTACTTTGCGAACTGTCATACTTGCACCAAATATCAGGGATCAGGGAGAAGTAATCATTTCCCAAATTCTGTCCCTCAGCCAAGTCATCCACATCCTGCTGTAGTCAGGTTATGTTGACTGGGAAGATTAAGGGTCTTCAGAATCCATTTGTAACATTTGCTATATGAAATTATGTTGGTTGGGCGGGGTGGCTCACACCTGAAATCCCAGCACTTTGGGAGGCCGAGGTGGGCGGATCATCTGAGGTCAGAAGTTCAAGACCAGCCTGGCTGACATGATGAAACCCCGTCTCTACTAAAAACACAAAAACTAACCAGGCATGGTGGCAGGCACCTGTAGTCTCAGCTACTTGGGAAACTGAGGTGGGAGAATCTCTTGAACTCAGGAGGTGGAGGTTGCAGTGAGCTGAGATGGTGCCACTGTACTCCAGTCTGGGAGGCTGAGGTGGGAGGATCACTTGAGCCCAGGGGTTCCAGACCAGCCTGGGCAACACAGTGAATCCTCATCTCTACAAAAAGTAGAAAAAATTAGCTGAACATGGTGGTGTGTGCCTGTAGTCCCAGCTACTCAGGAGGCTGAGACAGGAGGATTGCTTGAGCCCAAGGAAGTCGATGCTGCAGTGAGCCATGATCATGCCACTGCACACTAGCCTGGATGAGAGCAAGACACTGTCTCAAAAATTTAAAAAATTGGCTGGGCTCAGTGGCTCATGCCTGTAATCCCAGCACTTTGGGAGGCTGAGGCAGGTAGATCACCTGAGGTTAGGAGTCGAGACCAGCCTGGCCAACTTGGCGAAACCCTGCCTCTACTAAAAATACAAAAATTAGCCGGGCGTGGTGGCAGGCACCTGTAATCCCAGCTACTTGGGAGGCTGAGTCAGGAGAATCGCTTGAACCCGGGAGATGGAGGTTGCAGTGAGCCAAGATCATGCCACTGCCCTCCAACCTGGGGAACAGAGCAAGACTCTGTCTCAAAAATAAATAAATTAATTAATTAAATTAAATAATTAAAAAATTAGCCAGGAATGGTCGTGAACACCTATTGTCCTAGCTACTCAGGAGGCTGAAGCAGGAGGATTGCTTGAGCCCGGGAGTACGGGATTATAGTGAGCTATGATCATACCACTGCACTCCAGCCTGGGTGACAGAAGGAGACCCTGTGTCTAAAAAAAAAATAAAAAATAAAAATGTGAATGCCTCAATGCCACATAAATGTACACTTAAAGATAGTAAAGATGGTAAATTTTGTTATGCATATTTTACCACAGTTGAAAAAATAAAAAATTGGCTGGGCGTGGTGGTTCACATCTGTAATCCCAGCACTTTGGGAGGCCGAGGCGGGCGGATCACGAGGTCAGGAGATCGAGGCCATCCTGGCCAACATGGTGAAACCCTGTCTCTACTAAAAATACAAAAAAAAAAAAAAGTAGCCGGGTATGGTGGCAGGCGCATGTAGTCCCAGCTACTCAGGAGGCTGAGGCAGGAGAATGGCGTGAACCCGGGAGGCGGAGTTTGCAGTGAGCCAAGATTGCGCCACTGCACTCCAGCCTGGGCGACAGAGCAAGACTCTGTCTCAAAAAAAAAATAAATAAAAATAAACAATAAAAAATAAAAAAAAGCAAGGGACTGATAAACACAAAATTAGGGTGGTGGTTACTTTTAGTTGGGGGAGGATGGGGATGGAAAAGGCAAGAAGCCATGGATAGTTATTGGCAATACTTATTGGCAATGTTGTAGTTGGGTGGTGGAGAGTTTATTATAAAAAGTATTATTATTATTTATTACTATTACAAAAATACTCAACCATGTATGGGGCAAATAATGATAGTGGGCTCTTTAAAATTTTTTTTCAATTTTTTAAAAATTATACTTTAAGTTCTAAAAATTTTTTTTTAATTTAATATTTTTTTTTAGGCAGGGTCTCACTCTATTGGCCAGGCTGGAGTGCAATGGCACGATCATTGCTCACTACAGCCTTGACCTACTTGGTTCCTCTCCCACTTTCACCTCTCAGAGTGTTGGGATTTCAGGCATTCACCACTGCACCCAGCCTATAATGTGTTCTTAATTAAGAATTACAGTCTTTTTTTTTTTTGAGACAGAGTCTTGCCCTGTCACCCAGGCTGGAGTGCAGTGGCCCAGTCTTGACTCACTGCAACCTCTACCTCCTGGGTTCAAGCAATTCTTCTGCCTCAGCCTTGCAAGTAGCTAGTAGCTGGGATTACAGGCTCCCGCCACTATGCCTGACCAATTTTTGTATTTTTAGTAGAGACAGGGTTTCACCATGTTGGCCAGGCTAGTCTCGAGTTTCTGACCTCAGGTGATCCGCTCACCTCGGCCTCCCAAAGTGTTAGCATTATAGGAATGAGCCACCGCACCCAACCTACAGTCTATTAATTACATGCACTTGAGGCTCAAAAAGTAAAAGTCATTTATAAAATGTGTGATAATAAAGAGACCATAAATCACCCATGATTTATTAGCTCTTGCTAATATTTTTGCAGTCTTTTTTTTTTTTTTTAAAGTGGAGATGGGATCTCATTGTTGCCCAGGCTGTCTTAAACCCCTGGGCTCAAGCAATCCTCCTGCCTTGGCCTCCCAAAATATTGGGATTACAGATGCGAGCCACCATGCCCGGGCTTTTTGTAGTCTTCATATGTGTGTGTGCTAAAATTGGAATATGGAACATTCTCTTTTGTAACTGTGTTTTTTATCCAACAGCAAATTGATAATATTTTTGTATGCTATTAATATTCTTTGACAGCATTTAAAATATAGTCATACAATTCTATTACATGGATATACCATAGTTTATTTAAATAAATGACTAGTGTTAAAATTTAAATTGTTTCTATCATTTCCCTATTATAAACCTGCTGGAATGAATATCTTTGCAGCTTGATCTTTGCATCTGTTCCTGATTCTTTGGGGAAATTCACGGGCATGGAATAGTTAAGGCAAGGCTATATTAAAAAAATTAAGGCCTTTGATACCAAAATAGTCAAGTGATCCTCAGGAAAGGTTTGCCAATACTTATTCTGACAAATAAAATACACAAACAACACATGAGTCCATTTTCTTGTATCCTTATCAACGATGAGCTTTATGAGTTTTTAAATCCTTCCTGAAAAATCTTATTTCCCTGATGTTTTAATTTGCATTTATCTGATTACAACTGAGATTGAATATTAAGATGTTTTCACAGTTTAAAAATTAACTAGTTTTTAATCGAAGAAGTAATTTATGTACATGTTAAAAATATCAAACAGCATAAAAAAGTACACTACGAAACATAAGTCTCCTTCCCGCCCTGGAGCCCCAGTCCCCCAGAGGCAGCCACCATAATCAGTTTCTTGTTTCTCCCTCCAGAAATATTATGTACATAAAGAAGCAGGCCAGGTATGGTGGTTCACAGCTGTAATCCCAGCACTTTGGGAGGCCGAGGCAGGCGGATCATGAGGTCAGGAGTTCGAGACCAGCCTGGCCAACATGTTGAAACCCCATCTCTAAGAAAGATACAAAAAATTAGCCATCATGGTGGCACATGCCTGTAATCCCAGCTACTCTGGAGGATGAGGCAGGAGAATAGATTGAACCTGGAAGGCAGAGGTTGTAGTGAACTGAGATCACGCCACTGCACTCCAGCCTGGAATGCAAGACTCCATCTCAAAAAAAAAAAAAAAAAAGAAGTATACATGCAAGAATAAATGCATTTATATACATATATATACAGTTTTTTGTGCACTGAGAACATGTTTTCAGAATAAAATACAAATTCTGAGCCCTGCCTACCACTCAGATCTCATCTATGCTGGACTCCCTAAGAGTCACTGTGCTCCATCAGCCTTATTTCTTTGTGCCCTCAACACTTTACATTGTCTCTTGCCCCCTGGCTTTTGTTCTTGCAGGTCCCAGTGCCTCAACTCAAAAGGCACCTTCTAGAGAGGTCTTCCCTGGCTACCTGTCTCCTGACCACCCCAGTGCACGCAGTCTCTCCCTTCCCCATCCCTTTGTTGAGTTTTCTTCATAGCATCTACCACTGCCTGAACCTCTCTCATTTCTGGGTTGCTTTGTTTGTTCATTGCCCCTCTCCTCTACCAGGGTGTCTGCCTCATGACAGCTTGGATCTGATCTGTTCGGTTCACCTCTGTATCTCCAGCACCTAGGACAGTTCTCAGTAGAGAGGAAGTCCTCCGTTAATATCTTTTTTTTTTTGAGATGGAGTTTCACTCTTGTCGCCCAGGTTGGACTGCACTGGCGCGATCTCGGTTCACTGCAACCTGCGCCTCCCAGGTTCAAGCAACTCTCCTGCCTCAGCCTCCTGAGTAGCTGGGATTACAGATGCGTGTCCCCACTCCCAGCTAATTTTTGTGTATTTAGTATGGGGTTTCACCATATTGGCCAGGCTGGTCTCGAACTCCTGACCTCAGATGATCCGCCCGCCTCAGCCTCCCAAAGTGCTGGGATTACAGGCATGAGCCTCTGCGCCAGGCCAATATCAATTAAATGAGTGGCTGCTGAGTACACTGTACTGTACTTTGCTGCTTTCAGTTAACAGTAAGTGAAATCATTTAATATTGTGCATGCACACACATACGTACAGTATGCCATGTATGCACATGCTTCATTCTTTTTATGGTTGCATAGCCTCTCTTTGAATTGATATTTCATTATTTGTTTAGCCAGTCCCCCACTGATGGACATTTAAGTTGTTTCTAGTATTTTGCTATTTCAAACAATACTCACATACATGTCATTTTGCATTCAAATATTTCTTTTTTAAATAATTAAATTAATTATTTTTATTTTTATTTTGTTTGAGCCAGAGTCCCACTCTGTCGCCCAGGCCGGAGTGCAGTGGCACAATCTTGGCTCACTGAAACCTCCGCTTCCTGGGTTCGAGCAATTCTTCTGCCTCAGCCTACCGAGTAGCTGGGATTACAAGCGTGCGCCACCATGCCTGGCTAATTTTTGTATTTTTAGTAGAGACACGGTTTCACCATGTTGACCAGGCTAGTCTTGAACTTCTGATCTCAAGTGATCCACCTGCTTCAGCCTCCCAAAGTGCCGAGATTACAGGCGTGAGCCACCGCACGAGACCAAATTAATTAATTTTTGAAACAAGGTCTTGCTCTGTCACCCAGGCTGGAGTACAGTGGCACAATCAGCTTCAATCTCCAGGGCTCAAGCAATCCTCCCATCTTAGCCCCCCGAGTAGCTGGGACTATGAGCACACGTCACCACGCCTGGCTAATTATTAATTATTTGTAGAGATGGAGTCGAACTATGTTGCCCAGACTTGTCTCAAACTCCTGGGCTAGGGCGATCCTCCCACCTTGGCTTCTCAAAGTGCTGGAATTACAGGTGTGAGACACCGTGCTGGCCTTTTTTTTTTTTTTAATAGCTGAAACTTTAAGTTTTGTTTACAACAGCCATCCCAGGCCTGGCACAGTGGTGCTACAAAAAGTTTAAACATTACCTGGAAATGGTGGTGTGCACACCACCATTACTGGGGAGGCTGAGAGTTGAGCCCAGGAATTCAAGGCTGCAGTGAGTCACTCCAGAGTGAGATCCTGTCACTTTAAAAAAAAAAAAAAAAAAAAAAAAAGGTCGGGCACAGTGGCTCATGCCTGTAATCCCAGCACTTTGGGAGGCTGAGACAGGCAGATCACTTGAGGTCAGGAGCTCGAGACCAGCCTGGCCAACATGGTGAAACCCCCATCTCTACTAAAAATACAAAAATTAGCCAGGCGTGGTGGCACATGTCTGTAATCCCAGCTACTTGGGGGGCTGAGGCACGAGAATTGCTTGAACCTGGGAGGTAGAGGTTGCAGTGAGCTGAGATCACACCACTGCACTCCAGCCTGGGTGAGAGATTGAGACACCATCTCAAAAAAATAAAAATAAAAATAAAAATAAAAATATGAAGAAAGAAATAAAAAGGAAAAGCCATCCACACTGAAACTATTAAACTTTCTTATTTATTTATTTATTTATTTATTTAGTATTTTTACAGTTCTTTTAAATTTGTATCACTTATCTATTTGAGAGTCAATTGTCCTGATACACTTTGGACCAAATGAAATAGAATTGGATCAAAACTCCATTCACTGCTTAACTTCCATATTCCTTTATTAAGAATGCCATGATGGCATTTCAGGTTTCCTGGTATCAGCGTCAGCTCAGACCCATATTTAACAATCCTTTAAAATTATGGGCCAGGCGCAGTGTCTCAGCCTGTAATTCCAGCACTTTGGGAGGCCAACCAGTCAGATCACTTGAGTCCAGAAGTTTGAGACCCACTTAGGCAACATGGTGAAACCTCATCTCTACAAAAAATACAAAAAAATTAGCTGGGTGTGGTGGCATGCACCTGTAGTCCCAGCTACTTGGGAGGCTGAGGTGGGGGGATCACCTGAGCCTAGGAGGTTGATGCTGCAGTGAGCTATGATTATGCCACTGCACTGCAGCCTGGGTGACAGAGTGAGACCCTGTCTCCAAAAAAAAAAAATAATTTTTTTTTGAAAAAAAGCATCGGGCTGGTGGCTCATGCCTGTAATTTCAGAACATTATGGGAGGCTGAGGCAAGAGGATTGCTGAGCTGAGGAGTTCAAGACCAGCCTGAACAACATAGTAAGACCTTGTCTCTATTTTAAAAATTAACAATATAAATAAAATTCTGGGTAGTCTCTTCTCCCTTGTGCAGTTATTTGATTAAATGACCATGATCCCTCTAGGGGCAAGTCTAGAGAACTATTTTTTTTTTTTTTTTTTTTTTTTTGGAGATGGAGACTCTGTCATCCAGCATCCAGGCTGGAGTGCAATGGTGCAATCTCAGCTCACTGCAACCTCTGCCTCCCAGGTTCAAGCAATTCTCCTGCCTCAGCCTCCCAAGTAGCTGGGACTACAGGTGCATGCCGCCACACCCAGCTAATTTTTTGTATTTTAGTAGAGACAGGGTTTCACTGTGTTGCCCGAGCTGGTCTCGAACTCCTGAGCTCAGGTATTCCACCCGCTTCAGCCTCCCAAAGTGCTGGGATTACAGACATGAGCCACCACGCCCAGTAAGGACTATTTACATACATACATGTGATGGTGTTCCTCGAGGGGGCACAGCCTCTCCTTCAATCAATGGACTCTGTGTCTGAAAACTGACTCAGGCCTGGAAATGGATGAGGGAGTGTAATTTTCTATTGTAGTGAGATCAGTCTTTTACCCTTCAGGTCTAGTTTTTGTTTTTATTTTTATTGAGACTGAGTCTCACTTTATTGCCCAGGCTGGAGCACAGTGGCGTGATTTCAGCTCACTGCAACCTCTGCCTCTTGGGTTCAAGTGATTCTTGTGCCTCAGCCTCCCGAGTAGCTGGGACTACAGGCGTGCACCACCACACTGGGGTAATTTTTATATTTTTAGTAGAGACAGGGTTTCGTTACATTGGCCAGGCTGTCTCAAACACATGACCTCAGACGATCTGCCCGCCTCGGCCTCCCAAAGTGCTGTGATTACTGGCATGAGCCACCGTGCCCAGCCTGTGTTTGTTTTTTAATACAAATTGAACATCATGCTCAGAGGCAGTCCATCTATCTTGACCCTGGTACCATAAAGCTTGTCCAGGCATCCTAATTGCCTACTCTAGCCTGGCTGCTCCTTCTGACAATTACTTCTACCTTGCCTGGCAGGTAAGTGTGGCCACCAGGCCCCTGCCATTCCCAAATCCCATCATCTCCTTTTACTTGGGAGTCTAGTTCCATGGTAGTATCTATTCTATCAACCCCACAGGGCATCTCAAATACCTGACTTCCCTTGTTGCCTCTGGGCTGCCTGGGCACAGTCAGATGGTGGGTTCTCAGGTCCTAGACAATAAATCCATTTTAACATTGCTCTCTCCCTGAGTCTCATAACCTCTTCTTCAATACTGTCAAGGAAGTTCTGGCATCTCCACCTAATTGTTGTGTGCAAGTTTCATATTCAAGTTTTCCTGTTCAGGCTTTTCAGGGTTTTCAGGCTCATCCACCCCATGTCCCCAGCCCAGGGCCTCACTTTTTTCTTAGAGGAGCCGTGATTTGACAGGAGACCTATCAAGGCTGCACACTCAGGCTTCTTTGACAGCTCTGTCGTCATCAGATACTGAGCCCGATTTTTAGCAGTTGTCCCTGAAGCTTCAGGAAATGAGTCTCCTTAAAAACTGCCACAAAGTTCCCCATGGCTATTTTTTTTGAGACAAAGTCTTACTCTCTCATCCAGGCTAAGGTGCAGTGGGATAATCAGGGCTCACTGCAGCCTCTATATCCCAGGCTCAACTGATCCTCCACCTCAGTCCCTGAAATAGCTGGGAACCACAGGTTTTTTAATTTTAGTAGATATGAAGTCTTGCTATGTTGCCCAGGCTAGTCTTGAACACCTGGGCTCAAGCAAGCCTCCTGCATCAGCCTCCCAAAGTGCTGGGATTACAGGCATGATCAACACCATGCCTGGCTCCTCTGGGCTCTCTTAATTACTACTTCCCCTTCCACAAAGATAACTTCCTTGCTTTTCTTTTAGAATTTAACCACCCAAGCTTTTATTTCCAAACAATATAGTTTAGTCTTACCTAACTTTTTAACATTTCATAAATGAAACGATATAATCTACAGCTCTATGAATTCTTTAGTGACTATCTTCTTTACTACAACATTCTATTTATGACAGTCCTCATGTTGTGAGTTGCAGTCAGTCATTCATTTTTATGGCTGTATCATATTCCATCGTAGGACTACATGCCAATTTATTTATAAATTCTACCTTCTCTAGACATTTGAATTGTTTCCAGTTTTGAACTATTATGAAAAGTGTTGCTATAAATTTTCTTTCTTTCTTTCTTTCTTTTTTTTTTTTGAGACAGAGACTCGCTCTGTCGCCAGGCTGGAGTGCAGTGGTGCAATCTCGGCTCACTGCAACCTCTGCCTCCCAGGTTCAAGCGATTCTCCTGCCTCAGCCTCTTGAGTAGCTGGGACTACAGGCAAGCACCACCATGCCCAGCTAATTTTTGTATTTTTAGTAGAGATGGGGTTTTGCCATGTTGGCCAGGATGGTCTCCATCTCTTGACCTCGTGATCCTCCTGTCTCGGCCTCCCAAAGTGCTGGGATTACAGGTGTGAGCCACTGCACCCAGCCTCTATAAATTTTCTTGTATATATCTTTTTTTTTTTTTTTTTGAGGTAGAGTCTCGCTCTGTCTGCCCAGGCTGGAGTGCAATGGCGCAATCTCGGCTCATTGCAACCTCCACCTCCCAGGTTCAAGTAATTCTCCTGCCTCAGCCTACTGAGTAGCTGGGTTTACAGGCGTGTACCACCATGCCCGGCTAATTTTTTATATTTTTGGTAGAGACAGGGTTTTACCATGTTGGCCAGGATGGTCTCGAACTCCTGAACTCAAGTGATCCTCCTCCTTTTTTTTGAGATTTGGTCTTGCTCTGTCACCCAGACGGGAGTGTAGTGATGCAACCAGAGCTCACTACAGCCTCCATTTCACTGGCTCGGGGTCCTCCTGTCCCAGCCTCCTAAGTAGGTGGGACTACAGGGATAATCTACCAGGCCCAGCCAATTTCTTTTACTTTTAGTAGAGACTAGATTTCACTATGTTCCCCAGGCTGGTCTCAAACTTCTGAGCTCAAAGGATTCTCCCACCTTGTGTGTTGGGATTACAGGTGTGAGCCACTGCACCTGGCCTTGTCTATATCTCTTGGTGTACATATGTAAATGTTTCTATTTGTTGTATACCTGGGAGTGGAATAGCTGGCTCATAAGGTTTGCCTATGTTCGGTTTTCATAGATACCAAAACAGTTTTCTAGAAACTGATTTGAGTAAAAAATAATAAGGCTCTGGTCTCCCGCAAAAAAAAAAAAAAGTTTTCTAAAATGATTGTATCCTGTCCCCACACCCGGCCTCCCCATGGCTTGTACATATCTAAAGTTGGCTGTTAGCTATCCTGAGACTATCATTTTCTTTTTTGTAAGGTTTCAATGCTGTTAATAAAAGCTGGTCTACCCTACATTTCTTTTCTTTATTTTTTTGATGCAGAGTCTCACTCTGTTGCCCAGACTGGAGTGCCATGGTGCAATCACAGCTTACTGCAGCCTCAAACTCCTGGGCTAGAATGGTCTCGAAACCCACCTCAGCCTCCTGAGTAGCTAGAACTACAGGGATATTTCACCATACCCAGCTAATTAAAAAAAATTTTTTTGTAAAATTACCAGTTTCAATAATAGCTAACAGTGTTCAAAATGTTAATAAAGGTTTTTGTTGCATGGCTAAATAAATAAATAAATAAATTTTGTAGAGACAGGGTCTTACTATGGTGCGTGGGTTGGTCTTGAATTCCTGGCCTCAAGTGATCCTACCTCCTTGACCTCCCAAAGCACTGGGATTACAGGCATGAGTCACCACACCTGGCTGAATAAAAGCTAGCCTACTCAACATTTCTTATAATGATCATTGCTCCATACCAATCAAATGCCACAGATGCCCCGTTTACCTGCCCAATTTCACTCTCCACCTACAGCCCACCCCCAATTAACTACAGGTGAAAACCTTAATAATTTTGATGCCACTTCATGCCAAGGGTTATCATGAACCACTTACCACTAGTAACAATGCTCATATTGCTGTC
This sequence comes from Pan paniscus, assembly GCF_029289425.2. Classification (NCBI taxonomy): domain Eukaryota; kingdom Metazoa; phylum Chordata; class Mammalia; order Primates; family Hominidae; genus Pan; species Pan paniscus. Next base: position 79,463,096 of record NC_073265.2, on the reverse strand, counting down.
ATGAGGGATTGTTTCCACGTGAAATCAGTGGGGCCCTAGGCAGAACTGATCACTACAGAGAGGTGAGGACAGAATAGGTCAAAGGCCTGGGAAGAATGTGAGGCCAAGAGGCTCTGAATGGCATTAAGAGATGTTTGATCTAGGCCAGGCATGGTGGCTCATTCCTATAATCCCAGCACTTTGAGAGGCTGAGGCGGGTGGATCACCTGAGGTCAGGAGTTTGAGACCAGCCTGGCCAACATGGTGAAACCCTGTCCCTACTAAAAATACAAAAATTAGCTGGGTGTGGTGATGCACACCTGTAATCCTAGCTGCTTGGGAGGCTGAGGCAGAATTGCTTGAACCTAGCTATTGGGAGGCTGAGGCAGGAGAATTGCTTGAACCTGGGAGGTGGAGGTTGCAGTGAGCTGAGATCACACCACTGCACTCCAGCCTGGGAGACAGAGCAATACTCTGTCTCAGAAAAAAAAAAAGAAAAGAAAAGAAAAGAAATAGATGTCTGATCTAAAGGCATATCATAGATTTTCTTTCCAAACTAGGCTTACTCCATTTGCATTTATTGATGTGATGTGATGGATAGGTTTGGTCTTCATTCTGGCATCATGTTATGCTTTCTCTCTTCAGCGATTTCTTTGTTTTTCTTTCGCTCTGTGGTGTGTATGTAATTTCTTCAGGCTTTTTTTTCACTGCCTTGGTGGCAATTTGGCATGCTATTTCTTCTGGAACCACCAGACTTTGTCAGGACAAGATGTGTCAGATATGCTAAGATGCGATCTGATGCATACAGTCTAAGACTCCACACACAAATGCACTTTCTGTTTGTTTTACTGCTAGACATTTGTGTCCTACACAGGAATCCTGATAAATTTGATTTTGCCCAATGCCCATCAAAAGACAGGGAGAAAAATGGTTGGTATGTATATAATTACATGCACAGCTTTAGGGAAGACATTCCTGAGAGAACTTTGATTTTGACTACAGTTAAGGAGAATCTTCTGCTTATAATTTCATCTGTCTGATAACTGGAAGAATTTTCTTTTCTTTTTTTCTTTTTCTTTTTTTTTTTTTTGAGACAGAGACTCGCTCTGTGCCCCAGGCTGGAATGCAGGGTGCGATCTCAGCTTACTGCAACCTCTGTCTCCCCAGGTTCAAGCGATTCTCATGCCTCAGCCTCCCGAGTAGCTGGGATTACAGGCGTGCACCATGACATCTGGCTAATTTTTGTATTTTTAGTAAAGACAGGGTTTCACCATGTTGGGCAGGCTGGTCTTGAACTCCCAACCTCAAGTGATCCACCCACCTCGACCTCCTAAAAGTGCTGGGATTACAGGCATGAGCCACTGCGCCCGGCCCAGAGAATTTTCTACTACACACCAGCTTCTGGCACATTATGATTCACACTTTGTTCCTTCTCCAGCACCCACAAAGTCTCAGTGCCAGGCACTGTAGGGCACATTTCTACTGTGATGTGACCTCCGGCCCTGCTCCTTCATGTCACCCACTTTGTGCTCTGTGCCAGATGAGTTGGCACAGACGGAGGTAGGATATTTCTACACCAGGATGGCTGGCTATAATTTAATTATAGGTGGAGAAGAGTACAGACCACATAAATGTATTCCACTAAACCCAAACTAAATGTATTCCATGTCAGTTTCCCCTCATTCATATTTTACACCACCATCACTTGACATGAGGCAAAAGAGAATTCTGAGCAAAAAAGTAGTCTCTGCTTGAAGCAAAATTGCCTTATCTATGAAAATTTTACAAAAGCAGATGCCCATGTGAACACATTATGAGAACCTTCCAACACTGGCCTCAATAGGGGCTCATGGAACTGAGAGGCCCAAAGTTTTGGTGTCTATAGCTGTAAATTTGCTTCTGCTAACAATTAAAAAAAAAAAGAGGGCTGGGCACCCTGGCTCACGCCTGTAATCCCAGCACTTTGGGAGGCTGAGGCAGGCGGATCACCTGAGGTCAGGAGATCGAGACCATCCTGGCCAACGTGGTGAAACCTCGTCTCTACTAAAAATACAAAAATTAGCGGGGCATGGTGGCACATGCCTGTGATCCCAGCTACTCGAGAGGCTGAGGCACAAGAATCGCTTGAACCCACGAGGCGGAGGTTGCAGTGAGCCGAGATTGCGCCATTGCATTCCAGCCTGGTGACAGAGCAAGACTTCATCTCAAAAACAAACAAACAAACAAACAAAATTAGCTGCGCGTGGTGGTGCACGCTTGCAATCCCAGCTACTTGGGAGGCTGAGGTGGGAGAATTGCAGAGGTTGCAGTGAACCAAGATTGCACCACTGCACTCTAGCCTGGGTGACAGAGTGAGACTCTGCCTCAAGAAAACAAACAACAACAAAAAACTGGACATTTTGGAAAGTTTGATGATGAGGAGGAACACAAAGCAAGGGGAATTAGTGTAGGAATCAAATGTTGAATGGTGTTAATCAAAGATAACTTGATACTGTCTCCATGGTACCTTGTGGTTTATAATGTAATATAGAGACATTATTAAACTGCAAAATACATGTAAGAAAGTCCAACAAAATTCTGGGGTTTTTTCCCGTGATGATTGATGCTTTTTAGGAAATAAATGTCAAAACCTTTCCAAAAATTTTCCTTTTGTTCTTTTGGGTTCCTCTGTCTTGCTGGTGCCTGGCCTGCAGATTGTGCCGATGGGGTGAAGTTGCAGAGCCTAATAAGCAGATGACTCTTCCTGAGAGGATTTAGAGCAGCCCTGTCCAATACAACTTTCTGCAACGAAGAAATGTTCTGTGTCTTGTAGTCGCTAAACACACGTTGCTGTTGAGCACTTAAAAATGTGGCTAGTGAAAGTGAGGAATTGAGTTTTACATTTAATTTAGGTTTAATCAGTTAGAATCTAAATTTAAGTAGCCACATGTGGCTAGTGGCTACCATGGATGGCTGTGCAGTTGGAGCCACAGTGAGGGGGAACATGACACAGAAAAGGGAAAGAGGAGGAGGACATGCCAGCCAGGTGGCTGTGAGCAGCTGGAGGGTTTTGAGCAGAGAAGGCCAAAGGACAGTTGTACCCAGAGGGGCTTTCCAGTAGGGCTTTTCTATGTTTTTCCTTCTCAGACATACACCAGGCAGCCAGGTAGGCCAGCTAGGAGTGGGGCTGACTCATCCATTAGGCCTATCATACTTTTAGCGGTCCGCAAAATGTTTTTATTCTTTTGAAATTTAAATTTAATTTCATTAATTTTTTTTAATAGACAGGGTTTCGCTATGTTGCCTAGGCTGGACTCAAACTCCTGGGCTCAAGTGATCCTCCTGCTTCAGCCTCCTGAGTAGCTGGGACTACAGGTGCTCTTTCTTCCTAAAAATATGTTTAGTAATGGATGATTGGATGCAGAAAAAATATATATATGTTTAGGTTGAAGAAAATACTTTAGACTGGGAGCAGTGGCTCAGGCCTGTAATCCTAGCACTTTGGGAGGCAGAGGCAGGTGGTGACATGAAGTCAGGAGTTTGAGACCAGCCTGGCCAACATGGTGAAACCCCATCTCTACTAAAAATACAAAAATTAGTCGGGTGTGGTGGTGAGTGCCTGTAATCCCAGCTACTCAGGAGGCTGAGGCAGGAGAATCACTAGAACCTGGGAGGCAGAGGTTACAGTGAGCCAAGATTCACCACTGCACTCCAGCCTGGGCAACATAGGAAGACTCTGTCTCAAAAAAAAAAAAAAAAAGAAAAGAAATAAAATATATAAAATTCATATATTCATCTTTATGCCAGCCCAGTGGTAAGATAATAATTTTTAAAAATAATTTTAATGGAGAAAGGGTCCCTTGAAAACAAAAGTGCCTAGGACCCAAGAAAGTCATTGTGTGTGTGTGTGTGTGTGTGTGTGTGTGTGTGTGTGTGTGTGTGTAGCAGGGAAGGGAGAGGGTGCTTGCTTCTTCCAACATTGACAGCTCATGCTGGACTCCTAGGCATCTGCCTGGCCACCACCCCCTTTAAATGCCGCCCCCTCTCCCGGGGTACACCTGGCCTCCCTGAATGGGCCCACCTGCCCCGAGGCCTGGCACGAAGAAGCCAAACAAAAGAACAAAGATTCCTCAACAATCCCAGGGTCAGAAGAATCTTCTGTACCAGGCTTGGAAAATGCACCTGTGGACTATGACATACTTGGGCAAAGGGCATTGTGGGGCCAGGGAGGAGTTCAGGAGCTGTGCGGGAAGAAGGAGGGAGGGCAATGCTATGTTGTAGAAAGGGTGAGCTCATTAAACTTTACAATCCCCCTGATACTGACCCCATTTTACAGAGGAAGAAGCATGGGCTCAGAGAGGTTGAGGAGCTTGCCCAAGCTCACAGCTGGGATTCAAACTTAGGCGTCTTTGATCTGACACCCATGCCCCAGCTCCCTCGTCACAGATCCCTGGGATACCTGACTCAGCCACTGTAGGGCCGCGGGCGGGGCATAATGGACAGCTTCTACCCAATCCTCCCCAGTGGCTGTTCTCCATTCCTGCTTCCCAGAAACCCATCCTTCCCGGGCTGATCCTACAAAGGATCTTCTATAATAGGATCTTGGGGCCTCAATTTCCCTTTTGTGCGTGTGCTGGGGCAGGGATCTTCCTCTAGGAATGAGGAAGAGAGAGAAACAAGAGAAAAGCATGGCCTTTCTGCCCCACTGTGCTAAGCCCCCAGCCAGGGTCCTCCCGGAAGCCCAACCCCTGCCGCGCGCGGCCTGGCGTGCAGGAATGGAGCTCGGTCCCTTTAAATCCCGCCGAGGAACGCCTGAGGGCCGGGCCGCGCCATTCCCGGATCCGCCGGCTGGGAATCGCGGGTCCCTGCGCGTCCTGCAGCCCTTCCCGCGCCGCGCCCCCAGCCCAGTGCGCCGGCTCTGTGCGGGGGTGCCCGGGCGGTCGGGAGAATGAGCCGCATCTACCACGACGGCGCGCTCCGGAACAAGGCGGTGCAGAGCGTCCGGCTGCCAGGGGCCTGGGACCCCGCCGCCCACCAGGGGTAGGCCTGGGCGCACGGCCTCGGGTCGGCCTCCCCTGCCCCGGCTCGAACCCCGCAACAGGATCGGGGTGGGGGGTGGGATGCGGGTGGGGGAAAACTGGGGTTGCCAAAGCCGCCTCTCCGCCTTCAGTCCGCCCCTCCAGTCCGCCGCTCCCGGCGCCCCTGCCGCCGCGCCCGCCCAGCGACCCCATGACACAGATCGGCTTAAAGCTCCCCGCCTGTCCGCCTGCCCTCGAGAGAGGGTCCCGACCCCCAGACAGGTCTCCGAAGGCTGTGCTTCGCCTCACGCCGACCTCCGGCCCCACCCCACCCGCGTAACTATGAACTCCAGCTACTTGCCGCGCTGCTTTTGCAAAGACTCATGCCCTGCCCCAGAAGGGACAGTGGCCGTGCTGTGGCGGAAACAGCGGGCGGGCTGGTCCAGAGCAGGGCCTGCCTGGGTGAGGAGGATTTGGAGGGCCAGGCCCTGTCGTCACAGGGTTATGAGGCCGAACGGACCATTCCATTTACAACTGCACTGAAGAATTGTGCTAAGTGAAATAAGCCAGACACAGAAAGACAAATACTGTGTGATCTCGTATATGGAACCTATAAAAGCGTTGAACCATAGAAACAGCAGAACAGACCAGGTGCTGTGGTTCACGCCTGTAATCCCAGCACTTTGGGAGGCCGAGGCGGGTGGATCACTTGAGGTTAGGAGTTTGAGACCAGCCTAATGGTGAAACCCTGTCTCTACTAAAAATACAAAAATTAGTCGGGCGTGGTGGCAGGTACCTGTAATCCCAGCTATTTGGGAGGCTGAGGCATGAGAATCGCTTGAACCCGGGAGGTGGAGGTTGCAGTGAGCCGAGATTGTGCCACTGCACTCCAGCCTGGGCGATGGAGCAAGACTGTGTCAAAAGAAAAGAAACAGTAGAACAGGGAACAGTGATTGCCAGGGGATAGTGGATGGGGATGGGGTAATGATCAAAGGTACAAACTTTCAGTTATAGAATAAATAATTTCTGGGGACCTAATGTACAGCATGGGGTCTGGTGGGTGTGTTCATTAATCTGTGGTAATCATTACATAGTGTGTACTTAAATCATCACGTTGTGCACCTTGAATATATACAGTCTTTTGTCAGTTAAATATTTAGAAAAATAATTGCGGGGGGTGGGGAAGAATTGGATAGAGACCAGCTAGGTAAAGTTTTCACTTCCCACTCTCATCCCTATTCCACTGTCATCTTCAGCTGTCCCCACGCTTCTCCATTTCTGTGGATGCAAAAAAGGAAGCCTCCACGTTCTGCTTTTATGAAAACCAGAGTCGAGAAGCCAGGGTTCCACTTCCCTTCAGTGAAGGACCGTGTGATCTTGGACTAGTCTCAGACTTCTAAGTTTTGGTTTCTTCACCTCTCAGTAATAACCATTTCCTTGGGTTAATGACCACCTGGATATGAATGAGGAAAGGAATATGAGAGTGTTTAAAAACAGGTGGAAAGGGAAAATAGTTTATTGCAGCTTAGATACCTACGCTCACATTTGGCCCAATAAAAAAGTAAAATCTTTTGTATTTAGTAATCACTTAATAGCTTACAAAACACCTTCACACACATGATCTTGTGTCAACATCAGAGGAGGAGAGTGAGGCAGCTGTTTTCCTCCCCATTTTGTAGATAAGACTGAGGCTCTGGTTCCAGTAACTCCCAGTGGCCTTGTAGGAGGGGGCCATAGCTTGATCTTAGGGCAGGCTGACAAGGTTCCTCCTGGCATCTGGGCAATGCGCCAGCCTTTGGGACCCTTTGGAGATCCCTATGTAGGAAGCACGGGGAAAGGAGCTGCTCAGTACCCAGCCTGCTCAGGGCTGGGTAAATAGGAGACACGGGTGAGATTTGCTGAGGACTGACAAAACTGGCTATCCTTTCTTTCCCTTTCATCTCCAGGGGAAATGGTGTCCTGCTGGAGGGAGAACTGATCGATGTATCTCGGCACAGCATCTTGGACGCTCATGGCAGGAAGGTGAGGATGCTTCCTCGGTGCTAGCTAGAGGGCACTGACTTCGCGGTCATCATCCACTGTGGCATCTCCTTGTGCTGGGTCCTTCCAGTGCCATGAGTTGGGATTCTTGATGGGCTTAGAAAGCAAGTGGGAAGTAGGTCAGGAGATTTATAGCCAAATGGGACTACCAGCTGGAAGAATAGTTTAAGGCTGTGTTGAGCAGCAGACAGGTGGGAGGGCCTGTGTTCTTGCCAGAAGAGCCTGGGTCATGGCTGAGAAGGCAGAACAGGCCCTAAACCCCAGTCTTGCCTGAATGTAAACTCTGACAGTGTCTGGGGCTTCAGTTCCCATGTTGATGTCCTGGCTGCCTTTGCCCTCTCAGCCTCCTGGGGTCATGTCCTTTATCACCACCCCATCTCAGGTATCTGTGGGTACACCTGGCATTTACCATCCAGTACTAGCCTGTGTCTTTTTTCTGAGCGCTAGTTCTGACTTTCCACTCCCCCTTCAAATAGCCCCACCTAGATGTGCTGACCACCTTATCTCCTTGGTCTCTATAACTGAGCTTGGTCTCTAAAAATGCCCCCTCCAGTAGGGCCAGAGGCCTGGTGCTACATGGAGCCTGCATGTCCCCCCTGTACCCCACGAGAACAGCTCAGCACTATTTTCATGTCAGGTGGTATTTTGCTGCACCCTCCCCTCCTTAGCACACAGTCGGCAGGTGGGAACGCCCATCAGAGCCCCTAGCCAGCCTGCCCAGGAGAGCCCAGCAGTGTCTCTATGCTGGTGTGGGGCTTGCTTGCCTCATCTGCCCTCAGGCAGGGCCTTCTCCTAGCCCCTCTTAAAACTTGCCTCCTCTGAGTTCCATTCCTGGTAATGGTGCAGTTGCCCTCCCAGCCACCAGGCTGGAAACCCTCACTGTCTCCTCTCCAGGTAAGCAATGCCAGGCCCTGCTGGGCTCCTCCCTTGCCCATTCCTCCCCCTCCCTTGCCTTCCCTTCCTCTTTCCATGGCTGCTTACCTGAGATGGGCCCTCAGCCTGTCCTGATAAAACCTTGCACCTGTCCCCCTGCCTTCTGGCTGTCCCCAGAACTCATCCCTGCCCTGCTGCCAACAGGACAAATGTCTTTCCAGAAATACATCTCTGAGGGTCTCACTGCTGCTCAGAAACCTTTCAGGATTCCTTGTCCATCAAATAAAATCCAAACTCCGAGTGCCAACTCAAGGCCTGTCCTGAACCAAGCCCACTTGCTTTCCCAGCCTGGGCTCCCAGAAGGCCTCCAGGTGCCCTGCGTGGCGCAAACATGCACAAGGGCCTCTTGGCTTTTATTTCCTATACTGTCCCAGGCTTTTAATATTCTTCCTACAGCTTCTTAATCCCACAGTTGGCAGACCTCCCTACCCTCCAAGACTTCATCTTTCTTGATTCTACCAGGATGTGACCTCCTATTCTTCAGGCCCTGGGAGCATTTCACCCACCTGCCTTGAACAACTGGCAAACAGCATTTATAGCACAGTTCACGCTTGGCACTATGCTTGCCCCTCTGTTATCTCATTGAACCCTCATAATATTCTTAAACACAGACATCACGTTATCCCCATGTGATGGGGAAACTGAGTGGTTTGTCCCAGGCTGTTGGAAGGGGCAGAGTGGCTGCCCTCACCCAGGGCTCCTTTTCAGTGCCCTTTCCATTGTACCTTGGCAGCGCCCATTCCTGCTTCATGGTATTTGGGGTCCTCGGGCTTGGGTTATGGTTTGGTTTTGTTTTGTTTTGTTTTGTTTTTGTTTTTTTGAGATGGAGTCTCATTCTGTCTCCCCGGCTGGAGTACAGTGGCAGGATCTCGGCTTACAGCAACCTCCGCCTCCTGGGCTCAAGCGATTCTCCTGCCTTAGCCTCCTGAGTAGCTGGGATTACAGGCACACGCCACCATACCTGGCTAATTTTTTATATTTTTGATGGAGACAGGGTTTCACCATGCTGGCCAGGCTGGTCTCGAACTCCTGACCTCGTGATCCACTCACCACTGCCTCCCAAAGTGCTGGGATTACAGGCGTGGGCCACTGTGCCCAGCCCAAGTTATGGTTTTCTATATATACTTTTTGTCTTTGGCTGTGTGGAAGCCCTGGGCTTGCCCTGTTAGGAACTTCTAGCAGGGCTCATTATATGTGGCAGGTGCTCTTGTGAACCCATGAATGCATAAATATTTGGGGGCAGAGGGAGCATCTGCCTAGCTTGAACATCTTTTGGAGCTGAGGTGGGCTTCTAGGGTAGATGTGAGGTTGGTGGGGCTGCAGCCAGAGCCCAGAGTGTGTGTGTTGTGGGATGAAGCCGCCCCCTCACTCTCTGTCTGCCTGGCCCCAGGAGCGCTACTATGTGCTGTATATCCGGCCCAGTCACATCCATCGCCGTAAATTCGACGCCAAGGGAAATGAAATCGAGCCCAACTTCAGCGCCACCAGGAAGGTGAACACGGGCTTCCTCATGTCGTCCTACAGTAGGTATCCTCTGCCCTCCCTCTCTCCCTCAGGGCCTTACTGCAGTGTGGCGGCCTTTCTCTTCTGAGCCTCTTAGCCCCTGGAAAGTGTCTTTTCAGCCCGCTTGACGTTGAAGCCCTGTATGTGGCCTGAGGCTTCCACATCCACCCGTGGCCTTGCCTCCCATTTACTCAGAGGATCCCCGTTCCCTCCCCTCCATTCCAGGGGCCAGGCTGGCCTTCCCACCTCCTGCCATTTCCTGTATCTGGCAGAATCACCCACAAACCTGGCTTTGGGCTCTAACTGCCTTTGTGCAGAGCCCAGGCCAGGCCCTAGGCGGTCTCTGTTTTACTGCCCAAATCCTCTTTTGGTTCTGGGGTCTTAGTCCATGCGTGCTATATAACAAAATACCTTAGGCTGGGTGATTTATTAACAATAGAAATGTGTTTGTTTATTTTATTTTTAATTTTTAAAATTTTTGTTTCTTTGTGCATTTTTAGTGGCTGGGTTTTGCTATGTAGCCCAGGCTGGAGTGTAGCGGCTATTCTCAGGTGCAATCATAGCACACTATAGTCTTCAAGTGATCCTCCCTCCTCAGCCTCCAGAATAGCTGGGACTGTAGGTGTGTGCCACTGCACCTACTTAAGAACAGAAATGTCTGGCTTACAGTTCTGGAGGTGGGGAAGTCCAAGGTCAGGGTGCCAGCAGATTCGGTGTCCGGTGAGGGCTTGCTTTGCGCTTCAGAGACGGCACCTTCCTGCTGAGTCCTCACATGGCAGAAGGCAAGGCGGCTCTCTCTTCAATCTCTTCTGTAAAGCACTCATCCCACTCGTATGCCATGACTCACCTCCTAAAGGTCCCACCTCTTAATACTATCACATTGGTGATTAAGTTTCAACATATGATTTTTTTTCTTTTTTAAAAAAACTTTAGGGTGAGTGTGGTGGCTCTTGCCTATAATCCCAGCACTTTGGGAGGCCGAGGTGGGTGGATCACTTGAGGTCAGGAGTTCGAGACTGGCCTGGCGAACATGGTGAAACCCCATCTCTACTAAAAATACAAAAATTAGCTGGGCATGGTGGCGTGCACCTGTAATACCAGCTATTTGGGAGGCTGAGGCAGGAGAATCACTTGAACCCAGGAGGTGGAGGTGCAGTGAGCCGAGATTGCACCACTGCACTCCAGCCTAGGCAACAGAGTGAGACTCTGTTTCAAAAATAATAATAATAATAATAATAATAATAATACTTTTTGATGGCCACTTTACTTCTAGGCATTATGTCCACACTCCATCAGTGGAGGAAAGGGAGCTGAGTTTGACTTTTTTTTTTTCCTTTTCTTTTTCTGTCTGAGACAAAGTCTGGCTCTGTCCCCCAGGCTGGAGTGCAGTGGCTCAATCTTGGCTCACTGCAACCTCCGCCTCCCAGGCTCAAGCGATTCTCCTGCCTCAGCCTCCTGTCAACGTACAAATTTTGGGGGATACATTCCAACCATAGCAGGCCCTCCATGATCTTCTTCTTCTTCCTAATTTTGTCTCTGGTAGAGCCTCTTTGCTGTCTGCCCCTGGGTGAGAAGGTTTTGAGGTTGAGTGGGACTCTATCACTTTATTCATTCATACCTTCAGTTACTCATTGACTCTCTGAACATTAGGGACCATCTATATCATGTGCCAGCCCTTGTGCCACACGCTGAGGGGTCCAGGGATGAACAAGACCCAGTCGTATACTTGAAATGTTCTCAGTCCAGTAGAGGAGATGGACAGGCCCGGGCCTGGATCCCGTGAAGGGTGCTGAGCCCAGGCAGGCATGGCTGGGGACGCCCTGGAGCAGGGAATAACAGGACTGAATCCTGAAAGATAAGCAGAGGTCAGCCAGGTGCCAGGGATTTGCAGGGTGTTTCAGAGAGGCAGAGGGTGCCCAATGCCTGGAAGTTGAAGAGTTCCTGACCCAGGTATGAGAAGCCATGCAGGGTAGGCAGCAGGAGGGGCGGGCACTGAGGAGCTCAACTCTAACCCAGGGTGCAGGGCAGCCCTGTAGTGAGGTTTTAAGTAGGCAGGTGATGTGATCAGGTCTGTGTTTGAAAATCTCCAGGGAGGCAAATACCCTGGAGCCCAGCGATGCCTGTGAAAAAGCTGTTAGGGTCACCTAGGACAGAGATAAGAAGGCCAGGGTTAAGGACCTGTCAGTGGGGGTGCAGAGACTGGAGGAGCTCAAGCTAGAGGAGGCACAGTGGCCTCAGTGTTGGCTTGGCTATTGGAGAGGAAGAGGAAGGAGTCGTGATGATGCCAGGGGTTGGGCATGGGTGCCAGACTTGGGGAAATGGAGGGGCGAGAGGTTTGTGGGGAGGAGGTCTGTTTGGAACACACTGAGTTTGAGTTGCCAGGAGCACTGCTGGGTAGAGGTCTACTGAGGCCTTGGAGGGCAGTTCTAGAACTTGGGGAGAGAACTGGGCTGCAGCACATCGAGAGTATTGAAGCTACGGAAGTGGACCAAGTTACCCAGGAGGAGAAAAGAAGTGGGCCCAGGAGGTTGTCTTGGGAAATAGCAACAATAGGAGATGGATGGAGAAGGAAGAGCAGGAGATGGAGCCACTGAAAGGTCCGAGGGATGGGGAAGGTATCATGTCTCTAAAGCCCCGCGAAGCCAAGGGGAACAGGCGTGAGGAGCTAGCAGTGGGGTCAGGCACTGCCCATGGGTTAGTTAGGTCTGAGATATGGAGCATCCAAGAAGTTTGCAGGTTAAGAGCTCACCGGTGACTCTGGTGGGGGTACATGGGGTCTGGAGCAGTAGGTGTCAAAGCCAGAACGCAGGAAGGCCTTGAGGAAAGGTCAAGGAGTAGGGAGAGAGAGACAGGTCCTCAGGAGGGGGGAAGGGGTCTGTCTGCAGCCCAGATGGAGGAGCTGGCTTGAGGCAGGAGGAGAGGCCTCCTATCCTTTGAGACAGAAGGAAAGAGGAGATGTTTTGTGTGGTCAGAAGTGAGTTGATGGCTGGGCGTGGTGGCTCACGCCTGTAATCCCAGCACTTTGGGAGGCTGAGATGGGTGGATTACCTGAGGTCAGGAGTTTGAGACTAGCCTGGCCAACATGGTGAAACCCCGTTTCTAATAAAAATACAAAAATTAGCCGGGTGTAGTGGCACACACCTGTAATCCCATCTACTCGGGAGGCTAAGGCAGGAGAATTGCTCAAACTCAGGAGGTAGAGGTTGCAATGAGCTGAGATTGCACCACTGCACTCCAGCCTGGGTGACAAAGCGAGACTCCATCTCAAAAAAAAAAAAAAGGGTTGACAGGTGAGTGGTCAGGGAAGTGAGAGGTCTCACTTGATGGCCTCTGTTACCTTGCAAAGAAAGTGAGATGCTCTGTCTAGAGGGTGTCAGGGCAGAGGGCTGAGGAGGATGGAGCAGTCCTGTGGGAGCAGCCACCTGTGCAGTCCCAGAAGGCACCCCTGGCAGAGGTTGGCTGAGGTTGTACACCATGAATGGAATGTGCTCCATGAAATGTGTTCATGGGTTGGCTGGGATGTTCTCCAGTGAAGTGCGGCCACCTGGGCTTGGCGTGGCGCAGGCAGCCTGTGGGACAAGCTCCGGGGTTGCTGTGCTGGGGTGTGGCCTTGTGAACACCCAGCCCTGGGAGGCTGGGCCCACTTCACAGTCCGGGAGTGCCCCTTCCCTAATCCAGCACCTGGATTTAGGACTTCTCCCTTAGCCCATGAACTCTGCCAGGGCCAGGAGAGAGGAGGGGGACTACCACAGTTTACTCCTGGTTCCAGTAGACCTCACCCCAGCCAGGTAGACCCTGAGAGCCTGGAGAGAACCCTGCCTGGCCACCGGGGTCTCAAGATGGAATGTGTTGGGGTGCTTTGAATCCTGCCTCCTCTACTACTGTGTGACCTTGAGCTAATTACTGAACTTCTCTAAGCCTTAGTTTTCTCATCTGTAAGATGGGAATAGTGAAAACATATGAATGCTTACCTAGGGGTCCATGTGCCAGGCGCTGTGCTACATGCTTTATTTCCTTTATACGTCATTTCAGTCCTGTCAGGTATGTTCTGATTTTATCCTATTTTTCGGGTACAGAGAGGTGATGTAACTTGCCTAAGTTATTGTGGAGCCCAGATCTGCACCAGGCTGCCTGTCCCCAGCTCATGCCTGTCCGCCTCTGCTGTGGAGTTCCTTGATGAGGACTCGCAGAATGGGCACTGAGTCCCAGCCTCCGGGTGACTGAGCTTGGAAACACTCAGCCCTCACCTGGCTCCTGAGGGGCCCTTCTGAAGTGCTTGCTGCCACAGTGATAATGACCCTCCTGCGCTCTGTGCCTGCAGAGGTGGAAGCCAAGGGGGACACTGACAGGCTCACGCCCGAGGCACTGAAGGGGCTGGTCAACAAGCCAGAGCTGCTGGCGCTGACAGAGAGCCTCACCCCCGACCACACAGTGGCGTTCTGGATGCCCGAGTCAGAGATGGAGGCGATGGAACTCGAGCTGGGGGCCGGGGTACGGCTGAAGACTCGGGGCGATGGTCCCTTCCTGGGTGAGCAGTGCAACCCTCACTGTGGCCCACTGTTCCTGTGTGGCCCATGGGGGCTCTTGGCCTCCCTTCTGCCTAGAGCTCATGGGAGCAGGCAAGGGCTGGCCTCCATGGGGACACGACCAAGCCCTTGAGATTTACTCCTAAATCCCTGCACAAGTGCCCTAGGGCCATTAGGCTCGACAGCCTGGATCCCCGGGTGCCACCCAATCCCATGGTTCCTGTGAGCGACTCTCCCACCATACCTTGGGGGTCCCACCCAGGGGCTCATTGACCACATCTACGCCTGGAGAAAACAGTGGTTTAACCCAGGCCTAGGGGACCCCACCATAATGGGCCCAGCCCTCACTATGTTTCCGCCACAAGGACAGAGGACATTCAATTTCATCTCTTCTTTCAGATTCATTGGCCAAACTTGAGGCTGGAACAGTGACCAAGTGTAATTTCACTGGTGATGGAAAGACAGGGGCATCCTGGACAGACAACATCATGGCCCAAAAGTGTTCGGAGGGGGCTGCAGCGGAGATCCGAGAGCAGGGGGATGGGGCAGAGGACGAGGAGTGGGTAGGTACCTGGTGTTGGTGCGGTTGTATCTCCTGGCAGGAGCATGGTACATACTGGTTGAGGTTGTGGGTAGGATGAGAAGACGACAGGATGAATCTTACCCCCCAGCTTTAGTGGAATTCTGTGAAACACCTGGGAATGTGTTAGCATCAGGAAAATTCCTCTAAGGTATGAAGAATGACAACCTGGGACCTTTCTTGTAGGTGGCTCTGAACCTAACTATTCCCCAAAGATTCCCAAGTGGTAGGAAGGAGGGGGTGCAGAGGGATATTAATCATGGTCATTAAGTCTCAAAACATTTCTACTTCAAGTGAATACATTAACCATGCTGAGGCAGTTGAACAACTGAATGCGTAGTTTTTCCTCCTTTGGTTTGGGCTCCTTGCCTGAAGTGTCTGGAGAATGGCTGACCTGGTCCTTACTGGTTTTTCTTTTGATGAGAGTCAGTCCCCACGTTGATCCTCAGCCTATTCACAGTTGCTTTTCTTTTCATTTCTTTTCTCTTTTTTTGGGAGATGGAGTCTCATTCTGTTGCCCAGGCTGGAGTGCAGGGGCACGATCATGGCTCACTGCAGCCTCGAACTCCTGGGCTCAAATGATCCTCCCACCTCAGCCTCCCAAGTAGCTGGGACTATAGGCATGCATCACCACGCCTGGCTAATTTTTTTATTTTTTGTAGAGACGAGGTTTTGCCATGTTGCCCAGGTTCACAGTTGTTTTTCTGAAGTATATTTTACCCAAAGACTTGAATTGATGTCAAAAGGCCCCAAAATGAACATTTATTATTTTATTTTATTTTTTTGAGACGGAGTTTCACTCTTATTGCCCAGGCTGGAGTGCAATGGCGCCATCTCAGGTCACTGCAACCTTTGCCTCCCGGGTTCAAGCAATTCTCCTGCCTCAGCCTCCCAAAGTGCTGGGATTACAGGCATGTGCCACCATGCCTGGCTAATTTTGTATTTTTAGTAGAGACGAGGTTTCTCCATGTTGGGCTGGCTGGTCTCGAATTCCCGACCTCGGGTGATCCACCTGCCTCAGGCTCCCAAAGTGCTGGGATTATGGGCTTGAGCCACCACACCTGGCCTCAAAATGAACATCTAAAGCAACGAAGTCACAGAAAAATGCACTATTTATCTAGGTAATGGAGATGATGTCTTTGCCAGAGAAAGCAGGCGCACGCAGATGAGAGTGTCTGGATTCCTTTTTGTCTTCATAAAGCAAATCTTGGACTGAAAAACAGTCCAAGAGCTGTTGGGGCTGCCGGGCCAGCTCTAATGAGGCGCCCAGGCAAGCACTCATGGGCCCCACAGGTACCACGCAATTGAACCCTTGTTTGTCTGATAACTTGCAGTGACGTTTATGACATGTGCTGTCTCCACATCTCTTTACCCCTTGGATTTCTCTAGGATGACTGAGGGACGTGGCTGCCTCTGGGGGCACCAGCACCTTCTGTAGCATTGTGGAACATTTCTTCCATGAACTTCTACTCTGGAGCTGGAGAGAACAGTCTGCCGAGTCTTACCTGGTTCTTCCCCATAGCCACCTTGGAATACTCTTTGAACAAGCTCTGCTAAAACCAAACCCATGACCACTGTGTTGGTGGTGGGGCCTCATGCTGTGGCTCAGGGAGGGCCCCTCCCTGCATGTGAGTCTAGCCTTCCTAGACATTACATGATGACCCTTTAAAAAAAAATTAGAGATGGAGGTCTCACTATGTTGCCCAGGCTGATCTCAAACTCCTGGACTCAAGCAATCCACCCACCTCCACCTCCCAAGGTGTTGGGATTACAGGCATGAGCCACCACACCCAGCCTCATGTTGACCCTGGCCCTGGATAGCAGCTTTGTTTGTAGAGGCAGGTGGTGGGAGAGACCCTAGGACAGCCTGAGAGTAACTGGACCTGGTATTGGTGCGGAGTGGGGAATATCCCTTGTCTAAATGCAGAGCAGCTGAGAGAAGTTAGCGGGGCTCTTCCTCCGTTCTCATTGTTTCCTGCTTTCCTTCCCCACCCACCCCTTCCTCAGCACTCTGTGTTGTAGCCTGTACTATCCTGCTTCAAGCCTCCGTGTCCCTTGTACCTTCCCCCCACCTTGAGTTGCCAGTTCTTTACTCCCTCACATGTTCCCATGCCACCTCGGGGGTTTCTGTTATCTGACATCCCTGGCTGCTTTCCTGGTAGATGCCATTCCCAGAGAGGCCAACAGCGTTCCCAGGCGTGGCTGGCTGGTCCGCATCTCTCAGACTCACTCTGCCAGGCTGCAGTTTTGAGAATACCTTTTTTGTTGTTGTTTTGTACCTGGAGAACTTTTTATGAATGAGTAAATCTTCAGAAAGGAATTCCTCCACCCTTACTGGGTTATTGTCAGGTGTAAACGGCCTTTCAGCTGAGCAATGTTCCTATGAGAAGGAAGCCATTTCTCTTGGCTCATGAACACTGCCTTTTGGGTAGTATACCCACACCCAGATCTGTGAAGAGACCTGGAATTGAAGTCTCCATGTCGTCAGGACTTGGTGGCATGTGGATCTTGCTTGACTTGGGAAAAGAGAGGGTGGTGGTGAACTAATAATTATGGAGTCCCCCTAATGTGTCGAACACAATGCTAGATGATTTCCATGATAATAATTACTCATACTTGTGCTAAGCACTTGCGATATCGTACTTGTCACAACAGTCCATGAGGTACTGATTATTATCCCCATTTTCTCATGAGACTAAAGCTCAGAGCTCTAGGATAGTATACAGTGGCAAGAGGAATTTACACCCAAGCACTCAGATTTCAAAGCCCACATTCTTAACTACCGGACTATTCATATTACAGAGCAGGAAAAGGGTCTCAGACAGGTTAAGCAACCTGCCCAGAGTCACACAGCTAATGAGTAGCAGAATCAGGATTCAAACCCAGAGCTGTCAAAAGCAAACCTTATGTTCCTTTCACTGTCCCCTGCTTCCTTGCCCTTCAGAAAGGTCTTGGAAACAGGGGCCAGAGGATGTGGTAGCCACTTCACTGGTGTTCTGTGTCTGAATGGGACTTTCTCACAGGCAGGCCATGCTGGGACCTCAGTCATGGGGGTGGCCAGGGAGGTGGTTGAGCAGAAGGATAGCTGGGGACACTGACTGGGGGTAGAGTCACCCAGTGTCTTTAGACATCCTGCTGTCTAAAGCACTGTGTCCAAAGGGTATGGCAAACTTATATGGACAGGTCACCATTCCAAACAAGGAGGCCCAGTGTGTCAATAGGAGAGGTCCTAAAGCAACAAAAAGGGCGGGGTGTCTGGGATGGGCTTCAGGAAGGGAAAGACCATTGTGTCTGGAGCTCAGAGAATGGGGGCTGGCGTTTGAGATGAGGCTGGAGATTGGGCAT
Source organism: Pan paniscus (assembly GCF_029289425.2). NCBI lineage: Eukaryota > Metazoa > Chordata > Mammalia > Primates > Hominidae > Pan > Pan paniscus. The sequence continues at coordinate 79,445,193 of NC_073265.2, read as the reverse complement.
GGCATCCTCACGCATGTTAAGGAATTGGGGACTTTATCCTTAACATCCTGGAAGCCAGTGATCCCATGGAGAGTGAGAAGATCTGATCTGTATTTCAAAGGTCACTTGACTGCCGAGCAGCTGGAGGCGAGTTGCTCCTTTAGGAGACTGCTGCAGTTGCCTGGGTGAGAGGCTAGAGGGGTCTGGTCTATAGCAGTGGCAGGGGGGATGGAAAGAAGAGAATGGTTTGAGGGGCATTCAGGGGGCAAAATCAACAGGACCTGGGGGGAGACGAAGGGATCAAGAATGATGCCCAGATTCTGGGTGAGTGGCAGTGCTGTGGTGCACAAGTAGTGATGTTATGTTTCTGGGTGACCTGCTGTTTAGCAGGAGCCCAGCCTGTGGCTAAGAAGTATAGAGAACTGAAACTAGCTCCCTAGGGATGGGAAAACCAAGTGGGCTGAGGATAAGAACAGGGCCCCAGGGCTGGGTGCAGTCGCTCACGCCTGTAATCTTAGCACTTTGGGAGGCCGAGGTGGGCGGATCACTTGAGGTCAGGAGTTCGAAACCAGCCTGATCAACACAGTGAAACCCCGTCTCTACCAAAAAATACAAAAATTACCCGGACATGGTGGCACATGCCTGTAGTTCCAGCGCCTTGGGAGGCTGAGGCATGAGAATTTCTTGAACCCGGGAGGTGGAGGTTGCAGTGAGCTGAGATTGCCACTGCACTCCAGCCTGGGCAACACAGTGAGACCCTGTCTCAAAAAAAAAAAAAAAAAAAAGAATAGGGTCCCAGGCTCAGCAGGTAGGGACACTGAGGTAAAATCCTATTCCCTAGGACTAGGGACTAGGAAGGGAGAAAATAGGAAGCTGCTGTGGCATAGGCATCTGCATGGGCAGATGGTGAGGCCAAAGCCCCTGATTTTGCCATACCTCCTGCCCTGGTCAGGACTGGTTCAGGCATTAGGGCAGGCCCAGCCAGGGCAGAAGCCTTCCTAGATACACCTGTGGGGAGTTGAGGAACTACAGCAGGGCTGAAACCCTGCTTTCAGGGGCCCCCATGTGGCTGGTAGGGGCAGCTTTTGGAAGCTAGACTGGATCCTATTACTCCCCAGATGAAAAGTTCAAATTCCTTAATACAACTCAGAGCTCATCACAATGTCACAACCCTCCTTTCTCGGCTCGCTTCCTACTTAAGAGCTCTGGGGCGATTCTTTCAGACCAGCCCGAGGGATCTTCCACAGGTTTGTTAATAGGGCTAGAAACAAAAAGTGGTGGTGTTTCTATGATCTAATTTGTTGGAACAAATGTAATGTTAAACTCAAACATTTCTGTAGGATTTCTTGGAGCTTTAACTATACTAACATTTACTGTAACTCTTCAGGACAGGGTATGATTATGTATTTCCCACATTTCTTTGGTCATAGAACCCGTTTTTGTGAGGAGCATTTCATGGGACAGCTGTTGTGAGAAACAGTTTGGGAAGGGCTGTGTTGGTCCCATGGAGGGGCTGGCTGTTCCCAGAGCAGGCCACTCCCCCACTTGCATTGCTTTGCCTGGACTCTTTTCTTGGAGGGAGGTCCCTTTCCTCTACCCATCTGAATTTCTTTTCTTCCACCAGTGTCCAGCTTGCCTTTCACCATGGGCCTAATGATGGAAATTACAGTTATTTTGTATCTTCAAACAGAACCAAGCAAATCCTCTGAGCTTCATTCATATGGGAAATTTTTTTTCTTTCTTTTTTTTTTTTTTTTGAGATGGAATTTCACTCTTGTTGCCCAGGCTGGAGTGCAATGGCTCAATCTCGGCTCACTGCAACCTCCACCTCCCAGGTTCAAGAGATTCTCCTGCCTCAGCAGGAGGATTACTGTAATCCCAAGTAGCTGGGATTACAGGCCTGCGCCACCACGACTAGCTAATTTTGTATTTTTAGTAGAGATGGGATTTCACCATGTTGGCTAGGCTGGTCTCTAACTCCTGACCTCAGGTGATCCACCCTCCTCAGCCTCCCAAAGTGCTGGGAATACAGGCATGAGCCACAGTGCCGGACATTATGGGAAAATTTTTTGAGGGACTAAACTAATCTCCACAAATAGCAATGCATTTAGGAAATATATTTAAAGGGGAAAAAAAGACTCATAGTTTCACACAGTTATGTTCATAATTTTTAGTGTTTGGGTTTTTTAGCATGTAATTTGTGTACATAGTTTTGGTTTTTGTAAATTTGCATAGGGGTTTTCTGGTACAAACTGGAAAACCTGCTAGACAAATTCTGAAACATCTGTAATGCTTGTAGGTAGTTGTTGTAACACTATGCCCACACATAATCACTTTCCATATTGCTGCATAGTCTTTGTAACCATTTTTCTTCTTCTTTTTTTTGAGATGGAGTTTTGCTCTTGTTGCCCAGGCTGGAGTGCAATGGCGCGATCTTGGCCCACTGCAACCTCTGCCTCCCGGGTTCAAGCTATTCTGCTACCTTAGCCTCCCGAGTAGCTGGGATTACAGGCACACGCCACCACGCCCGGCTAGTTTTTGTATTTTTAGTAGAGACGGGGTTTCACCATGTCAGCCAGGCTTTTCTTGAACTTCTGATCTCAAGTGATCCTCCCGCCTCAGCCTCCCAAATTGCTGGGATTACAGGCGTGAGCCACCACGCCCACCTGTAACCATTATTTTTAAGATTGCTACCATTGGATAGTTCTGTCATGGTCCAACTTTTGGATATTTAAAATTGATCCCTGTGTGGCTAACAGAATTAATGTTTCCAAAAATGTTGAAAATTATATAGTTCTCTTAATTCTCCACCTCTAACTATATTTTTGGGTTATTTCTTTAGGAACAGATGCCCAGGAGTCATATTACTGAGAATCTAGAAATCTTTTGCAAAGTTCTTGTTATATTGCCAAATTGCTTCCCAAAAGGGTTGTTCTAAACCATAATTTCACCAGCAATGTAGGGGAGAACCATTTTTATGCTGCCCTTGTGAGAACTGGGTATGAAAACATTTTTAAAATGATTTTTGATGAGGTGAAAATAATATTTGAATATATTTTAATTTGCCTTTCCCCCACTTATAGTGAGCTTAAACATTTTTTCCTTTTCCTAGCTGTATTTCTCCTTTTGTTATTCATTCTTTTGTCCATTTATCTACTGGGGAGATGGGGAGTGTTATCTTTTTAGTTTATCAGTTATTTGCATTTTAAATATAACCATTTGCCATATTTTAACAATGATTTTTCCATTAAATAATTCTTTTTATAAAAAACTTTATATATCTGTTGATGTTTTGTGATTTTTATTGCTTCTAAGCTAATACAGATTTTTGGATCTTATTCAATTTCGTTTTCTTCTGTTTAGGTTATTATCTGGTTTTATACCTAACTACTTATTTTCAAATTGCTAACCAGTTATCCTAATAGTATTTACTGAATTCCTTCCCACTCCTACATCACATATTAAAATTATTTTGTGCCTAAATTATTCATAATATTTCAGTTAGTCTTCCTATAATTACAATTTGAACCATCAACGTAGGTTTTCATAGTTGGCAGAGCTAGTTCTTCTTCATAATTCTGTTTCAGAATTTTCTTTGATATTCTTCCTCAACATTTTAAACATTTTATCAAGTTTCAGTGCAACTGACTTTTGGTTTTTATTTATTTAAAAACTGGGCCATGCCGGGCGCAGTGGCTCACGCCTGTAATCCCAGCACTTCGGGAGACTGAGATGGGTGAATCACTTGAGGTCAGGAGTTTGAGACCAGACTGGCCAATGTGGTGAAACCCCATCTCTACTAAAAATAAAAAAATTTGCTGGGCATGGTGGCATGTGCCTATAATCCCAGCTACTGGGGAGGCTGAAGCAGGAGAATTGTTTGAACCCGGGAGACGGAGGTTGCAGTGAGCCAAGATTGTGCCACTGCACTCCAGCCTGGGCAACAGAGTGAGACTCCATCTCAAACAAACAAAAAACTGGACTAGGCGTAGTGGCGGTTTGGGAGGCTGAGGCTGGAGGATTGCCTGAGGCCAGCAGTTTGAGGTTACAGTGAGGTATGACTGTGCCACTGCACTCCAACCTGGGTAAGACCCTATCTCTGAAAAACAAACAAACCCCAGAACTCTGGCTGCAAAAGTAGTACATATTTCTTTGAAGGAAAAAAAGGAAAACTTGATAATCCTACCACCCAAAGATGTTTTTAAATCACTTATGTGGTACTCAGTTATGTGCCATGCACTGTCCAAGTGCTTACAAATATTATACTAACTCCCTTTGTGTTTATAACAACTGTCTGAAGTCAGTAGACTCATTTTCCAGTTTTCCAGTTTAGGAAACTGATATTACACCTTTTCTACAGATGGGGAAACTTGCCCAGGGTGCCCAGGCAGTCCGCAGAACCATGCTTTGAATCAGGGCAGTGTGGTTCCAGGGTCCTGTACAGATCAAACACCCTGACTCTGCCATTCCATCAGATACATGATTCATATTTTGGTGTATTTGCCTCCAATCTTGAGCAAAGTGGGTTGTCCCTGTACATACTTTGTGTAATCTTTTAGCTTAACAGGTGTCATGAACACTTCCGTATCATAAATCTTTCCCAGCATGATTTTTATTATCTATTTAATATTTCTCATATTCAATGTAGAACAATGCACTTAACCAATTTCTCATTTTTGTAATAATTTTCTTCCCATTTTCCCCTGTAATAACACTGCTGAGACATATATATTTTTCTTCTTCTTTTTTTTACTGTTCTGAAGATACTCTGGCAGAAATGTATGTTCCTGAGGCTAAATCTTTTCACACATCCACAATCATTTTATCATAAATTCTAGAGCTGGAAACGCTGAGTCTAATGTTATATATATATATATATATATATATATATCTGTCACCCAGGCTGGAGTGCAGTGGTGTGATCTCAGCTCACTGCAACCTCCGCCTCCCGGGTTCAAGCCATTCTCCTGCCTCAGTCTCCCAAGTATCTGGGACTACGGGCGCGCGCCACCACAACCGGCTAATTTTTGTAATTTTAGTAGAGGCGGGGTTTCACCATGTTGGCCAGGCTGGTCTCGAACTGCTGACCTCAAGTGAGCCGCCCGCCTCGGCCTCCCAAAGTGCTGGGATTACAGGCGTGAGCCACCGCGCCCGGACTGTTATATATTTTAAAGGCTTCTGATCCATATCGCCAAACAGTCCTCTGGATCGATTTGCATCTGTATCCGCTGCTCCATCTGCAGTATACGGACGTGCTCCACTTCACCCACACTGGGTCATTAAAAGAACAAACAAAAATAAGAACTTGATCGATTTGGGATTTTAAATGGAAATGCACTAAAAATTCCTTAATTCCACCATTCACCGTCTACCATAGAGGAACAGCCCATCTGCACGGAGAGACAGCTACGTAATTCACTGCAGCATTATAATACTGAAAAATAAAAATGAACGAAATGTTCCTTAACCGACGAACGGCCGAATGACCGGCGTCTCCACTCCGCGGAACGTTCTGCGAGCGCTAAGGGGATGGCGGGAGTGCATGATTGGGAGCGGGCGGTGAGAAAAGCAAGCTCCCGCCGCCTCTCCGTTTTGGCAACCCGGCTGACGGTCGTTTCGGCTTCTGGGGCCACCCGTCGGTCTGGGCGAGGGACACAGATCCGGATTCGCATCCTGACTGGCCAACCAACGCTGGCCGAGGTGACCACTCTCCTCGGCATCCGCACCTGCCCTCCAAGGCGTCAGAGAGGCCGGACCCTTGGGTGCTAGGGCTCGTGAGCGCCGGGGCCAAGTTTCCGAGTGCCGCTCTCAGCAGCGCACCAACCGGAAGTGACCGTGTTGTGGCGGAAGGAGGAGCTTTCTGGGAGTAGCCGGTGCTGAGAGAACCGTGGCTGGCAAAGATGATTCAGGCGATTCTGGTTTTCAACAACCATGGGAAGCCACGGCTAGTCCGCTTCTACCAGCGTTTCGTGAGTGCGGCCCGGCTTCACCACGCCCCTTCAGGGCGCCCACTATGTCTTCCCTCCTCTTTGGCCTCTCGGCGCCTGGGGGCACCGCTCCTTGGTCACCTGGGGCTCCTGCACCGAGCATGACCCTCACCCTACTTAAGCATTTAACCTAGGCGCAGGCTGGTGCCAGGCCTTCTGTCTCCCGCCCTACTGCCCCGCTCTCGCTGACCCTTTTCTTGATCCTGGCATTTCTGTGCCATTTTGTGACATTTTCCCGTGGGTCTCTGGGAACGAGATAGAAGCGACAGTGGGGAGTGTGCCTCGATGAGAACTTGAGTGATTGAAGTCACATTCTGTCATCTTTTTGGTTGTTGACCACAGTTTCATGAGGAAGAAATATTAAGTTTCTGAAAGTTTTTGTTATAGCCAGAACTGGAAAAGTTCTTTTTTTTTTTTTGGAATTATTTTGCTTCAGTGTTGGCTGGGACTTTCCAGAGACTAGATACCCTTCACTCTTAGGGTTGAAGAAAATCAGTTTAAGAGTGGAAAAATGATGAGAAATTATAAATGCTGCCGCATAAGGGCTCAATAAGTGATTACGTAAATTTGAATTTTCCCAACACGTTCCTTTGCAAACACATAAACATCAGTATTTGCTTCCTGTCTTCGAAGATTATATTTATTCATGGCAGGGTTTCAAAATGTTACATAATTGGGGGACTGGTGGAACTGAAGAGGGGAAAGTGCCAGAAAACGTGTTCAGGCTTCAGCTCCACCTTTTCTACTCTTGCGTCTGTTGACAAGTTAATAAACCCTTTTCAGACTTTTATTGTCTTTTGTCAATTAGAAATGAAAAAATAATTTTACTCCTTCATAAGATTTTTAAAGCTAGATTACATTTTATTAAGTAGATTACATCGAGGTACAAATATGAGTATTCAGGCCGGGCGCGGTGGCTCACGCCTGTAATCCCAGCACTTTGGGAGGCCGAGGCGGGCGGATCACGAGGTCAGGAGATCAAGACCATCCTGGCTAACACGGTGAAACCCCGTCTCTACTAAAAATACAAAAAATTAGCCAAGCGCGGTGGCGGGCACCTCCAAGTCCCAGCTACTCAGGAGGCTGAGGCAGGAGAATGGCGTGAGCCCGGGAGGCGGAGCTTGCAGTGAGCCAAGATAGCGCCACTGCACTCCAGCCTGGGCGAAAGAGCGAGACTCCATCACACACACACACACACAAAAAGTATATATATATATGTATGTATATGAGTATTCAGCGTAACTATTTGTATTTGCATTTGTGTGTATGCAAATTTCCCCCCTAGTTTTTTTCTAACAGGGTTATTGAGATAAAACTAACATGCCATACTGTTTACTTATTTATTTTATGTTATTTACTTATAGAGACGGGGTCTTTCTATGTTGCCCAGGCTGGTCTTGAACTCCTGGGCTCAAGCAATCCACCGGACTCAGCCTCCCAAAGTGCTGGGATTACAGGCATGAGCCACTGTGTCCAGCCCCAGTTTACCTATTTAAAGGGGACAATTCAGTGTTTTTTAGCATGTTCACGGAAGCTGTGTAACCATCACCACAATCAATTTTAGATCATTTTCATCACCCCAAAAAGAAACCTCTGCCCATTAGCAGTCACTCCCTATTTCTCCATGACTCTCCCAGCCCCAGAGAGTTTCTTTCCCTCTAAATTTGCCAGTTCCAGAATGGCAAATGGAATTTGCCTATTCCGTTGCCTATAAATGGAATCATAAATAAGTGGTTTTTTGTGTGTCTGCCATGTTTCATGTAGTATAATGTTTTCAAGATTCATCCATGTTGTAGCATGTATCTGATCTTCTTCATTTCTTTTATTGCTGAATAATATTCCATTATATGGATATGCCATATTTTGATTGTCAATTTATAAGTTGATATTTCTGCTTTTTGGCTCTTCTAATTAATGCTGCTATGAACATTCTTGTGCAAGTTTTTATGTGGACTTATGACTTCATTTCTCTTGGTTATATACCTAGGAGTAGAATTGCTGGATCATATGGTAACTATGGTGAACATTTTGAGAAACTGCAAACTATTTGACAAATTTTCCAAGTGGCTGCACCATTTTACATTTCCATCAGCAATGTATAATGATTCCAGTTTCTTCACATCCCTGCCATTCGTTATTTATTTATTTATTTTTGGTTAAAGACATTTTAGTGGGTGTAAAGTGGTATCTCACTGTGGCTTTTTTTTTCCCCCCGAGACTGAGTCTCGCTCTATCTCCCAGGCTGCAGTGGCGTGATCTCGGTTCACTGTAACCTCTGCCTCCCGGGTTCAAGTGATTCTCCTGCCTCAGTCTCCTGAGTAGCTAGGATTACAGGTGCCCACGACCATGCCTGGCTAATTTTTGTATTTTTAGTAGAGATGGGGTTTCGCTGTGTTGGCCAGGCTGGTCTCGAACTCCTGACCACAAGTAATCTGCCCGTCTTGGCCTCCCAAAGTGCAGGGATTACAGGCGTGAGCCACCGCACCCAGCTCATTGTGGTTTTGATTTCAGTTTCCAAAATGACTAATGAGGTTGAGCATCTTTTCATGTGCTTATTGCCCATTCGTGTATCTTTGGATCATAGGATTTTTATAAGACCTCATGAGCTCATGGATGAAAGTACCTTGAAAACTACAGAGTACTAAAAAGATATGAGGGGTTATTAAAATCACTGAGGCATGTAAGCAATTGGTAGTTTACCTTTTTATTGAACTAGAAATTAGGTAGCCTCATCATTTCGTACCACTTCCCCACTGCTGCCACTTCCCCCAGAGTCAGATAAAAGGCTTTAGTTCAAAAGATGCGTTTGTCAGTTTTAAAAAGTGCTGATGCTTAGCATGTTTTGTATTTTGCATATATAGAGTTCGTCTCCTACAGCATCCTGTCATCTGTGAGCTTTGTTTGTTCTTTAAATGGAAATGAGGAAAATAGTGATTAATTTACTCAAATTTGTAGTGACCAAAGATTAGCAAGTTTTCATTCAGTCAGTAAATACTGTGAGCCATTCCATACCCACGTGAGTCAAAGTAATTTCCACACAATTACGTTTTCCCTTTTTTCTCCTCTCTGTTTCTTTTAAATAACCATTTCAAAGCTAAATTCAGGGCTATAGAAAGAAAGGGATTAAAATTACTTGAACCTATTTTCTAACTCTTGGGGCAAGTCCAATTTGAAGGTTTTCTTATGCTTCGTTACTCAAAGTGTGGTCCCCAGACCAGCAGAAATGTTATTGCCTGGGTGCTTACTAGACTTGCATCTCAGGACTTAACCTATACCTGCTAAATCCGAATCTGTATTTTAACAGCATTCACAGCTGATTCATTGCAAATGAAGATTTGAGAAGCAATGCTCTAGAGCTTTAAATTATTATCTGTCTTAATTGCTGGTTTCTCCCTCTCTTACCCTTTTAACCATACTTCTTCTGAAACTCATATGTATAATTAGAAATCAAAGGTGAGTTATCAAAGTGATTTCATCAGAGTTGAGCTTTCTTATGCACGTAGTAAGTGAAAAAATAAGGCCAGACATGGTGGCTCACACCTGTAATCCCAGCACTTTGGGAGGCCAAGGCAGGTGGATCACTTGAGGTCAGGAGTTCAAGACCAGCCTGACCAACACGGTGAAACCCCATCTCTACTATAAATACAAAAATTAGCCGGGCATGGTGGCACATACCTGTAATCTCAGCCACTGGGGAGGCTGAGGCAGAAGAATCGCTTGAACCCGGAGGTGGAGGTTGCAATGAGCTGTGATCACACCACTGCCTGGGCAACAGAACAAGACTCTGTCTAAAAATAATAATAATAATAATACATTTTATTTGTAACTGTTCAAAATTTTAATCTGTAATCTATTTTTCTCAATAATACTTTGTTGGTGAGTAACACAGCATCTTATATGTAGTATCTATATTACCAGTACAAAAGATGGCAGCTGTATTTGCCAATATAACTTTTTAAAACAGTTACATGATTACTTCTTGACTTTTTTTTTTTTTTTTTTTGAGATGGAGTCTCACTCTGTCGCCCATGCTGGAGTGCAGTGGCGTGATCTCAGCTCACTGTAACCTCCGCTTCCTGGGTTCAAGCAGTTCTCCTGCCTCAGCCTCCCAAGTAGCTGGGATTACAGGCATGCGCCACCACGCCCAGCTAATTGTTTTTTTGTTTTATTTTGTTTTGTTTTGTTTTTTGTATTTTTAGTAGAGATGGGGTTTCACCATATTGGTCAGGCTGGTCTCGAACTCCTGACCTTGTGATCCGCCTCCTAAAGTGCTGGAATTTCAGGCGTGAGCCACTGTGCCTGGCCCACATCTTGACCTTCTTAAAATGTTAGACCTGTTGAGATTTATTATATCTTTGTCATAGATGTTTTCCAGGGGAAGACAAAATATTTCAGGATCAGGCCTTCCAGTTATTCTCTGACTTTGTATGAGAGTTTATCAATGTTCCTTTTCTTGTTAAAATATCAGCTTACCTATAGGACAGTAATGGTTAGTGACTTAGATATTTAGGTAAATATACCCTATCTTAATTCCTGTATCAGAGCATTGTCACCCATCTTTCATAGATTCACTCTTATTTTTTCTCATCATTTTTATCATTTCTAGAAACAAGTACTAAATGTTTAGATGTTCCCAGGTTAGAAACACTTCTTCCCTTGTCCATCCCCATGGATGGGATGTAGTTTTTCAGGCTTGCCCACTGATTCACTTATCTTTTTGTTCCATAGCCAGAAGAAATTCAACAGCAGATTGTTCGAGAGACTTTCCATCTAGTCCTCAAGCGGGATGACAACATCTGTAACTTCTTGGAGGGTGGAAGGTAAACTGTCAGCTTCATTTTTCTCCCCATGTATCCACTTGTGAGTGGCCTTCATTATTGCATCTTCTGACAGTACTCAAGTGTCAGGTGGGTACTTGATGCAACTTTAACTGGTCTCACCATGATCTGCTCAGGGAGAGACACAATTCTCTTTGGGGCGCAGTTCAATTATTGTGCTTCTGATATTGCTCATTTAGATGATTGATCCCTGGGAGGATAGGCAGGAGAAGAGGTGAGGTAAGGTGGCTTTAGGTACCTCTGCCAAACTTGGTTGCCATTCATCTAGTAAGAATGGCCTGCTTCTAGCGTTTGGCCTTCTCCTTTCCAGTGGGTCCTTTCTCATTCTTTGGCACAAGGTTTCTTTTTGATGTGTTTAATTAAGCTGTGGGCATTTAAATGTTTCCCATCTTCTGCAGTTTGATTGGTGGCTCTGACTACAAACTGATCTACCGGCACTATGCTACCCTCTACTTTGTATTTTGTGTGGATTCCTCAGAGAGTGAACTTGGAATCTTGGACCTTATCCAGGTATGTGTAGTCAGCTAATGATGGCAGCAGCTTTAGAGAGTTGCCACGGGATTTTTGAGTAACCAGCCTGTAGAACCTTGTGTCCATCTCCTTATTGATACTAGTAAAAGTTGCCAGATGTCCACCAGATGGTGCTCTGGGAGAGCTCCTGAGAAACCCTCAGCACTTTTAGATTTATTGGTTTCTATCTAGCCCTTGCACTGCCCTTGGTTTTCATTTACAAATTTATACTTTGGCCGGGTGTGGTGGCCCACAATCTGCTTACAGATTGTCTTTGTTACCTTCATGAAAACTGAGATGTGTAGGGACCCTAGCTTGGGAACTATTTATTTAGCATTATTTCATCGTTTTATATGTGAGATTCTAGATGAGCTTCTTTTAAGTACTTGAATAAGCCCATAGGTAGAAAGCACTCAAATAGATGCTACATTGAAAACTTAAGTAACAACAATTGTGGAAAAGAAAATTCTATAGCTATAAAATGTAAACTTTAAATGCTTACAACAGGCCAGACATGTACATTTTACAGCTATAGAATTTTCTTTTCCACCTATGGGCTTATAGGCTCATGCCTATAATCCCAGCACTTTGGGAGGCCAAGGCGGGCGGATCACTTGAGGTCAGGATTTTGAGACCAACCTGGCCAATGTGGTGAAAACCCATCTCTACTAAAAATACAAAAATTATCCAGGCATGGTGGTGTGCACCTGCAGTCCCAGCTACTCAGGTGGCTGAAGCAGGAGAATCGTTTGAACCTGGGATGTGGAGGTTGCAGTGAGCCGAGATCATGCCACTGGACTCCAGCCTGGGCAACAGAGTGAGACTCCGTCTCAAAATAATAATAAATTAAAAATAAATAGGCCGGGTGCGGTGGCTCATGCCTGTAATCTCAGCATTTTGGGAGGCCGAGGCAGATGGATCAAGAGTTCAAGACCAGCCTGACCAATGTGGTGAAACCCGGTCTCTACTAAAAATACAAGAATTAGCCGGGCGTAGTGGCACGTGCCAGTAATCCCAGCTACTCGGGAGGCTGGGGCAGGAGACTTGCTTGAACCCGGGAGGCAGAGGTTGCAGTGAGCCGAGATCACACCACTGCACTCCAGCCTGGGTGACAGGGCGAGACTCTGTCTCAAAAAAATAATAATAATAAAAATAAATAAATAAATAAATGCTTAGAACAAAATTTGTTTTCTTAAGATAAAAGTTTAAAAGCTAAATATATCTTGGAACAAATAAATTGAAATTTTGAATATATAGTTTTGTAGGATAATTAAAAATTTCATACGTCGTATTCACTTATACATAAAAATATAAATAAAGATGAACCCATCTAAAACAGATGCATCTCGGAGATAATTTTTAAATACTTTCTTAAAACCTGAGTCAGATTGGACATTGAGAATCAGCATAATAGAAAGAGCTCAAGGCGGGGTGCAGTGGCTCACACCTGTAATCCCAGCACTTTGGGAGGCCAAGGTGGGTGGATCACTTGAGGCCAGGAATTTGAGACCAACGTGGTCAGCATGGTAAAACCATGTCTCTACTAAAAATACAAAAAATTAGCTGGGCCTGGTGGCATATGCCTGTACTCCCAGCTACTTGGGAGGTTGAGGTGGGAGAATCGCATGAACCCAGGAGGCGGAGGTTGCAGTGAGCCAAGATCGTGCCACTCCACTCCAGCCTGGGCAACAGAGTGAGACCCTGTCTCAAAAAAAGAAAAAAAGCTCAAGATCTAGCATCAGAAAATCTGGGTTTGGGTCATGAATCTACCATCTGAAAAGTGATATTAGGTTGTAGAATTCAAATGTGAGAATGTGCTTTATAGTACTGTTAACTGTATGTAGCAGGCTATAGAAATGTGTACATAATACGAGTTTATTTGAAAATTAAGGAAATATAGTGATAATGTATTTTAAAAATTGGGATGGAGTGCTTGCCTCAGCAGCATATATTCTAAAAGTGTACCAATGCAGAAAAGATTAGCATTGCCACTATGCAAGGATGACATGCAAATTGGTGAAGCATTCCATATTATAAAAAATAAAGAAAATTTTTTAAAACAGAAAAAAAAATTGGGCCACAGTTATTAGAGAAAATGGACCTTGGAGATTTGTATTAACAATACAAAAAGACTAACTTTATAACTTTTTTTACTTTTTTATTTATTTATTTTTTTTGAGATGGAGTCTTGCTCTGTTGCCAGTCTAGAGTGCAGTGGCACGATCTCAGCTCACCACAACCTCCGACTCCCTGGTTCAAGTGATTCTCCTGCCTTACTCAGCCTCTCGAGTAGCTGGGATTACAGGCACATGCCCAGCTAATTTTTGTAGTTTTAGTAGCGACAGGGTTTCACCATGTTGGCCAAGATGGTCTCGATATCCTGACCTTGTGATCCGCCCGCCTCGGCCTCCCAAAGTGCTGGGATTACAGGTGTGAACCACTGCGCCCGGCCTCTAACTTTATAATTTAATAGACACTTATTAAATATTTAGTGTACATTGGATTTGGTAAGATCAGATAAGTAAAATGTAAAAATAATAGAAACTAAAAAGTGTGATCTTTGTTTTTTTTTTTTTTTTTTTTTTTTTTTTTTGAGACAAGGTCTTGCTCTCAAACTATAGTGCAGTGGTGTGATCACAGCTCACTGCAGCCTCCATCTCCCAGGCTCAACCCATCCTCCTACCTCAGTCTCCTGAGTAATGGGGCCTACAGGCATGCGTCACCACATCTGGCTAATTTTTTGAATTTTTTAGAGATGAAGTCTCACCATGTTGTCCAGGCTGGTCTCGAACATCTCAGCTCAGGCAGTCTTCCCACTTTGGCCTCCCAAATTGCTGGGATTACAGGTGTGAACCACTGGACCCAGCTGATCTTTGAAAAGACAATAAAAATTAATAAATAGTTGGCCTAATTGATATAAAGAAGATAGAAGTCAGAAATAGAAAACATTGTTTTAAAGGGATGATATATACATAGTTATACTACCAATATATTTGAAATAGCCGACTACAAAAATAACTGCTCTGGCCTGGGACAGTGGCACATGCCTGTAATCCCAGCACTTTGGGAGGCCAAGGAGGGTGGATCACTTGAGACCAGGAGTTTGAGACCAGCCTGACCAACATGGTGAAACTTCGTCTCTACTAAAAATAGAAAAATTAGCTGGGCATGGTGGCACATGCCTGTAATCCCAGCTGCTTGGCTGTTTGGGTAGCCGAGACATGAGAATCACCTGAACCTGGGAGGCAGAGGTTGCAGTGAGCTGAGATCACACCATTACACTCCAGCCTGGGCAATAGAGCAAGACTCTATCTCAAAAAAAAAAAACAAGAACAAAAAACTGCCCAAATGAGGTCAACATAAAGGCACTGAAATAATATTAGGATGAAATAATAGATGTTAAAAAAAGAACTGACTCCCTAATGGGGTCACAGTAGAATTTTTTAAAGTTGAAGTACATTAAAACCTGGATGTTACATTAAGTTATTTTTTAAAACTTAGAACAAGGAATCCTACTACCTAAGCGCATTTTATGGAATAAATTGGTTATCATCCAAAAACCTGACTCTAAAAAGGAAGATGGGCCAGGCGCAGTGGCTCACGCCTGTGATCCCAGCACTTTGGGGGCTGAGGCAGGAGGATCACAAGGTCAGGAGTTCGAGACCAGCCAGGCCAATATGGTGAAACCCTGTCTCTACTAAAAATACAGAAAAATTAGCTGGGTGTGGTGGCATGCGCCTGTAGTCCCAGCTACACGGGAGGCTGAGGCAGAAGAATCGCTTGAGCCTGGGAGGCGGAGGTTGCAGTGAGCCGAGATTGCGCCACTGCACTCCAGCCTGGGTGATAGAGTGAGACTCTATCTCAAAAAAAAAAAAAGGGGGGAAGATGTTCGTCAAATATTGCATATTAGTACTGGTACAAAATTACTTACTAAGTAAAATCTTAGCCAACAATCAGTTGAACCAAGGGATTGTGAGACCTGCCTTTTTTTTCTTTTTGACTCTGCCATTAACAAGCAGTGTGACCTTAAACAAATCATCTAGGCTTTATTGGCCTTAAGGGTTTTTGTTTGTTTTGCATTTTGTCTCTTCTGTGTGTTGAGTGTTTTTTTTTTTAATCTACAAAGATACTAGATATTCTTTTCTAGCCCTAAAATTATTTCTTTAGCAGGAAAACTGCATACTATTAAATAGAAGAATTATACATTGTGTCCAAATAGTATTTATCCCAAGAATGCAAGTCAGTATAACAAAGAAAAATTAATAGTCTATTACAGCAGTAAGAAAAACTAATATAATAAAAATTAGTAGTTGCTGAGAGGAGCGATTATCCAAATTATATTAAACACACTCTTAAACTGGAATAAGAAGCATTTTTGATTAAAAGTACACATTTATTAATGTAACTGTTTACTTTCTGAAGAAATGAATATAGTTATGTGGTTCAGAATTCAGAGGCACACTATGAGTATACAGGTTGAATATCCCTTTGAAATGTTTGGGACTAGAAGTGTTTTGGATTTTGGACTTTTTCAGATTTGGGGATATTTGCATTATACTTATCCTAAATCTGAAAGTCCAAAACCTGAAATGACCAATGAGCATTTCCTTTGAGCATCATGTCGGCACTCAAAAATTTTGGATTTTGCAGTGTTTTGGATTTCAGGTTTTTGGATTTCAAGTGTTCAACCTGTATAGTGAAAAATATCCTTCTTCCCCTTTCCCCTTATCACCTAGTTTACTTTCCTTGAAGCAATCAATTTTAGTTTCAAAACCAAGAGCCAAGAACCAGAGCCAATGTTATCTCAAGGGTGAAATCTGTAGGCATTTATGAATGCTCTTGTTGGGTGTTTCGTCCAGGTGCAGTGGCTCATACCTATAGTCCCAACCCTTTGGGAGCCTGAGGCAGGAGGATCACTTGAGCTCAGGAGTTCAAGACCAGCCTGGGCAACATAGTGAGACCTAGTCTCTATAAAAAATCAGGTGGTGTGCCCCTGTGGTCCCAGCTACTCATGTGGCTAAAGCAGGAGGACTGCTTGAGCCCAAGGGGTTGAGGTTTCAGTGAGCCATATTCACGCCACTACACTCCAGCTTGAGTGACAGAGCGAGATTCTGTCTCAAAAAAAAAAAAAAGGAGTATCTTTTATTGTTTACTCTAATTTTAACAAACATTTGTAGTGAGTGATACAAAAACAAATGAAGAAGTGACATAGTAAAGAAAGAAAGAGAGATAAGTTATCAATGTAAGGTGGCCGGATTATGGACATAGAAAATATTTTTAAAGAATTATAAGTAAGGAAATGATATGAGCAAAATGACAGAATATGAGATAAAGCCAACAAAATTAAATTTCCTATTTCTGAGAAAACAGCTAGAAAATTCATAATTAAAGAAGTCTCATTTACAGTAATAATAAAGGATAGTTAGTGCTTGGGAATTAACTTGGTATGGAATACTTGACATTGATTCCAATAAAATTATAAAATCTTAAAGGAAAAACAAAGGAATAGTTGGAACAAATGGAGCTACAAACTCTCCCGTTGTTGGGAAGAGTCAAGCAAAGATGACAGTAGTCCCAAAGGTGGTGAGCAATACATCAAATGGAAAACCAAGTATAATTCCGTCAGGAGAGTTTATAGAACTCAGTAAAGGCAAAATTTATCAGGGAAAAGGAGTGGCCAAGAAATGCAGAAGTATATTTCTAGGGAAAAAGGACAGTGATGGGAGATTTGCTTTACTAGTTTTCAGAATGTATAATAGTTACAGATGAATTGATTATCTAGAAAATCCAAATCAGTTGGAAACAATTGGAACTAATAATAGAGTTCTGTAAGGTGACTAAATACAAGTTTAACATATGGAAATTAGTAGCTTTTGGCCAAGCACAGTGGGTCACGCCGGTAATCCCAGCCCTTTGGGAGGCCGAGGCGGGCAGATCACTTGAGGTCAGGAGACTTTGAGACCAGCCTAGCCAACGTGGAGAAACCCCGTCTCTACTAAAAATACAAAAAATTAGCCGAGTGTGGTGGCACATGCCTGTAATCGTAGCTACTCAGGAGGCTGAGGTAGGAGAACCTCTTGAACCCAGGAGGCGGGGGTTGTGGTGGGCTGAAATTGTACTCTGGCCCGGGCAACAAGAGCGAAACTCCGTCTCAAAAAAAAAAAAAAAAAAGAGTAGGTCAAAGCAGAACAGGGGGGTAAAATGAGTGTTCTCAGCTGATTCAGGTAGCAGAGCACCTAGGATAACAGACACTGGACACTTTGTTTCTTTTTTTAATTAATATGAATAAAACTACTCTAAGTCTTTATGCAAACAGTTGTGCCTATTCTGCTAAAAACAGAATGCCTGGATCAAAGGGAATTAATATTTCTAATCATAATGCGTGTTGCTAGATAGATATTTAGAAAGAGTATGTTAGCCAGGCACAGTGGCTCACACCTGTAACCCCAGCACTTTGGGAGGCCGAGGCGGGCGGATCACCTGAGGTCAGGAGTTCAAGACCAGCCTGGCTAACATGTTGAAACCCTGTCTCTACTAAAAATCCAAAAAGTTAGCCGGGCGTGGTGGTATGCACCTGTAATCCCAGCTACTTGGGGGGTTGAGGCAGGAGAATTGCTTGAACCCGGGAGGTGGAGGTTGCAGTAAGCTGAGATCGTGCCATTGCGCTCCAGCCTGGGCGACAACAGTGAGACTCCATCTCAAAAAAAAAAAAATGAAGAGTATGTTAATTTATAATGCCTCCAGTACTATATAAGTTTGTTTCCTTGTAACTCCAGTACTGAAATGTGTCATTTTAAATTTCTACCCAGATAGAGGTACCTCACACATTTGAATTTTTATTAATCATGCTTCCTTTTTCCACATGTGGGTTTATAATTTTGTTTTCCATGTCAGCCTTCTATAATATAATTGAACCACTTGTCCAGTGAAATCTAGATCCTGGCTTATAATGTCATATTTTGTATATTCTAAGGTGCGCATTTTATCACACTTCAATAACTCTAAAATCTGGATGTGTGTTGTAGTGGGTGACATCTTAACAATTATAATTGACAGCATTTTTTTTCTTTGTTAGCAGATAAAATAATGGTTTGCCTTATCAACGAATAAGTAAATCTCTGCGTATTTTGAGTTTATTTTAAAACTTATTTTTTTAACTAATTATTGTCTAACCTATTATATTAAGTGTAAATAATCCATTTTTACCTCCCCTTGTTGAAGAAACTCTAATGTTGTATACTGTATTAAGTTCAGAGTGAAACCCAAGCCCCCTATTACAGCCTGTAAGGCCCAACATGGTCCGGCTCCTTTGCCTCTCTCTCCCCTCACCGTATACACGCTCATCTTCACTATGCTCTAGGCTTCTTGCTGTTCTTCAAACACAAGTACATTTTTGTGTCTGGGCCTTTGTACTTGTTCTGTCCCCTGGAATACTCTCATCTAGGTTCCTTCACTTCAGCTCTTTCAATGACTGACTTTTACCATTTATGTCTCAGCTCGAATTTTAATCCTTGGACAAACTTTCTTAACACTCTATCTGAAGTAACCCCTGTCACATCATCCTGTTTACTTCCTTCAGGGCACTTAGGACAATAGAAAATATCTTGTTTCATTTGTCTCCTTGTTCTTCCCACACCCAGAATATAAACTGGATAAGAACATGACTTGTTGACTGTGGTGTCAACAATGGTATGTTCCTAGCATGTAGTCATCACACCTTTAACAATGGTTGAATAAACATTTAATACATAATTGGATTTAGTTTTTACCCTTCATTTCTTCATTTTATTCTACTGAGTTAACTGAGTTACCTTTTTCTTTCTGCATTACTTTCATGTTGTTTTATTTATTGTTTCTTTTTTTTTTTTTTGAGACGGAGTCTTGCTCTGTTGCCCAGGCTGGAGTGCAGTGGCGCAATCTCGGCTCACTGCAACCTCTGCCTCCTGGGTTCAAGTGATTCTCCTGCTTCAGCCTCCTGAATAGGTGGGACTATAGGCGCCCACCACCGCACCTGGCTAATTTTTGTATTTTTAGTAGAGTCGGGGTTTCACCATGTTGACCAGGCTGGTCTCAAACTCCTGACCTCGGCCTCCCAAAGTGTTGGGATTACAGGCGTGAGCCACTGCACCTGGCTATTTATTGTTTCAATATAGTTTCACATACCTAGTAAGACTAGTTATTTCCCCTTTGTGGCAGTTGTTTTTCAGTACATTCTCTGATATTTATAACTATTTGTTCATCCATATGTATTCTTGAATAATTTGTAAAGGTCCCAAAAAGTCCCTGTTGGATTATAATTATAATTAGAAGTGAATTAACAGTCAGCATTTCCCTCTTGTTTATTCATTTCTTCTTTTGAATCTTAAAGTTTCTTTTATTTATTTTTTATTTTTTGGAGACAGAGTCTCACTTCGTCACCCAGACTCCAGTGAAGTCTAGATCCTGGCTTATAATATCATATTTTATATATCCTAAGGTGCACATTTTATCACATTCTAATAACCCTAAAATCTGAGATCACGCCACTGCACACTGGGCAACAAGAGTGAGACTCCATCTCAAAAAAAAAAAAAAAATGAAGAGTATGTTAATTTATAATGCCTCCAGTACTATGTAAGTTTGTTATATAATTTGGAGTCTCACTCTTGTCGCCCAGAGTGCGGTGGCGTGATCTCAGCTCACTGCAACCTAACTTTGAGGTTAGGAGTTCAAGACCAGCCTGGCCAACATGGTGAAACTGTATCTCCACTAAAAATGCAAAAAAATTAGCCAGGCGTGGTGACGGGTGCCTGTAGTCCCAGCTACTGAGGAGGCTGGGGCAGGAAAATCACTTGAACCCAGGAGGTGGAGGTTGCAAAGAGCTGAGATTGTGCCACTGCACTCCAGCCTGGGTGACAAAGTGAGACCCCAAAAAATAAAAATTAATAAAAATTAAAAGTAATCATACTCTATATATAGTTCTAAAACTTTCTTTTTCATCATTTAAGTTCTGGAGCTTTTTCCACATGCAGTTTTTTTTGATGGTGTGTGATTTTCCATAATATGGATGTATCATCATCTTTGATTCATCATGCTACTTGTGGGCATCTATGTTTTTCCCAATTTCTTGCTATTGTAAAGGATGCTGCAATGACATCCTTCCACGTGCATCTATATGCACGTATGTTAATTCCCATAGTACAGATTTCTCAATTGGAATTGCTGCTTTAATAAGGGCATGTGTTTTTTAAATGGATAGATACTGCTGAATTGCCTCCAAACAAAGGCTTTGCCTTTGATACTTTTACTAATGGAATGTAATAAGAATGTATCTGTTTACCCGTAACCTCACCAACTTTTGAATATTAAGAATATTTTCACACTGGGTGCAATGGCTCACGCCTGTAATACCAATACTTTGGGAGGCCAAAGCAGGAGGATCGCTTAAGCCCTGGAGTTTGAGACCAGCCTGGGCAGCATAGTGAGACTTTGTCTCTACGAAAAAATTAGCCTGGCTGGCGGCCCATGCCCGTAATCCCAACATTTTGGGAGGCTGAGGCAGGCAGATCACTTGAGGTCAGGAGTTGGAGCAGCCTGGCTAACATGGTGAAACCTCGTCTCTACTAAAAGTACAAAAATTAGCTGGGCCATTGTGCGGGACGTCTGTAATCCCAGCTGCTCAGGAGGCTGAGGCGGGAGAATCACTTGAACCTGGGAGGCGGAGGTTGCAGCCAGCCGAGATCATGCCACTGCACTCCAGCCTGGGTGACAGAGCGAGAGACCCTGTATCAAAACAAGCAAAGAAACAGCAACAACAACAAAAATTAGCCTTGGGTGGTAGCATGCATCTGTGATTCTCAGCTACTTGGGAGGCTGAGGTTGAAGGATTGCTTGAGCCCAGGAGATCAGGGCTGCAGTGAGCTATGATTATACCACTGCACTCCAGCCTGCATGACAGACCAAGACCTTGTCTCAAAAATAAGATAAAAATAAGAATATTTTCAAATGTTTGCCAATCTGATGGGTGAAAAAATGCAAATTCATTGTTTTCACTAGAGTTTCCCTGAATAGTGGTGAGGCTGCATATCTTTGGTATTTGGAAATGTCTACGGTATTTGTCCACTTTTCAAATGGCTCATTTGTTTTGTTTGTTTGTAAGTTAGATTTTTTCCTAATTGTATGCATATTCTTTTTTTGTTATATTTATTGCAAATATTTTCTCCTAGTCCATTGGTCTTTTTGCTTTATGTAGGTACATCTGGAAGTTGTTTTCTTCATAGCTCCCAAGGTATGAAAATATTCTCCTACAGTTTTGCTGTTTTTTTTTTTTTCCTTTGGAGAAAACCATTTTTATTATCATCACCACCCAGCTTATTTGTGCTGGATTATGTACCAGTGGCAAGATCTTCTAACGAACATCTGCATAACATTTATTTTATGTTTTAAAAGATGAAAATAACTGTACAAGGTTAAGTACAAAAGTACACAAGATAACAGACACAAAAAAATGCATGTATGAGATTTCATTCTACCTACAGCACTTTATGTTCAAAAAGTAGAATTCACGAACCAAAAAATATTGTCCTTCTATAGTCCTGTCAGGTTTAGTGAAAGTGAGTCTAACGTGATTACAACACCTATATCACTGATCTGATATTTATGAAAAAAATAATATTTTTCAATAAATTAAAGCCAATGCAAATGGGAATAGCATTTCAGTTTTTTGGTGTTTTTCTTTTTTTAATTTTTTTTTATTTTGAGACAGAGTCTCACTCTGTTGCCCAGACTGGAGTACAGTGGCATGATCTTGGCTCACCATGACCTCCACCTCTCAGGTTCAAGCAATTCTTGTGCCTCAGCCACCTGAGTAGCTGGGGGTTTTCACCATGTTGCTCAGGCTGGTCTCAAACTCCTGGCCTCAAGTGATCCACCTGCCTCGCCCTCCCAAAGTGCTGGGATTACAGGCATGAGCCACCGTGCCCGGCCATGTTTCAGGTTTATAAAATAGAGATATGAACATGGATGGTGGTGATGGTTGCACATTATGAACGTTATCGAATGCTACTGCATTGTACACTTAAAAAATGGCTATGATGGTAAATTTTATGTTATGTGTATTTTACCACAGCTTAAAAAAAAAGAGAGGAAGAAAAGCCAGTGCAACACCCATACAAACTGGAACACTAGCTCTTTGGGAACAAGGACCTGACATCAGAACAAGAAGGCTATAAGTTCCCAAACCTTAAAAGTATGATCTTTTTCAAACTGCATCCATTTCTCACGTTGAAGATGTGAAACCCAATCCCGTTCCTCTTTGTGTGTGGGTCTGTGATCTTGCCTTTTCATACTGAGCATCTGAATTTCTAAATACAGTACTTCCTATTGCTTCAAAGTCTTCTAACTTTCTTCATCAACTGAGCTACATCCAGCTTCATCTTCACTCTTAATACCCACTAATTTCCATATGTATGACATTTTGGTCCTTGTTTCCCAAAGTCATAGTTCAGCAGACGGGGAGTTTGCCCAGTTTTTCTTGCCTTGACTTTTTTCCTCTTGTTCAGCAAATTTCACTGGATTTCCAGCTGCTGTGTCATAATCCCTAGGTACAGCTGTTCTGTCTCTGCCAAAGCTGTTGCTTGCAGGGCTCCCATTTGAGCTGCCATAGCTTTCTGAGTTACTGGCATTCCTGATGCCAACAGGGCAGCAACATTGAGAACAAAATCTCTAGTAACTGGAGCTATTTCTTGTTTTTGTTTTTCAATGATTTCTTTTTCTTTTAAAAAATTTTTCCCCAACACCCATCCCAACTATTTCTTTTTCTTGCTGTTCTTGTAATTTCTTTGCCTAGTCCATCTTCCCAGCTAAAGCTTCTTATGCATCCATTGCTGTGCCTCTGCCTCTGAACAGAGATGAACTGGAAATCTGGCTTAAACTTCTGCTAAATCTTAGTTTCTCAATGCTCTTCTTTCTCTCTTGTCTTCTGCTTCCTGTACTACTTCTGCTTCTTTCCTATGCATGTCATATTTATTTATTTACTTATTTTTCACACGCAACACAGATGTAGTTTTTATCTTGAACAGGAGCAAGATGTGATCCATGGTTTTCTTTCTTTCTTTTTTTTTTCTTTCCTTTTTGGAGACGGCATCTCACTCTGTTGGCCAGGCTGGAGTGCAGTGGTGTGACCTCAGCTCACTGAAACCTCCACCTCCCGGGTTCAAGTGATTCTCCTGCCTCAGCCTCCCAAGTAGCTGGGACCTCAGACATGCACCACCACGCCTGGCTAATTTTTGTATTTTTAGTAGAGACAGGGTTTTGCCATGTTGGCCAGGTTGGTCTCAAACTCCTGAATCTCAGGTGATCTGCCTGACTTGGCCTCCCAAAGTGCTGGGATTACAGGTGTGAAGCACCATGTCCAGCCCATGGTTTTCTTTTCCTGCTTCTAGATCATGATCGTTCTTCTCTCTGCTTCTGGATTGAGACTACTTCTTTTCCCTCTACTACGATGATGCATTTCACGAGACCTGTATCTTGAGTGACTTCTGCTTCTTGATGGCTTTCTTTGTGTTTGTGTCTGTCCTCATCATTTTCAGATGAATGTATTTATTTATTGAGACAGCATGTCACTCTGTTGCCCAGGCTGGAGTGCAGTGGCACAATCACAGCTCACTGTAACCTCTGTCTCCCCGGCTCAAGCTTCTCACCACAGCCTCCCGAGTAGCTGGAATCACAGGCACACACCACCACGCCTGGCTAACTTTTGTGTTTTTTGTAGAGACAGGGCTTTGCCATGTTGCTCAAGCTGGTCTCAAACTTGTGAGCCCAAGCAATTTGCCCACCTTGGCCTCCCGAAGTACTGAGACTACAGACGTGAGTCACTGCGCCCAGCCCATTTTCAGATGAATTTAGTCCCTCTCTTCCTTTATCAGAATAATGTTCTTTGTCATTATGCTCCTCAGAAGTGTATTTCTTAGAGGATTTGTTGTAGGATTCCTGTCTTCTTGCCTCATCTTGAAATAGGCTTATTATTTTCCTACCTGAGTCTGCAGTGTCTTCAGTTCAGCCTCTTTGCCCATCAGCATGCGCTTTGTGTTTTCGTCCTTCGTTTTCTTTCTTGTTTTCTTTCTCTTGACCTTGATTGTGATCTTGAATAATATTTTGAGTAAGAAAAACAGATGCATGTGACAGTTCTTTTTCCCCCCACTATCTGGGGATGTCTTTTTCTGGGGCTAGTCCATCTTGTCCTGGATAACTACCCTATCTTGAGAACCCAGTCTTAGTTTCATGAAACATCTTTAATGAAAACAGCTTTTTGGGACGGTGCTGCTGCAAACTGTGGTCTGGCTCTCCTCGCATGTGCTCTGGCTGCCGCAGTTCATAGCTCAGGCCGCTAGGGGGCACCTCCACGTGCCGCTTTTAGCAGTACCAGCCACCTCAAAGCTTTGCCACAGACTGAATACCTCCTTCCGGGGGCCTGGATGGCACCCAGGGGATCTGCCGTTGCTTTTTTAATTTATTTTTTTACATTTAGCTCATTAATATCTGTTAGATATTTTTATGTCTGCATTGAAATATGTAACTTTATTTTTCCCCCAAAGGATAACTGTTCCAACATTATCAGTTAGCTTGTCTTTTCCCCACCAACTTAAAATACGACTCTTATTTTAAAAATTGCATTTTATAAACATGTATGTTTCAGTAATTTATATTCTGCCCCACTGATCTATATTCCCATCTTAGAATTATACTTTTATTTTATTTTTAAAATTTATTTAGAGACAGGGTCTTGCTATGTCACTCAGGCTGGAATGCAGTGGTGCAATGATAATTCACTGCAACCTTGAATTCCTGGGCTCAAGCAATCCTCCCACCTCAACCTTCCAAGTAGCTGGGACTACAGGTGTGTGCCACTATGCCTGGCTAATTTTTTTATTTTAATTTTTTTGTAGAGACGATGTTTTGCTATGTTGCCCAGGCTGGTCTCAAACTCCTGGGCTCAAGGGATCTTCCTGTCTTGGCTGCCCAAAGTGTTGGGATTATAGGCATAAGCCACCTCACCCAGCCTTAGTATTATACTATTTTAGTTAACAAAGCTTTACAATGAATTTTGATACCTAGAAAGACTGCACCCAGGTGAAATAAACAGCCTTGTTGCTCACACAAAGCCTGTTTGGTGGTCTCTTCACATGGACACGTGAGACAGATTTCGCTAGGGAAGCAAATAGCCATGGAGGTGGGCAAGAAATATCCATGATTGTAGAGCTTTCAATCAGCCTTTTATTCTTGTAACAAATGAAAAACAAAGGATTATCAGACATCTGCGGAAAACCTCTAACATAGAAGAAGGAGATAAAATGAACAAACAATAAAAAGCAACTTAAAAATGGACACCATATAAAGAAAGGAAAACAGTTTAAAAAAAAAACAAACCCAAAACCCTATTCTTAAGCTACAGAGAAAGCCTGGCCAACATGGTGAAACCCTATCTCTACTAAAAATACGAAGTATTTTAGCCAGGCATGGTGGCACATACCTGTAGTCCCAGCTGCTCAGGAGGCTGAGGCAGGAGAATCACCTGCACCCGGGAGGCTGAGGCTGCAGTGTTCTGAGATCACACCACAGCACTCCAGCCTGGGTGACAGAGTGAGACCTTGTCTCAAAAAAAAAAAAAAAAAAAAAAAAGCCACAGAGAAATAAGACATTTATTTTAAATAATAATAAGACCCATTTATTAATTAGAAATAAAATAAGACCCATTTATGTCTTATTGCTAAATGGGTGCTAAACAAAAACACTCACAGCCTTGTTGCTCACACAAAATGAACAAAATGGTCTCTTAGAAATAAAAAATGAGAGGAAATGGAAACAAACAAAAACCCACTTCAATTGAAGTATTAGAAAATCAAGTTAATCAATTGTCTCAGAATGGGCAGAGATGGAAAATGGGAGAGAAAAGATGAGAAAATAAGACAGAGGCCGGGCACAGTGGCTCACGTCTGTAACCCCAGCACTTTGGTAGGCCGAGACAGGGGGATCACTTGAGGTCAGGAGTTGGAGATCAGCCTGGCCAACATGGTGAAACCTTGTCTCTACTAAAAATACAAAAATTAGCCAGGCGTGGTGGTGCATGCCTGTAATCCCAGCTACTCAGGAGGCTGAGGCAGGAGAATTGCTTGAACCCAGGAGGCAGAGGCTGCAGTGAGCCAAGATCGTGGCACTGCACTCCAGTGTGGACGACAGAGCGAGAGTCTGTCTCAAAAAAAAAAAAAAGAAGAAGACAGACAGAGGTCCAATACTTGAATATAAGCAGCTCCAAAAAGATTGATTAGGAATGTGGAAAGGAGGGAATTCTCAACAAAATAATTCGATAAAATTTCCCAGAACTGAAGGACTTGAACTGCAGGATTATAAGGGCTTACCAAGTACCCAGCATAGTGATTGAGAAATAGACCCATTTAACTATGTGTCCTTATAGTGAAATATTCTGGCACTGTTAAAAATGTAAAGATTTATGAATAGCACTAATACGAAATTATTGTATGTGGTTTTTGGCATACATGTATATATCTGTTAGATATGTTATCTGGGAGTAGAATTCCTAGATCATAGAGCATGCATACATAATGTCAAATAGTTTTCCAAAATGGTTGGTATCTGGCAAAATACAGTGCACTGGTTACCAGTCTCAAGAAAGGAATCTAAATGCTCTTGCCCATTGCATCTTGGTATCAGAGTCGGCAAGGAAAAAGTGCAAACACTGGATAAAGCTTTACTTACATAGAGAAGAGACAGAGCAGGATCTGCTCCAATAGTGTGCATTGGTTCCTCATGGCAAGTGGGTCTGTCTCCCCAGCAGCCGCTGCAGGGTGGTTTGCCTATGAGCACCCATCTTGTGCTACAGTGGAACGGTGTGCCTGGTCTCCGTCACTTGCTGGCCTCAAGTAAGACCCATTTTCATGCAGTGCCGAACAATTCATGACACTGCTGACAATGAGATTGTTTAAATGAGGTCATTGTCTGAGAGAAATTCAACAGTTATAGATAGATACCTAGGTTGTAGTTACATGGTGTGTTCATTCTGAAAATTCATTAAACTGTGCCCTTGTCATTTGTACACTTTTCTGTTATGTTTTATTAAAAGTTAAAAGGTTCTATAGAGAAGTAAGCTCAGGACTTTTAAAAAAAAATTTTAAGTTGTAAACACGTCAATTAAATTTATTCATAGGAAGGTGTTTTGTAGGCTAAATAACTGACCAAAAAAATTGAAAAGGGAAGATGTTTTGAAGTTAATGTTGGCTGAAATTAAAACACAGCTATGTTAACCCTGTAATAATGAAAAATTTTTTGTACATGTATTCATTGAGGACATAGTATTGTAAGTAGTTGGTTTTTTAAATTTGTTATTCTTTTATGTAATTTTTTTTCTTTTTTCTTTTTTTTTTTTTGAGAGACTCTCACTCTGTCACTCAGGCTGGAGTGCAGTGGTGCGATCTCTGCTTACGGCAACCTCCACCTCAAACGATTCTCATTCAAGCTATTCTCGTGCCTCAGCCTCCCAAGTAGCTGGGACTATAACAGACTCATGTCACCACACCCAGATAATTTTTGTATTTTTAGTAGAGATGGGTTTTCGTCTTGTTAGCCAGGCTGGTCTTGAGCTCTTGGCCTCAAGTGATCCTCCTGCCTTGGGCTCTCAAAGTGCTGAGATTGTAAGTATGAGCCACCATGCCCTACCATAAATTAGCATCTTATAAAGGGGGCAAGAGCCACATGTGTCTGCTGGTTGTGTTGCTATGCTGAAAACAAGGTTTTCCTGTCCTAGATTATTCCCGCTAAATCGAGATAAGTAGGGTGATCAGCTAATGCTGGAGACAAAAGGTAGGTGTTTTATTTTTTTTGAGATTTATCATAAAGTAAATAGTATTGTGACAGCCCCTTTTACTTTCAGATGTGACATTGATAAAGCTGTGAATGTGTTCCTATTTCTCTTCTTTACCTATTTCTCCTTGTTTTCTAGGTTTTTGTGGAAACTCTGGATAAGTGTTTCGAAAATGTGTGTGAATTGGATTTGATCTTCCATATGGATAAGGTATATTCTCTTGCAATTCTCTTCCAAACTAGGGTTACTAGAAAACCAAGAGCCTTGGGCATCTCTAGCCACCTCTACATCTTCATATTGTTTCTTGTTTTTTTTTACTCTTTTTTTTTTTTTTTTTTTTTTTACTCTTAAGATAGTCCTAGAACCTGTTTTATTTAATAGATTTAATAGTTTGGGTTTTGTTTTGTTTTTGCTAAGATCTACTAACAGTTTTAACGTGC
Source organism: Pan paniscus (assembly GCF_029289425.2). NCBI lineage: Eukaryota > Metazoa > Chordata > Mammalia > Primates > Hominidae > Pan > Pan paniscus. The sequence goes on along the minus strand of NC_073265.2, from coordinate 79,416,584 downwards.
ATAAGATTATTACTAGGCCTATATCGTGGTTCATCTGTTCACAGACTGATTTCTTGATATAGGAGAATGATGTCACTGGCTACTTGGCCAAAGGTGAGATAAATAGTTTTATGTTGATTATAAAATTAGTTTCCTAGTCATAGGCCAGTGACAATGAAACTTTGGAATAATCATGACGCAGGGGCTTTGACTTAGATAGTAAAATTTATATCTTTCCTAAAGAGTAATATAGTGACTAAGAGATCTGTAATGTAATTCAAGGTCAGGTGATATTCTGTAGGAAGGCAGACTATCAGAGGCAGAATTAAAATGGCCCCAAGTAGGTGTTCTCAGATTTGTTTTGCTAGGATAACTGTGACATGGCCTATGTCCTCATATGCCAAATTAAACTTGGGCGATAGCCAGCAAGGGAATAGGAATTGCCATGTTTATTTTATTCAACTTACCACATGCTGTCCCCTGTGCAGTTTACTGGTGCGTCTTTGGTTTGCTTGGTCCTGGTTTTTCTTCAACTGATTGTTGTCATTATGATCCCTGGCCCTTGGAGAGAGATGATTTTTTAGGAGACTGCTGCTCATTGCTAAGCCATGATCCTTTATTAACCTTTTCATCATGATGATGTAGGAGTTTTTAGATCCATCGTTACTAGCATTGCTGTCTAAAGGACTTTCTTGTTGTTTTTCAATAGGGTCTTCAGTCTTAGTTGACTCTGTTGAGGTTGGCAGATCCCCACTTTCCAGGCTAGTGTAGTGAATGCATTCTTGAGTTTGGATGACATTAGAATGGAGTAAAGTTTTGTCTCTCACCATCTGACATGGCTCTGTGACTCTATCAGCATCCTAGTGCAGGAACATCATGGAACCCTTTTCCTTCTTTAGATACTTAACTTTGGACTCCCTGACAACCTCACGGGGCTTCCAGTATTTACTGATGCTTTTGAGTCACCCTCCCTTTCATATGAAAGGGTTGTATACTTTTTGGAAACTTCAGCGATCTCTTAGCACCCTTTCTTTGCAAGCACTTAGAGTTGTTTTGTACTTTTCATATGTTAAAGATCTGCTATTTTGCAACTTCTGTCAAGGAGAGCCATAGCTCAAATCTAGTTCCCTTTTGTACTAGAGGGACTAGAGTCCCTTTCAAGTATTAAAGAGACTTGAAAATATAGGGGGAATGGAGAGGTGCCTTCTATAGGCCTTATTGTTATGATTTTAAAATAATATTGTTAAATACAGGCCGGGCGTCGTGGCTCACACCTGTAATCCCAGCACTTTGGGAGGCTGAGGTGGGCAGATCACTTCAGGTCAGGAGTTTAAGACCAGCCTGGCCAACATGGCAAAACCTTGTCTCTACTAAAAGTACAAAAATTAGCCAGGCGTGATGGTGCACGCTTGTAATCCCAGCTATTCAGGAGAATCGCTTGAACCCGGGAGGCGGAGGTTGCAGTGAGCCGAGATCGCGCCACTGCTCTCCAGCCTGGGCAACAGAGCGAGACTGTGTCTCAAAAAAAAAAAAAACAACCAAATTGTTCAATACAAGGTGTTACTTTCGAAGTTACCACCTGGTGTGCAAAGTGGGTTCTTTGAAGATGCCACCTGTTGCTCACCAGGCTGCAAATGAATTTCTTAACATCTCAGGTATAGATTCAGGGATTCAAGGATAGATTTTACTAGGAAAGGGGGAGTTTTCAAAGCAAGAGAAGAGCCCATGGAGAGGTGTATTGAGGTGTCTCTGCTGGAATGACTCCCATCACCCACCTCCTCCAATGCTGTCTTTTTTATCAGGCACCTATGAGAGTAGCTTTGCTAGTGGAGAGATAGGCAGAATGCTTAGACACCACGAAATCTGTATTTGTGTGCCAGCTGCTTATAGATGTTGTCTGGGGGCCGGGTGCGGTGGCTAACGCCTGTAATCCCAGCACTTTGGGAGGCCTGAGGTCGGGAGTTCGAGACCAGCCTGACCAACATGGAGAAACCCCGTCTCTACTAAAAATGCAAAATTAGCCGGGCTTGGTGGTGCATGCCTATAATTCCAGCTACTCGGGAGGCTGAGACAGGAGAATCACTTGAACCCAGGAGGCAGAGGTTGCAGGGAGCTGAGATCATGCCATTGCACTTCAGCCTGGGCAACAAGAGCAAAACTCCATTTCAAAAAAAAAAAAAAAGGAAGTTGTCTGGGAATGCCAGCTGCCCAACACCTGGAAACTTAGGGACCTGTGGGATAATACACACCTGGAGAAGACAGCTGTAGGTGCTGTGGGAAGTTGTGCTTGGGTGCAGCCCCTCTCACTGGGAGAAGGGGTAGCCTCCCAACCCCCTAGTCTAAGCTAGTTCATTGTCTAGGCAACGTGGAGTATACCTCCATGGTGACTTTTTTTTTTTTTTTTTTTTTTTTTTTGAGACGGAGTCTCGCTCTGTTGCCCAGGCTGGAGTGCAGTTGTGTGATCTCGGCTCACTGCAACCTCTGCTTCCCGTGTTCAAGTGATTCTCCTGTCTCAGCCTCCGGAGTAGCTGGGACTACAGGTGCCTGCCACCATGCCCGGCTAATTTTTGTATTTTTAGTAGAGACAGGGTTTCACCATATCTGTCAGGCTGGTCTCCAACTCCTGACCTCAGGTGATCCACCCACCTCAGTCTCCCAAAGTGCTGGAATTACAGGCGTGAGTGAGCCACCGCGCCCAGCCTCCAAGGTGACTTTGAAAGTCAACATTTGTTGTTTTGTGTTTTACCTTCTTTGCTCCGTGTTATTTGTAAGAATCACCCATTTTGTTACATGTAGCCTTAGGAAGTTTAATTTCATTGCTGCATAGGATTTCATTATATGAATTTATCCATTCTATGACTGATGGAATTAGATTGTTTTGAGTTTGGAGCTTTTATGAAATATGTTGTCATGAATATTCTTGAAAATGGATGCTACTGTACATTTTTGTACATTTTCTTGAAACATCTATTTCTCTTAACAGTGCAATTCCTGGGTCATAGGTGAGGCCTCTAGAAGGAAGAAACAGGCCTCTAGAAGGAAGCACAAAAGCACCAGCAGGCCTGCAGCACTGGCAAAAGAAGTCTGAGGCTCAAGGCCTCTGGACTGTAGGCCATAGTATCTGCCACTTTGTTAGATAATGCCAGAGTGATTGTATCCATTTATACTTCTACCAATGGGGGGTGAGTGTTCCCAGTGCTCTGTATGCTCACCAAAGGTTTATATTCTCAGTGTGGTAATCATTAGAACTGTCAACTAAATATTTACAGTTCTTTCCCCTTCGAGAAACATGGTAAAATTATACTAATATGCCTTCCTGAAGTTAGGTGTAGCCATGTGACTTGCTTTAGCTAATGAAGTGTGAGTGGAAGTGCCATGTGTCACTTCTAGGCAAAACTTAGGAGCCAGTGCTAATATATATAATAATGGAATATATATATATATTCCATTTGTGGAAGCATGGACACACAGCCTCCCAGGGCCTGGGTCCTTAACTGAGGATGAGGTAGAGCAGTGCCCCCCAGTGGACGCACAGTGGATGTGTGCATAGTATGAGAGAAATAAACTTGTTACTTTAAGCCATGAAATGTTAAAATTGTTACTGTGACTTAACCAAGCCTGTCCTGACTGACGGATATAGAACTTAATTTTTATCCAGCTAGTAGGTATGTACTGGCATTTCATTGTCATTCCAATTGCATTTCTCATGAAGATGAGCATCTTTTCTTGTTTATTGGCTATTAGGAGGTCCTCTCTAGTGAAATGTTTATTCAAGGCCTTTGTTCTTTCTTCTGTGAGGTTGTCTGCCTGTGATTTAAAAACGTATTTGTAAGGACCGGGCACAGTGGCTAATGCCTATAATCCCAGCACTTTGGGAGGCTGAGGCGAGTGGGTCAACTTAGGTCAGGAGTTTGAGAACAGCCTGGACAACATGGTGAAACCTTGTCTCTACTAAAAATACAAAAATTAGCTGGGCGTGGTGGTGTGCCTGTAGTCCCAGCTACTTGAGAGGCTGAGGCAGGAGAATCACTTGAACCCGGCAGCCGAGATCACACCACTGCCCTCCAACCTGGGTGACAAAGCGAGACTCCGTCTCAAAAAAAAAATGTGTTGGTAGAAGTTGTATTGAATAGAAGTAGTGACAGTGGGCATCTGCTCTGATTCCTGGTTTCAAATGGAAGCTTTCATCCTGTCACCATGAAGTAGAGTATTTGCTATAGGTTTTTTTGGTAAAGATTGTCAGGTTAAGGATGTTTCTTCCTTTCTCTTCCTACTAAGGATTTTTAATCATAAAAGGATGTTAACATTTATCAAAAGCTTTTTTTCCAGTTCCTGAGGTAATCATGATTTTTTTGCATCATCATTCTAATACTGCTTTGTAAACATCTGTAAGGATGCCTGCTAAAGCAGTAAAGTAATTCCAGTTCCAGCCATTTTATTGGATGTGGCTTTTAGAAGGAAATAAAAGGCCATAAAAATGTTGTTCTTCCTCATATGTCTTATCTTCAGATAAGTTCCATAAAGTATTTTGCTGCCACTGCAAATTTTTTTTACAGTTTATGAAACTATGTATTTTTGTTGTTCATGCAGTGTTAGGAAATAACTGTTCATATCTCCTGAGATTTTTGAAAACAAGTGATGCAAGGAATCAGAATCCTACCCTATTCAGCTTTAGAATGTCTGAGGCTTCCAATAGGTGGCTTCCTTTTCATAGGATTTCAAGCTTATCTTTGCCCTCATAGAGAGCAGTTGCTAATTCAAGTATAGCTTCTTCTGTTGATCATAAAAAATGATCTTTTTACTAAGATAGGCAAAAGCCTTGTCCTAAGACAATAGGAACATCACCTTGAACTCTGTTCTTTTTAACTAAAGAATCTCTTCACCTTGAGCTCGGAAACTCTCATCAGTTCCTAGGTCTTTAAGATCTTCATTAGATAGTCATGGATAGATGCCCCATCACCTTAAGCAGATGTGGCCGGAGTAGTAGGCCTGTGTAAAGACCAGATATGACTGAATTCCTCGGCTCTGCCAAGTTGTTTATTCCTAATCTTGTGATTTCTTGTTTAACCTCCTAAGTTGTTTTTGTATACTCTTTTTATCACTGCTTCTCTCTTTTTCACCTCCTCTCTCTCCTTTTCTTTGTGTGTTAAAGGAGGGTTTATTTCATTCCATTTCTAGAGCCAAGTTCTCTTTCTGTCTCTCCCCGACACACACCATAATGTCACTTCTTGCACTGGTCTCTAAGGTGTCCTTAGTGTTTGTTCTTCTGTGTCTACACAGAATGCCCTGGTCTCGGAGTGAATACAGCCCTTCCCATGGCTCTACTGCCCCACTAACTGTAGTTCCATTTCCATTGTTCTCATGCAAGGTGAACTTGAATTCGTGGGTGATTTACGCCCAGTCTTTAATTCTACTTTCTCTGTTCTCTTTCTAGAGTCCCATAGCCTGGTTTTCAGTCCTACCCAAAATTCACTGATGATTTCCCAATTTTCAAATCCTGTGGCCGTTTCCTAGTCATCACCTTTTTTATTGTTTCTGTGGTATCTGATACTGTTAACCCTTCAGTGGAGCACTCTCTTAATCTTTTTCCACCTTTCTTTCTGTCATATAGAACCCTGCTGATTTTTTTCCTATTCTTTTCCCACTCTATCAGGAAGTTATGTTGTCAGTCATCTCTCACCTCTCTCTTCTCCCTCTCATATTTCTAGCATAAATCTCATCCATATTTCATGTTCTAGGTCTTGAAGCAAAACTTGGGTATTTAAAAAAAAATTTTCATGCTCACACTATTATCTATGTAGGTAATTCCCAAATGGGTAATTCTAGTCTTGATGTATGGCTGGAGTCCTATTCCTGTATTTCCAACAGCCTGAAGGCATTTCTCCCTAATGTCATTCTCACATCTAAATTTCTTCTTGCCACGTATCCAGAGCCAGCTTCAGCATATGTCTTCTGAAAACCATTTCTCCCTGCAGCTTCCCTTTTCCAGGAGTGTTACTACCATCCTCTGTCATCTACATTCAAAACCTTTTCTCCCTCTTCCTCGCTCCCAAGATCCAGTCAATCACTAAACCTGTTGCTTTTTTCTGTAATGTCTTTCTTTATATCTTGTTCTTAGATTCACCAACTATTAACATTTGGCATACTTGCTTTTATGTCTATATACATATATACTTTTTTTCCTGAACGATTTTGAGAATTAGTTGCAGACATCATAACTTTTCATCCCTAAATATGTCAATAAATATCTCCTAAGAGCAAGGATATTCTTATATAATACATTGTATGTAATTCTCTAATGATGCACAACACAATTAACATAGTTGGGAAATTTAACATTAATAAATATTGTTTTCCAATATATAGTTCCTATTTAAGTTTCCCAATTGTCCCAGAAATGTCCTTTAGATCTTTTTTTAAATCTCAGTTGTCAAACATTGTCTTTAATTGTCATGTCTCTTGATTGTTTCTGGCAGGTTTTCTAACCTTATTCTCTCTTCCTTCTTGTTGATCCCACATACTGAAATTAGTTTTTCTAATGTGCTTCTTAGACTAGCCTTGACTCCTTGGCCGGACACATTCAAGGCTCTCCACAATTTGTGCCCATCCTATCCTGGCTTTACTTCCGTAACTACTGGCCAGACACTTTCTGCTCTAGCCACAGTGGACCACTCCTACTTATTTTGTAGTTCCTGCCTCAACTCTCTGCCTGAATTGTCTTTTCATGTACTAAATACTGCCTGTCATTCAAGTGCAGCTCAAATCCTACCACCCTAAAGCTTGCCCTCATGGTCTAGCCTATTGTGATCTCTTTGAACCAGGTATAGTATTATTTTTATCCTTCTGTGACCTTAATTTATGTACCTTTCTATGTTTTCCCTGCTTGGTTAGACTGCCTTATCTTTGTATTCCTCACTGAATCTAGTGTGGTACCTTTTACTGACTGGGGTAATCTTCAGGTGACTGTCACTAAAGAGTTCCCAGGACTCTAGTCTCATAAGGTTGCTCATGATTTAAACTGTTGGAGGCTGGAGTAAGGTCTGATTTCATAGTCTCTGGGGTAACCATCAGCTCTCCTGGCTGTGCCATTTAGAGCCTAGGGTACTTGGTTCCCTTTTGCTTTCAGAAATCCCTAAACACAGCTCAACATTATGACTGAGCTGGGTGTTGGTGTTAATTATGGTGAATTGAATTTTGTTCAAAGAAAACTGTGTGGGTGACCTAACATTCTGATCTACCAGTATCTAATAGCAAAGCTGGATTTAGAATTCAATTGGGCTTTCAAGATTTGGTCATCAGAGTCACAATTCAATGGCTATGTCAAGGGAATTTATCCAGCGCTTTATTTTTTTTTAAATAGATTTCAATTTGCAGTGGGCCCTCTCAAGAGAATTGAAACATATGCTTCTGAATGGTGCTGAACCCAAGAAAACCTCATAGTATGGAATTTTAAATCTCTGCTAAGCATAGGCTGCTAAAATGGAAAAATGCTGAGAGTTCAAAATTAACTCGTGAGCACTAAGATGAAAGGATCATAAACAGTAATATTGGGTTTTGTTTGCCAGATGTCCCTTCTGTGAACAGAGCTTGTGATAACAAAGCTCATTAATACCTGCCACACCCTGTGACGTTGAAGCAGATGTCCTGACTGCAGGTCTCCAGGAATGGAGGGACAAGTGAGGGACATACAGTTTGTGTTTTTGATGATGAAAGAGGAGCTATTTGGTCTAGAAGAATAAGGTATTCTGTTTGAGTTTTAGTTCTTGTAAAAGGTGCGAGTTAACATACCTGACTATCCCTGGCTGCCTCTGTTTCTCTATCTGGATGTGCCTAAGAGAAGAAGAGAGCTGAGACCAGCCTTGTGTTCCATTGCATCTATAAAGCCCTTCTTTACTGATGCTTGATAGGTAAGAATTTTGTGGCAGAATTTTTTTTTTGGCTTAAGTAATAAGGAAATTTATTATCTTACATACAGAAAGGCCAGTTGTAGGGCAGAGTTAAAGCGTGGTTAAGATAGACAGTTTTATCTGCAGTTTGACTTTCTGTAGTTCCAGTTATGCACAGTCAACCATGGTCCAAAAATATTAAATGGAAAATTCTAGAAATAAACAATACGTTTTAAATTGCATGCCATTCTGAGCAGCATGATGAAATGTTGCTCTGTCCTGCTCCAGGATGGGAATCATCCCCTCATCCATTGTATCCGTGCTATGTACACTAGCTGCCCACTGCTTACTTAGTAGCCATCTTGACTGTCACAGTGTCACGGTGCTTGTGTTCAGGTAACCTTTATTTTACTTCATAATGGCCCCAAAGTGCAAGAGTAATGATGCTGGCATATTGTCATAATTGTTTTTATTATTAGTTATCGTTGTTAATCTCTTACTGTGCCTAATTTACAAATTAGACTTTATCCTAGGTATGTGTGTATAGGAAAAAATAACGCATCCACTGGGGGTCTTAGGACATATTCTAGGCAGGTAAGGGGGGACTACTGTACTTTCTGTATGTTATCTTCAATTCTTAGTGTTGGCTGTAGAATATTTTTTTCAGAGACCAAAATCTTATTCCCTCAGGGTAACATAAAGACAGAGATCGGCTGGTCATGATGGCTCATGCCTGTAATCCCAGCACTTTGGGATGGCCAAGGCGGACAGATCACGAGGTCAGGAGATCGAGACCAACCTGGCTAACACGGTGAAACCCTGTCTCTACTAAAAAATACAAAAAATTAGCTGGGCATGGTGGCAGGTGCCTGTAGTCCTAGCTACTCTGGAGGCTGAGGCAGGAGAATGGCATGAACCCTGGAGGCGGAGCTTGCAGTGAGCCGAGATCGCGCCACTGCACTCCAGCCTGGGCGACAGAGCGAGACTCCATCTCAGAAAAAAAAAAAAAAAAAAAAAGATCAGCAATAATGATTTCTTAAATTTCTAAAATCCCTGTAATTTGTTTAGAAAAAAAAAGAAAGAAGGGCTGGGCGCGGTGGCTCGAGCCTGTAATCTTAGCACTTTGGGAGGTCAAGGCGGGTGGCTCACCTGAGGTCAGGAGTTCGAGACCAGCCTGGCCAATGTGGTGAAACTCCGTCTCTACTAAAAATACAAAAATTACCCAGGCGTGGTGGCGTGCACCTTTAATCCCAGCTACACGGGAGACGTGAGGCAGGAGAATTGCTTGAACCTGGGAAGTGTAGGTTGCAGTGAGCCGAGGTCGCGCCACTGCACACCAGCCTGGGCGACAGAGCAGGACTCCATCTCAAAAAAAAAAAAAAAGAAAGAAAAGGAAGGAAGGAAGGAAAGGAAGGAAGGAAAGGAAGGAAAGAAGGAAGGAAGGAAATGAAGGAAGAAAAAGAAAGAAAGAAAAAAGGAAAGAAAGAAAGAAAAGAAAAAGGAAGGAAGGAGGGAAAAAGAAAGAAAGAAGGAAAGAAAGAAAGAGAAAGGAAAGAAGGAGAGAGGGAAGGAAGGAAGAAAGGAAGGAAGGAAGGACACTTGGGCTGGTTGTGGAGGCTCACGACGATAATCCCCAGCACTTTGGGAGGCTGAGGCGAGAGGATCACTTGAGCCCAGGAGTTTGAGAACAGCCTGAGCAATAAGTGAGACCCCATCTCTTTAAGTAAAAAAGAAAAAAAAAAAGAAAAAAACAAAAGCAAGGATTGTTCCAGACTATACTTAATATCTGCTGCCAGATACACACTCGCTTCCCTTACTTGAACTTTGGATTGCCTCAGTGCACAATCTCATTGATTACCTGCTGCTTCAAGTTTGGTGTGTTAGTCATTCCTTATTACTGGTTAGTAGAATAACAGTGTACACAAAACAGCACAATTTGACCTTTAGAGATATTCATTTGATATGCAGCCGTTTTCAGTAAAACCTAGTGTTTGTCAAGGTTGTAGTCAGTAAACAAAGCTTATTACCCATGGTATTACTTGGATATGTTGCAGATAAAACAAATTGTATTTTGCTTTGGTTGCTGATTTATAGGCACCCTGAAAGGCTGGAATTGAGATTCAATTTTACTGTTCTTGCTATTATTCCTTATATTGCAGAAGAGGATTGGCCTACTCTAAGATAAGAAGCAGAGTTTCTTTCTTTCTTTCTTTCTTTTTTTGAGATGGAGTTTCGCTCTTGTTGCCCAGGTTGGAGTGCAATGACGTGATCTCGGCTCACTGCAACCTCCACCTCCTGGGTTCAAGCAATTCTCCTGCATCAGCCTCCTGCCTAGCTGGGATTATAGGCGTGCGCCACCACACCCGGCTAGTTTTGTATTTTTTTTTAGTAGAGATGGAGTTTCTCTATGTTGATCAGGCTGGTCTCAAACTCCCAACCTCAGGTGATCCGCCTGTCTCAGCCTCCCAAAGTGCTGGGATTGCAGGTGTGAGCCACCACACCCAGCAAAGCAGAATCTCTTGATTCCTAACTAAGAACCCTTTTCCTGGCTTGATTTTTGTATCAATCAAGGTAGGCTAGGTAATGCATTACTCCAAAATCCCAATGGCTTATGAGAGCAAGGTTTATTTTTTCACTCGTGCTATGTGGCCATTGTGGTGTCTCTGCTGACTGTAGTTCCTCTGAGGTCCAGGCTGATGGAAATCTCCTCAACATATGCTTCTACCTGGGCATGTGTGTGTTCCAGCTCTTGAAGTGACACATCCTCGTACACTCACATTTCAGTGATCAAAATCAGTCACATGCTCCCACCCAAGGGATGGGGAAATGATCCTATTATGTGCCCAAGAGGGAGGAGAACCTGAACTTGTTGAATATTACCAATGATGACCATGGTTTTTTCATGGATTTTCTTAGAGGAAAAGTTGGTGTTTGATTTTTATTATCACTTTGTAGAAGGGAAGCTAGAAATTTTAGTAACAGAAAAATAGAAGAGTGCTCTAATAAGAAGGAAACATGGTTGAATCTTAGGAAAGGTATCCCACATAGCAGCTTTTCAGTTTCTCTGATTATTGGGCATTTATATCTTCTATACTTCCCAAATGAATTTAAGATGACTTAAAATAAAATTTCTTAACAGAATAAATGGTTTTTATATGTGGGAGGCGAGTGCCTCCCTCCTTAGAGGCTTTCTGCAAATCATTTGTCTTTACCTTGGCTCTCTGACCTTGATGAAGTACTGATGTCTGAGAGTGTTTTTGTCTTTTCTCTGATTACCAAACAACAATCATTTATTAAGCATTCATTAGGAAAAAGACACTGCGCTAAATATAGAGATACAAAGATATAAAACTCAAATTTTCTACCTGTAAGAAGCTCATAAGCTAGGCACGGTGGCTCACACCTGTAATCCCAGCACTTTGGGAGGCTGAGGTGGATGGATCACTTGAGGTCAGGAGTTCAAGACCAGCCTGACCAACATGTTGAAACCCTGTCTCTCCTCCACCGTGCCCAGCCCCAGCCCAGTTTTTACTTTTGATAAAGCTTTCTCTAAACTTCGGTATTGTAGTTCTCCAAACTGTTTGTCTTCTTGCTCATGCTCTCATGTTTTTAATTCTAATTGTTTCTAGTAGATTGTAAACGCCTTTGGAATAGTGTCAGTATGTAATACTTTGTTGGTTATCCAAACAATACAGGACAGTCAGAGTTGATTAGTTGATGTGAAATAGATATGTGTCCCAATTTTGTGGGTTTCTTTTTCTTTTCTTTTTTTTTTTTTTTTAGACAGAGTCTTACTCTGTTGCCCAGGCTGGAGTGCAGTGGCATGATCTTGGCTCACTGTAACCTCTGCCTCCCGGGTTTAAGCAATTCTCATGCCTCAGCCTCCTAAGTAGCTGGGACTACAGGTGCACACCACCACGCCCAGTGAATTTTTTTTTTTTTTTTTTTTTTTTTTTTTTTTGAGATGGAGTCTCACTCTGTCATCCAGGCTGGAGTGCAGTGGTGTGATCTTGGCTCACTGCAATCTCTGCCTCCTGGATCAAGCAATTCTCCTGCCTCAGCCTTCCGAGTAGCTGGGATTACAGGTGCGCACCACCATGCCTGGCTAATTTTTTGTATTTTTTTAGTAGAGACGGGGTTGCACCATCTTGGCCAGGCTAGTCTTGAACTTCTGACCTCATGCTCTGTCCACCTCGGCCTCCCAAAGTGCTGGGATTACAGGCGTGAGCCACCACGCCCAGCCCTAATTTTTGTATTTTTTAGTAGAGACAGGGTTTCGCCATGTTGGCCAACCTGGTCTCAAATTCCTGACCTCGAGTGATCCATCCTCCTCAGCCTCCCAAAGTGCTAGGATTACAGGCGTGAGCCACTGCACCCAGCCAAGGCCCATTTTTAAAAACCAAATTCTAATTAGACCTTGCCTTTGAAGGTTATGACTTGTGCATACTGGCTAGTTTCGGGGTGGGCTCACTTTTCACTTTGCCTTTGCTCCCTTGGGAGATAACCTCTGGGTGCACTCAGGAGGAACTAGGAACCCTGTGTTCCTCGAGTGGGATTCTGCATGAATTGCCTTTGTGGGCTTCTGACTCTACCAGATTCTAACTGTGTAATTTATGCAACCCTCTTAAAGACCTCTTTGTGCCTCAGTTTTCTTCAGTTGTAAAACAGGGATGATATCACATTTCATTGATTCTTTAGACTCACTTTTTGGGTACCATTTATAATTTTAACATCTCAAATCAAAATTTTTCTTATAATCAATGGTATGTCATTTTTCTTTTTTAGTAGCACATAAAATAGTATGTTTTACAATCAGTGAAGTCTTAGATTTGATATAATACAGTAATATCCACCACTCAATTATTTGAGGATCGGAATTAGTGAATAATTGCTTAGTTCAATAAATGGTGAATTTGTCTTTATTTTTACTTTTTTCCTACTAGTCTCTCTGCCTCCTATATTGTGCCTTAAGACTATCCTTTACACACCTTCCTAATGATATATTTAAAAATGTATTTTTTACTAACTCCCTTGCTGATGTATACCCCCAGCTGCAGTGATTCTTAAGGAGAAGGACATGCCTCACTCCCCTCCACCACCTTCCTCAAAACCTTATGATAGTTCAATGACACTGAGTGATTGAGGGAAGTGTGTTATTTAAGTGAATTTTCATGATTTTTTTTTTTAAGCTGGGGACCACTGCCAAAAGGGTGAAGCTGCAGCCCCTTCTTATGTACAAAGACCTCCATGAGCATGCCCAGCCTGCCTGTCTAGCCTCACCTCTTGCTTTGAACTTTACACTCCAGTGATACTGAACTATTTTTGTAACTTGTGTTTAGGGATGTTACAGCTTTGGAAGTCTTTGAGCCAGCATGTAAAGGGTGAGCAGGTGGACTGGGGCACAGGGCTGTTCCATGGGCAGTGATTTAGAAGGAGCAGGAACTGTGGGGATGGAGATGGTCTCCTTAGAAACAGTTTTATGGGATCTAGGCGTGGCATTTGGACTTTTTTTCTTTTTTTGTTTTATGGCCAAATTGTGCTTCACTTATCTGCCTGCCTATGTGGTTGCCTTAGGCAGAGTGATAGAATCCCAGGGTAGAGGGCAGGGACTTACTCTGTGTTGCTCCAGAAGACACAGGTAGGATCGGGGGTGGAAATTATTTGATGCTTGTTGTAGCTCAGTACAGTTAAAAACTCTCTGACAGTTGTTGCTGCTCAACAGCCCACTGAGCAGCTTGGAAACAGTAGTGAGCTCTCTTCATGGAGGCGAAGGATCTGTCACCAGAGTGAAGGATCTATACTGTTGCAGGAGCCAAAGAACAGAATCCTGCACTGGGAAAGAGGTTGGTCAAGATGACTTTGATTATAACTACCAAATTAACCAACATCCGAGTACTTACTAAGAACTAGGCACGTAATAGATAGCTAAGTGCTTTATATACAGTGTCTCATTTATTTCCTACATCATCTTTTTTAATCTTTAGAATAAGCCTGGCAGCTAAGAACTCTGGTTCTCCCCATTTTACAGATGAAGAAACTGAGGTTTATTGGTAGGAAGCCTCAGTTTCTCTAAGGTCACACAGCTGGTAAGTGATAGAGCCACATTCAGATCCTGGACTCTGATTATGGACCCGCTCCCTCTACACTCTGCAATGCTGTCTGTAGTATTCCCGCCTGCTTTGACATCCTAAATGTGGGGAAATGTGTTTGTGTCATGTTTTCTTAGCAGATAAGCAACCAAGGAAGGATGAAATTCAAAAGGACAAGGTCTGGATCTTTTTCTGTACTTAGCACTGTGCTTGGCATTTGGGATCAGCAGTGCAAACAGGTAGTAGCCAAAGGAGGATGAAACACTGGGTTAGAAAGAAAAAGTCCTGCTAGAACATTAAAAAAAAAAAAAGGATTTCACGGAGAACCCTGACTCATAATAGGAACTGGTTTTTTTAAAAAAGGAAGTAATAATATGTAGTGAGTATACTTTACTGCAGTCAACTATATATATTCAAAGAGCATAAAATATGAAGCCAGTGAGTGAGTGATCCTTTTATTAATTAAAAAAGAAGTTGAGTTGGGCGCGGTGGCTCATGCCTGTAATCCCAGCACTTTGGGAGGCCGAGTTGGGCAGATCACAAGGTCAGGAGTTCAAGATCAGCCCGGCCAACATAGTGAAACCCTATCTCTACTAAAAATAGAAAAATTAGCCAGGCGTGGTGGCACATGCCTGTAATCCTAGTTACTCAGGAGGCTGAGGCAGGAGAATTGCTTGAATGCAGGAGGCGGAGGTTGCAGTGAGCTGAGATCGCACCACTGCACTCCAGCCTGGGGGACAGAGCAAGACTCTGTCTCAAAAAAAAAAAAGAAGATGAATTAGTAGAGCATGAAGAATAATGAATGAGTTGCTAGGTAATTTGCCATTCCCTCTGCCTGGATGCCTTTTCCTCCAATTGCCAGTTAGTTTTAAGGCCACCCTTCTCTGAAATAACATAGCACTTTGTACTTGGGTCATGGTATTTATCACAGACTTCCTTTTATTATAGTTAATTCTGTACATGTTTAATCTTTCTTACTTGATTCTAAACTCTTTAAGGACAGGGTCCACATCTTATCTTCATTTCCTTCTTCCAGCTCTTAACAATCTGTGATGTTAAGCATATTTGAAAATAGACATTGTTAGAGATTATGTTCTTTTAGTGAAAAATCGGCCAGGTGCTGTAATCCCAGCACTCTGGGAGGTTGAAACAGAAGGATTGCTTGAGCCCAGGAGTTTGAGATCAGCCTGGGTAACATGGTGAAACCCTGTCTCTACAAAAAATACAAAAATTAGCTGGGTGTGGTGATGCAAGTCTGTGGTCCCAGCTACTCTGGAGGCTGAGGTGGGATCACTTGAGCCTGGGAGGCCATGGCTGCAGTGAGCCATGATCACGCCTCTGCTCTGCAGCTTGAGTGATAGTGACAGAGCAAGACCCTGTCTCAAAAAAAGAAAAGAAAAAAATCAGTGAATGCCTTGACCTAACACACTGCCTTTTATGTGGTAGGTACAGTGGGCTCACTGAAACATTTAACTTGTTCAACTCTATCCATTTGTCCAAAAACAAAAAGGAAATGAAAAATTCTAAATACAGTACGAATATGCCCTCAATTCTACTTAATTAGTATGTGTCTGGAATGAGTGTGACATGGAAGATTTGAATCTGCTCTTCTTTGCCTCTGCTCTCATGTGCCGGTGCTCATGTGTATCGTAGAGTGCTTAGAATGATTCTAATGCTTAAAACAAATTTTCAATCTCTGTGGCCCCTAAACCAGCCAGCCGTTTCATCTGATGGGTAAGACAAGGCTCCACTGGATTCATTCATTGCCCACTGAAACAATGTATGATCCTGTGAGTGAAAGAGAGAAAGAAATCAATGGCTAGGGATTGAATGTCTTGTGGAATTTTATGACAAGAAGACATCTAGGGAAAACCATGGAAATGTCCAGTCTGAAGATCAAACAGTTCATAAAAGTGATTCAGAAGACACTAAGAGCAGGTGAAAGGGAAAAACAGAACTTTACAAAGCAAAGTTGCTTTCTTGGCTTGCTTTCTTCAGAGCTGCTTAGGACCAGACAGCTCTATGTGCCTGAGAGTTCCTGAAGGAATCTTAGCATTAAAATACAATTTACCATGAAATACTATGCAGCCATAAAAAAAAGGATGAGTTCATGTCCTTTGCAGGGACATGGATAAAGCTGGAAACCACCATTCTCAGCAAACTAACACAAGAACAGAAAACCAAACACGACATGTGTTCACTCATTAATGGCAGTTGAACAATGAGAACACATGGGCACAGGGAGGGGACCATCACACAACAGCACCTCTTGGGGGTAGGGGGCTAGGAGAAGGGTAGCATTAGGAGAAATACCTAATGTAGATGACCAGTTGATGGGGGCAACAAACCACCATGGCACGTGTATAGCTATGGAAAAACCTGCATGTTCTGCACATGTACCCCAGAACTTAAAGTATAATATATTTTTTTAAAAAGTACAATTCATAGGCTGGGCGCAGTGGCTCATGCCTGTAATCCCAGCACTTTGGGAGGCCAAGGTAGGCAGATCACTAGGTCAGGAGCTCGAGACCATCCTGGCTAACATAGTGAAACCCCCGTCTCTACTAAAAATACAAAAAATTAGCCGGGCGTGGTGGTGGGCGCCTGTAGTTCCAGCTACCCAGGAATCTGAGGCAAGAGAATCACTTGGACCTGGGAGGTGGAGGTTGCAGTAAGCCTAGATCGTGCCACTGCACTCCAGCCTGAGCGACAGAGTGAGACTCCATCTAAAGAAAAAAAAATACAATTCATTACTTAGATATTAACAATGAGCTGCAAAAAAAGCACTCCCCCCCAAAAAAGCCCAATTACTTTTAGAATATTCTTTTTTAGAAGTCATGGGAGTGTGTAATACGCTTTTAAAGGTTTCTGTTAAAATGATTTAATGGTGATTTAATGTCTCTTTCATGCATATTGTTTTGTCTCCCTAGCTAGAAGTCAACTTTTCAATGAAGTCAAGTATGCCTGGTACTTGTTAATGTGTTCCATGTTGTTCACTGTAGTTACACCTACATAGACATCCAGCCAACAGTCATTGAGTCTAATTACCATATGTTCATTTTTAGGTAAAAGAGATGCAAGGGAATGAGGATAGTCAGTCCTTTGCTTGTCTTAAAACACTGATAAAACATTGGACTTTGGAATGAAAGTACGAGTAAGAGAGAAAAAGGCATATGTACCAGGTCCTCAATACTACTCATAAAGATATCTTCTTCCTCTTTTCATTTCTTTCTAAAATGTATAATATGGGAACTAGAATCTGACTCTGGGCCAAGATGACTCTCAGATGATTTTCTCTTCCCATCAGTGCTGAGTCACCTCAGAGCGTCGTTACCCTTTGGCTCATTAATAGCCACCATGCCCCCAAGTATAGACAAGAAAATGATGCATTTCCCATCTCTCAACAATCTCTTCCCTACTTATTTTCTGAAGCCCTTTCCTAGGAATTAATGAAACCAGCTATGCCACGAAGGAGTAGAAAAAGCTATCAGCCTGGGAGGCCAAGGCAGGCGGATCACAAGGTCAGGAGATCGAGACCATCTTGGCTAACACGGTGAAACCCTGTCTCTACTAAACATACAAAAAATTAGCCGGGCGTGGTGGCGGGTGCCTGTAGTCCCAGCTACTCCGGAGGTTGAGGCAGGAGAATGGCATGAACCTGGGAGGCGGAGCCTGCAGTGAGCCAAGATCACGCCACTGCACTCCAGCCTGGGCGACAGAGCGAGACTCTGTATCAAAAAAAAAGAAAAAGCTATCAGCACTCAGCTTTTTATATAGTAGACTAGATGTCTTGTCAGTGATTAACAATTCTTTTTCAAAACTTGAGTGTTGCAGTATTGGCATCCTCATGTTTTAATACAAGCACTGTGACCATGCTCTTTTATATTTGATTAGTGTTTTTGTCTTCTGTGTATAACACAGTTATTTTGAGAAAGACTCCACAGTAGGAATGTGAGCCTCTGTCTTTTGTAGCACAACAGGCATTTGCCCTACAGTGCAAGGGACCTGGAGAGGGATTGATCTAGATTAGAGGTTTCTATGGATTCGATTAAGCTTGGGATGTGGCATGCATTAACGTGCTGCTAGTGTCTCAAAAGATTTTACTTATCCTCTCTGCCTGTGAAATTTTCGGTTAGATGGAATCCTGCCATCCCAATACAGAACTGCATTTTATTATAGAAACAGTATTGTTCATATTAGGTGTAGTGGCAGGGGTGCTCTCTGGTACCACATTTTGGGTAGCTTTATGGATTTAAGTCTGCTTTCATGAGCTGCTAGCCTTGAAAATCTTACTTATTACCTTTATAGAAAAATGCATTGTAAATTTAAATACTTAAACTTTTGGAACATGACCAATTTAAGGTTTGGAGACTGTGTTTTTACTAGAGTAAAAGGTAATTTAAATACCTTGCTTATGCCTTCTTGTTTATTATCTTCAGGTACCAGATCAGTCTGTTTTTAAGTGATCTCTGTTGACATGGGATTAGATTCAGAACTTTCTTTGATTTCAGTCAGAAACAACCAGGGATGGAACCCTTGAAGAGCATGGAATCCTCTGTCCTTCCAGAGGGTTGTTGCAACTGACTTGTCCCCACCCCTAGTAGTTCTAGAGCTAGGTTCCTGAGGCACATCTGTATCCTTGAAGAAACACTTTTATTTTTCTTCTTAGATTCAATTCTGATATGAAACTAGCAGACTCATTTTAATCTACTTTTTTTTTTTTTTTTTTTTTTTGTAACAGGGTCTCGCCCTGTCTCCCAGGCTGGAGTGCAATGGTGCAATCACTGAAGTCTTGACTTCCAGGCTCAAGTGATCCTCTTACCTCAGCCTACCGAGTAGCTGGAACTACAGGCTTGTGCCACTATGCCCAGCTAGTTTTTAAACTTTTTTTTTTAAGAGAGACAGAGGTCTCACTATGTTGCCCAGGCTGGTCTTGAACTCCTGGGCTCAAGCAATCCTCCTTCCTAGGCCTCCCAAAATGCTGGGATTACAGGCATGAGCTGCTATGCCTGTAATCTACTTTTGTCTGCAGAGGTTAACTTTGTGTTGCAGACAGTAAGTAGGTCCAGTTATAGAAGCAAGTACCTTCAAGGGATGGAGGATGAGGTGATAGCATCCTAGAAAAGAAAAAATGAGGCCAGGCGAGGTGGCTCACACCTGTAATCCCAGCACTTTGGGAGGCTGAGGTGGGCGGATCACCTGAGATCAGGAGTTTGAGACCAGCCTGGCCAACATGGTGAGACCCCATTTCTACCAAAAAATACAAAAATTAGCCAGGTGTGCTGGGCGCGGTTGCTCACACCTGTAATCCCAGCACTTTGGGAGGCCGAGGCGGGTGGATCACAAGGTCAGGAGATCGAGACCATCCTGGCTAACACGGTGAAACCCTGTCTCTACTAAAAATACAAAAAATTAGCTGGGTGTATGGTGGCACACGCCTGTAGTCCCAGCTACTCGGGAGGCTGAGGCAGGAGAATTGCTTGAACCCGGGAGGCGGATGTTGCAGTGAGCCGAGATCGCACCACTGCACTCCAGCCTGGGCCACAGAGCGAGACTCGGTCTCAAAAAAAAAAGAAAAAAAATTAGCCGGGTGTGGTGGCATGTGGCCTGTAGTCCCAGCTACTGGGGAGGTTAAGGCTGTAGGATCGCTTGAATCTGGGAGGTGGAGGTTGCAATGAGCCGAGATCGTGCCACTGTATTCCATCCTGGGCGACAGAGTGAGACCATGTCTCAAGAAAAAAATAAATAAAGAGACACAGATGTCCAGAGGTGTTGGGGGAGAGTGGAGAGACTCGATAACAGGTTAGATTGTCTTTAGAGGAATTGACATTTTGACTACAGTACTCATTCCTACTCTTGACTATTTTCAGGGGTTCCAAGAGAAAAATTTAAATAGGACAGAGCTAAAAACACCGACTTTCACTCACTAAAATGTTGTCATAAATTTATGTATCTTGATCTTGGAAAACATCAGTATCTATGCCTCATTTTACCTTTTAAGATTTCAGATTTATCACCCGAAGCATTTTCTCTATTGCCTTCCCCTTATATCAAGATACCCTGTTGGTTTATTGGGGTTATCCTAATCTTTATGTCAGATGAAACTCATCCTGGTTGTAATTATTTTTAGGTTGAATTACCATTGGATTTGCCAAGTACTGAAAAATCAGTAACACTTTTGTTTAAACTCTGTTAATAAACACTTCTGAATGAATTTTGCTAGTGTCATTATTTCCCATGCTTGCTGAGTAGAAAGTTGAATTATTATTACTTCATAATTCATATTTGTTCAATGCACACTGTGTGAAGCTTAGTTTAGGCCCGTCGAAGACTTAGCCTCTTTCTTTCTGTTCCTGTGGTTTTGAATACCATTTACATGACTCACGTCTCAGATTTTCTTTCCCTACCAGCCTCCCTGTGTTGGTTTGTGACTTTATCTGTCAGTGTTCTCTCAGGTATTTACCTAGATTTCTGCAGGCATCCTCAAGGTCAGCCCATCAGCCAACTTCTGTTGTTTAACAGAACCCTTCTTTGTGCCCTGACTGTATCTCCAGTTCTTTAGGTACATGAGTTCAGTGTTGATTCTTGACTGCTTGCTCCCGCACCCATGCTTGGCAGCCTCCAACTTTCTTAAGTCCCATCTATCTCCAATCAGAGAAATGTTAGCCATCTTTCATGGTCAACTTCATATTCAGTGGACAAGGTCTGAACTGACTAGCAGGACTAACACGGGCAGCTGTTCGCTCATCCGTTGCTCACTTACACTTGAGTCATTTTGCTTACCAAAGGTCAGTTGTGATGTTTCCAGATCTCTTTATGCCAGTAAACTGGTACTGTAATTATGTAATTTGATTAAATAATATACAGATTAAATTATGAGGGAGAAAAGAAAATTATTCTGGCTGTGCATGGTGGCTCATGCCTGTAATCCTAGCACTTTGGGAGACCGGGGTAGGCAGATTGCCTGAGCTCAGGAGTTCAAGACCAGCCTGAGCAACATGGTAAAACCTTGTCTCTACTAAAAATACAAAAAATAAGCTGGGCGTGGTGGCGGGCCCCTGTAGTCCCAGCTACTCAGGAGGCTGAGGCAAGAGAATCGCTTGAACCTGGGAGACAGAGGCTGCAGTGAGCCGAGATCGTGCCACTGCACTCCAGCTGGGCAACAGTGAGAATGTTTCCAAAAAAAAAAAAAAGAAAAGAAAATTACTCTGTGAAAAGTAAGAGGAATGTTTTGGAAGGACAAGTACTTTAAAAAGGAAATGAAGCTGAATTAGGTTTGGGCAAGATAACTATGGAAGAGTAGAGGTGGAGGGATCTTAAAAATCTAGGATTCTGTACTTACTGTTTCACAGCAGTTTGAGTTCTAACTTTAAGAAACTGGAAATTGTAGATGATGCATTCTGGGTGAGTTTTTTGCAATAATGGCAAAAAACTCTAATCAGCAGAAGAGATCCTTCTAGGTTGGGCACATTGGCTCACACCTGTAATCCCAATACTTTGGAAGGCTGAGGCGGGAGGATCCCTTGAGCTCAGGAGTTCAAGACCAGCCTGAGCAATATAGCAAGACCTCATCTCTACTTAAAAATTAAAAAAAAAAAGAAAAAAAGCTGGGCATGGTGGCACGTGCCTATAGGCCCAGCTACTCAGGAGACTGAGGCAGGAGGATTGCTGGAGCCCAGGAGTTCAAGGCTGCAGTGAGCTATTATCATGGCACTGCACTCCAGCCTGGGTGACAGAGCAAGACCCTGTCTCTAAAAAAAGAAAGAAAGAAAGAAGGAAGGAAGGAAAGAAGGAAGGAAGGAAAGAAAAAGAAAAGGAAAGAAAGAAAGAGAGAAAGAAAGAAAGAAAGAGGGTTTTTTGGCCCTAGCCAAAAGTTCAGTGGCTCTCAAAGTTTTGTTGTTTATAACAATGATGGTAGGCTTGAACATTCACGGGAAAAGTCACAGTAAAAGTCAGATTAACCATATCTTTATTACTTTAGTTTTAAATGCTATCCATGGACTCTCAGTTACTGAGGGTGAGGAAATCAGTGTTCGTATTCTACCTCCCTCCTTTTTCCCCTCTTCTCTTCCTAGTTTTTGCTAGCTGGAGTTTTATACATCATCAAAGCATATAGTATTGACGATCTGTTGTTACCCTAATCCTATTTTAGTCTTAGACCTACAGTTAAGTAGTTTTCAGTGCTCACCGCAAGTTTTTGCCGTAGTTTTTGTTTTTGTTTT
The DNA here is from genome assembly GCF_029289425.2 of Pan paniscus. NCBI lineage: Eukaryota > Metazoa > Chordata > Mammalia > Primates > Hominidae > Pan > Pan paniscus. The sequence continues at coordinate 79,394,408 of NC_073265.2, read as the reverse complement.
TGTTTTTGTTTTTGAGACGGAGTTTCACTCTTGTTGCCCAGGCTGGAGTGCAGTGGCACGATCTTGGCTCACTGTAACCTCCTCCTCCTGGGTTCAGGCGATTCTCCTGCCACAGCCTCCCAAGTAGCTGGAATTACAGGCACATGCCACTTCTGCCCAGCTAACTTTTGTTTGTTTGTTTTTTTCTGAGGTAGAGTCTCGTTCCATCACCCAGGCTGGAGTACAATGGTGCGATCTCAGCTCACTGCAGCCTCCACCTCCCCGGTTCAAGCAATTCTGCCTCAGCCTCCTGAGTAGCTGGGATTACAGGTACATGCCACCACACCTGGCTAATTTTTGTATTTTTAGTAGAGATGGGGTTTCACCATGTTGGCCAGGCTGGTCTTGAACTTCTGACCTCAAATGATCTACCCACCTTGGCCTCCCAAAGTGCTGGGATTACAGGCATGAGCCACCAGGCCTGGCCCTGCCATAGTTTTTCCAGTCACCTGTCAGTTGGCACAAGTGCTTCCTTTTGTAGATTCCTTAAGAAATACTTGGCTGGGTGTAGTGGCTCATGCTTGTAATCCCAGCACTTTGGGAGGCCAAGGCGGACGGATCACCTGAGGTTGGGAGTTTGAGACCAGCCTGACCAACATGGAGAAACCCCATCTCTACGAAAAATACAAAATTAGTCAGGCGTGGTGGCACATGCCTGTAATCCCAGCTACTCAGGAGGCTGAAGCAAGAGAATCACTTGAACCGGGGAGGCAGAGGTTGTGGTGAGCGGAGATCGCGCCATTGCACTCCAGTCTGGATAACAAGAGTGAAACTCTGTCTCAAAAAAAAAGAAAAAAAGAAATACCTGGGAACAATGGTCCCCATTCTGTTACCCTTGCTGGACAGTTGACTGGGTATAAAGTCCTTGAGTCTTCTGGGCACAGTGGCTCACGCCTGTAATCCCAGCACTTTGGGAGGCCAAGGTGGGCGGATCACAAGGTCAAGAGATGCAGACCATCCTGGCCAACATGGTAAAACCCCGTCTCTACTAAAAACACAAAAATTAGCTGGGCATGGTGGCGCATGCCTATAGTCCCAGCTGCTTGGGAGGCTGAGGCAGGAGAATCGCTTGAACCCAGGATGTGGAGGTTGCACTGAGCCGAGATTGCGCCACTGCACTCCAGCCTGGCAACAGAGCGAGACTCCATCTCAAAAATAAAAATAAATAAAGTCCTTGAGTCACACTTTCTGTCCTTGAGAATTTTGTAGGTGTTGTTCCATTTTCTGTTAGCATTAAATATTAATGTGGAAATTTTCATTATTTTGTTTCTCTTTTAAGTGATTTGATCTTTTTGCCTGGTTGCAGGAACCCAGGAACCTTACCTAAAGGTGTATCTTGGTACTGCCTATTCTGAATTTGTTTCCCCTGGGATACAGTGTGACCTTTCAGTGTGTAGACCCCAATCGTCTTATAGTTCAGAAACATCTTAGATTCTATCTTTATGAACGTATCTTTACATATTTTTCCCATACATGTTAAAGTTTTCTTTTATGCAAATATTACATCTCCTTTGCTGTCTTTTGTAACTGTTTCTTCTCTATTTCTTTTAGCCCTTTTTGGTTTCATTTATTTTTTTTCCATTTCTCTCCTTTTGTTCCTAGTGTGTTTTTAGCAGTTTCTTCTCCCTTTGCTTCTTCCAGTTTCACCTTCATTTCTGTAACAGTATTTTTCCTTTCACTTCTTTCCTCAGTTCTGCCAGTATGCAGCTTGTCTTCTCTTCTCGTCTCCCTAAAGTTCTTGTATTTCCGCTTTGAGCTCTCGTTTCATAGAGACAACTATTTTATCAAGGTTTCTTTTTTTCGTTGTGTAAAATATTTTATTACCATTGTATCTAGTCCATGGAGGCCCTTTTCCAGTCTGTGGTCTTAGTCTGCCATTTGGTTTTCCTATTTCTTTCCTAATTTTTTCTCGTTGTATATTTATATAGATCCTGTTTAGATTTTTTGTATACTTATCTTTAAATAGGCAAGTTTTTCAGGGACCAGCTGTTTTGCAGGATGTTTGTTGGAGGAGCTACCAAAACTCTGTGCTGGGCTAGCTACAGTTGTTCCCTTGATTTAGGGTTCTGGGTGAGTCCGTTTACCCTTAGTCTCTAGCCAGCCAATCGAGATAGGCAAGGCGTCTCTTAGCATCTCCACAATGCAAAGGATGTCTTCTCTACTACCACAGAGACCACCTCTGTGAGGCAAATGTAGCTTGCGTGATTTCTCATTTAGCCTCAACTTCAGGTCCAAGGAAGTTCCTGCCTTCCAAAAACAAGGAATTAATTTGGTACTGGAGTGTGTCCTTTACCCATAGGAAGTACATATTTTTGCAGATCTTTCTGAGATCACCAGCTTCCCTGTCCTCTCCCTGTAGCATCCTTTCTTCTTTTCCTTCTGTGAAGCAAAGGAGTCCCTGCCTGAGCTCCCTGCTTTTGACAGCTTTTTCACCTGTTTGGGGGTTTGGAATTTTGGATATCCTGTAGTTATAACAAAAATGGAGTTTGCATTTTTATTTCTTCTTTTTGCATTTGGAACATATTTTGAACAGCATTTGAAAATGCTGACTTTATGATGCAGTGTTAAATAAGAAGTTTTAACTGACTTTTTCTGTTAACCAGCCACTAGTCTCCACGACATCATGTGTTAGGCCTTTTACTATACCTTCTCCAGAAAGCCCCCACCACCAAACTGTTGTCTATCTTCGAAGTCCCTAAAGCCCAAGGAATATGCTACTTAGATATATGGAAAGCCTTTCATTCATTTAGCATGCCTACTCTGAGCGTTGTTCTAGGCCTTGGAGATAAAGCATGGAAGAATTAATACAAGATCTTGACACACCAAAGACAAGTCTTAAATGATTTCATGTGGACTAGGGGTCAGGGATGAATAGAGTGGAAGACACAGTTTGGGATTCTGAGGAAGTATGATATAAAGGGTAGAACATGAGCTCTGGAATCAACACCATTCTGCTACTAATATACATGACGTTGGGATCATTTTATTGCCTTTTCCTCATATATAAAATGTATCAATTTCTTCATATATAAAGTGAAGGCAGGCCAGGTGTGGTGGCTCACGCCTGTAATCTCAGCACTTTGGGAGGCCAAGGCAGGGGGATCATCTGAGGTCAGGAGTTCCAGACCAGCCTGGCCAACATGAGGAAACCCCGACTCTACTAAAAATATAAAAATTAGCTGGGCATGGTGGCGGGTGCCTGTAATCCCAGCTACTCAGGAGGCTGAGTTGGGAGAATCGCTTGAACCCAGGAGGCGGAGGTTGCAGTGAGCCAAGTTCACACCACTGTACTCCAGCCTGGGTGACAGAGCGAGACTCGGCCTCAAATAATAACAGTAATAATAATAATAAAGTGAAGGTTATATTACCTACCTTAGATGAATGTTGTAAAATTAAGGTAAGTTACATAAAGTACTTGGTTCATAATAGATACTCAACAAGTACTACTTTCTACCCACACAGGGATTGGCTAAATAAAAGGAATAAATACTGAAAGTGCAGGTATAGAGGACTATTTCTCTCCTTTTTTGTTAAATTGTGGTAAAATATGTAACATGAAGTTTCCTGTCTTCACCATTTTTAAGCTTACAGTTCTGTGGCATTAAGTATATCCACACTGTTGTGCAGTCGCCACCACCATCCATCTCCAGAGCTCTTCATCTTGCAAAACAGCACCTCTGTACACATTAAACAACAGCCACCACTGCCCTCTTCCCCCTGCCTCATGGCAGCCCCCATTCCAGTTTCTGTCTCTGAATTTGACTACTCTGGGTACCTCACAGGAGTGGAATCACACAGTCCTCATCCTTTTGTGTGTAGGTTGTTTCACTTACAGTATCTTCAAGGTTCATCTGTGTTACATTGTGTCTCAGAATTCCCTTCCCTTTTACAGCATCTCAATTCAGATGAAAAAAAAAAAAAGAATTCTTTTCCTTTTTAAGGCTGAATAATATTCTGTTGTATTTCTATGGCACATTTTGTTGATCCAGTTGTCTGTTCATGGACACTTGGGCTGCTTCCACCTTTTGGCTGTTGTGAATAATACTGCTATCAACATGGGTGTACACATTCTCTTCAAGTCTTTACTTTCAGTTCTTTTGAGTGTATACCCAAAAGTGGAATTGCTGGGCCATATGGTAATTCTGTTTTTAATCTTTTTGAGGAACCACCATACTGTTTTCAGAGGCCTATTTCTTGATGGGGAAGTATAAATAGTGGAATTCTCCCAGGGAATAATTTTAAAACCAGTCTTGTTTAACATTTTGTAAATTATCTAAATAAGAGACTTTTACCATTAAATCTTCATTTGCATATAGCTGATGAATAATTCATATTGTATAAAATGTAAGAACACCTTGTGAGAGTGTGTGTGTGTGTGTGTCTAGACAGAACAGTGGTTAATAAAGCTCAATGTGGGCACACACGCAAGGGAATACATTTGATTTATTATACTCTGTCCTCAAGATCAGAAGTTCCCTGCACTTACTGAGGGCAAAATACAGGGAGCCAATGCCAGAGAACTTCAGATGTCAGAAGTGCACAGTGCCCAGATATGCAGACACATCTTTCTTCTTGACTCTGCATTGCTGACAGAGTAAACTGGTGGTTGACTCTAGACTCTGGACCAGTGGTTCTCAGCTGGGGTGAATTTGCCCCCTGGAACACATATGATAATTCTGGAGACATTTTTGATTGTCAAGCTGGAGGAGTAGAGACCAGGGATGCTAGAGAACAGGCCACAGTGACAGGACAGCCCCACAGCAGAGGATTATCTGGCCCCAGATGTCACTAGTACCCAGGCTGAGAAGCCCTGCGCCAGACCCAAATTACCTTCTCAGCCTTGTCTTAGCCTCTCTCCTGCATAAAGAAAGTTGCCATCCCAGCCAGACCCAGGAGCTCCCCATACCTGCCCATACACCAGCTGAATTGCTCCTTCCAACATCTTCTACCTGAAATTCTTTCCCCTACCTCTGTAATGTCAGAGCCCAGCTTCCATCCTCCCACTGTCTCTGTGAAGCTCTCTGATCTCTCTAGCCACTGTACCCTTTCTTCTCTGACTTCCCCAGGACTATCCCAGTCATTTGGCACTTAGTTAACAATAGAAGGTTGTACTTGCTGTCTTCCCAACTTGACCGAAAGCACCTTGAGGGCCATTTGATGTGATTTGGTTTGAAATATGGAGTACCATTCCTTATGAACCACAGTGGGCATCTCTGCTTTGACCCACCCAGGGCTTTCTGTGACAGCTTTCCTACCACGAAGGGGTACAGTAGTTGAGTCACCTCCATCCCATCACAGCAGTTAGGTACACTGAGATTCAGCTTTGTTTAGATGACTGCTAGCTAGATGGAACCTACGCCCAAATGTGAGCCTTATGCTTAGAAAGGTGTTTATGCTGAATCTGCTTTCTAATCTAAGCAGTGAGAAATGAGGTGAGGAGAGGTGCAAAGGAATTGGGATCTATCTTGCTCTGATCACGTCCCTTCAGTGGAGCACAGGCTGAAGGATCTGCCTCATAGAAGGTGGAAGACATTCATTTCAGTTGCTTGGACAGGGATTATTCTGTCATAGCTGGACCTACTTAATGACAGTCAGTGTTGATGATGGTAATACTAACAATGAAAGCCACCATTACTTACTTAGAACCCAGTGTGTCCTGGGCACCAGGCTAGGTGCTTTACACACATTTATCTCATTCAGTCCTCACTGCAATCCTGGAAGGAAGCTGAAGCACTTTAAAGGTAATTTGCCCAGGGCCACCCAGCGAGCAAGTAGCAGAGCCAGAATTTAAACAAGAGCTGTCAGACTTTGAAGCCTGTGCTCATAGCTACCACCTCGCTGCTGAGGGGAGAGATTTGTGTTGCCATGTGCCAAGACCTGGGAGAGACCCCTCGTTGTGTCACTGGGCAAGGGGGTTTGAGTGTCTGAGTTGTGAGTCAGGACAGGTCATATCTGACCACTCTGCTGCTGCAGGAAAAGGAAACCTCGTGGGTTACACTCTGACCACCACAGAGTATTCTGACTCCGGATTTTTGCTTCCCCTTTAGGTGCACTACATCCTCCAGGAGGTGGTGATGGGTGGGATGGTGTTGGAAACAAACATGAATGAAATCGTGGCTCAGATTGAAGCTCAAAACAGGCTGGAGAAATCTGAGGTGAGTAAGCAGCTGTGCTCTAGCCCTGGCTGGGTAGAGAAAAGCTGGGCAGAGGCAGGAGTGTGTACATGTGTTGGTTTGTGTTGCTGTGAAACCTCGGGAAATGATACTCATCTTCTTTCTTCCTTGAGTCCATTGAAACTCATGGATTTGAAGGTCAGCCAGCCCTGAAAATTAAACAGGTAACAAGTTTGAAATCTCAGATTTTCAGGGTGGAAGAGCAAATAGAAAAGCCAGATGGCAGAGGAAGGCAAACAGCTTCTGGCTTGGGGGTTATGGCCCATGTTTGTGGTTTGTAATTCGTCCTTTGAAAGCCACTCGTTCCCTGGAGGGACCCAGAACCCTCTTCCCTAGTCCAGTGTGGTTTCCTAGTTTGTGTGCTCTAAGAGTCTGATCTCCCAGCAGCCATTTCTCGTGGTGTCTTTCAGACCTCAGAGTTGCCAATTTCCTTATTTCCAGTTAGCTTTATAAAAAACTACAGTAGAGTTTGGGCTAGGCTTGAAAATAACATACCCCAGTCCACCCCCACATGGTGCTGGGCTTGATAGAGATGTTCACATAAATTCTGTCCTATCCCTCTGAGGTCTCGCCGTCCCCTTCCTCAGCCTTACCAGAGCACAGAGGTTACAGACGTATACTTTCACATGCAGAAATAGCAGAAGAAATTACCTCTTTAATTATCTGAGTGTCTTAAAGAGCTTCTTTGCCTTGTATACAGAACTTGATCTTGCGAAACCAGGAATTCTTCTTTCTGTGAGGACTGGCAGTCCTGCGGAAGAAGCTTTTCCAGACCACAGCTATTGTGGCAGCTATAGTTCTTTTAGAAATGTAGGCTGGGAAGATTCCAGGAATAGTAAGTGAGTCAGAGGCAAGGGGGTTGGAAATGAGAAGAAATGGAGACTTGCTGGGTGAGGGCAGAATCAGAGTTGGTATCCGGAAAGAAGGCAATAGGGGAAAAATGATTGTGAGAGAGTTTTCATCCACTTTTGCCGTTCTCTCCACATGGGGGTGAGCCTGCCAGGTGGGGGTTCACTGTAGATGTGCATACTGTGCGTTTTGTCACCAGCCCTTCTTTATCTGTGATACCCCCCACCTTCTCCCAGCTTGTTGCCACATGACACTTCCAAAGCCAGCTCTTTTCATCTCACATTATTAGTTGGCAAGCAGTTGCCCTAGAGCTGTGACTGTCCTTTTCCTTTTAAGAACTTCCCTGTGACTTTGCACGTTTCAATAAGAGTCTTTAGTCTCTTGAGGAAAGGGTTTTGTTTTGTTTTGTAACCAGAAAAGTGCCCCTGACAAATCACCTTAGATTATTTCGGCATTTATTGGGTACGCACCATGTGCCAGGCACTGGGAGATGCTGGGGCTTTGAAACTGTATAGGCCACACACCGCCTCTGAGGAGCTGGTAGTCTAGTAGGACTGCAGGCTTTGGATCCCTGTGCCAAACCCCATCTAACCTCAAGATTGTTTTGTTGGCTACTTTTGAGGAATAAGGGGGGAAAGTTAAAACTTCAGTTGTGTGTGCTCAGTTTGGAATTTTTCTAGGCATCCCTCACCTGTTATTTTGTTTGTTTGTTTGTTTGAGACAGAGTCTCACTCTGTTGCCCAGGTTGGAGTGCAGTGGCGTGATCTCAGCTCACCGCAACCTCCGCCTCCCGGGTTCAAGCGATTTTCCTGCCTCAGCCTCCCTAGTAGCTGGGACTACAGGGGCCCGCCACCACTCCTGGCCAATTTTTGTATTTTTGGTAGAGATGGGGTTTCACCATGTTGGCCAGGCCGATCTTGAACTCCTGACCTCAGGTGATCCACCCACCTCGGCCTCCCAAAGTGCTGGGATTACAGGCGTGAGCCACCGCACCCATCCTGCTTGTTTGTTTTTGTTTTTGCTTTTTTTTTTTTTTTTTTTTAGCATTAAGCAGATAACAGTGAGAATTTGTCTCATACTCGCCTCTCATTTCTTCTCAGGGTGGCCTTTCAGCAGCCCCTGCGCGGGCTGTGTCTGCTGTGAAAAACATCAACCTGCCAGAGATTCCTCGGAACATCAACATTGGCGATCTCAACATCAAAGTTCCCAACCTGTCCCAGTTTGTCTGAGGGTCAAGTATTGGGCTGAAATAGAGTCCTTAAGACAAGCAAAGACAAGCAAGGCAAGCACGTCTGGAAACAACCCATTTTGAGCCTTAGAAGAGTCAAGCCTCAGGACCCGGAACCTTTGTGTCTGGGGAAGACTGTTTGGCATGGAATAGGGAAGGGATTCCTATTGACACTGCTCGGGTGCACCCAGTTCTCACATGTGCAGTCATGCCGTTCTCTGATGCATACGGCCACTGCAGATGTGAGGGGCCCTGCCTTCCTCAGCAGGGAGTCAGCATGCCCAAGTCATTCGCACCTTTACCTCTCACATGGATGCTCCAAGGGTTAGGGACTGCATTGAGCAGGCCCACCTGCTTCCCAGAACCTCCTCACTAGGGCTGAGCACCTTCTCTGACTAGAGTCTTCATCCTTAGCACCACAGACTTCTGAGGTCCTGTGCCCTTTACTTGCTGGTGAGGTGTCATAGGTAGAAAAGGGCTGGCCCTTCAGATCTGGGGGTGTGGTGAGTGGCAAGTAAGGGCAGAATTTTAGGAGAACCAGAGTCACCCGCTGGCTCTACTGAGATTGTTACACCCAGAATCCTTTTGTGTTTTTTTGTGGTTTTTTTTTTTTTGAGTTGGAGTCTTGCTCTGTCACCCAGTCTGGAGTGCAGTGGTGTAATCTCGGCTCACTGCAACCTCTGCTTCCCGGGTTCAAGCATTTCTCCTGTCTCAGCCTCCCCAGTAGCTGGGATTACAGGCATCCACCACCATGCCCAGCTAATTGTTGTATGTTTAGTAGAGACAGGGTTTCACCATGTTGGCCAGGCTGGGCTCGAACTCCTGGACCTCAAGTGATCCACCCGCCTTGGCCTCCCAAAGTGCTGGCATTACAGGTGTGAGCCACCGTGCCCGGCCACCAGAATCCTTTGGTATAGCCAAGCCTTTTGGTTACCGCCTCATGAAGAATATGCTTCCCGCACTGTCCTAGTCCCAGTTGTATTCTCACAGGTGTTATGTGCAGGACACAATCCAAATCATAAACCTGGCTCATGCCCAATACATTTCTGCTAATAGGGAGAGGGACCCACCACACACCCACACATGCCAGAGGTCCCTCCTCACAGAGGAGAGGGCCTGTGTCTGTAGAAAGTTAAAGCTGACAACATGTGAAACATCCCAGAATTATGACTCTTCCCAAGTTTAAAATACATTCTCCTCATGAGAGCAGAAGGTTTGTTGCTGTGTTGTGAATGATGAGCTGCCTCCATAGGGAACCCACTGCCACCTGGGCCAGCTTCTGGAGCATGAGAACCTGAGCCAGGGTCACCCTTGTGGGGCCTGGACATGACGCACGCTGGCTGCGACTAGGAGCAGGGCTGCCTCTTCTCCCTCCCCAAGCTCTGCTTGTGGGCACGCTCCGTTCCCTCAGGTGCCATTCTCCCAGAGCTTAGGCACCCATAAATGTTCTTTCTGTGGTGGAGTAGGGCCTCCTGCTTCCATACTGTCGCATGGGCTAGATCTCAGGTGTGGTGTTGAGCCACCTTAAGATGAGGGCTGCTTCGCGGTAAAGTTTCCAGCCTGGGCCCCTCTTGGGCCTTCTGGCTGGGGACCCTCAGCCTCCTGATGCTGTTGCAGGGCAGGTCTGAGAGGGTGCCCAGCAGCACCCGGTGTCAGGGCCACCTTGTTTTCCATTTTTGAACAGCGCTCCCTGTGGTTTGTGCCCACTGCTCCATACAGCCTCTGATCCTCACTCTTGAAAGCTCCATGATAAGCACAGAGATGGGCAGTGTGGGTCAGAAGGTGGGCCACTTCCTGTGGAAGAGGGAAGTGTAGGTGAATAGATGTCAAAACCCCTGATGTCATTCTTTTGAGGGGTTGGAGTTTCTTTTTTCTGGCAGACATTCAGTACATTCACATTTCTCTCACATTTGCTGAATGTGAGATCAGAATAAAGGAGATCGGTGTTTATTTCGTACCTTCTGTAAGTTGGCATGAGCAAGATCATTCAACAGTCCTTACAACAGGCATTCTTATCCCCATTTTGCAGATGACGAAAATAGACCCAGCTCCAGTAACCTTCCCTTAGATTACACAGGGCTGAGATCTGAGACTGCTCACTTGACTTCACTGTCCTTTTCTTTCCTCGCTGCTGAAGATGGCTTCTCCCAATGTTATCATCTTTTTTATAGATAAGGAAACTGAGCCTCAGAGAGTCTGACTTCTCACAAACCGTGGTCTAAATAGGCTTGATTTTCTAAGGTGGCCAGTGATCATGTCATAGAGTATATGAGCCAAAGAGTCGTCTGTGTCCCTCCATTTAACTGATGTTGAAGCCAAAGCCCAAGGTGGTAAATGTTATGTTGAGGGTCACAAATCCAGAGCCACATCCCTCTTCTTGAGTTCGTTTGTTACGTGGTTTAATGCATTACTGCAGGACAGCCCTTATGCTAGATTTCCTGGGATAGCCTAGATTTTGAATGTTTTGCCTGCCAGAAACCAATGGTTTTAAAAAATCATTGAGTGGTCCTACAGATTCAAAGCGGGCATCCAAACATCCCTCACACGGCCTCTTACAATGACATAAAACTGAAGCCCACTTTTTTATTTGGAAAACTCAATCCCTTTGGACAAGCCACAGTAATTTTTCATTAACTACTTGAGGTTGCCTGCAAATTCAGCTAGCTTTCCAGCCTGCTATCAGCAAAGCCGTAAAGATCTTTTTTAAAAATAGGTTAAGGTTGGCCAGGTGCGGTGGCTCACGCCTGTAATCCCAGCACTTTGGGAGGCTGAGGCGGGCAGATCACGAGGTCAGGAGATCGAGACCATCCTAGCTAACACAGTGAAAACCCATCTCTACTAAAAATATAAAAAATTGGCCAGCCGTGGTAGTGGACACCTGTAGTTCCAGCTACTTAGGAGGCTGAGGCAGGAGAATGGTGTGAACCCGGGAGGCGGAGCTTGCAGTGAGCTGAGATCGCACCACTACACTCCAGCCTGGGCGACACAGCAAGACTCCATCTCAAAAAAAAAAAAAAAATAGGTTAAGGTTGTATAGAATACTAGGCTTTCCTTTTTTTGTGAGATGGGGGTCTCACACTGTGGCTCAGGCTGGAGTGCAGTGGTGTGATCATGGCTCACTGCAGCCTCGAAGCCCCGGGGTCAAGTGATCCTCTCACCTCAGCCTCCTAAGTAGCTGGAACCACAGGCACGCAACCACCACTCCTGGCTAGTTTTATTTTTTTAGTAGAATAAGGTCTCACTATGTTGCACAGGCTGGTCTCTAACTCCTTACCTCAAGCCATCCTCCCACTTGGCCTCCCAAACATGTTGGGATTACAGGTGTGAGCCACTGGACCCGGCCAAATACTGGGTTTTCAGTGCTCACTGCCACTAATAAAAATCTGAAATTCTTTCATTATGCAATTTCTAAGTGCCTGGTGAGGGCCAAGCTCAGTTCTAGGCTCTGAAGATTAAGAGAGAAACACGGCTCTGTCTGCTTCTGTTGTCTCTGTGAGCATCTTTGACAGAGTGCTCAGACTGTTGGGATATAGTGCATCGGACTGGCAGCCTGAATTTGTGGAGACCGCAGTCAGTAACTTTGTGGTATATGGAATATTTAGAGGACAGTAACCCATTTCCCTACGCCCTACCAGATCACATCATGCCCTGCTGGGCCATACCCCAAACAGCCCACCTTCCTCTAGGCCTGGCCATGGCCTGTGCCTGCCACATTGAGGATTAAGTCAGGATATCTTGAGCCCTCTCAAATCCCTGTTTATTCAGGCCTCTGCCACATATAGAGCCAGCCTTCTGTCCCCACCACTTCCACTACCATGGAGCCCACTTAGTAAAACCCTCTCTGGGCCCAGCTTCGCCAGAAAAGACACCAGGGGAGCAAGGCTCAAACCAGGGGCAGCTAAATCTGATCTTGTGGACCAGTCTTTAGTAAGGGCTTTCAGCGTGGCTGTGTATCCATTGCTTTCCAAATAGGATGCAGCAATGATTGGTACATGGGTATTAAGATAGGTAGTAGGGGCTAGTCCAAGTTTAGCAATAGCCAAATTGGAGAGCCTCTGAAGTATGAGAGCCCCAGAGGGATTTGTCAGCTCCTGGCAGACATCCTGATTTTCACCTTCCTGAGTCTACCCTACCCCAGAGGGTGCCAGTCTCACTGTGGTGATGGTTAGCCCAGTGTGTGCTGCACTCACACACCAGCACGGGGTCTGTGCTTGCAGGCTGGTGGATGCTGTCCTCTGGGTTAAGACTGTCTCCCTTCTCGGGAGCACTGGAGGGTTCTCCATCTGCAGTGTTTCAGTGGAAGTTGGCAGATACGAAAACAGGCCCCCTATAGGGAAGCAGTTCCATGAAAATGATTAATTCTTTCCAAAAGACTTAAAATTTTTTCCTATTTCAATTTTTCCTTTTAAAAAAGGAAATACATTCATGTAGTTCAAAACTTAAGAAAACAAAAGTCTGTTCAGCAAAAGACTCCCACTCCGTTTCCCCAAACGCTGAGCCCCACCCCCCATCCCTGGTAGCAAGAAGTGTTTCCAATTTTAAGGTTAAGAAACAAAGTCCCTGGATTTGTATTAGGGATGTCTTCCTGAGAGTGAGTTGTGTTCCGTTTGACCCTGGTGGTTGACCTCCGCCCACTAGGATCATGGCGCCCTCTCCAGGGAGGAGGGCCTCCCCATCACCCTGTACAGTGGCACCCCAGCCCTGGCACTGTCCGCCCTTGCTCAGCATACATTTCCCATGGCATTCTGACATACTGGATATTTGGTTTCTGAAGTTACTGGCTGTTTACCCTGCCGGGATGTAAGCCCCTCCAGGGCAGGGGCTTGTCTCGTGTTCAGTGCTGCATCCCAGCTGCTGGGCACGGTGCCTGGTCCATGGCGTTCAATAAATAACTGTTGGATGAGTGAACGGTTGAGGCAAATGGCAGTTCATTCTAACAGTCTCAGCATGTGCTCTCCAGGTCCCTGTGCTCAGCACTTGGGAAGGAGAACCAGGATAGTGGTATTGGAAGCAGGAAGTGGGAAGGACCCGATGATGGCTCGTGGAGGTTGAGGGAGAGGAGAATGGCAGAGCTGGTGTTGGCAGGTGGAGCCCATGTAACGAGGAGGCGCAAGGATGGGGCTCTCGAGAGAGGGAGGGGGTTTGGGAGGGTGGCAATCAGGAGTTTGGATGCGGAACGCATTCGGTTGGGGTTGTCCAAGCATCTCTGGGGGCAGATGTCCACCAGCCAGCTGGGAAACTGAGTGGGCAGGAGAGGAAATGAGTCTCCACCCAGAGATGATGATTGGAGATGTGGGGGCGAGCGCTATGGCCGAGGGACAAGAGGGTTGAGGACTGAGCCTGTGGGCAGGGGAGAGAGGAGCATCTGGACAGCGGGCGACTTCAAGTCAAGGAAGCACTTTCAGTGGGGAGGGGGACCAGAAAGAGACGGCCTCTCTCAGGCTTCCATTGGCCCCAGCCCAGCCCCCCGAGTGAGAACTGTGAAGAGATGGCTCTAGCCTCATGGTGGGGCAGGTCCAAACTTAGTGTGGGTCACAGTCCAGCTCTGCAATGTGCAGTCTGAACCTTCGGAAGATTCAGTTTCCTCATCTGAAAAAGAGGGTAATGATTCCTGCCTTGTAGGTTACTGTGCGGATTCAGTGAATCATTGATGCGGACGATGAAGGACTCACTCAGTCAACATTGGCTACTCTTATCACTGAGACTTGCAGAGGGAATGGGAGTTGAGGAGGTGGATGGAATAAGTTCGATGATGCTGGGAAGGAGAAAGAGCTCAGGTCCTGGCAGAAGGGGAAGAGGAAATGAGGGCAGCAGAAACCAAAGTGGGCCTTAAAGGAGGGCACTGCACGGGGATGGTGACGCACACTGGCCCTGGCCTGGCCTGTCAGTGGGGTCCCACACCCGTATCCAGAGGCACAGCTAGATAAAATGGTTGAGGAGGTGATGGGGTCTGCAGAAAGTGAATCTTAAGATGGGGAGGGTCTGAAGACATAGAAAAGCAACTAGCAACTGACAGGACCCACGGTATGGGGGTCAGAGGGGAGAGGAGCCTGGAACTTCCTTTCCCTGGAGTCAGGAGGGACATCTGGCAGTCCCAGCAAGCACGGCGGGAGCTCGAATCTGGGGGACCAGTGAGAGGGCCTCTGACCTCGCAGGCCTGGATGAGAGTTGGGGCCCCTGCAGGGATTCCACGCTTCCCATGAGAAGTGGGATCTTTGAGCCTTCTCAAGAGCAAACCTTACATTTTAGTACAGCTCTGACAGCCTGGCCTCCTGGGAGCACTTGGAAACAGGGGTGTCCCCTCCCCCAGCCTCCAAGGACCAGGCTGCAATTTCAGGAGAGACAAGCTGGAGGTTGCCTTCTGCATTGCTGAGAATGAATGCCCTTTGCACACCGTGAAAGAAAGGCTAAGCTAAAATTGATAGACAGGAGTTCCAGGTAGTTTTCACAAATGAGTCCACTGGTCCCGCAGAATGAGGTGATGCTCAAAATATTTACCAACCAGCATGGCTTAGGCATTGACCAATCAGGATGGAGGTAGCTGATTTAGGGTTTGGGGGTTACTGGTGTCACATGTGGGCTCTGCCGCCAGGATCCCTTCCTCTTCCTTCCGCCAGGATCCCTTCCTCTTCCTTCCGAGGCAACATTCCTTCCGAGGCAACAGCCACATCTGAGGGCTGCTGCAGTCTGCTCCTTTGCTTGCCTGGGAGAGTCAGAGATGAGGCCTGTGGGTTGTGTGTGTGGCTGCGTGGGTCAGCGTGCCTCCTCCCACTTGGGCACTGTGGTGGGAGGGACAAGTCATCTCATTCTTCATCTCTCTGGACACTCCCAGGCTAGCACTGAAACTGGAGGCCAAAGGACAGCCCCAAACCCAGGGCACTTTGTGCTGCCAAAGATCACCACCTTTGCCCTAGGCAACCTGGAACTGAAGGTTTTCTCCAGCCTCTTGGTCCGGGGCACTTGACATGAACGCCCTTTCCCTGACCCCTGTCCAGCCCTGAGTGGCTCCCCAGCTGGGTGTGTGCTGGCTAGAGGGAGCTGCGGACTGAAGCCAGCAGCACCGAGGCAAGCCAGGATTTAAACTGTCAACTGCCGAGCCAGCTCTACTGGAACTTCCTTTGTGTGGCTGGACCGGCTCCCACAACACCGTCAGTTCACGTAGAGGGAGTTCCCGCAGGACTCAGCTCCTTCGGGGTGTTTTTTGCTGAGATTCCCCTTCTGAGTTCCCGGCCTCTAGCTGCCTCTTCTCCACCATTTGGGCCCTGCCTCAGCCCTAGAAACTGTCAAGCAGTCCAGTAGCTGTTTAAAGTACATAATGATATTACAGGGTTGGAAAGAAATCCTTGGGTCCAGACCCTGTGTCAACCAGGTGAGGGTTAAGGTGACACTACCTGGCCTTGCAGCCTGAGCCTGGTACAGGTTGACACCCTGAAGCAAGTCCTCCTTTTCAGGTCCCGCCCAAGCCTTCTTGTCAGCCCAACTGGCTCAGCCCCAGCCCAGCTCTGCCCAACTGCCCTGGGCTCCCCTGCCCTGGAGAGGCCAAAGGCCACCCTTTCTCTGGGTGTCACAGCTCCCCTTTGCTCTGGGCCCACAGTCCCCAGCATCCCCAGCCCCTGTCTTCTCATCCCTGACACGAGTTTCCCTCCCTGGGAACTCAGTGCCCACCAGCACCAGATCCTGCACGATAGTCAGTGGTCCTGGAGCCCACATGTCACCACTGTATCCTCCACCCCAGTGTCCCTGCCCGGACACCACCACAACCCCTCAGGCCCCTCAGCAGTGTCTCTGCCTCCCCCTCTGTCTCCTTGTGGCTCATGTCATCGCTCCACCGCAGAGTGAACCACCTCATGCATTCATCAGACCCCCACTGCCCTGCAGCCTTTAAAGCCTCCCAAAAGCTTCCCACCAGCCTCAAAGAAACCCAAGGCCCTGCTTAGCTGCCCCCACCCACCCCACATCCTCATCTTGCACCCCTGCCTGGCTCCCTCCTTCCAGCCACACTGGCCTTTATGCTTCTCAAACCTGCCGGGCTCATTCCCACGCAGGGCCTTTGTCTTGCCATCCCCTCTGCCTCTGTCTTCAGGTCCCCCTTGCTCCTCACTTCTCTCAGCCTTCACCTGCAGAGGACTTCCCGGTCCCACCTGGCTGAAGCAGCCACTTCTCCCCTCACTCCCCATCCCTCACCCCACTTTGTCCTCTGTGGCGCTTGTCACCCGATGTGACAGTGTGTGCCATGTCGACTCTCTTTTTCACTGTTGTTTTGCTGCTGCCTTGCTGGTGCCTGGGACAGTGCCTGACCCATATTCAGCTGTCGGTAAGTACGAGATTGCTCAACAAATCAATGAATGCATTCAACTCCTTCCATTTCCCTCTCAACATGCGTGAAGCTCCACGCTCTACTCAGCCTTGAGGGCAGGAGGCACTGTGTGGTGGGGGCACAGGCCCGGCTTCCTGTCTCACTGTGTGACCCTGAGCCAGTCCCTTATCTGCCCACTTCCAGGTGGTCAGAATGGTGCGTGAGAGGGCACTTTACTATGATACATAGTCCTAAAGCCCTGAAGGAGACGTGAACTTGGTTTGAATCCTGCCTATGCCACTTCCAACTGTGTGACCTTGGGCAACACACCTAACCTCTCTCTGTTGTGTTTCCTCAGCTGGGAAATGGGAACACAGTGGCTCCCTTGCACCAGTCAGGATTCCCAGTGCAAAGAGAACCGACCCAGAAAGGCACTCGCTGAAGGGCTGTGGGGAAGCTCTCACAGGCTCAAAGGGAAGGCGGAAAGCCTAGACTGAAACTAGCCAGGCTGCAGACAAAACCAAAAGTCCACCTGGCATGGTGGCTCACACCTGTAATCCCAGCACTTTGGGAGGCCAAGGTGGGCAGATCACGAGGTCAGGAGTTCAAGACCAGCCTAACCAACACGGTGAAACCCCGTCTCTACTAAAAATACAAAAAAAAAAAAAAAAAAATTAGCCGGGTGTGGTGGCGCATGACTGTAATCCCAGCTACTTGGGAGGCTGAGGCAGGAGAATCGCTTGAACCTGGGAGGTGGAGGTTGCGGTGAGCTGAGATCGTGCCACTGCACTCCAGCCTGGGCAACAGAGCAAGACTCTGTCTCAAAAAAAAAAAAATTCTACAAAATGCAAACCAATCTATAGTGACAGAAAGCAGATGAGTGGCTGCCTGGGAATGGAGTTGGGGAGACGGGTGGGAGGGAGGGACGACCAAGGGACTCAAGGAAACTTTTTTGGGGTGACCTGTCAGTGAGTTATCCCTATCATACAGATGAGACAAATGAGGCTCTTTGGGGTTAACTTACTTGCTGATGGTCACACAGCTGTGAAGGGTCAGGTCCAGAATGGGAGCCAGGTGTGCCTGAATCCAAACGCTGCGTGCTTTTTTTTTTTTTTTTTTTTTTTGAGACAGTCTCGCTCTGTCACCCAGGCTGGGGTGCAGTGGCATGATCTTGGCTCACTGCAACCTCTGCCTCCTGGGTTCAAGCAATTCTCCTGCCTCAGCTTCCTGAGTAGCTGGGACTATAGGCGCACGCCACCACACCTGGCTAGAAACCCTGTGCTTTTTAACCTTGGGTGGAAGGTGACTAGCAGACAAGGGGCCAGGAGTGAGGGTCCTTAGGATTGAACGCGGGCTACACAGAGAAACCCAGAGATGGCCCCTGCTTAAACATGGTGTTCCAAAGAGTGACACGTGGGATGAAGACAAGGTGGGCTGAAGCCAGGCCCTACAGAGTTTTCAGAGCAGGTCCTGGTGCCCTGGGCGAGACGGCACAGAACAGCACCGCAGGGGGCTGGGGCCAACTTGGACTTGCTTGGGAGAGCCAGCTGTCCACATTTCAGTAATGTCATGGGTCAGTTGTCAAGCATAGCCATCATTAAAAATTAAATTACATATGCTCACAAAGTATGTCAAAAGAGCAAAGGTAATATGCAACACTTACCACTTCCTGATTATGTTAACAGGTTTGACTATCATTTCTGCTTTTGGGCTTATCCACGCCTCTTGTATCTGTGCGGTGGAGACATCATACCCTGGTCTGCCACTGGGCATCTGTTGCCAACTCCACATCCACAGCAGCTTGAAATTGGACAGGGCAGGGTTATTTATTTACACCATGGAAACTGGTAAATGCTAAAGTCAGGGCCAACGCCCTGCACCCTGCGCCCACTCTCTGCTGGTTGCTAAACACTTTTGTCATTACATCATTGAGCCCTAGGGTCTTGGGCCACCCCCATGGGGAGCAGGAGGCCTGGGACTGTGGCTGAAGGAGGACGCATGGAGTCAGAGGCTACGAGGCCCGGAACTGCCTGGAATGATGGTATAAGATGGCCAGGATGCACCGAGCCCTGCTGCCCGGCACGTTTCTCATGCATTCGCTCACTGCTCACTACCACCCTGAGAGGCAAAGCATCGTTACCATCTGCTGGTGGGGAAACTGAGGCACAGAGAAGTGACTTACCCAGGGCCACTCAGCTAATAAGTGTCACAGCCAAGATATGAAGCCTGATCCTTAACTGCCACGCTCTGCCCCCTTCAAAGGTACAAGTGTCGGACTGGGGGTCTGGCCTAACCCTTCCCTGAAACCTCCAGCTGTGTGCAGGCCCCAGCCCCCAGAAACCTGGAGTGAATTTCAGTGACCACTCAGCCTGTGGCCCCGCTTCCCCTGTAGGCAGCCAGTCGTGGGAGCCACGTTTCATGCAGATCTGAGGGCTAGGGAGGCCAGATGCAGGTGGGCCTCTTCCCAAGACAGTCGGGGTCCTTTCTCCAGGTGCCCTGGAGCAATACGGGCCAAGTTGGGTGGGTGGAACCGCTACGGCCTCCTGAGGGCTCAGCAGAAGAGAAATTCCAGGAATGCAGCCACCTGAGGGACCGCTCAGGTGACAGAACCCCCGAGCACCACCAGCCCGTCCTCAGCCCTCTTTTACTGGCAGTCTGCCTTATGCCGGTGCCGGGCACACTCAGGAAGGAGCAGACTCCATGTGGGGGAGCCTGCCGCCAGTCCCCCTCCCAGGGGAGAGAGGCAAGGGGGCTACTGCAGGTCCAGGGAAAGGCTGATGCATTGATGGTGGGAGAGGAGGCAGCGTGATGCTTTGCGTGGAGTTTGACCTTGGCATTGGTGGAGTCCTGAAGGATTTTCAACAATTTAGGGGAGAGAGAGGGAGACAGTGACATCTCCAAAAGGTCAGTCCGGCTGCCAGTGGAGCAGAGGTTGTGGTGAGGGCAGGGGGACCACCCAGGAGGCTGGAGTGGCCAGTGAGCGGCTGCCGCATCCTCCCCTAAAGCAGAGCACAGGGCAGTGGCTGCAGAATTGAGCAGAATTGAGGCCTATTGGATAGGGGACAGGGAGGCAAAGAGCCTGGTGGGTGTGGCACCCTTGGCCAAGGTGTAGGGGCAGGATGGCAGGGTCAGGTTTGGAGGTATATTTGAGAGCCCCCAGGATGCCCGGTTCAGATGACTACAAGGAGCTGGTTCTGTGGAGGGGGCTGGGCAGGACGTCTTAGGCCATGGATGAAAATGGAGGATGGTTTCCAGGGAGATGGTGAACCCATGGGAGTGGGTGGGACGTCCGTGATGGAGAAGAGGAGACCTCATGCCCAGGACAGATCGGAAGGCATGAGGTCTCCTCTCCCACCCCCACCCAACCCCCTCCGTAGAGGGGACAGCTTGGAGGTGTGAGCCACACCACCTGGTCAAAGACCCACTAAGACAATCCCTGGGGGGGCTCCTCTCCAAGGGCTTCTTAAGGGCTGGGCATTGCTAAATGCTGTACAGGATTTTTCTCATTTAATTCTTACAACAGCCCCAGGGATTGTCCCCATTTTACCGAGGAAGCTGATGGCTCAGGCGTGAGTAACCACCCCAGGCCAGTGCCCAGCTTGTGTCAGACCTTCTGAGGAAGCCAAGTCTGTTTGACCACAAAGCTGCCTCCTACCCAGCATTCCTCTGCAGGGTCCCTGCCCTGCCCTGCCCTGGGGGACTCCTGGGGGAACCACATCCGTGCTTAGGTGTGGCATCCAGGGTGCACTGGGGAGGGAGCCCGCCGAGGGGTGCCATGCGGGACTTGGCGTCCCCACCTGCCTGGTCCATTCCTCCCCCCACCCCACTCTGCCCTGCCCTGCTGCCACCTCAGGGACCTCTGTGGGCTCTAGGTCCTTTCCATCCCTTCCACAGCCTGGACAACAACAGGCCCTTTCCCACTTCCTGAGAAAGTTCCCAAGGAAGTTCATTGTAAAAGCTACTCTTTGTCTTTTTTTTTTCCAAAAAATGTGTTTTTAATCAATTTTATAATAAAATCCAAACTGAGTTCTTGAAAACAACAGCAATAAGAAATTGAAAAAAAAAATCTTAGCGCCAGGAAGTACTGACTCTAGCACTGCCCTCCCCAGCCCCAGCAGCAGCCCTGGTGCCCCATTCCCCTGACTCCCTCCCCCACTGCTGGTCACCAGGCCTCCTGAAGCCACCTCTGGAATATCCCTGAACTGCTCTCCTTCTGTCTCTGGAGGGCACCCCACCCCCCCACCCACTACCAACTGCTCTTCCTGCCTCCTACCTGGCACCCTTCCAATCTGGTCCCCAAACTGTCCCCAGGGGCTCTCTCTAAAAGGCAAATCTAATTCCATCAGTGTCCTTTTCTCCAACTTCATCAGGGATTCAGGATTCCCAGGAATAGAGCTCAATTCCCTAGCTCGGCATTCAGGGCTCCACTGTCCCTGAGCACTCCAGCCTCCCCCTAGCCATGCACCGGACCCCCTGCTTTTGGAAATGTTGGTCCCTCTGCTACGGACACCCTCCCTCCACCTGTCCATCTGGCAATGCACCTCATTCCTCAACAGTGCCCCATGGACACTCACCTTCTCCTGCCCTCCCTCGTCACAGTGTGGGGGTTTCTGTCACCTCACCATTCTATCCAGGCTGACCTCGAAGGCCTGGGCTCCAGCGATCCTCCCACCTCAGCCTCCTGAGAAACTGGAATGACAGATGCACACCATCATGCCCTGCTTTGGTTCTTTAGTTCGCCCTATATGTGCCAAGTCCTGTGCTAAGTGCTGGCATACAGTGGAAAACAGCGCAGGCAGGAACCCTGCGCCCACGGAGCTTATTATCCCTGCTGTTGTTGCCCAGGTAGACCAGTCATCCTCGGTGCACGGGAGCCACGCACACACACAGCTGACCCAAGTGCCTGCAGGCAGCCTGTGCTGCTTAAGCTTGTGGGGAGAGGGAGGTTTAGAAACAGCTGCTCCCGTCCTCACCAAGGGACTCCAACCTAGAGAAGGGGTCTTTGGGGAAAGTCCCCCACTAAGCTGCCACACCCTGAGATGACGCACCCTCTCCCGAGGGCTCTTCCGAGCACCACGTGGGGCTGAGTTACTGAGATGGAGGTGGCAGCAAGGGATGCCACGCAGGATGAGCAGGGAGGCATCATTCCGAGTCCTGCCTGCCCCTCCCACTTCCACCTTTTCTTTTCTTTTCTTTTTTCTTTTTCTTTTTTTTTTGAGACAGTATTACTCTGTCGCCTGGGCTGGAGTGCAATGGCATGATCTCAGCTCACTACAACTTCTGCCTCTTGTGTTCAAGCAACTCTTGTGCCTCAGCCTCCCAAAAAGCAGGAATTACAGGTGCATGTCACCACGCCCGGCTGATTTTTGTATTTTTAGTAGAGACAGGGTTTTGCCATGTTGGCCAGGCTGGTCTTGAACTCCTGGCCTCAAGCAGTCCAACCTCCTCTGCCTCCTAAAGTGCTGGAATTACAGGTATGAGCCACTGCACCTCACCCTTTAAGCAGTATTTTAATGGTTTTGTAGTGGTGGGTGGTTGCTATGAAAATCTCACGTTTGTTCTAACAATTCAAAGAATAAACAAGCATATAGGGAAAAAATGGATAGTCTCTCCCCTGTCTCCCTCCCCCAACCCACCCCTGGCTCAAGTCAACCTCACTGAGGCAGAGTGGGTTAATAATTTGGCAAGTTCATTTCCATTTCATCCCAGCACTCATGACAATACACCCGAATGACGCACCCAGAGAGAGGACACTGCAGCTTTGCTGGGTCAGACAGATGTGGCTTCCTCGGAAGGTCTGACACAAGCTGGGCACTGGCCTGGGGTGGTTACTCACGCCTGAGCCATCAGCTTCCTCTATAAAATGGGGACAATCCCTGGGGCTGTTGTAATAGAGGGTGAGATGAAATGCATTGCTTGGAACTTGCTTTTGAACGTAAAAATGTACTAATGGACATCATTCCAAGTTGATACATACAGAATTAGCACACACGCTCTGTTGACTGTGTACAGTGTTTCCTGTGGACCTTTATTCACTTGTTTAAAGGGTGCTCTACAGACATTTTGGCTTATTTTTCTTCTGGAACAAGGAATGCTCTAATAAGCCTGCTTCTGCATGAATGGTTTAAGCAGTAGTTTCGTTACTCCCTGGGTTTAGGATAAATTCCCCAAAACAGGATCACTGGATGAAAGGGTAGCTGTGGTTAAATTGTGAATAGGGCTTGCCATTTTATTCACAGCGATTCCCATGTGCCCCAGGACTGTGGGGGGATCCCAGTTCCCCACACCCTGGCCGACTCTAGATGTTATCCGTTGGTCTAGACCTTGGCCAACATCATGAGTGAAAACTGACATCTCGTTGTTTTGAAATTGTGTTTCCTGAGTATGACTAAGGTTAAACATCTTTTCACCTGTTAGTTGGCTTTTAAAATTTCCTCCTTTGTGAAGTTTCAGATCTAATCCTTTGCCCGGTTTTCAGTTGTGTTGTTTTTATTTTATTTTATTTTCCCAAGTCCTATTCTGCCCTAATGTTTGTTTGTTTGTTTATTTATTTATTTTGAGACGGAGTCTCACTCTGTTGCCCAGGCTGGAGTGCAGTGGCATGATCTCGGCTCACTGTAAGCTCCGCCTCCTGGGTTCACGCCATTCTCCTGTCTCAGCCTCCGAAGTAGCTGGGAGTAACAGGCTACCACCACCACGCCCGGCTAATTTTTTGTATTATTATTATTATTTTTTTAGTAGAGACGGGGTTTCACCATGTTAGCCAGGATGGTGTTGATCACCTGACCTCGTGATCCTCCCGCCTCAGCCTCCCAAAATGCTGGGATTACAGGCGTGAGCCACTGCGCCTGGCCTGTTTTTATGTTTTTTACAAACACCTTGTAGGACCTTTTTAGGACATTATTGATATTAATCTGTTGTTGTTTATATGTGTTGCAAATATTATTGTCCAGTGTAATATTTGGCTTTTGCCATACAGAAGTTTGTATATATTTAAGTTTTCCTTTTGTTATGGAAATTTGAAAACACACTAAAAAATAACAGTAATAATGAACCCTCAATATACCCATCTCTGAGAGTCAACAGTTAGCAACATATAGCTAATTTTCCCCTGGTATGGAGGGTTCTTTTTGACTTTGCTTGTGGTGGTTGTGCAATGCAGAGATTTTTACTTTTATGTAGTCAACTGTAGCGGTCTTTTCATTTGTGGAGTATGGATTTCATATACCTAAAAAGGTCTTCCCACTCCACGATTATTAGCAGAACAAAACAGAAAGTACTCTTTCAATACTTCTAAAATATGATTTATTATTATTATTATTATTTTGAGACAGAGTTTCGCTCTTGTTGCCCAGGCTGTAGTGCAGTGGTGCGATCTCGGCTCACCGCAGCCTCTGCCTCCTGGGTTCTAGTGATTCTCCTGCCTCAGCCACCTGAGTAGCTGGGATTACAGGCATGCGCCACCATGCCCGGGTATTTTTGTATTTTTAGTAGAGATGGGGTTTCTCCATGTTGGTCAGGCTGGTCTCGAACTCCCGACCTGAGGTGATCCACCTGCCTCGGCCTCCCAAAGTGCTGGGATTACAGACGTGAGCCACCGCGTCCAGCTATGATTTATTGTTTTTAGAATGGTAGCATAGTACTTTTTTCATATAGAAGCCCATAATTTATTTAACCAATCCTCCATTACTGAACATCTAATTGTTTCTGATTTTCCCCTATTTTAAATCATGCTGTATTGAGCATTCCTGACTTCTCCACCCCTTCTGGATTAGGTCAAAGCAAACCTGAGACATCAAATCATTTCATCCACAAATATAAGTTTATAATTTTTATTTATTTTTTTTTTGAGAAAGAGTTCTGCTCTTGTCGCCCAGGCTAGAGTGCAATGGTGCGATCTCAGCTCACTGTAATCTCTGTCTCCTAGGATCAAGTGATTCTCCTGCCTCAGCCTCCTGAGTAGCTGGGATAACCGGTGCCTGCCACCACGCCCGGCTAATTTTTGTATTTTTAGTAGAGACAGATTTTCACCGTGTTGGCCGGGACTCCTGACCTCAGGTGATCCACCTGACTCGGCCTCCCAAAGTGCTGGGATTGTAGGCATGAGCCACTGCGCCCAGCCAAGTTAAAAAAAGTTTTAAAAATAGAGATGGGGTCTTGCTATGTTGCCCTGGCCTCAATCGATGCCCCTGCCTCGGCCTCCCAAAGTGCTGGGATTACAGATGTGAGCCACCTCACCTGGCATTCAAATTTTTATATTATAGCCAGGCGCAGTGGCTCACGCCTGTAATCCCAACATTTTGGGAGGCCAAGGCAAGTGGATCACCTGAGGTTGGGAGTTCGAGACCAGCCTGACCAACATGGAGAAACCCTGTCTCTACTAAAAATACAAAATTAGGTGGGTGTGGTAGCACACGCCTGTAATTCCAGCTACTCGGAAGGCTGAGGGAGGAGAATCGCTTGAACCTAGGAGGCGGAGGTTGCGGTGAGCCAAGATTGCGCCATTGCACTCCAGCCTGGGCAACAAGAGCAAAATTCCATCTCAAAAAAAAAATTATATTATAAAGCCTGTTAATCTTCTGGTCTTTTGTCTTCACTTTTAATTTTATTTATATTTTGATTAGACACGGTATTCACATGGTTCAAGATTCAAGAGAACAAAAGGATATGCTGAAAAATGCGTTTCCCACCCTGTTCTCCAGCTCCAGTTTCCTTCCTGGGAAACAACTCGTGTTATCAGCGCATGCACATATAAAAGCAAATTGTGTGTCTCTGTGCTTTTTCCATTTAAGTACAATTGATAAACGACTTGAACACGGCTCTGCGTCTAGGTTTTATTACTAAACGACCTGTCCTGGGGAGCGTTCTGTAAGGAGAATCCTAGTTATTTTTGATAGCCATATGCATTCCATTGCAGGGCATACAATAATCATTCATTTATCCCATCTCTATTGGTGGACATTTAGGTTGTCTCCAGCTATTAGATTGGTGCAAAAGTCGTTGTGGTTTTGGCTCAATGTTGCAGCGATGCAGTGGAAAGCCTTGTGTATTCCTTTCACTTACGTGTGAGCATTATCTGTAGGATAAATTTCTGGAAGTGCCAAGTCAAACAGGACATGTGTTTATATGTTTGATAAATACTGCCCAAATATTCTCTTTTGAGGTCGAGTCAGTCTACACACCAACCAGCAATGCAGGGGGTTGCCTGTTTTCCTCCCACCCTTGCGAATAGTGTGTTACCAAACTTTTTTTTTTTTTTTTTGAGACAGGGACTCACT
Source organism: Pan paniscus (assembly GCF_029289425.2). NCBI lineage: Eukaryota > Metazoa > Chordata > Mammalia > Primates > Hominidae > Pan > Pan paniscus. Next base: position 79,368,545 of record NC_073265.2, on the reverse strand, counting down.
CTATTGCTCCGGCTGGAGTGCAGTGACATGATCATGGCTCACTGCAGCCTTGACTTTTCAGGCTCAAGCAATCCTCCCACCTCAGCCTTCCAAGTAGCTGGGACTACAGGCACATGCCACCACGCCTGGCTAATTTTTTTTTTTGGTAGAGACAGGGTTTTGCCACGTGGCCCAGGCTGGTCTCGAACACCTGGTTTTAAGTGATTCTCCTGCCTCAGCCTCCCAAAGTGCTGGAATTACAGACATGAGCCACTGTGCCTGACCTACCAAACTGCTTTTTATCTTTGCTGATCTGGTAAGTGAAGAATAGTATCTTTTGTAGTTATAATTTTCATTTTCTTAATAAGTGAGTTATTGAACATCTTTTTATATGTTTATGAGCCCACGAATTTTCTTTCTGCAGGAGCAAGCACTGTCTCTTCATTTTTTTTTTCACAGGGGGCAGACAGAGTCTCTCTCTGTTACCCAGGCTGGAGTGTAGTGGCGCAATCTCGGCTCACTGCAACCTCCACCTCCCGGGTTCAAGCGATTCTCCTGCCTCAACCTCCCCAGTAGCTGGGATTACAGGCACCCACCACCATGCCCACCTAATTTTTGTATTTTTAGTAGAGACAGGGTTTCACTGCGTTGGCCAGGCTGGTCTCGAACTCCTGACCTCATAATCTGCCTGCCTCGGCCTCCCAAAGTGCTGGGATTACAAGCATGAGCCACCACGCCCAGCCCATTTAGGCTATTTCTGATTTTCCAGTATTATAAGTAATACTGCAGTGAAAAGCCTTGCATATAAATATTCTATTTCCTTAGGCTAAATTTATTTATTTTTTTGAGACAGTCTTGCTCTGTAGTCGAGGCTGGAGTGCAGTCATGTGATCTCAGCTCACTGAAGCCTCTGCCTCCCAGGTTCAAGCGATTCTCGTGCCTCAGCCTCCCAAGTAGGTGGGACCACAGGCACGCGCCACCACACCTGGCTGATTTTTGTGTTTTAGTACAGACACAGTTTCACCAGGTTGCCCAGGCTGGCCTTGAATTCCTGACCTCAAGTGATCCACCTGCCTTACAGGCATGAGCCACCACGCCCAGCCTCTTCAGGCTAAATTTCTGAAAGTGATCTTCATTCCTAACCCCAAACTGCCCTCCAGAAAGCTGGGTTGCACTTCTGCCACAGCAGGATCTTTACTCCTTTTAAAATCTCCGCGGAGCCTGGGTGGGAGAGGCAGAGCGCCCGGGGGAAGATTCTCTCCTGGCCTGATGTAGTGTTTCCTTGGCTTGTCAGACATGGAGGAGATTATGCCAGATATGATAGTGGAGAGAGTCAGACATGCATGAGACTGGAGAGAGAAAAAAAACAAAATAGCCTCTCAGGTCTCGCTCACAGCCTACTTACTCTTACTTTACACACAATTCTATATTCCGATATGTTTGTGACCTGGTTTTTAAGAGTACAGAGCAAATTAGGAAGGAGAAGCAAGGCTGCTACCTAGAGGTACCCTGGTCCTCCATGAAGTTTCCAAAAGAAGAGCAAGTGCAAGTAAAATAATAAAACACAGCCAGTCACAAAGCCATCAATTTGGACCATGCAGTGCAAGGCTTTAACTGTCTCAAGGATTCCAATCATGGATAAGGAAGAGCTTAAATTTGATTATAAATCTGAAAGTCTGGAAGTCAGCTTGAATATTGTGGTAGACATAATCATATCCTCCTCCTCAAAAGATGCCCTGGTTCTAATGCCCAGAATCTGTGAATATGTTATGCTACCCCGCGAAGGGAAATTACAGTTGCAGGTGGAATTCAAGTTGCCAATCCATTGATTTAAAATAGAAAGATTACCCTGGATTATCTGGGTAGGCCCGATGTAATCACAAAGATGCTCACCAGTGGAAGCAAGAGGCAGAACAGTTGGTGTCAGAGTGACAGATTGTGAGAGACTGGCGGGCCACTGCTGGCTTTGAAGATGGATGGGGCCACCAGCCAAGGAATGTGGGCAGCTTCTAGAAGCCAGAAAAGCCAAAGAAACAGTTTCCCTTCCAGCCTCAAGAAAGCTGTATCCCTCAACCCCCTTGCTTTTAGTCCAGCGGGACCCATTTTGGACTTCTGATTTTACAAAACTTGTAAGATAGTAAATTGGTGTTGTTTTATGTTTGTGTTACCGCAGCCACAGGGAACCAATACAAATATTATCTGGTACCGCCCATTAAAGCTGCTCAGAGACAGGGAGCCTCACCCTGGCAGGGCTCCGGCGGCTGCACAACCTCTGCAAGCAGGATCAAGATGAGAGGCGCAGGCCAGGTGCGGTGGCTCACGCCTGTAATCTCAGCACTTTGAGAGGCCGAGGCGGGCGGATCACTTGAGGTCAGGAGTTCGAGACCAGCCTTACATGGTGAAACCCTGTCTCTACTAAAACTCCAAAAATTAACCAGGCGTGGTGGCGTGCACCTGTAGTCCCAGCTACTCTGGAGGCTGAGGCAGGAGAATCGCTTGAACCCAGGAGGAGGAAGTTGCAGTGAGCGGAGAAAGTGCCACTGCACTGCGGCCTGAGCGACAGAGCGAGACTCTGTCTCAAAAACAAATAAAGGAAAAAGAAAAAAATGAGAAGCGCGTGTTCCCGACTCCGGTGTTTTTTCGCAAGGTCGTGCTACTGCGCCTTCTGAACTACGAGTCCCAGGTACCAAGAAAGTTGAATTGCGTGAATGGCGGGTCCGTTATCTGCACCACCCGTCTGCACGGGATGCGCTGGCTTCCTGCCCCGGATGCACAAGGCTCCCTGCGGGACACTCAGGGCGAGGCTCTGAGCCCCTCCCCCGCGGCAGATGCCGTCCAGATGTGGCCGGCGGGGCCCGCGGGCTGCGGCGACAGGGACCCCGTCGGGGGCAGCAGGAGCCCTGGTGCATCCCAGGCCCCGGGGGGAAGGCCGGGCCGTCGGAGGAGCGGAGGAGCCCTGGGGGGCTCCCGGGAAGCCGCGGGCGGACGGGGGAGGAGCCCGGGCGGAGCTGCGGGCGGGCGGCCCGCTAGGGGTGAATCGGGTGGAGTAGTGGTCGGGTCCGGTTACTTCCCTTTAAAAAGACGGGAAAGGAGGAGTCCAGTGCTGGCGGGGCAGGGACGGCGGCGGCGCAGCTCGGAACCCGCCAGGGTCCAGGGTCCAGGTTCCAGCGCCCGGCGGCCCAGGCAAGTGGGGCGGGAGGGCGGGGGCTGCGGGCGCGGGTAGGGGTCGCGGGGCAGTTGGGTGCGCGGGAACCGAGGGAGCTGCAGACCCAGCGCTTGGCGCGTGCGGAGCTGGACTTCTGCGGCCGCGACGCCCCTCTTCCCAGATGGGTAAACTGAGGGCCAGGGAAAGCGAAGAATTCTTTTGGCCGAGCTCCCACTACGATCTCGCGGTCAAGTGGGTCCCCAGCGGGCCTCGCAGGGGTCGGAGGGGCTCCCATCTGGGGAGGGGGCCCCAGGGTGGGCGAGGGCGGCGGGAGCCTGAGGAGGACGGACGGGGAGGGCGGCGAAGCGGAGCTAAGCTGCGGCCGGTAGACCCGGCTCGGCCGCGGCCACTCTGTCCCTGGTGGGTGGGGCGCGGCCGAAGGCAAAGGGCGAACCCGGCCCGCCTGTGGGGTCTCTGGCCAACACTGGGCTCAGAGGCCCCTTCTTTAACCTTAGATCTCGCTCCTCGGTCTAAAGCCTCCGCCGCAGCTCTCAGTGAAGAGGAAGGGGAACTCTAGGTGCTCAACGCCCGCGTTACAGTCGCGTTCTCCCTCGCTCCTACAACCCGGCCAAGATGCCGGGGCATGGATGGGGACCGAGGTTTGGGGGTTGTGGAGCCTATTCCACGCCCTCCCTGGTGAGCAACTGAGACAGATCCAGGGCCCCATTGCAATCCACTCTTGGTCTGGGAAGAGGTCCTCTAAACAGGGCCAATGGGATCCTTTCCCCAAATGACTCCAGAACGCCCCCCTCCCCGCAGCAGTGCAGTGGGCAAGGACGGCCCAGGTGGGCTATGTGCTGGGGTTTTGTGACTTGATCCCCGCTCCTCCCCCACCTCAGCCCCTGGACTGCAACCCACCAGGCCGTGTTCGGGGGTGGTCAGAGCCCTGGTCTCAGCCAGACCTGAGGTCTGATGTGGCTTCATCCCTGAGTCTCTAAACGCCCTGGCCTTACTGGGCCTCAGTTAATTCACCTGTGAAAGGGGAGAGGCTTGGACCAGAGGGCCCCTCAGGGCATGTGTTTTGTGGAGGGGAGGTGGGCGTGTGGGGTAGGGGTGACCAGGAGGAAGTGGGGACGGCCTCTGTCCCACAGGAAGGCTGGCTAGCCCCAGTGGGTATGGGGGAGCTGGGCAGGGAAGAGGGTGGACTCCCCTCACCCTGTGGGAGGGTGTGCTGGGCCCATGCGGCCCTCATCCACTCTCAGCCACCTTCCTGTGGAGCCCTAGCCTCCAAGGCCACACTATGAGTGCAAGGAGGCCACCCACAGCGCTGCTCCCGCTTCACAGGTGGGGAAACCGGCCCAGTGTCTTGAGGCAGCCCAGCCGCCTGCCCTGTGCTTCCCCCAGAGCCTTCTGGGGAATGAGACCTTCGTTACACGCTGGCGCTCCTTACACCCCTACAGCCTTTAAGCTAAGGCCTCCAGCCCCATCGCTGTAAGAATTGTATGCTAGGCATTCTGAGGACATAGATGGGGGTCCTCATGTCGGAAGGAGCCAAGGTGTTGGAACTGGGTCAAGTTCCTGGGCTGGCTCTGGTGGGAGATCTGGAACCCTATGCTGGGGCTCCTGGACAGCCCTGGAGGCATGGCATGGACAGTGTGTCAGCCGCACACCGAGGCCCTGGGGTGTCCTTATTCACATAGGCTGGCAGCCATCTATCCCTAGCCCGGGCTTCACCCCGGGTGCCTGTCACTCCTGGCCCTACAGTGGTCCCAGTCACACCTTGGAGGCAAGATGTGGGTCCTCCACAGGCCTGTGTCTGGAAGCAGCCCCCAGCACTCCCTGGCTAACAAGTTCTACTTCCGAGAACTACCCCCAGCTCCCAGCCCTGGTCTGGCCAAATGAGTGCATGTCTTCTCCTGTGGTCTTCAACTCCCCTTGGCACGGCCACAGTACATGTGAGGGGCTGTATGGGAGGACATTTTTAGGAGGCATATGTAGTTAAGCTGTTGAACCTGCTGCTAACTAGCTGTGTGACCTTGGGCAAATCACTTAACCTTTCTGTGCCTCGGTGTCCTCATTTGCCAAATGGGGGTGATTATCCTGGTAGGGCACCTAGTAGATGCTCAGTTTCACCTACCATGTGTCTCACCAGGATAATCACCCCCCATTTGGCAGACAGGAGTTGCCAGGCAGGATCTGTGGCCCCACACAACCCTTATGTGTACTTCCCCCACCCACAAATGCCTCTGCTTCTTCCCTCCTGTGTGCCCCGAATTGGGCTGAAGAGGCTGATGAGAGGCAACTTCCCATTGGGGCCTTCTGAGGTTCTTGCAGGAGGGGCAATGTCCAAGGCTCCCAGAGGAAGCACCCTGGGGTGATGCAGCTATGGGCGGAGGCCTCAGAAGCCTGGGAGAAAGCCAGGGGCCTACGGGGACAGAGTGTGCCCTGGCCCAGCCCCAGCCTCGTCCCTACCCTTCTTGCTCACTGCTCCCTCAGAGCAGACAATGAGCCCCAGGTTGTCCCTGAGCTCCCAGTCTCATAGTTCACAGTCAGGGACACTGAGTGGGAGTGGGTGGGGCCTACCCAAGGACCCAGTGGTCGGGGATGGAGCATGGATAACACAGCAGCTCACCCGACCACAGCCCCTCCCAGGCTCCTGGAGTCTTCATATTAGAGTAGAAAGCCTCTTGCACTTCACATCTGAGACCAAGGAGCCTCTCCCCACCCACAAGTGTGGGTATCTTCCACACTGTGACTGTGACTTAGTTATGCCCTGGCATGATCGTTGTCAACCTTCATGTTTTTTGGTTTTGGCTTTGGTTTTAGTTTAGAAGAACTTACGTTTTCTGGACTAAAACATAGGCAGGGAAGAAATACATAAACCCATAGAAAGGCTGCTTTAGTTGAAGTGGGTTGAGAGCTCGGCTTCTACCCCGTCAAGAAATTCACAGCGAAAGGAACACATGCATTTTGCTCACCGGCAGAAATAGCCCGCGCCAAAGACAACCCGCAGGGCCACCAACCCCAACATCATACAGGGTGGAGCAGCAGTTCCCAAAGCGGGTGCAACTGGACAAGATGCTTTTAGGAGCTACCTAGAGGAACAATTTTTTCTTTTTCTTTTTTTTTTTTAATTGAGACGGAGTCTCAATCTGTCGCCCAGGCTGGAGTGCAGTGGCACGATTTCGGCCCACTGCAACCTCCGCCTCCCAGGTTCATGCCATTCTCCTGCCTCAGCCTCCCGAGTAGTTGGGATTACAGGCGCCCATCACCACGCCCGGCTAATTTTTTGTATTTTTAGTAGAGATGAGGTTTCACCGTGTTAGCCAGGATGGTCTCAATCTGATGACCTTGTGATCCGCCCGCCTCAGCCTCCCAAAGTGCAGGGATTACAAGCATGAGCCAACACGCCCGGCCCGGGAACAATTTTTAAATCAATAGTCATGAATTGTTAATATAAATTAACACATCCAACCATGATTTTATCGCTCAGAAGGAGGCTAAGAAAGTGAATTGATTTAAAGAAAAATACGAAGTAAATAATCACAAAGGTGGATCATGAAGGTGGTTTGTGCACAGCCCAGAAGCCCGGGAAGGAATGTCGGGTAGAGAGGGTGGAACCTGTCCCGAGGATCAAGGCTCTGAAGTTCCATCCTTAACTGCTGTCTCTCATTCTTGCATTGATGCCCCATTCCACAAGCACGTGTTGCCCTCCCACTGCACGCCAGGTGTAGAGGATACGGCACACCTGGTGCTACCCTCATGGAGGCACTTGGAGGGCTGCCTGGGGGCAGCACCACTGACTTGAGTCTCCAGGGCAAGTGGGGAGTGGATGAAGCAAAGGCAGGAAGCTTTCCAGGCCCAAGGATCAGCTTGTGTGTAGGGAGGAAGGGAGAATGAAGGGGGGAAAAACAGGTTGGATTTGAACTGAAAGAGGCCACTGGGATGGAACACAGAAGTGACAGGGGAGAGCGTTTGAGATGAGGCCAGAGAATCACTGGGGGCTGGATCACACGGGCCCTGTAGGTCATGGCAAGGACTGTGGGTGTTGTCATTCATTTGGCCAACATGTATTGGGCTCCTGCCTTGTGCTGGGCATGGAGGGGCATACGATGCCACCAGGCCTTCCTTTGAGGTGCTTGGGTGCAGCAGCAGGCTTCTGAACACATTGGTAGCATTTTTCTTTTTCTTTTTTGAAACAGAGTCTCGTTCTGTTGTCGTCCAGACTGGAGTGTAGTGGCACGATCTCCGCCCACTGCAACCTCCACCTCTTGGGTTCGAGCGATTCTTCCGCCTCAGCCCCCCAAGTAGCTGGGACTACAGGTGTGCGCCACCACACCCAGCTAATTTTGTATTTCTATTTATTTATTTATTTATTTTTTGAGACAGAGTCTTACACCGTCCCCCAGGCTGGAGTACAGTGGCACAGTCTCGGCTCACTGCAACCTCCGCCTCCCAGGTTCAAGCGATTCTCCTGCCTCAGCCTCCTGAGTAGCTGGGATTATGGGCACCTGCTACCATGCCCAGCTAATTTTTTGTATTTTTATTAGAGACGAGGTTTCACCATGTTGGCCAGGCTGGTCTCGAACTCCTGACCTCGTGATCTGCCCACCTCAGCCTCCTAAAGTGCTGGGATTACAGGCATGAGCCACCGCGCTCAGCCTCAGTGGCATTTTCCTAAGTGCTGTGATAGAGGTGGGAACTGGAGACTGGGGAAGCACATAGGGGAGTGGGGGCTGGTGTGCATGATAAGGCAGTGACATTGAGTTGGGTTTTGAAGGATGAGTAGGAGTTTGACAAGAGGGAGAGGAAAGGCATTCCTGGCAGTGGGAACAGAATGAGCAAAGTCACAGAGGTATGAAAAAGCCCCAATGATCTGGGGAGACGCTGGCAGCTGGAGGCACAGTGGGCAGTAGAAAGAGGACAGTCCAGAGGGTCAAGTTCACAGAAGGTATTAAGGCCCAAGCCAGAGTTGAGGTTTCACTCTGCAGGTTGGGCACCAGGTTTGAATGGGAGAGTCCCACCCACACTCTTAGGAAGAGCCCTCTGCTGACGTGTGCTGGTGGAGTTGGGTGACAGGGGAGGGTAGCATAGCTGCCACTGCCCGATGGGGTGTGGAGGTGGCCAGGCCTGGGCTGTGGCAGGGGACTGGACGAGGGAAGCCCTTTTGTGTGTTCCTGAAGGTGGCGGCTGCAGAGCATGGCTGTCTCTGTGACCCCAGCCTGGGTTGGCCTGGTGCCTAGAGCAGGGACCTCTCATTATAGAGCCAACTTTGGGCTACCTGCTGCACCAACTTGGAAGACCAGAGGCCTTGTCCAGAAGAGTAAAGATTCCAGCCAGCTGGGCCTATGGTCTGAATCCAAAGCAAACAGGAAGAGAGCATGGTGGGCCAGGCCGGGCCTCTTTCTTTGTTTAGAAAAGGGATTAGTCCAGGCCGACTTGTGGGTCTTTCTGTTGCAAAGGTGGGAGGGGGCTGCAGGCTCCGTCAGGGACATATCAAGAGGCTTTTCAGGGGCAGGCATGGTGCCCCAGTGCCAGCCTGGGGGGTGCTGTAAAGATGGCCTCCCTTGGCGAATTCCACCCTGATGGGAGGAACCTGGCAGCATGTGCTGGGAGCCACTGCTCCCTCTCTCACCACGCCCAAGCTGGAGCCCTTCCTGACACCTGATTTCGCACGATTGCCCCTTGGGGTCATCACCCAAGCCTAATGGGGTGTCTGCTAGTCACTGCAGTGGGAGGTCCATGCTGGTCCCAGACCAAGGCCCCTTGGGGAAATGCCAAAGGCTCAGAACACCCTCAGTCTCAAAGGTGGGCACCCAGGACTCCCCCAAAGACCCTGTGCTTAGACTCGGCCTCCATACACCAGACGAGAGGCGGCAGGTATTTGTGTTTTGCTTATGCCTGATTGAACTAATCCATGTGTCCCTTCAGTTCACACATTGCATTTATTTAACAAGCCTTCCTGCAAGCTCAGGGGTGGCAGGGGTGGCAGACGAGTGAGGCCCTCAGGGAGCAGAGCTGAGGGAGCAGGAAGGCATGTGGGCCCTGACATGCTGGGGCCTGGCACGAGTCCGGCCTGCCTGCCATGCTTGGAGAAGGGCTCAGAAGAGGCAGGCACTTCTCCTGGGGGCAGGTGTGGGGTGGGGACAAGCTGGGAGACAGAGGCCAGAAAGACTTTGTTAAGGAGTTTCTCCTGGACTGACTCATTCATTCATTTACTCAGCCCTTCGTGCATGTGCGCATCCACTCAACGTCTCAGTAATGAGGACCTACTGTGTGCCAGGCACTGTGCTAAGTGCTGGTGAGGCCCTGCTGTCATGGGGCCTGCAGTCCAGGACTCAAGTTATCACCACACAGATCAAAGGGAAAACCACGCTGAGTTCTGGGGCTTTGCAGAACAGGTTTGTGGAGCTAATGGAGCTCATAGGAGCTTGACTTGGTCAGGGAGGTCAGGGCAGCTTCGCTGCGGAAGACTTGTAGGATGGAAAGGAATTAACCAAGGCAATAGGGAAGAGAAGATCCAGGCAGAGGGAACAGGTCGTGCCAAGGCCCTGGGGCTTGATGAATGCCAGAGTGGCTGGGGTACTGCAACAGAGGGGAAGAGGCCAGGAAATGGGCAGGCTGACTGTACCCGGGCTTGTGGGTTCCTTTAGAAGGTCTGGTCTGGACTCTACAAGCAAAAGGAAGTTTTTTTTAGCAGTGGCATAAAATGATCTAACTTGTGTTGAGCAGGTTCAAGCAGGCCCGAATGGAGGCAGGGAGTCCATAGGAGCGCTGCTGTGTCCACATAAATGATGAGAATGGTTTTGACCAAGTGCATCTTGCGATGGGGGAATGTGGGTGAATTGGATGTGGAGTGAGGTCAGGCGGTGTCGAGGTCTGAGAAACTGGGCTGGTGGATGGGGAAAGTGACAATGAACATAATTTTCCTGTAAGGTGTGTATTTTATTTTGTATGGTAAGTAATATCTTCATTTCTACCAAGGATAGAAAGAGGCAATTGTTGAGCTTTGGGTAAGAAAGAAGGGAACGATTTTTTTCTTTTTTCTTTTGAGTCAGAGTCTCACTCTGTCACCCAGGCTGGAGTGCAGTGGTGCGATCTCAGCTCACTGCAACCTCTGCCTCCCGGATTCAAGCAATTCTCTGCCTCAGCCTCCCAAGTAGCTGGGATTACAGGCGCCCGCCACCACGCCCAACTAATTTTTTTGTATTTTTAGTAGAGACGGGGTTTCACCATGTTGGCCAGGCTGGTCTTGAACTCCTAACCTCATGATCCACCCACCTCGGCCTTCCAAAGTGCTAGGATTACAGGCGTGAGCCACCACGCCCAGCCGGGAATGATTTTTAATCATTCTACTATTTGGTATTTAATATGTTTTCTCATTCAATCTGTTCAACAAACCTGAGAGGCAAATACTGTTATTTATTTATGAGGAGAGAGGTTCAGAAGGGTAAAGTTACCTGCTCAAGGTCACAGCTTGAAAGAGGTGAAGCCTTCAGCCAAAAAAGCAAAACAACTCATTTCATTTTATTCCGTGAACTGATAATGGAGGAAAAAGTATTTGGCAAGAAGCGGCAGGGAGGGGAACCTGGAGGAACTCCCTGCTCTTGAAGAATGCAAGGGAGGCTGGGACCTTGTCACTGAGGAGCGCCTGGCATCCTTCCAGAGATGCAACCAAAGGGGTGACCCCAGTGTGTTCTTAATAGGAGCCGGGAACCCCTTCTCTGTGCACCTCCCACCTCTTGCCCCTGGGAGGTCCTTCCCTGACTCTAACCTCAGTTCTGATGCTGTTCCCACCCTCTCAGCTCTCAAGCAGATCAATGCAATGCCACCTGGCCGCTTGCTTTGCCCGCTGGGCCCACAGCCGGAAGCCTGCCCTTCAGCCCTCGGGCCTGATCCCAGGCCGCCTGCAGCCTGTAACCAGACACTGTTTGCTTCCAGCAGGCACCCCCCGAGCCCAGCTCCACACACCGTTCCTGGATCTCCTCTCCCCAGGCGGAGCGTGCCCCTGCCCAGTCCAGTGACCTTCGCCTGTTGGAGCCCTGGTTAATTTTTGCCCAGTCTGCCTGTTGTGGGGCTCCTCCCCTTCGGGGATATAAGCCCGGCCTGGGGCTGCTCCGTTCTCTGCCTGGCCTGAGGCTCCCTGGGCCGCCTCCCCACCATCACCATGGCCAAGGGCTTCTACATTTCCAAGTCCCTGGGCATCCTGGGGATCCTCCTGGGCGTGGCAGCCGTGTGCACAATCATCGCACTGTCAGTGGTGTACTCCCAGGAGAAGAACAAGAACGCCAACAGCTCCCCCGTGGCCTCCACCACCCCGTCCGCCTCAGCCACCACCAACCCCGCCTCGGCCACCACCTTGGACCAAAGTAAAGCGTGGAATCGTTACCGCCTCCCCAACACGCTGAAACCCGATTCCTACCAGGTGACGCTGAGACCGTACCTCACCCCCAATGACAGGGGCCTGTACGTTTTTAAGGGCTCCAGCACCGTCCGTTTCACCTGCAAGGAGGCCACTGACGTCATCATCATCCACAGCAAGAAGCTCAACTACACCCTCAGCCAGGGGCACAGGGTGGTCCTGCGTGGTGTGGGAGGCTCCCAGCCCCCCGACATTGACAGGACTGAGCTGGTGGAGCCCACCGAGTACCTGGTGGTGCACCTCAAGGGCTCCCTGGTGAAGGACAGCCAGTATGAGATGGACAGCGAGTTCGAGGGGGAGTTGGCAGATGACCTGGCGGGCTTCTACCGCAGCGAATACATGGAGGGCAATGTCAGAAAGTGAGTTCCGGCTGGGCTGCCCGGTGGGGTGGATCCGAGGTGCTGAGGCAAGGCTGGATTCTGAGGGCCAAGGAAGGACTTAGCTTGCAGGCCTTTGAACCCTGTGGAGCCCGAGACTGGCCCATTGCTTCACCTCCAGCTGCTGGCAGAGCAGCTGCCAACGCACCGAACTGGGAGGGCTTCCCCACCCCTCACCAGGGAGCTGGGGATGAGGGACGGAGTGTCCCTTGGACAGAAAGGAAAACCGAGGCTCAGAGGAGAGAAACTCACCCGAGGTCCCTGAGAGCCTGCTGGCACCCCGAATCCAGAAGGAGCCCCAACCCCCACCAGTCAGCTGGCCTGGCAGGGCTCCAGAGGCTCCCGGCTAGGTGGGGGTGGGAGCAGGAGCAGGGGTTAGGCTGGGGCAGCCTTCCCTGTACCCCTTTCCCTGCATGTCTGGTAGTATCCTCAGAGCCCCTCCCACACCCCCAGCTCTGGCACACCCTCTAACTTTCCTGTTGGGGCAGGGTGGTGGCCACAACACAGATGCAGGCCGCAGATGCCCGGAAGTCCTTCCCATGCTTCGATGAGCCGGCCATGAAGGCTGAGTTCAACATCACACTTATCCACCCCAAGGACCTGACAGCCCTGTCCAACATGCTTCCCAAAGGTGAGTGGGCCCTGCCTGCGGCCACACGGCCAGGGGGCAGGCACCCTGGGCTGGGGTGTGGGGCAGGAGGGTACGTCCTCACACACACATGCTCCCTGCCCAGGTCCCAGCACCCCACTTCCAGAAGACCCCAACTGGAGTGTCACTGAGTTCCACACCACGCCCAAGATGTCCACGTACTTGCTGGCCTTCATTGTCAGTGAGTTCGACTACGTGGAGAAGCAGGCATCCAATGGTGTATTGGTATGAGGCTGGGCCCATCTCTCCTTCACGTGGGCTGGCCCCGGCTTGAGGGGTCTTCCTGTTCTCTTCATCCCTGTGCCAGTTTCTGAATTGTTAGGCCAGGGTTGGAATCTCACCTCTGAGTGATTTCAGGCAAGTGTCTTGTTCTCTGGTTCTCCATTTCTGCACCAGAAAAATGAAAACAATGGTTTCTTTTCATGAAGGGAGTTCCTGACCCACCGGTTACCAGACAGACGGTGGCTATGATGATTGTTATTCTCCAAAGGCCCTTCTCTAGGACCCACAGTCTCCAGACCCCCCTAGCGTTCCCCTCTGCTGACCAGGCCTCTAGGTTTAGCTTGATTGGCCCCCAGCCCTGGCCCATCAGGGATCCCCCCAGCCCACTGGGCCCTGGGACCCAGCCCACCTGCCCCAGGATCAAACAGGAGCCCCGGCCTGCTTCTTCCTCACACCTTGCAGATCCGGATCTGGGCCCGGCCCAGTGCCATTGCGGTGGGCCACGGCGATTATGCCCTGAACGTGACGGGCCCCATCCTTAACTTCTTTGCTGGTCATTATGACACACCCTACCCACTCCCAAAATCAGGTGAGTGGGGGTCCTTGAGGAGGGAGGCAGTGGATGGAGCTCCACTCCCAGAGGCCATCCTGCCAATGGCCTCGCCTCCCCAGACCAGATTGGCCTGCCGGACTTCAACGCCGGCGCCATGGAGAACTGGGGACTGGTGACCTACCGGGAGAACTCCCTGCTGTTCGACCCCCTGTCCTCCTCCAGCAGCAACAAGGAGCGGGTGGTCACTGTGATTGCTCATGAGCTGGCCCACCAGGTAGACCCCCATCTCGGGGAGTGCGGAGAAGGAAACAGGGGCTCCGAGAGGAGACGGCGCAAGTCCAGGCTCTGCCCCGGGCTGCTGAGAAGGGAGGAGGGTGCCGCCTGGCAGGGCAGCAGGAAGGGGTCACGATGGTGTTGAAGTCCCCACTGTGCCTGGCAGATGGCCAGCCCTGGGGAGGGTAGTTCTGGGGATTCTCAGTGCCCAGCCTGGGCGTGGCTTGCCCAGCTGACCCCTCCCCCCGCAGTGGTTCGGGAACCTGGTGACCATAGAGTGGTGGAATGACCTGTGGCTGAACGAGGGCTTCGCCTCCTACGTGGAGTACCTGGGTGCTGACTATGCGGAGCCCACCTGGAACTTGGTGAGCCAGCTGCCCTGGGGTCTGGTGCGGGGGGCATGGAGGGAGACCTGGGCCACCGCTACCAGGCCAGTCTCCTGATGGCCCTGGGGAATTTGCAGAAAGACCTCATGGTGCTGAATGATGTGTACCGCGTGATGGCCGTGGATGCACTGGCCTCCTCCCACCCGCTGTCCACTCCCTCCTCGGAGATCAACACGCCGGCCCAGATCAGTGAGCTGTTTGACGCCATCTCCTACAGCAAGGTGCAGCCCGCTCCTCGTGGGGCACGGGGAAGGAGGTGGGGACTTGGCCTGGAGGGGCGTCACTGAAGCCAGGGTCTGGGGGCACAGGGTTCTGGTGGCTCTGCACAGCCTTCTGAGCGCCCCCTCACCCCCACCCCAGGGCGCCTCAGTCCTCAGGATGCTCTCCAGCTTCCTGTCCGAGGACGTATTCAAGCAGGGCCTGGCAGTGAGTACCGCACCCTGGGCCAGCCATGAGGGTGGGTCTCCTTCTGCCCCTGGCCCTTGACCCGGGCCTCTGCCCACCACAGAGGGGGAGCCTGGGGGGCTCCAGCTGTGCTCTCACTGTGCCCCGTCTTTCCACAGTCCTACCTCCACACCTTTGCCTATCAGAACACCATCTACCTGAACCTATGGGACCACCTGCAGGAGGTCAGTAGCAGCCAGCCCCTCCACAGCCACCCTGTTGGGGTCTTGAGATGCTGAAGGTACCTGGGGGCAGCACATGCGTAAGAGAATGGGTCCAGCTCCGCGGCTGACCAGCCCTGCAGGGTGGATGGAGCCTCCGTTGCTCCTCCCTATAGTGGAAGCCGGGATGGCTCCTTGCAAGAGGTGTCTGAGTGAGGCTGTGGTTGAGGTCCTGGCCGGCAGCTGACCTCAGGCTACAGCGGGCTCCTTGATGGGAGCTGTAGACCCCCTTCCTGGTGGTGAGGAAACTGCCCTCATGGTTCCCGCCTCTGCCTGGAACTCTGGAGCCTGACATTCAACCTTCTCCCCACTCCTGGCTGCCCTGTGCCCCCCGCTGGTGCCACGGGCATGTCTCTGCACACAGCTCCACCACCCTCAGCAGGAACTCTGCCCTCTGCCCCTTCCCCGGCTCGAGTTCCTCTCCATCAGACCCCGCACAGCCCCTGTTTGTGGGGCAAACCCCCAGACTGCCACACCCTCCTGCCTTCCCCCAGAGGCCGCCGCTCCTCCACCTCCCCCGGGGTTGGAGTCCACCTCCTCTCCATCCTGCCCCCATCATTTCCGCTCCCTGACAGCTGCCCCCCACCCCATCCCTGCAGCTCTGCCCAATGCCAGCCTCTTAAGCCAGAGGACAGACATGTCCTCTCCTCACCGACAGCCCCTCCAGAGTTCCGAGCCCCAAATTCCCGTCCAGCTTCTACCCCACTGTTGCTGCTGCACTTCCAGTCCAGGCCAGTCTCACCAGGGAAGTGAGACCCAGGATCTTGTCACAGAGTCACAGTTGAGGTCCGGGTCCCTGCTGGGCAATTTCCAACCCCCTAGACCCCAAGATGCTGCTGACAAAATGACACTGTCATTGCCTGGGTCTCCCCCACTACCTTCCTTGCCCTGCCCCAACTTCCCCTTTGAGTTCCCTCCTAAGCCAAGCTCTCCTCCCTCTCACTCCTCTTTCCTGAGACCCTCGGCCAGCAGCCCCCAGCTGGTTCCTTCCCACATGCTCTTCTGCCCTCTGTGTGGCCCCGTTCTTAGGTGATTCCTTTCTTCAGTTATTAACAAATGGTGTTGGCTTTCTGTTGTGATGACAAAGGCAAGGCAGGCGCATGAGCAAAGATCCAAGAAGACAAGAAGACAACAACAGTGCCCCTGAGTCCCGCCCCACACCCCAGTCCGAGTGCACTTCCCTCATGCGACCCCCAGGGCCCCGTCCCCCACCCCTGCCTGTGACACCAGAACACTGGCTTTCCCTCATCTCTGTCTCCTCTTTCTTGTCATCCTCCCAGTGTTGTTCAGGAAGAGCCATGGGCATCCTGGGCACCCCCTCCCTGACATACACACCTCAGGGTGGACCACAGAATCGGGGGCCTCATAGATTTGCTGGGAAGTTCTCCAGCTCGTCCAGCACTGAGCAGCCGAGGAGAGGCAGAGCTGGACGGTACCCTGGCTCCCGGCTCCCAGCCCAGTGCCCTTCCCAGGCCTCCCATACAAGTGGCCCCCCGGGGTCGAGGCGAGAATCTGCAGGAGATGCCCTGGATGGCAGGGACTGGAGGGTCCCACTGATGGCCACGCCCTCTCGCTCCACCCACAGGCTGTGAACAACCGGTCCATCCAACTCCCCACCACCGTGCGCGACATCATGAACCGCTGGACCCTGCAGATGGGCTTCCCGGTCATCACGGTGGATACCAGCACGGGGACCCTTTCCCAGGAGCACTTCCTCCTTGACCCCGATTCCAATGTTACCCGCCCCTCAGAATTCAAGTGAGCAGATGGGGTCACTGAGGCATGGTCAGGTGGGTGGGGGAGAGGGCAGTTACTCAGGGACCATAGTAGGACTGGCCTCCTGTGGTCCCAGCCCGAGCCACTGTAGACAAACCCTCCCTCCAGAGCCAGGAGATCAGGGGCACTCGGTGCCAGAGCTGGGCAGAAGCTGGGAGCCTGGGCAGCTGCTCCTCACTGTCAGTGACCACACCGCCATCTCTTACCACCTCTGGGTCTTTAATTGCAGCTACGTGTGGATTGTGCCCATCACATCCATCAGAGATGGCAAACAGCAGCAGGACTACTGGCTGATGGATGTAAGAGGTAATCCAGCCCTGCCTTATGGGCAGCAGCCCCCACCCCGTACTCCTAGCTCCTGGCCCATGTTCTGAGGGCTGTGATGGGCCATTCCATTCCATTCAACAAATGGAGTTGACTTCTTTGGTTCCAATCTCCACTTTGCTGCTGCTTCGCTGTGTGACTCTGGGCAAGTTACCATCCCGCTCTGGTCTCTAGTTCCTCATCTATAAAATGAGGCTAAGAGCAATACTCCATTAGTTATGTGAGGATTAAAGGAGAGAATCCTAGGCCAGGCATGGTGGCTCATGCCTGTAATCCCAGCACTTTGGGAGGCCGAGGCGACCTGGGGTCAGGAGTTCGAGACCAGCCTGACCAACATGGAGAAACCCCATTTCTACTAAAAATACAAAATTAGCCAGGTGTGGTGGTGCATGCCTGTAATCCCAGCTACTCTGGAGGCTGGGGCAGGAGAATTGCTTGAACCTGGGAGGCGGAGGTTGCAGTGAGCCAAGATCGCACCATTGCACTCCAGCCTGGGCAACAAGAGCGAAACTCTGTCTCAAAAAAAAAAAAAAAAAAAAAAAAAGGAGAGAATCCACATAAAATGCTTAAAGTAGTGCCTGGCACATGTTATGAGCAGCGCTACTCAGCAAGGCACTGAGGAAGCGAAGGGCATGACAAGTCATCCTTTGCCTTGGCCAAGGCTACAGATGAAGGAAGGCAAGAAGTTGGAGGCATTCTAGTGCTGTGCTAAGTGCTTTCAGAGTGTGTGGTTGGGGCTAGTGAGGTATGGGGACATGGAGCAGGGAATAAGGGAGATTCGAGTTCATGGAGAGGTCAGGGAGGGCTTCCTGGAGGAGGTGAGCTGAGTCTTAGAGAAAAAGTAGGAGTCAGACAGGCTAATGTGGCAGAGAAAAGAATTCCAGGCAAAGGGAATAGCAAGTGCCAGGGATAGAGGTAGGAGAGAGTGTGGGGACTGAGTGTAGCTAGGGCAGAGTTGTGCCCAAGAGATAAAGCTGGTCCCCAAGGGCCCCAGGGGCTGCAGGAGACAGTGGATGGGGCAGGTGGGAAATGAGCAACCTATTGGCCCTGACCTCTGGCTGCTGAAACAAAGTATGGGAGGAGTGAGGGAGGAGGGGGACCCACAGGGAGGAAGGGGCACTAAGCCCCAGAAAGAGACAGCAGCACTGGGGGTCTGGGTGAATGGGAGGGGAAGGGAGAGGAGGAGCTGCCTGTGGTTCCCACTTGGGTGACAGGTGTGATGGAGTGTGGAGGAGGGCAAGGAGGAGGAACAGCCTGGGTTGCTGAGTGTGAGCGGCCTGGCAGCTGGCCTGGCTGTGCAGAGCCTAGGGAGGCAGGGCAGGTTCTGAGGTTTGGGGTGGCATGTCATCCTCATGGGTTTATGGTCTGTGAAGCCACTGGAAGCCCAGTTCTTCATCCCTTCTTTCCCCACCCTTAGCGTCACCCCAGCAGCTTGAGGGTGAGGTGGTACCAGGCTGCGGGGGCAGCTGCTCTTGCAAGAGGTCCAGGGGTCAGCCCATGGCCTCTGAGTAGCCCTGCCCAGGTCTTGTCCCTCTCCACAGCCCAGAACAATCTCTTCAGCACATCAGGCAATGAGTGGGTCCTGCTGAACCTCAATGTGACGGGCTATTACCGGGTGAACTACGACGACGAGAACTGGAGGAAGATTCAGACTCAGCTGCAGACAGACCACTCGGTGGGTGTCTGCCACCCCTCGCCCTGCCCCCTGCCCCAGGACAGGCACCAGACTGCAAGGCCTGCCACCCACAGCCAACCCGTGGTCACATGCTGTGCTTCGCATTCTAGGCCATCCCTGTCATCAATCGGGCACAGATCATTAATGACGCCTTCAACCTGGCCAGGTGAGTGCTCCGCTTCCTGGCTCAGCTGCAGAAGCTCGTGACTTCAGCAAGTCTGAGTCCACAATGAGGGCCCCTGCTCCTCCTGCTGCCCTTCCCGTATGCCACGTGCTGTGCCCTGAGCTCCTGTGCTCCCTGGACGTCCCTCCCTGGGTCCCCACACACCCATTTCACAGATGAAGAATGTGACACCTTGCCCGAAGTCACACAGTAGTTCATGACAGCCAGACAGAGGTTTGTCCAACTCCAAAGCCATCCTCTACTCCACAGCACCAAGCTTTTTGTTTTTGTTTTTGTTTGTTTGTTTGTTTTGAGACGGAGTCTCGCTCTGTTGCCCAGGTTGGAGTACAGTGGCGCGATCTCAGCTCACTGCAGCCTCCACCTCCCAGGTTCAAGCGATTCTCCGCCGCAGCCTCCCGAGTAGCTGGGATTACAGGTGTGCACCACCATGCCCAGCTAATTTTTGTATTTTTAGTACAGACGGGGTTTCACCATGTTGGTCAGGCTGGTCTCGCACTCCTGACCTTGTGATCCACCCGCCTCGGCTTCCCAAAGTGCTGAGATTACAGGCATGAGCCATGGCGCCTGGCCATGCCCCCCCCGCTTTTTTTTTTTGAGATGGAGTCTTGCTCTGTCACCCGGGCTGGAGTGCAGTGGCGTGATCTTGGCTCACTACGACCTCTGCCTCCTAGATTCAAGTGATTCTCTCTTCTCGGCCTCCTGAGTAGCTGGGATTACAGGCATGTGCCACCATGCCCAGCTGATTTTTGCATTTTTAGTACAGATGGGGTTTCACCATGTTGACCAGGCTGGTCTCAAACTCCTGACCTCAGGTGATCCACCTGCCTTGGCATCCCAAAGAGCTGGGATTATAGGTGTGAGCCACCGTGCCCAGCTGCACCAAGCTTTTCCTGAAGGCTGACTGTGCCGGGCCACTGTCCTAAGTGCCAAAAATCTGGGCTGGACAGGGCAGGAGGGATGCAGTATGGATAAACATGTACTTATTGAGCACCTGCTCTGTTTGGGGTGAGGTACTCTAAGCTCTTGGACATGAGTGATGTCACCCGCAGACAAGGACATTTGTGAGCTAAATGTGTACAGAAGGCAGGGGGAAGAGGAGGAAGAAAGGCCTAGAGTGCCCAGAAAGTCAGAAGAGGTGGTCAGAGTTAAGAATATGGGCTTCCTGCCCTTTTAAATCTCAGCTCTGTCTCTCGTGAGGTGTGTGACCTTGGGCAAGTCAGTTCACTTCTCTGAGCCTCAGTTTCCTCATCTGTAAAATGGGGATAATAAGCAAAGGAGTGGGACTGCCAATGGGTGAGGGTGGGGCCTTGTTTGTGGCACCACCCAGCAGCCATGTAGCTCTTTTTCCATGGCAAATGCCTGAGCTGGCTCAGTTGGGAATCTGGGACCTCCAGCTCCAGGAGTGGATACAGGGGGCCTAGGGGTGTGGAGCATCTTTGAGGGCCTGGGTTGGGGTTCCCAGGCTGTGGCTGGGCTGGGTGGAGGTGCTTTACTTGGGCCCCTCTGTTTATTCCCAGTGCCCATAAGGTCCCTGTCACTCTGGCGCTGAACAACACCCTCTTCCTGATTGAAGAGAGAGAGTACATGCCCTGGGAGGCCGCCCTGAGCAGCCTGAGCTACTTCAAGCTCATGTTTGACCGCTCTGAGGTCTATGGCCCCATGAAGGTACGGAGGTGCACGGTAGGGTTCAAGAACCAGTTCGCCCCAGTGCCTGAAAGTGCACTATTAGAAGTTAATAGACTATTGCCTATTGGACTCCTGGTCAGGGAACCTTCAAAAGCAAAACAAAAAACCAAAAAAAAAAGAAAGATTGCCTTGTCAGGTTCTCTCCTGAGAGCACGCAGGTGAAAGAGTGAGCCGGAGGGACATCGAGGTGAGTGAGCAGGCACTGAGGAGGTGAGTGAGGAGGCTGCGTGGGGCAAAAAAATAAAGGTCGCGGAGACTTCAGCAACGTTGGTTGATTTGAAATATGGGGAATTAATGCTTTCAGAAGGCACAGAAAAGGCCACCATGCTGAGGGCCAGAAGACCTGTCTTTTGCCAGCTGTGTGGCCTTGGGCAACCCTTTCTCAGACCCAGTTAACTTCTCTGTCAGATGGGCAGGCCTCTACCTGCCCGGCCAGCCCACCTGCGCTATGAGAGAGATGTGGGTATTGGCTGCTTTGGGGTATCTTAAGGCTGAGCATAGGGGCCTATTTGAGGGCTGAGGCTCCCGCTTGGGAGACCAAAAGGAAACTCAAGCTTATTCTGGATGAATAAGCTACATCCATAGGATGCTCACTGCAGCAGTTTATAAAAGACAAAAAGCAAACAAAACACAAATACTTAAATGTCTAAAGGTTGAAGATTGGTTAAACTGTAGAATGTCCATTTCAGGGTGCGATATGTAGTCATTAAATCATGCTTGAAGAGATCTTTTTTCATTAAAAAATGTTCAATTATCTGGCCGGGTGCAGTGGGGCTCATGCCTGTAATCCCAGCACTTTGGGAGGCCGAGGCAGGCGGATCACGAGGTCAGCAGATCGAGACCATCCTGGCTAACACGGTGAAACCTCGTCTCTACTAAAAAAAAAAAAAAATCAAAAAATTAGCCAGGCATGGTGGCGGGCACCTGTAGTCCCAGCTACTCGGGAGGCTGAGGCAGGAGAATGGCATGAACCTGGGAGGTGGAGCTTGCAGTGAGCCAAGATGGTACTACTGCACTCCAGCCTGGGCAACAGAGCAAGACTCCATCTCAAAAAAAAAAGAAAAAAAAAAAGTTCAATTATCTATTAATATCCATTATGGTAAATGAGATATTTTGGTAAATGAAGTTTCAACCCTCTTACTGCTTTCCCCACATTCCCCATCCTCCTAATGTAGTTAAATCATAATATTTAGTCAAATCAGTGTTAGGCATTTGCTTTATTGTGATTATCTAAATAGTATTCTCTGCTGAGCCATGTAGAGCACTATGTTTATGTTTCCTTTTTTGTACACAGTTACAAATGTCACACAATAGGTCAAGTTTTTGTTTGTTTGTTTGTTTAGAGACAAGGTTTCACTCTCTTGCCCAAGCTGGAGTGCAGTGGTACAATCACGCTTCACTGCAGCCTCAAATACCTAGGCTCAAGGGATCCTCCTGCCTCAGTCTCTCCAGTAGCTGGGACCTCAGATGTGCACCACCATGCTCTTTTGTAGAGATGCATCTTTTGTAGAGATGGGATCTTTCTGTATTGGCCAGGATGGTCTGGAACACCTGGCTTCAAGCAATCCTCCCTCCTTGTCCTCCCAAAGTGTTAATGATTACAGGCGTGAGCCACTGTGCCCAGCCCAGTTTTGAGACTGGACTCCTCCTGGAGTCCTATTCTGCCTGCTCTCTTCCAGAGCTGCCACACAGCTCCCATGCTTGGAGGTGCCTCCCTCTACTGTGTTTCCTGCATCCCATGGATTCTTTGATTTTTTCCCCTCTCACAGGGGAATACATCTTCCAGGAGTTTTTGAGAAAGGGTTCATGAGAGGTGGCTTTTCTGGGGTGGATCATCTGAAATGTCTTTATTCCACTCTCACACTGGATTGAGCGTTCAGCTGAGTTTAGAAGTTTCAAGGTGGGAAATTATTTCTCTGAATGTTTAAGGTCTTGCTCCACTGATGTCAGGCCTGTCATGTTGCTGATGAGATGCCCAGAGCCATTCTTATCTCCAGTTATTTGAATGTGACCAGTTTTCCTCCCTTCTGGAAACTTTGGGAGCTTCTCTCGGTCCTGGTGGGCCTTGGTTTGGGCCTCGTCTCCATCTACCTTTTCCAATCAGGACTGGCATTCACATCATCTAGTGTTGGAAGATTTTGTATTGCTTCTTTAAACTTTATTCCCTTCATTTTTTCCAGTTATCTCTTTCTGGAACCCCTGTAATCCAGCTTATTTCTCTTGCTTTCATCCTCTAGTTTTCTTTTTCTCTTCTGTTTTCCAGCTTGTTGACTTTTTGTTCTGCCCCCTGGGAGGTTCCCTCAGCTTTGCACACCACCTCACCTAGAAATTGTTTTCATTTCTTCTGTCATATTTGTAAATTTCCAAGTGTTCTTTCTGATTCCAGCATCCTATGCAATATCTTCTCTTCACTCTCAGAGGATATTTATTACAGGCTCTTATGAAGTTTTCCTTTTTTTTTTTTTTCCATTGACTCGTTTCCTCTTGAGTTTTGTGTTTGTTTTGGCCTCTTTTCAAGTTGGAGGCTGAGCCACCCCTTTGGATTTGAGACAGATACAAACAAAATGCAAGTGGAAGCTCCATGGGAAGGTGGAGCGTGTTGTCCGGGGGATCTCATTGCGAGGTGACTGAGTGGCCAAGTAACTCTTCACTGGGGACCCTCAAAAATTAGTCCATGGGTTTGTTCTCTCGAGACCAGGCAGTTTTTCCAGAGAGTGAGCCTCTGTCTTGTGCAATGAGGCTGGTAGTACTCCCATTCCGGGACACAGGAGGGAAGGGAACTGGGGTGCCACCTTTCAGTATGGAAACTTTCACCTCTGACCCTCTTTGCAATCCAGCAACCCTCCCACTGTGGTCTGGTGACCCCACTTTCTGAGACCCCTGGTTCAATCTCTCTCATGGGGGTGGTGAGGGGTGCTGCCCTCTACAAGGAGGGAAGTGGGGACTTGGGGGTTGAATGACTCCTTCTGTAGACTTTGACTTCATCTTCCTGTTTGCAGTCCTCACCTCCCCTCTGTCCCTTGCTGACTTGTCCCTTTAATTTTTTTATTTATTTTTATTTATTTATTTATTTTTGAGACAGAATCCCACTCTGTCACCCAGGCTGGAGCGCAGTGGCCCGATCTTGGCTCACTTCAACCTCTACCTCCCGGATTCAAGCGATTCTCCTGCCTCAGCCTCCTGAGTAGCTGGGATTACAGGCGCCCGCCACCATGCCTGGCTAATTTTTGTATTTTTAGTAGCTTTGGGGTTTCACCACGTTGGCCAGGCTGGTATCAAACTCCTGACCTCAGGTGATCCGCCCGCCTCAGCCTCCCAAAGTGCTGGGATTACAGGCATGTGCCCCCATACCTGGCCTTGTCCCTTTAATTCTGAGTCTTGTCACAGCAAGTTGCCTTGCTTCTGTCTCCCCTTCTGCAGATTCTCAATTGCAAATTCTCCCACTCTGCCAAGCCTGGTACATCTCCCTTTCTGCGCGTCCCAGCTGCCTAAACTATATTGACCTTGCATCCGCTGTTGCCTCTCCTGTTCTTTGTTATTGGGGGTTTATTCCTTCTACATTTGGACGTGGATCCAGGTGGGCACAGAAATCAACCTGCCATGTCAAACCAGAGTCCACAAAGGATTTTACTAGCATGGGGTGGGGCTTACACTACAATGTTAGGAGAAAAAAGCCATGTGCAGAATATGCTAAGTAAAAAAGAAAAAAGTATAGAAAAAAGAAGGTGTAAATGTATCAATGTGGAAACTGTAGTTTTGGTGAGCTCCTGGGTGCGTTTTATTTTCTGCATATGCTTCTCTGTGTTTCCTAAATTCCCCACAATAAGTCATGGAGTTTTTTTTTTTTTTTTTTTTTTGAGATGGAGTCTCGCTCTGTTACCCAGGCTGGAGTGCAGTGGTGTGATCACAGCTCACTGTAACCTCCGCCTCCCGGGTTTAAGTGATTCTCCTGCCTCGGCCTCCCAAGTAGCTGGGATTACAGGTGTGCACCACCACACTCGGCTAATTTTTGTGTGTTTTTAGTGGAGACGTGGTTTCACCATGTTGCCCAGGCTGGTCTCTAGCTCCTGGACTCAGGTGATCCACCCGCCTCAGCCTCTCAAAGTGCTGGGATTACAAGTGTAAGCCACTGCGCCCAGCAAGTCATGGAATATTTATGATTGTGTAGGGAAAACCCAACATTTTATATTAAGAAATGGCGACCCGTAGACAAAGAATATTGCAACTGACTAAGGCTTTAAGCAGAAAGAAACTCAGCTCAGTTATTTGAACTCTAGACTTCTATGGGCCCCTTTGAGCACTGTTTGGCCTCAGGTGAGGCCCTGACCTCTGACGTCTCTGCCAGCGCCTGCCCCCCAACATCAGAGGCTCCGTGGGGCTCCAGGCAGGTCAGGCATGAGTCTTTGATGCGATTCATGTTTTCTTTTCCCCAGAACTACCTGAAGAAGCAGGTCACACCCCTCTTCATTCACTTCAGAAATAATACCAACAACTGGAGGGAGATCCCAGAAAACCTGATGGACCAGTGAGTGGGAGCTCTCATGGGTTTGGAAGTCCTGGGCACCCTGGGGAGTCAAGAGCAACATCCTGGCAGTGTTCTCTGCCGCAGCTCTCAATGCAGGCGCACTAGGCAGGGAGAGACCCCCACCCAGGAGCAGGGAGGTCCTGCCCTGAGGCTCCATGTGGCCTGAGGGCCCCTCGGACCTCTTTATACAAAGACCCAAACTGAAACTCTAGCTCACCCCACTGGCTTGAGGTTATACAGTTTCTAGGTGTTGAAACTGGGGCTGGAGCCTGTTCCTGCCCTTCTGGGTCATGGGGCTGCTTTGGGGACCAAGGAACCTCAGGCCCAAGGCACAAAGCACATACAGGGGGGCCCAGAGGGCCAGTTAGGCCACAGAGCCTTAGGCAGGGTGCCGGCCTGGGGTTGTGTGTCAAGAGGTGAATCTTGGCTGGAGTTGGCCAGGTGTGCTAACCGCGTGTCACCCCTGGGGCAGGTACAACGAGGTTAATGCCATCAGCACCGCCTGCTCCAACGGAGTTCCAGAGTGTGAGGAGATGGTCTCTGGCCTTTTCAAGCAGTGGATGGAGAACCCCAATAATAACCCGTGAGTATCTCCCCTGCGCCTCCTCTGCCAGTCTTCATCTGCCCCCAACAGCCCCGTCCTCAGCAGAACCCTGTCCCACCCTCCCCGCTGCTGTTCCACACCTGACCTCCCTACCCCACACCAGGATCCACCCCAACCTGCGGTCCACCGTCTACTGCAACGCTATCGCCCAGGGCGGTGAGGAGGAGTGGGACTTCGCCTGGGAGCAGTTCCGAAATGCCACACTGGTCAATGAGGCTGACAAGCTCCGGGCAGCCCTGGCCTGCAGCAAAGAGTTGTGGATCCTAAACAGGTGAGTCCTGGGGCACGGTGGGACTGCGAGAGCCCTCGCCCCACCTGGAGAACCAGGCAGGCCTCCACACTCCTCGCCAGATCCTTCCCGTGACCCCCACAGACCTGTTGAGGTGGAGGCAGTATTTCCAAAGCAACTGGTGCAGACCGGAAGCTTTAATAAGTGATAGAGACAAGATATGGACTCAGGTCTGGGTCCATGTCCTCTGTTCCTAGCTGCTGTGGCCTCTTAGCCTTTACCTGACAACAACTCGTGTTCCCTTCTGTCAAAGGCTCTGGTGTAGCTGGACCTGGGTCTTTTCAAACATCCAGCTGGGCACCCCCTCAAGCCCTTGGATGAGGGTCCCCACCTCCCACCATGTGCCTCATATGCCATTACCTGGATGCAGTAAAAAAGAGCCACCCTTGGGCAGGGTGTGGTGGCTCATACCTGTAATCCCAGCACTCTGGAAGACCGAGGTGGACGGATCACCTGAGGTCAGGAGTTCGAGACCAGCCTGGCCAACATGGAGAAACCCCGTCTCTACTAAAAATACTAAAAATACAAAAAAAAAAAAAAAAAAAAAATAGGCATGGTGGCACATGCCTGCAATCCCAGCTACCCGGGAGGCTGAGGCAGGAGAATCACTTGAACCTGGCAGGCGAAGGTTACAGTGAGCCCAAATCGCTCCACTGCACTCCAGCCTGGGCGACAGAGTAAGACTCCGTCTCAAAAGAAAAGAAAAGAGAAAAGAAAAGAGAAAAGAAAAGAAGGGCCACCCTCAGTGTCAAAGACGGGAGTGACCACCCACCTGGTGCCAGGGCTGGGGACGCTGGGACTCCTTCCTTCATTGATTCATTGTCAAATATTTCTATGTCAGACATGACACTAGCTTAGCCAGTGACCCTGTGACCCTGCTTAGGTGACTCAGTTTTCCATCTACAGAGGGAAGAAGGACCAAGGGGTCCCTCAGCCCCTGGCAGGCCGAGGGGATGTTGAGAGGATGCAGGCATAGGTGATGTGCGTGGGACAGTCCAAGTTCTCTCCTGAGTCACCTGAATTAGCAGTAGCTGACACAGCATCTGGCCCTCTTAGGTACCTGAGCTACACCCTGAACCCTGACTTAATCCGGAAGCAGGACGCCACCTCTACCATCATCAGCATTACCAACAACGTCATCGGGCAAGGTCTGGTCTGGGACTTTGTCCAGAGCAACTGGAAGAAGCTTTTTAACGAGTGAGTCTGTGGGATGGGTGTCAGGGACAGCGAGCGCCGAGGCTGGGGCCCCGGGGGGTGGCCTGTGCGTGTAAGACACGCCAGGGGCACTACCCAGGAGTGGACAAAAATCAGCTAAGCCTGGGGGCTAGGGTGGGGCAGGAATGGAAAGACAAGCTGGGGTATGGGCCGTCCCTTTTCCCATTTGGAAGGAAAACGTGGCGGGTGGGCGTATTCTCCAGAAGAGAGGGGAGTGAGGAACTCGGCAGTCAGACCTGTGTTCAGGCTGTGACTCCCCCACATCCTAATGGGGTCTCCCAGGGCGTGTCATTTCATCTCCTCTATAATCATGGCTCCCTACCCAGTAGGTGTGAGGATGAGCCTCCTTAGTTCCCGGCCTCTCTCACAGTTCACCTCTCTCCCTCCCTGCAGTTATGGTGGTGGCTCGTTCTCCTTCTCCAACCTCATCCAGGGAGTGACACGACGATTCTCCACCGAGTATGAGCTGCAGCAGGTAAGAAGTCATTCCCCAGACCTGGGCTCTGCCTACTTCCTTCCCAGGCCAAAGGGGCACTGCATTCTTCTCCCACGTGGCCCTGAGGGAGCACAGGCTCCACGCCGCCAGGCCTTCCTCATTTACAGAGGAAGCTGAGTAGCCAGACTTTGGAAATGTTGATAATTCAATTAAAAAAATTCATCTTGGGATTTTTGTATAGGCACAAAGGGGAAGAGTGGTATAATGAACCTCCATGTACCCGTTACCCAGGTTCAGCAATTATCAACGTTTTGCCAGTACTTTTTCCGGGCGGGCAATTTTTAAGCAAATCACTGACATCATGTAATTTTACCTCTAAATAATTTAGTCATATGAAAAATAAAGGCTTTTTTTTTTTTTTTTTTTTTTTTTTTTTTTTTTTTTTTTTTGAGATGGAATCTTGCTCTGTCACCCAGGCTGGAGTGCAGTGGTGCGATCTGGGCTCACTGCAAGCTCCGCCTCCCGGGTCCACGTCATTCTCTTGCCTCAGCTTCCTGAGTAGCTGGGACTACAGGTGCCCGCCACCGCGCCTGGCTAATTTTTTTGTATTTTTAGTAGAGATGGGGTTTCGCCATGGTCTCGATCTCCTGACCTCATGATCTGCCTGCCTCGGCCTCCCAAAGTGCTGGGATTACAGGCGTGAGCCACGGCGTCCAGCTTTTTTTTTTTTTTTTTGAGACTGAGTCTCGCTCTGTCATGCAGGCTGGAGTGGTGCAGTGGTATGATCTCGGCTCACTGCAACCTCTGCCTCTGGGGTTCAATCAATTCTCCTGCCTCAGCTTCCCGAGTAGCTGGGATTACAGGCATGCGCCACCACACCCGGCTAATTTTTGTATTTTTAGTAGAGACGAGGTTTCACCATGTTGGCCAGGCTGGTCTCGAACTCCTGACCTCAAGTGATCCACCCACCTCAGTCTCCCAAAGTGCTGAGATTACAGGCGTGAGCCACTGCGCCCAGCAATAAAGGGATTCTTAAAACATAATCACACTGTCCTTAGCAAACCCAGGAAAATGATTATCTTCTTACTATCATATACCCAAGCCATATTCAAATTTTCTAAGTTGTTTATAAAAGGTCTTTTTACAATTGATATATATGCTTGAATTAGAAGCTTGACAAAGTCAACTTGGATTAAGTTAGTTTGTCTTTTTTAAAAATTGAGATATAATTCGCTGGGCATGGTGGCTCACACCTGTAGTCCCAGCACTTTAGGAGGCTAAGGTGGGTGGATCACCTGAGGTCGGGAGTTCCAGACCAGCGTGGCCAACATGGTGAAACCCTGTCTCTACTAAAAATACAAAAATTAGCTGGGTGTGGTGGGGGGTGCCTGTAGTCCCAGCTACTTGGGAGGCTGTGGCAGAAGAATTGCCTGAACCCAGGAGGCGGCGGTTGCAGTGAACCAAGATTGTGCCACTGCACTCCAGCTTGGGCAACAGAGTGAGATTCTGTCTCAAAAAAAAAAAATTGATATATAATTCATGGACCATCAAACTCACCATTTTAAGTGGTTTTCAGTAAACTAACAAGGTAGGGTGGGTGGGGTGCTTCATGCTTGTAATCCCAGAACTTTGGGAGGCCAACGCAGGAGGATCCCTTGAACCCAGGAGTTTGAGACCAGCCTGGGCAATATCATAAGATCTCATCTCTAAATAAATAAATAAATAAATAAATAAGCTGGGCATGGTGGTGCATACCTGTAGTCCTAGCTACTCGGGAGACTGAGGTGAGAGGATCGCTTGAACCAGGAAGGCAGAGGTTGCAGTGAGCCGAGATGGTGCCACCGCATTCCAGCCTGGGTGACAGAGCAAGACCCTGTCTCAAAAAACCAAAACCAAACCAAACAAACAAACAAAAAAATCCATGTGGTACAACCATCACTACTGTCTAATTCCAGAACATTTTTATTACGCCAAAAAGAAACCTTGTACTCATTAGCAGTCACTCCTTATTCCTACCTGGTCCCCTCAGCCCCTGGCAACCACTAATATACTTTCTGTCTCTATGGATTTATTACCTATTCTGGATGTTTCATAAAATGGAATCATATATACACAGCCTTTTTGTGTCTGTCTGCCTTCTTTCACTAAGTATAATGTTTTCAAGATTCATGCATATGGTAGCAGGGATCATTCTTTTTTATGGCTGAATAATGTTCCATTACATGGATGTACCACATTTTGTTTTCAGCTCATCATTGATGGGCATTTGGGTTGTTTCAGTCTTCTGGCTATGATGAATATCATGGACCGTCACGTGCAAATTTTGTACAAACACGTTTTAATTTATCTTGGGTATACACCTAGGAGCGGAATTACTGGGTCATTTGGTTACTCTGTGTTTAACTTTTTGAGAAACTGACAAAATGTTTTCCAAAGCAACTGTACCATTGTCCATTCCTATTAGCAGTATATCACATGAGGGTTCTAATTGCTCCATGTCTACACTTATCTCTCTTTCCCTCTTTTTTTAGTATAGTCATCTAGTGGGTAGGAAGTGGTATCATTATGGTTTTCAGTTATATCTCCCTAATGAGTAATGACATGATGTTGAATATTTCATGTGCTTATTGGCCTTATACACATTTGTGTATCTTTGGAGAAATGGGTAAAACTGACTATTTTTCTTTTCGAGAGAGGGTCTTACTATGTTGCCTAGGTTGTCCTTAAATTCCTGGGCTCAAGCAACCCTCCCACTTCAACCTTCTGAGTAGTTTGGATTACAGGCATGTGCCACTGTGCCCAGTCTTTTGCTATTTTAAAATTGGGTTGTCTTTTTATTGTAAGAGTTCTTTATATATTCTGAATATTAGACCCTTAATCAGAGATAGGGTTTGCAAGTATTTCTCCCATTCTGTGGACTGTCTTTTCACTCACTTGATAGGTCTTTTGATACCCAAAATTTTAAATCTTGATGAAATCCTATTTATCTGTTCTTTTTTCCTTTGGTTGCTTATACTTTATGTATCATATCTAAGAAACTATTGTCTAACCCAAGGTCATGAAGATTTATACCTACGTTTTTTTATTTCAAAAAAAATTTTCAAACCCACAAAAGACCTGACGATGTTTTTTATAAGAGTTTTATTGGTCAGGCACGGTGGCTCACGCCTGTAATCCCAGCACTTTGGGAGGCCAAGGCAGGTGGATCATGAGGTCAGGAGTTCAAGACCAGCCTGGCCAAGATGGTGAAACCCCGTCCCTACTAAAAAATACGAAAATTAGCTGGGTCCAGTGGCGGGCGCCTGTAATCCCAGCTACTCGGGAGGCTGAGGCAGGAGAATTGCTTGAACCCGGGAGGCGGAGTTTGCAGTGAGCTGAGATCGCACCACTGCACTCTAGCCTGGGTGACAGAGCAAGACTCTGCCTCAAAAAAAAAAAAAAAAGAGTTTTATTATGTTTTCACACAAACGTAGGCATTTGATCTATTTTGACTTAATGTTTGTATATGATATGAGGTTGGGGTCCAACTTCATTCCTTTTGCATGTGGATATCCGGTTGTCCAAGTCCCATTTGTTGAAAAGACTGTTCTTCTCCCACTGAATGGTCTTGGCAACCTTGTTGAAAATCAATTGACGGTAAATATAAGGGTTTGTTTTTGGATTGTCAATTCTATTTCATTCATCTATATTTGCATTCTTATGCCTGCACCATACTGTCCTGATTACTATAGTTTTGTAGTGAGTTTTAAAATTGGGAAGTGTGAGTCCTCCTATTTGCTTTTTTTTTTTTTTTTGAGAAAGGGTCTCACTCTGTCACCCAGGCTGGAATACAGTGGTGAGATCACAGCTCACTGCAGCCTCAACTTCCCAGGCTCAGGTGATCCCCCCACCTCAACCTCCTGAGTAGTTGGGACTATAGGCACATGCCGCCATGCCCGGCTAATGTTCTGTATTTTTCTGCAGAGACAGGGTTTCACCATCTTGCCCAGG
Source organism: Pan paniscus (assembly GCF_029289425.2). Lineage (NCBI taxonomy): Eukaryota > Metazoa > Chordata > Mammalia > Primates > Hominidae > Pan > Pan paniscus. The sequence continues at coordinate 79,337,170 of NC_073265.2, read as the reverse complement.
CTGGCCAACTGTGTTCTTTTTCAATATTGTTTTGGCTATTCTGGGTCCCTTGCAATTTCTTATGCATTTTAGGATCACTGATCAATTTCTGCAAAAAAAAAAAAAAAGTAGTTAAAATTTTGATGGGATTGAATCTCTAGAGCAATATGGGGACTATTGCCATCTTAATGATGCTAAATCTTCCAGTCCATGGACACAGATTTATTTGGGTCTTTTTTCTTTTTACTTAGATGTTCTTTAATTTCTTTCAAAAATGTTTTGTAGTTTTTGGCATTCCAGTCTTGCACTTATTTTGTCAAATTTATTCCTAAATATTTTATTCTTGTTGATGCTATCGTACATGGAATTGTTTTCTTAATTTCATTTTCAGGTTTTTCATTGCTAGTGTATAGGAATACAATTGATTTTTGTGTATTGCTCTTGTATCCTGCAACCTTGCAGAAATCATTAGTTCTAATAGTTTTTTAAATGGATTCCTTAAAATTTTTATGTATGCAAACATGTCATACACATAGTTTTACTTCTTCCTTTCTGGATTCCTTTCATTTCATTCTCTTGGCTGATTGCCTGGCTAGAACCTCCAGGACTGATAACTCTTCTAATTTGTAGGAGTATTTTTTTTTAAACCCATTTATTTACTGAAGCAACTGGATCATTTGTGGTATAGAAATTTCCACATTTTAGATTTGGCTGGTTGCTTCATTAGCCCCTCTCTACTCTCTTGATTGGATTGATAGTATAAGAAAATATTACACATGAAGGCCAGAATCTCCCTGAGCCAGGTTTTGCCTGGGATTGTCATTTTGCAACCTCTGTATGACAAGGACTTTGCCCGGGAGCAAGGTGGATGTCCTCCCTATCCCTGGAACAGGGTGTGGTCCCATCCATGGGGACTCTAAAGTGGGAGTGGAAAGCCAGAGGCCTGAGAGAGCTCCTCCTCAAGGCTGTGTTAGGGACCCAGCCGGACTGAGAATCTTTTTCTGGCAGCTGGAGCAGTTCAAGAAGGACAACGAGGAAACAGGCTTCGGCTCAGGCACCCGGGCCCTGGAGCAAGCCCTGGAGAAGACGAAAGCCAACATCAAGTGGGTGAAGGAGAACAAGGAGGTGGTGCTCCAGTGGTTCACAGAAAACAGCAAATAGTCCCCAGCCCTTGAAGTCACCTGGCCCCCATGCAAGGTGCCCACATGTGTCCATCCCAGCGGCTGGTGCAGGGCCTCCATTCCTGGAGCCCGAGGCACCAGTGTCCTCCCCTCAAGGACAAAGTCTCCAGCCCACGTTCTCTCTGCCTGTGAGCCAGTCTAGTTCCTGATGACCCAGGCTGACTGAGCACCTCCCAGCCCCCGCCCCTCATGCCAATCCCGCCCTAGGCCTGGCATGGCACCTGTCGCCCAGTGCCCTGGGGCTGATCTCAGGGAAGCCCAGCTCCAGGGCCAGATGAGCAGAAGCTCTCGATGGACAATGAACGGCCTTGCTGGGGGCCGCCCTGTACCCTCTTTCACCTTTCCCTAAAGACCCTAAATCTGAGGAATCAACAGGGCAGCAGATCTGTATATTTTTTTCTAAGAGAAAATGTAAATAAAGGATTTCTAGATGAGTGAGACTCATTACTAAACTAAAGCAGGAGTGGGTCAATACAGCAGCTGGGGAGGCCGGGTGGGGGAAGCTGGGTGCATGCGGAGCACCGTGGAGTCTGGGACCCCAGAGCACAGGAGGGGAGACGTGCCCAGCCTGCCGGCCCTTCCTGCAGGTGCCCTGCGCCTGTGCCTCCATGTCTGCCTGCAGGACTCCGGGCTCCTTTTCATGCTCTATTGACTGAGCTAGCTGGGTGGTTTGCAGGGCTCCTTTTATTCCTATTCTGATGGCAGCTGGAGCTGCTGGGTGGTGGGGAGCTGTGGACCCAGTGCTCCCGCAGTGAGTGGTGAGAGGGGCCCTGGCAGAGCGCAGGGAGTGCTCTCCAGGAAGCACCCTCCTTAACATGAGGCAAGGGTGCAGGGTGCTGGCCGTGCCCCTCTTCCTGCTCCACGGGAACACCTGGGATACCTGGGACAATGCGGGACAGGTCTGTGCAGTGAAGGCAGCAAGCACAGGGTCCCATACCTGGTGCCACCCTTCACTGGCCAAGGGCACGCCCCACCGTCTTCCGTGGTGGAAGGGTGGAGTGGGGTGCGGGTACCAATGCATAAAGAGGTTGTTTTCTAGAGCAGCACACAGGGATGGGCTGGGCTGAGGAGCAGGCAAACCATGGGGTGGGGACAGCTTTGCCAGGCTCATAAAGTGGGGGCTGTGCCCTCCACATCGCCTGGGGCAGAGGATGGTCAGGGCCAACTCTGAGAAGGCCTGGGACCAGCGCAGCTCTACGCACACATTGGCCCTGGTGAGCATTTCTTGACAAATAGAGCCCCACTGTGGCAGGCTCCCCTCAGCCTCTGCCCCGCAAGGCCCAGTTGAACATCCAAGGCTGAGGGGAGGGGGAGAAGGCGGGAACAGCCGCAGGGGTCCTTAGGAGTCACCTCCAACAGACACCCACAACCAGCTCCGCAGGCTGGAATCCTGGAGTCCAGCAGGTCTGGTTTCAGTTTCTTAGACAAGGGACCCACATGCCCAAGCCTCGGTCTCATCTGCACAACGAGGCAGTGTCAGAGCTGTTGGGCTGGTGTGTGGATTGAAGGAGATACATGTACTTAGCAAATGGCCTGACACATAAGGAGAGCTGGGTTTTATTATCACCCTTGGCCCTCTTCCCCCTTGTGAGAAGCAGGCAGGCCTGGGGCCAGGAAAGCCCCCCATCCCCCACCACCATCTGCACATCAAAGAGTAGGGTGAGCTAAGGGCGGAGGCCAGCCCAGATGATGGCGTGCTGTCCCTCCACCAGCCAGGAGGCTCCCTGGGCCGCCCCAGATTAAGCTCCGCCAGCCACTTTGGGCCAACCCTTCCTGTCGCCAGTACCCAGCGGCCGTGGCTGGCACTTGACCTTCTGGGGACCAGCTGTGGGAGGGGCCAGCCTCACCATCTTGAGTTCCTAATGGGCTCTAGGATCCCTGGACATTGCAGAGGAGAGAGCTGGCCTGCCAGGGAGAAGAGTTTATGCACATTATTTCATTTAGTTCTAAACCGTACCATGAGATAAGGAATATCTTTATGTCAGCTTTCCAGATAAGGAAACTGCAGGGCAAGGAGATGAAGTCACAACTCAGTAGAACTGAACTGGAACCACTGTCTGGCTTTACTCCCTGCACAGAAGTGGAAGCCAGTTCTCCATCTGGAGCTGGGGTGGAGTGTGTGACGTCTATACTGCCATGCTTGTGCCGTTACTGGAAAGAGGTCTCGATCCTTGGAGCCCATGCAAGAAAGCATTCAGGGCAAGTCCATAAAATGAAAGCAAGTTATTAAGAAAGGAAAGGAATCAAAGAATGGCTACTACACAGGCAGGGCAGCAGCATGGGCTGCTCAACTGAGTAAACTTAAGAGTTATTTCTTGATTTTTTTTTTCTTTTTTTTTTGAGACGGAGTTTCATTCTTGTTGCCCAGGCTGGAGTGCAATGGTGCGATCTTGGCTCACCACAACCTCCGCCTCCTGGGTTCAAGCGATTCTCCTGCCTCAGCTTCCCAAGTAGCTGGGATTACAGGCATGCACCACCATGCCCAGCTAATTTTGTATTTTTATTAGAGATGGGGTTTCTCGACCCCAGGAGATCCGCCCACCTCAGCCTCTCAAAGTGCTGGGATTATAGGCGTGAGCCACCGCACCCAGCCTTATTTCTTGATTAGATGCTAAACAAGGGGTGGATTATTCATGAGTTTTTTGGGAAAGAAGTGGGGATTTCCCAGAACTGAGGGTTTCTCCCGTTTTTAGACCATACAGGGTAACTTCTGCATATTGCTGTGGCATTTGTGAACGGTCATACGCTGGTGGGAGTGTCTGTTAGCAGCTAAGGTATTATAATCAGCGCATAATGAGCAGTGAGGATGACCAAAGGTCACTTTTGTCACCATCTTGGTTTTGGCGGGTTTTGGCTGGTTTCTTTACTGCATGCTGTTTTATCAGCAAGGTCTTTGTGACCGTATCTTATGCCGATCTCCTGTCTCATCCTGTGACTAAGAATGCCTAACCTCCTGGGAATGCAGCCCAGCAGGTCTCAGCCTCATTTTGCCTAGCCCCTATTCAAGATGGAGTCGCTCTGGTTCAAACACCTCTGACGATGCCACCTGGCAGTGTACAATGCTGGCACTCATCAGGACCTCCATGGCTGATCCTGGAATGCAGTGAGGATACACAGAGCCAGAGGAATGCCTGCAGAGCCTTGGTCAAGGTCAAAGAGCAGGAACCAACTAGAACTCTGGCGGCTGATTCCCTGCCCAGCGCTCTTGCCTGCCCTCAGCACTCAAGTCCAGCAGGAATGGAAGGTGCTGAGGCTCTGTAGGCAGCAGTCTTGGTGGCTCCTCTGACTCAGCCTTTCGAGACTGTGGAGTCAGCATAGCTAAGGCAATCTTTCATTTTCTTTTTCCTTTTTTAGTTTTTTTTTTTTTTTTTTTTTTGGAGACAGAGTCTCACTCTATCGCCCAGGCTTGCAGTGGCACGATCTCGCTCACCGCAACCTCCACCTCCTGGGCTCAAGCGATTTTCCTGCCTCAGCCTCTTGAGTAGCTGGGATTACAGGCGCTCACTACCACGCCAGGCTAATTTTTTGTATTTTTAGTAGAGACGGGGTTTCACCAGGCTGGCCGGGCTGGTCTCAAATTCCTGACCTCAAGTGATCATCCCACCTTGGCATCCCAAATTGCTGGGATTACAGGCGTGAGCCACCATGCCTGGCCTCAGTACTCATTTTATTGAGCACTTACTATGTGCCAAGTATTAAAACCCTGAGAGGTAGGTCTATTATTGTCTCCACTTCACAGTTGAAGAAACTGAGGCTCAGGGAGGTTCCAAAGCTTATCTGTCAGTCTCACTTGGTTACACAGCAAGTAAGAGCCGAGTAGAATGCGCAACCTGGGCCCCAATGCTGTGTGTCTGCTCTAACCTCGCCTGGATTTTTCTCATCCTTCCAGCTGTGGCTGACAGCCCCTCGGGACAGCAGGGCCCTAAGGGCAGAACCAGAGCACTTCTGGAAGGTTAGAGGAAGAAGGTACCTCAGCACCACCCAAGATAGTTCCTCCTTTAGGAACTGTGAAAACTGAAGCTCAGAAAGAGTGACTTGCCTGATGCCACAGGGCGTGTCAGAGGCAACGGGCAACCTTGCAGGATGAGAGGGGAAAGTCCCACACGTCAAGAGCTCAAGCCCAGGAAATCAGGCAGCTCATGCTCTGTGCTGCCTCTCCCTTTCTCTCAAGCTGGACTGTTGCAGTGGCCTCCTGCCTGGTTCCATTTCTATGAAGCGGCCGAAGGGACTGAGAGCAGACTTCTTACCAGCTCACCCCCAACTGCCAACCCTCAGTGCTGCCCATCATTCAGGAAACGGAGGCCAAAACCTCATCACCCACCACGTGGAACTCCCCACAAACTTGCCTCCAAGCCCCTTTCCGGCTCTGTTTGCCACTTTTCTCTGTCATCTCTAGACACTAGACGCTTCTGTTTCGACTTGGCTCATGCTGTTGCTCCTGCCTGGACCTCTCTTCCCTCACTCCTCTTGATAAACTCCTGCATATCCTTCAACACCCAGCTCCAAGGTCACCTCTTCTGCACTCTCTCCTCCCTGAGTCAGCAGATACAGAAGGAAGTTACCACCACCGCTGGCTCCCATGCCCACGGGAGCCTTTGCTAATAGATCTTGGCATCCTTTTCCCAAGATCCTGGCAGTGCCTCTTACTCTTAAGACACCGCAATCAAGGCAGCAGGACTAAGGAATCAGGTAACTCAAGAATGAGATGGTACTGCCAACCTCGCCTCTCACCAGGTTACCGCATCCTGGTCCCTAAGCACCTCACACAAACCCCCATCCTTGTGTTTAGGACCTGGGCTCTGATCATTTATTTCCCTGTAATTCACATTAGTTGGGGAATATTTTCTCTCTGGCACCTAACACATGGTATTATGGGCTGAATTGTGTCCCCATAAAATTCCTGTATGGCTGAGCGCAGTGGCTCATGCCTGTAATACCAGCACTTTGGGAGGCTGAGGCGGCTGAACTGTGTTCCCATAAAATTCCTACGTCTGGCTGGGCGTGGTGGCTCACACCTGTAATCCCAGCACTTTGGGACGCCATGGCGGGTGGACCATTGGAGGTCAGGGGTTCAAGACCAGCCTGGCCAACATGGTGAAACCCTGTCTCTACTAAAAATACAAAAAGTAGCCAGCCATGGTGGCAGGCACCTAGGCCAGCTACTAGGGAAACTGAGGCAGGAGAATCACTTGAGCCCGGGAGGCAGAGGTTGCAGTGAGCTGAGATCATGCCACTGCACTCCAGCCTGGGTGACAGAGTGAGACTCCCTCTCAAAAAAAAAGAAAAAAAAAATTTCCTATGTTTGGCTGGGTGTGGTGGCTCACACCTGTAATCCCAGCACTTTGGAAGGCCGAGGCAGGTGGATCACTTGAGGTCAGGAGTTCGAGACCAGCCTGGCCAACATGGTGAAACCCTGTCTCTACTGAAAATACAAAAATTAGCCGGGCATGGTGGCAGGCATCTGTAATCCCAGCTACTCAGGAGGCTGAGGCAGGAGAATCACTTGAACCCGGGAGGCAGAGGTTGCAGTGAGCCGAGATTGCACCATTGCACTCCAGCCTGGACGACAGAGCAAGACTCTGTCTCAAAAAAAAAAAAAAAAAGAAGTTTCTTACGTTTAAGCCCTAACATCCAATACTTCGGAATGTAACTGTGACTGTATTAGAAGAAAGATCCCTAAAAGAGTAAATACAGTTAAATGGGTCCCTTAGGGTAGGTCCTGATCCAACATGACTAGTGCCCTTATAAGAAATCAGGACACAGACAATAGAGACAGATGTGTGACCATGTAGGGGCTCAACGAACAGGCAGACATCTGCAAGCCACAGAGAGAGGCCCCAGAAGAAACCGAACCTGCCTACACCTTGATCTTGGACTTCTAGCCTCCAGAATTGTGAGAAAATAAATTTCTGTTGTTTAAGCCACCCAGTCTGTGGTTGTTTTTTTTTTAAGTTTTTTGTAGGGACAAGGTCTTGCTATGTTGCCCAGGCTGGTCTCGAATTCCTGGCCTCAAGGGATCCTCCCACCTCAGCCTCTCAAAGTGCTGGGATTACAGGCGTAAGCCACTGCACCCAGCCCGTGGCATTCTAGTATGGCAGCCCTCGCAAACTAATACACTGGGCCTAGCACGTAGGAACCACTCCCAGTATTCTTTGAAGAAAATTTCATGTCATTGTGAAAGAGCCCTAAATGACAGGTCTCTGGGACTGTGGTCTCCCCATTTGGGGCTCCTGTCTGTCTGTCCACAGCTGCATGCAGCCACCCCAGCAGTCACCAGAAATGCACCCGAAGAACACAAAAGGGCAGTGGTGATGTGGCTGAGGCAGTGGGCAGGCCCAAGCTTAGCCCACCTGTGCTACCTTGCACAGCAAGCCAGGTGGAGCTTTTGGCCCTGGAGCTCCAGCGCAATAAATATGGTCAAACTGACAAATGAGGGCCCACCCTAACCTTGGCAGGCCTGGATTAGGGAAGGAAAGAGCAGCGGAACTTGTTCCCCACAGAAGGAAAACATGTTTCCTTTTCCAGAGGCAAGAAAAACCCAGGTTGATGGACAAAAAACAAGACCAAACCAAATTTTTGTTGTGTGTGTGTGTTTTTTCTTTTTAAGTACAAAAAAAATCAAAGCATACAGGGCTCTGGCCAACTGTCACCAAGAAGCAGAGCCTGGGGCCTGCCTCCTACACCCATTCTCCCACCTGTCCCTGCCCAGCTGCCTTTAGGGTAAAGGAGACCCCTTCTTAGAGCAGCTCAGACTGTGCTCTGCAGAGCGCCAGGCATTCTGGGGGTGTCTAGCAGTGGAGGACAGTGCCCCCGCCCTGACTCCATCCAGGGAAGGTACCCGCTATCTATTTCAAACACTGCTTCCCCGAAAGACATCACTTGGAAAAAGGGAGCCTTGGCTAAAGGAGAACATGAAAAGCCACTAATTAACAAATAAGGAGGCACCCAAGCTACAGGACTGATTCCTGGATGGAAAGAGGGAAGCCGAGGCCATTTAGTAGAAGATGCCCAGGCGGGCCCCCTCCAGATCTTCTTGCCAAAGTTCAGGGCAGCCACTGAACCGCAGGCCTGAGCTCTGGGGAGGGCTTGCTTCACTGAGCTGGAAGGCGGCGCCCGGTCCCTGGTCCTCTGAGTTGGGCACCACCTCTGCACTGTGGCTCCAGCACCTCCAGGGGGTCTGAGGCTGCAGTCTCTGGCATGATGGGTGGGGCAGGAGAGATGGAGCTCCCAGCGACAGACAGGGCTCTGGAGACACAGAGAGACCCTGCAAGAGAGATGAGAGCAGCCTGGTTAGTGGGCTACTCCCTGATATCCAGAGATCTTGAATCTGGCTGGTTGCCATGGTATGGCTGGCAGCATCCGGACAGCCCTGGTGCCATGAATGCAGCAAAGCCAAGTGGTTAAGAGGACTGGCTCGGGAGACACTCTGCTAAGGCTTAAATCCCAGTTCTGCTACTCACTAGTAATGAGAACTCAGGTAGCTTCTTTTAGTCTCAGTTTTCTCACCTGTAAAATAGAGATGCTGATAATACCTACTTTCTAGGGTCATTACTGGGGCTGAATAATACATGTAAGGTGCCAAGAATGATGATGGGCACATAGAAAGTGCTCAACAAATTTTGGTTAATATGATTTTTTATGGACGATGAGTCATTCATGAGCCTCATGAATGAACGAATCTTGAAGAAAACTTGAAATCACCAGCTCTAGGCCCATCTACTCAGGAAATGCTGCCCTTACCCTGGGACTTCCTTCCCCCACTGCAGTCTTAATAGCACTTGAAGCCAGCACGCCCACCCTGCTACTTTCCACCCTCTGAGAAAGTCGGCGGGCTCCCCCTCTTTCCCATGGCTGTGAAGACTGCTTGTGGTGACTGTGGAGATGGCCTTAACTTCCCAGGGTCCCACCTCTTCTCCCACGGAGCCGGGGGTTCCTTCCATTCTCCCCTCCATTAGATACTCCTGGAGTAGATAAGCTGGGATCGAAAAAGTACGAGATTCTCTGCAGACTGGAGGCTGGGGAACACAGCAAGGACCTCCACACATACCTGGTACACTGCGGCCAGCTCCAAAGTTGCTGGGGCCGCCGTCCAGGGCACTGGTGGGTTCCGGGGCTCTGGGGACGACTGCGTCCAGGGACAGCCTTGGGGTGGCGTCCAAAGAGACGCGTCGGAGGTTGTCCCTTGGGACGAATACGGGGGCGACTGTATCTTGGGGCAGTAAGGGGGTGTTGCCCAGGGATCCGTGTCGTGGACCCCCCTCCCCAGGCGGTCGGGTGCGGCTTGGGCTCCGGGGCAGGCGGACGGGGATCCCCAGGACGCCTCGGCGAGGACGGCGGAGACCAGGCCCGGCCCTTGCCCCTGTCCTTGCCCCTGCCCTTGCCCCTGCCCTTGCCCCTGCCCTTGCCCCTGCCCCTCCGCCTGCGTCTGCGCCTCTGCGGGGCCACGGTCGGGGCACAGCGGGCAGCCCCAAGGGGACCCCGCCTCCCCGCGCTGCCTGCGCCGGCACTGCAGACTCTCCTCGCTGAGACCCAGCACGGCCGATAGGTGGCCGATGTAGCGGATGGCCAGGCGCAGCGTCTCGATCTTGGTCAGGCTCTGGCCGGCCGGCGCCAAGGAGGGAGGCAGAAAGCGGCGCAACTCGTGCAGGGCGCGGGCCAGCGTGCGCATGCGCAGTTTCTCCCGCTCGCTGGCGCTCTGCCGCTGTCCGCCCGCTGGTCCGGTGCGCGCTCGTCTGGGCGTCGTCGCGGCTGCCTCTGCGGCTCGGGAGCTGCAGCTCGGAGGCTCTGGCTGCGGGAGTCCGCGGGCGCCGTCGCAGGGGCACGAACCCGACGAATCGGAGGAGGAGGCCGGGGACGTGGAGTCCCAGTGGCCGGCCCAGCCCCAGCCCTGGGCGAAGATCCAGTGGTCGTGGCCGAGGAGGCTCTGCGGAGGAGGCGACTGGGCCATGGCCGGGCTGCAGGCTCTGGGAGGCTGGGTTGGCCACCTCCAGGCCTGAGCTTTTATGTTGACCAAAGGTGCGAGGTGGCCCCCCGCCAGGTTGCAGAGAGGTGTCAAAACCCACAGAGCCCAGGGAAAGTCTGGGCAGGGGGCCCCTGGGAAAGCGGGCCCATTTGCGGAGGTGTGGATTCTGACTCCTTGGGGGCTCTAAATGGAGGCCCCTGCAGCCCGGGAAGTATGGGAGGGACAATTCGCATCTGGATGGAGCTGCTAAGCTTCTCACCACGCTCCCACCCACGCCCCTGCCCCGTCCACTGCTCACGGTGAGTGCCCGGGAGCCCAACAGTGGCGGGTAGTGCCATGGTCTGTGGGTGCCTCAGGGACCCCGTGAGGAGTGGGTGCCTCTCTCATCACCAACCTCCCGGAGGTCTGTGCCCAGGACGCGGTGCCTACTGTTGTATTAAATAAGGCATCAAGACAAGCCCGGAGGGCCCTGCCCATGGTGGCTGAGGAAGAAGTGCAGGTGGGCCCTTCTGGGGTCCCCAAAATCCACAGTTTCTGATTTGTTGAGTGACACCAAGAAAGGCATCTCACTGCCCATGGTCTGTATCTACTCTTGAGAAATGGAATAGATTAGGTTGGGGAAGAGGAGTTGGGTACCCTAGGTGATGAAAACCGGCGAAAATGGGTCCCCAAGCCGGCCTCTTTATTGGCTGTCACCTTGGTTAAGTTATTTAGCTCCTCTGAGCCTCAGATTCCCTCATCGGTACCAATAGTGATACAAAATACCTATGCCTAGGATGGTTCCTGGACTAAGTACAGCGATCCCTGTAAAGCACTTAGGCCCTGGCAAGTGAGCTGAAGGTTTGCCATGATCATTTTATAAAGAAGGTACTGGCCAGGCGCGGTGGCTGATGCCTGTAATCCCACCACTTTGGGAGGCCGAGGTGGGTGGATCATCTGAGGTCATAAGTTCGAGACCAGCCTGGCCAACATGCTGAAACCCTGTCTCTACTAAAAATACAAAAACCAGCCGAGTGTGGTGGCAGGCACCTGTAATCCCAGCTACTCGGGAGGCTGAGGCAGGAGAATCGCTTGAACCCGGGAGGCGGAGGTTGCAGTGAGCTGAGATCGTGCCACTGCACTCCAGCCTGGGTGAGTGCGAGACTCTGTCTCAAAAATAAATAAATAAATAAATAAATAAATAAATAAAATAAAAGGAAAGTACTTAGATTTCAAGGCACTAATGGGCTTTATTCATTTAATTCATATTTATTTATTTATTCTCTTTTTTTTGTTTTTGAAACAGACTTGGTCTATCGTCCAGGCTGGAGTGCAGTGGCACCATCTCAGCTCACCGCAACCTCTGCCTCCTGGGTTCAAGTGATTCTTCTGCCTCAGCCTCTCAAGTAGCTGGGACTACAGGTATGCACCATCACGTCTGGCTAATTTTTGTATTTTTAGTAGAGACTGGTTTTTGCCATGTTAGCCAGGCTGGTCTTAAACTCCTGACCTCCAGTGATCCACCCGCCTTGGCCTCCCAAAGTGCTGGGATTATAGGCGTCAGCCACTGCGCCTGGCCGAATTCATATTTAGCAACCAGTAAATGTCGAGCACACAGGGTGAATGAGCTAGTCATGGTCTCTGCTCTAATGAGATTTCAGTCTTGTGGGAAAGAAAAGTGAACAGGCCATTGTATGACAGTAGCTGTATGCCCTTAGGCAGAGCCCTTAACCTGTTTGAGCTTGACCTTCTGCTCAGTAAAACAGGAATAATGATAGTATCTACATGGGACTGTGTAAAGGATAGTTGAGATAGTAAAATTTATAAAGTAAATGATCTTCTCAGCAACAATTACAGTTTAAAGGAGATTGTCAATGTCCTGTGTGGTCTTGGGGAAAGGGCTGAGTCCTGAGGCTAAGAGTCAAAAGAAGACCAGGGACATTAGGGTTCTGGCCACAGAGGTGAAGAAGTCATAGCTGGGCCTTGAACCATGCGTAGGATTTGAGGAGGGAGAGAGGCAGGTGCCGTGCTTTCCGGATGGGAACTGCATAAGCAAAGACCTGGCCTTGGGACCTTCCAAGATGCCTTAGGAGCAGGGCACTGGGGTGGTGATGTGGAAGGCCAGAGCACACCTGGGCTGGGGCCAGGTTAAGGAGTTGGTTTTGGGAGCCATAGGGACTTTTGAGCGGAAGAGTGATACAATTTTAAAAATCATTAGCTAATAACTAACTAAAGATCAACATGACAGTGGTGTTCAAGAAGAGATTAACCTGCAGCAGCCTGAAGTAGCAAATGGCTTTGTAATTATTTAATCATTATTATCATTTTTTGTGGAGTTGGGTTTTACCCAGGCTGGTCTTGAACTCCTGGGCTCAAGTGATTTGCCCTCCTCAGCCTCCCAAAGTGCTGGGATTACAGGCATGAGCCACCAGGCCCAGCTGCCTTGTAATATTTTTGTGGCTGATTTTATTTTATTTTATTTTATTATTTGTTTTATTTTTGAGACAGGGTCTGTCGCCCAGGTTGGAGTGCAGTGGCAGCTCACTGCAACCTCCGCCTCCCAGGCTCAAGGAATCCTCCTGCTTCAGCCTCCTGAGTAGCTGGGACCACAGGTGCACGCCACCATGCCTGGCTAATTTTTGTATTTTTAGTAGAGATGGGGTTTCGCCATGTTGGCTAGGCTGGTCTCGAACTCCTGGCCTCAAGTGATCGCCTGCCTCAGCCTCCCATCACGCCACTGTGCCCAGGCTTCATTTAGTTTAATTTTAGAGACAGGGTCTCACTCTGTTGCCCAGGCTGGAGTGCAGTGATGCAATCATGGCTCACTGTACCCTAAAACGGTGTTCAGGTGATCCTCCTGCCTCAGCCTCTCAAGTAGCTGGGACTACAGGCGCATACCACTATGACTGGCTAATCTTTTTTTTGTTTCTTTTTTTTTGAGGGAGGGCGTGGCTATTTTCAAAAATTAACTTTTAATTACACAAATTATGTAACTACTACCTTTCACTGTGAGAAATGGAAACATTTCAGATAAAGTTGGAGTCTCTTTAACCAACCCCATAAACCCCCAAAAGGTAACAGCTGTTATTAGGCTGTGTGTGTAATTCCAGACCTGGCCAGTGGGTTAACATAAACATATGTATCCTTAGCAAACACACAGTAACCCTCCAGTTACATTATGTACATTGTTATGTGTAAATGTCAGCTTGTAATTTGTTTTTCTTCTTTTCTTTTTCTTTTTTTTTTTCATTCAACAGCATGTTTCAGAGCATTCCATGTCAGGACATATTTTGCTGACTCACCCTTTAAAAAAATAATGGATCAAATTTTTAGTGGGGATAATCCCAGCACTTTGGAAGGCTGAGGTGAGAGGATTGCTTGAGCCCAGGAGTTCAAGACCAGCCTGGGCAACATAGTCAGACCCCGCATCTAAGAAAAAAAAAAATTAGCCAGGCATGGTGGTGTGGGCCCTGTAGTCCCAGCTACTTGGGAGGCTGAGGCAGGAGGATCCCCTGAACCCAGGAGTTTGAGGTTGCAGTGAGCTATGATCGTACCACTGTGCTCCAGTCTGGCCACAGAGCAACACCCTGTCTCAAAAAAAAAAAAAAAAAAAAAAAAAGTACTGCCTGCGAATACAGATTTAACCAAAACCTTGGTTATAGTTGATCTAAATGTTTTAAATGTTTATCTCTTTAAATAATTTTTTTCTTTAGACAGGGTTTCACTCTGTCACCCAGGCTGGAGTGCAGTGGGGCAGTCACGGCTCACTGCAGCCACCACCTCCCGGGCTCAGGTAATCTTCCCACCTCAGCCTCCGGAGTAGCTGGGACTACAGATGTGCACCATCACGCCAGCTAAAATTTGTACTTTTTGTAGAGACGGAGTTTCACCATGTTGCCTAGGCAGGTCTCATACTGCTGGGCTCAAGCAATCCACTCTCCTCGGCCTCCCAAAGTGCTGGGATTACAGGTATGAGTCACTGTACGCAGCCCATGTAAATAATTTTAACTTTGGAAAAAAGGTAAAATGGCAGGAGGTACAGATACACCTTCAATAATGAAATTATGTCACTTTTTCTCCTCAGAATTTATTTTGAAATATATTGGAGAAAATATGCCCAAGTCACTGCTCTAACGTTATGATGAAGTAACACTTGGCGTTGAATAACTCTGGGCAGACAACTATCGTTTAGTTTATTCTAGCTGCTATGAATAAAGAAGAGAAAATTTTAATTGGCCCATAACATGAAAAGAAGGTGGGATAGATTTCAAACAGGCTTTCTTTGGAGAGAAGCAGTCAGTTATGGAACATTTCATGGCTTAAAAGGGTTTAAACCAAAATTTAAAAAAAAAAACAACAAAAAACAACTATTTCCTAAGGGGAAATAAGGGACAACTTGTAAAACATTCACCCCTAGACTTTTTGGGTTGAAATAATGGCACATGTAGTGTAGGTACATCATTTATTGGTCCGAGGCCACACAACAATATAAAGCTCTGGACATACTGTCTATCAGGGAACTTGCATGTATGCATTCAACAGTTATAAACAAAATTCATCAGGCTTCATAGATATGTCTTGATCTAGGTGCTGCATTTCAGATAGAGCAGGTGCTGTTTCTATTGGTGTTTCTTTATTATTTATTTATTTTTTTTGAGATGAAGTTTCTCTCTTGTTGCCCAGGCTGGAGTGCAATGGCATGATCTCAGCGCACTGCAACCTCCGCCTCCTAGGTTCAAGCGATTTCTCCTGCCTCAGCTTCCCAAGTACGTGGGATTACAGATGCCTGCCACCACACCTGGCTAATTTTTTGTATTTTTAGTAGAGACAGGGTTTCACCATGTTGGCCAGGCTGGTTTTGAACTCCTGACCTCAGGTGATCCACCTGCCTCGGCCTCCCAAAGTGCTAGGTTTACAGGTGTGAGCCACCACGTCTGGCTTCTATTGATGTTTCTGACTCACACCTTTATTTTTATTTATTTATTTATTTTTTGAGACACTCTCTCTGTTTTGTCCAGGCTGGAGTACAGTGGTGTGATCTCAGCTCACTATAACCTCCGCCTCCCAGGTTCAAGCGATTCTTGTGCCTCAGCCTTCCAAGTAGCTGGGACTACAGGCATGTGCCACCATGCCCGGCTAATTTTTGTATTTTTAGTAGAGACAGGGTTTCACCATGTTGGCCAGACTGGACTCGAACTCCTGACATCATGCAATCTGCCTGCCTTGGCCTCCCAAAGTGCTGGGATTACAGGCATGACTCATGCCTTTTAACTGCTATATGGTAGTCCATGGCATGCACAGCCACTTACTGATGCACCTTTATTGTATTTTTAGTTTTTGCCCAGCAGTGCTGCTTTGTGCATAAACAGCTAGGAATACATTGGTGGATGGTCTTGTGATCTCCAGGAAGCTTCTGAATATCCAGAATTATTTCCCCCCAACCTCCTTAGAGCCAGCCTGAGGGATTTCTTGTGGAGGGATTTGGTATATAATGGGATTCCACCACAGGCACAGAGCCCTGCACATGGTACATACATCCTTTCCTCTCGGAGATTGCCTGGTCTCCTTCTACCTTGGTTTGAGCTAGCCTGGAGCCTAGACCCTAGGCTGACTGTGGGTTGTACAGTGTAAGTTCTGGAAGGTGGGGCCCTGGGCCTGGTTTGTTGTGGCCCCTGGCTCTTCCCTGTACTCCTCAGCTAGGCTCTGGAAGCACAAGGGCACTTTATCTGCTAGCCTCACTCACCAGGAGGGAACCCCAAGTGGATCCCCCAACTGGGCCTCCACTTAGCACAGGGAGGCAGTGCAGCTTAGTGGTCAGGTGTCTGGGCTGCAGAGTGAGACAGGCCTGGTTTCTTACCAGCTGGGAGAACTTGGGCAACTTACTCAATCTCAGTTTTCCCATCTATAAGTGGGTATTCTGATCTCCAGGATAACTGAAGTAAAATAAGATAATGCATGTGATAACATTTAGAACAGGGCCGATGTTATGCTTACAGCAAGTTCAGGAACAGCAGAAAGAAGTGATTAAAGTAATAGGTTGGATTGTGAGTAAGGGGAATGATATCTTCAGCCTTGGTCCCAGAAGGAAGTGATTCCTTGCTTTCTGGGAACTGCTCCCACACCAGACCAGGGCATCCTGCCCTCCCCACCTCTCCATATCCAGCCTTTCTCTTCTGTTGGGCCCTGGCAGGGATGTCTGTCCAACTTGCCTACAGCCCTGGGGCCCTTAAGGGGTCCACTTCTGGATGGGTGTGGGGCCACGTATTTACTCTGTGCTGGAACCTGCCCTAGGTGCCGAGCAAACAAGCCAGGTTTGGATCCTACCCTGCAGCCCCTTTTCAGTGTTTCCACCCTTCATTTGGTTCCCCTGTTAAAAAGAGGGCCTGTGGCTGTGTGCCGTTGGGTAAGGTGATTACATTCTGGGCTTCAGTGTGCTAGTAGCACCAGATTCACATCTTCCTTTCTGTGATAGGAATGGTGGCTAGATCAGGGAAACGTGGTCAGAAGAATGTATTTGGGTTTCACAAGTGTGGCAGACACTGCTGGTTGCCCACACAGCCTTTATTTGCCTTTTTCTTTTAGTAATCTTGTGTTGTGCATGGTGATACACCCTGCTAAAAAAAACAAAAAAAGCCCCTACATTTGCCAGCTTCTTTTATAGATGGAATGGCCAATGAGATATTAGTGGAAGTCACTGGCTGGAGCTTCTTTAGCACTGAGAAGTACACTCCTGTGGCTCTGCCCCCTTATATTTTCTTCATTACCTGGAAAACATATGATGGCTGGAGTTTCAGCAACTCCACTGTGACTCTGAAGCAGTCTCAAAGACAGAAATCACACATTAAGGATGGTAGAGCAGAGAGAAGCCTGCGGCATTGATGAGAACGTGGACATGCCACACTGGCCCTGGACTGTCCACCCCTGAATTTCTTTAATGTGAAAGAAAAATAGGCCAGGTGCCGTGGCTTATGCCTGTAATCCCAGCACTTTGGGAGGCCGAGGTGGGAAGATCACTTGAGCCCAAGATTTCAAGACCAGCCTGGGGAACACAGGGAGACCTATGTCTCTACAAAAACAATGAAACAAAAAGATGGGCAATGGTGTCACATGCCTGTGGTCCCAGCTACTCGGGAGGCTGAGGCGAGAGGATTGCTTGAGCCCAAGAGGTTGAGGCTGCCGTGAACTATGATCATGCCACTATGATCTAGCCTGGGCGACAGAATGAGACCCTGTCTCAAAAAAAAAAAAAAGAAAAGAAAAAAAGAAAAGAAAAGAAAAAGAAAAATCACCATCTTGTTTAGGTCAGTGTCATTTTAGGAGGTACTATGAGCAACGAAACACAATTCCTACCCACATAATAGGGAAGTTCCCAGAGTTTCCTTATCACCAAGTGGGGCCATGTGAGCTGGATGACGGTTCAGTTAAGTGAATTCACAACAGATTCAGGGCTCCCACAAATGAATGAGCGGATGTTCACTGGGAGGAAGGTCTCTAGTGAGGGGCCACAGGCACTGTTCCCAGCCTTTCCCTGGGCAGTATTATGATCTTGAATGAAGATATGAACTGATCTAATGTGGGGTAAGACCCAAACCCAAAAGTGACTTGGGAAACAGCCAGTATCTAAATAAATCCTGACAGGCTGGAACAACCCATCAGACCTGATCAAATAGAACGAGCAGGTCCCCTGTACCCTTCTCCAAGTTCACGTCAGGAGGCATCCTGTAAAATCAGCACATGTGGGAGGGCATGGTGGTCATTGCCTTCAAAGTATGAGGGGCATAAAAGTAAATGTGATCCAAGCTGCATGCAAATTCACAAGAAGCAGGCCAGGCGCGGTGGCTCACGCCTGTGATCCCAGCCCTTTGGGAGGCCGAGGCAGGTGGATCACTTGAGGCCAGGAGTTTGAGACCAGCCTGGCCAACATGGCGAAACCCCATCTCTATTAAAAATACAAAAAAGCTAGCCAGGCACGATGATGCGCACCTGTAGTCCCAGCTACTCGGGAGGCTGAGGCAGGATAATCCCTTGGACCCAGGAGGCAGAGGTTGCAGTGAGCTGAGATCGCGCCACTGCTCTCCAGCCTGGGCAGCTGAGCAAGACTGTCTCAAAAAAAAAAAAAAAATCACAAGAAGCAGGGGTGGGGACGGGGGGGGGGGGTCTTCAACTGAGGGGGGGTCTTCAACTGAGGAGTGATGGTGATGGTTCCTTATTCTCCAGACAGGATGGGCCCTACCTAAAGTAAGTGGTAAGAACTGGAGGCCACTGTTCATGAGGGATGGGGACAAATCCCAGCTTAGGGAGGTTGGTGAGAGGGCTTGAAGCCAGGTCACCAGTGAAATAGCTGGAGGACCTGGGAGCATTGAGTACAAAAAGAAAAAAGTGGAGGGGACGTGACGGTTGTCTGCAGAGGCACGGACCCAGGGGAACACTCCAGAGAGAGTCTGAAGAACTTTCTAAGTCAGAGGCTCTGTCTTGTAGGGGAAGGAGTGGCCTGTTCCTGGAGCTAATCAAGAAAAGGTCAGATGACAACACGTTAGGCACGTGCAGGAGCTGGAGCAGATGGCTGCTGCGGCCTCTGCCAAGCTCTGTAAAACAGGCGGTTGGACCTGATGACCACTGATGTTGTTTCAGAGCTCAGGCCAACAACTAGGGAGAGAACAGGAGCTGCTGCTTCAGGACTCCTGGTAATCCCAGGGCAGGAACACAGGGGAGTCCTCAGGGTGTCCTGAGTAGGGGGAGCACAGAGGGAGGCCTCCCAAGTGCCCAGGCTCAGGCCACCTGCACACCTACTCTTGTCGGTGCCTGAAGCTCAGTGGCTCGGCTAGGCCTGCTCTCAGGGTTGGAAGCACAAAGCTGCCATCATCTTGTGCAGGCCTTGCCTGTGTGGCATGGGTCAGGTTGGCCCTGAGGCAGGTAATGCCAGTCTGTATTCCTTCTAGACAGTGAGGAAACTTGAGACCTCCATCCCACCACCCCCTTATGGGCCTCCCAGCACTTCCTCCCCAACCAGCAGTGGGGTGGGGAGGGCAGAGGCCTCAGGTTGGCCCCCCAAGATGTGCTCATTCGGCCCTGGCCCTGTTACAGGGTGAGAGAGGGCAATGCCCTTGGTCCAGCCCGCCTTTGGTGGCTTAGCACAGGCCCCTACAGCCACCTGGCTGCCCACAGCCCTGCACACAGGAGCTCTGCACCTGCTCTTTCTCCCTGGGTAGGTAGTGCAGGGCCCTGGGAGCAGGTCCAAGGCCCTGGAGCCAGGTTAAAGTCTGGCCCTGACCCACAGGTCTCCTCTCCTTTCCTTCCCCTTGGATCCCTTCCAGGCCCCAGGGGGTGAGCAGGCTGTGGGAATGTGGAAGGGAATTGGGGGTGCTGGGCCCTGAGGGAGCTGCAGGGCCGTGTGTTATTCTCATTACCAGTGAGGCAGAGAGGGCCAGCCCAGCCTCCCCCCCCCCCCCCCCGGGCCACTGTGGCTACCTTCACACCTTCTGGCTGCCTGTTGACACAAAGGCCGCCTCCCTCAGGGCAGAAGGTGTTGACTTGGGAACCAGGGTAAGCAGGAGCCTCCAAAACAGCCCAGCAGCAGGTCCCCTCAGAAGCCCCAAAAAGTGCTTCTGGGGTGGGGGGTGGGAGGCTGCAGGTCCCAGCCCCAGGAGGCCAGGGTAAGGCCAGGGCCTATGTTCCTGGGCTAGGGATGGAAGGAGTGTGGGAGGACTCGGGTCTGGATGGACCGCTCACTTGGGGAGCCCAAGTCAGCATCCGCTGGCCCCAGGGGCTGGTACATGGGCATAGCCATGGAGGCCCTGCCAAGCAGAGCACCTCACTGGGAGGTGTCACTGGGAGGCCCAGAGACTGACAGCCACTGGGGCAAGGTCACAGAGCAGCCACTGGAACTGCCACTCGCCCCGACTGCGTGTCAGGCCAACCTCGTCTTCTGAGCCCTTTCCACAGACAAGCCGAGTCTGTGCCTGCTGAGCCTGCTCTGCTCAAACCCTGTGCCCTGCACCCTGCGGCTTTCCCCTGGCTTAGCTCAGGAAACGGTCCCCAGAGAGGTCACATCACTTGCTGAAGGTCCCTGGAGCCAGGACTCCAGCCCACTGGTATCTGGCTTTGAGTCAAAGACTGTGCATAACACCAGTGGGAACACTGCCTGGCTGGGACTAAGCCTCCAGGAGGACGAGTTGCCCGCTTGGGAGTGGAAGGAGAAGGACTGACAAGTTGGCACTGAGTCCGGTGGTGGCCTGGTATGCAGGGTGCCTGTGGAAGACAGGGAGGTGCTCCCTGCTGGGGCCATCAGGGCAGATTCTGGGGGGAAGGAAAGGACCTGAGATTGTGGATTTTCTCCAAGTGATGGCGGGTGGGTGTTCCTGGCAGAGGGAAAGGTGTGAGCCCAAGGCTGGAAACAGGGATGCCCAGGGCGAGCTTGCTGGCAGTGCCCAGTGGGCTGGTGCCTCAGGCTGGCAGGGATAAGCAGGAGATGATGTGGACAAGCAGGTGGGAACTGGACGGGGTGGGGAGGTCCTGCTGAGTGAGGAGTTCAGACTCAGGGAGGCAGTGAGATCCACACGAGGTTTGAGGAAAGAGAGAGGTTGGAAGGCAAAGATCCTGAGGCAGGAAACTGGTCCAGAGGCTGCGCTCATCTCAGGGCAAGGGCTGATTGCAGCCTGGCAGGGGCCTGGGAGTGGGCCCAGCCACCACTGGAGAGAATGTGGAAAAGGGGGAAGGACTGGCTGCTGTTGGCTGGGGAAGTAAAGGAGGGGCTGGGAGCCACAGGCATGGGGAGCTGCCCAACAGAGCTCACTCTCTGCTCTTCCTCCAAGAAGGCTGAGCCAGGGAGTCCCAGGACTGACTACCTGGTCCAGTTCCTGGGACAGCAAGGCCCATGGAGGCAGCTCAGGCCTAGGGCCAACAGTGCCTGGGGTCAGCTCCCCATCTAAGCCTCAGTCTCCTCATCTGAAATGGATGTCCTTGCTGGGAGGATTAGATGGAGGACCACATGTTAGGCACCTGGGACTCCACAAGTCCTGCCTGCCTGCCTGCCCTGCTGGAGAGGACCACCTCAGGCCCTGCAGCTCTTGGGAGGACAAAGGGCAGTGCCCATTCCAGGGGCTGCAGGCTCTGGGAAGGAAGACCCAGCCTCCCAGGACTTGTCTCCAGGCTTGGGCTTATCCATTGGAGTGTGAACAAGATGGATAGGGGGGCAGGGGGGTTCAAAGTGTTTTCTCCTCCCCTCCCCTCCCCTCCCCTCTTCTCCCCTCCCCTCCCCTCCCCTCCCCTCTTCTCCCTTCCCCTCCCCTCTTCTCCCTTCCCCTCCCCTCTTCTCCCCTCCCCTCCCCTCTTCTCCCCTCCCCTCTTTTCCCCTCCCCTCCCCTCCCCTCTTCTCCCCTCCCCTCCCCTCTTCTCCCCTCCCCTCCCCTCTTCTCCCCTCCCCTCCCCTCTTCTCCCCTCCCCTCTTCTCCCCTCCCCTCTTCTCCCCTCCCCTCTTCTCCCCTCCCCTCCCCTCTTCTCCCCTCCCCTCCCCTCTTCTCCCCTCCCCTCCCCTCCCCTCTTCTCCCCTCCCCTCCCCTCTTCTCCCTTCCCCTCCCCTCCCCTCCCCTCTTCTCCCCTCCCCTCCCCTCTTCTCCCCTCCCCTCCCCTCCCCTCTTCTCCCCTCCCCTCCCCTCTTCTCCCCTCCCCTCTTCTACCCTCCCCTCCCCTCTTCTCCCCTCCCCTCTTCTCCCCTCCCCTCCCCTCCCCTCTTCTCCCCTCCCCTCTTCTCCCCTCCCCTCCCCTCCCCTCTTCTCCCTTCCCCTCCCCTCTCCTCTCCTCTTTCCTTTTTCTCTCCTTTCTCTCCTTCCTTCTTCCTCCTTCTCCCTTCCCTTTCCTCTTCCCCTTCCTCTTCCCCTTCCCTTCCTTTTCTTTCCTTTCCTTCTTTTTTTTCACCAAAGCAACACATCCTCATTACAGAAAAGGGAGAGAATATACACATACAAAAAGAAGGGAATTTAAAAGGCCCCCAGTTCCATCAACTCAGAGAGAAGCACTTTGGCCCATGTCACTGCATCTTAACCTTTTTTAGGCCTCTCTACCAGCACAGGAACATAGAGATAGAGGCATTGAGAGGCAGCATGTCACTTTCTGGGGTTGTTTTTCTGTTTTTTGAAGCTTCTAACATATATATTTTTTTCTCTTTTTTTTTTTGAGACGGAGTCTCACTGCTCTGTCACCCAGGCTGGAGTGCAGTGGCGCAATCTCTGCAAGCTCTGCCTCCCAGGTTCACGCCATTCTCCTGCCTCAGCCTCCCGAGTAGCTGGGACTACAGGTGCCCCCCACCACACCTGGCTAATTTTCTGTATTTTTAGTAGAGACAAGGTTTCACCGTGTTAGCCAGGATAGTCTCGATCTCCTGACCTCATGATCCACCTGCCTCGGCCTCCCAAAGTGCTAGGATTACAGGCGTAATCCCAGGCCCACGCCTGGCCTATTTTTCTCTTTTTTTTTTTTTAAACAGCTTTTTTGAGATAGAATTACATACCATACAATTTGGCCGGGCGTGGTGGCTCATGCCTGTAATCCCAGCACTTTGGAAGGCCAAGGTGGATTACTTGAGTTCAGGAGTTCGAGACCATCCTAGGCAACATGGCGAGACCTTGTCTCTACAAAAAAAAGCAAAACTTAGCCAGGTGTGGTGACGCACGCCTGTGGTCCCAGCTACTGGGGTGGCTGAGGTGGGAGGATCGCTTGAGCTTGGGAGGGTAAGGCAGCAGTGAGCCATGACTGCGCCACTGCACTCCAGCCTGGGTGACAGAGCCAGATCCTGTCTCAATAAATAAATAAAGTGTACGATTCAAGGTTTTTGTATATTACATTTTAATTATTTAAAAATTGTAATATTCACCTGAGGTTAGGAGTTCAAGACCAGCCTGGCCAACATGGCGAAACCCTGTCTCTACTAAAAATACAAAAATTAGCCAGGTGTGGTGATGCATGCCTGTGATTCCAGTTACTCAGGAGGCTGAGGCAGGAGAATCGCATGAACCTGGAAGGCAGAGGTTTTGCCATGAGCCAAGATTGCGCCACTGCACTCCTGCCTGGGCAACAGAGTGAGACTCCATCTCAAAAAAAAAAAAAAAAAGTAATATATATAACATAAATTTGCCATCTCTGCCATTTTAAAGTTTGCAATTCGGTGGCATTAATTACATTCACAGTGTTGTGCAACTATGACCACTTCTATTTTTAAAATGTTTTATCACCTTAAATGGAAACTCTGTAACTCTTAAGCAATAACACTCCATCATTCCCCACTTCATTCCTTGGTAACCTCTTACCGGCTTCTGTCTCTGAATTTGCCTGTACTTGGTACCTCATATAAGTGGAATCATGCAATCTTTGTCCTCTGGTGTCTGGCTTCTTTCACTTAGCATAATGGTTTTCCAGTGCATCCACATTGTAGCATGTATCAGTACTTCACTCCCTTTTATGGTTGAATGATATTCCATTGTGTGGATAGACCATATTATGTTTATCCATTCATCCTTCAATGAACATTTGGGTCGTTTCGACCTTTTGACTACTGTAACTAGAGCTATGCATTGGTGTACAAATATCTGTTCTAGTCCCTGCTTTCAATTTCTCTGGGTATATAGTGTGCTGTTTCATGACCAGCTTTTCTCACTGATATATCGAGAACATTCTCCATACCAGTAGATGTACTTCTGCAACCAGATTTTTAAGGCATGCTCTGTACTCCACTGGTGACGTGGTGGTGACAGTTTAGTTAACAAAATATGTATTCTGAGATCCCTTAATAAAGTTTTCCACATAAGTACATCCTTATGCCTATATTTTAAATTTTATTTCTATTTTTATTTATTTATTTATTTATTTTTTTATTTTTTTTTTATTTTTTTAATTTTTTTTATTTTTTATTTTTTATTTTTTATTGATCATTCTTGGGTGTTTCTCGCAGAGGGGTATTTGGCAGGGTCACAGGACAATAGTGGAGGGAAGGTCAGCAGATAAACAAGTGAACAAAGTTCTCTGGTTTTCCTAGGCAGAGGGCCCTGCGGCCTTCCGCAGTGTTTGTGTCCCTGGGTACTTGAGATTAGGGAGTGGTGATGACTCTTAACGAACATGCTGCCTTCAAGCATCTGTTTAACAAAGCACATCTTGCACCGCCCTTAATCCATTCAACCCTGAGTGGATACAGCACATGTTTCAGAGAGCACAGGGTTGGGGGTAAGGTCACAGATCAACAGGATCCCAAGGCAGAAGAATTTTTCTTAGTACAGAACAAAATGAAAAGTCTCCCATGTCTACCTCTTTCTACACAGACACGGCAACCATCCGATTTCTCAATCTTTTCCCCACCTTTCCCCCCTTTCTATTCCACAAAACCGCCATTGTCTTCATGGCCCGTTCTCAATGAGCTGTTGAGTACACCTCCCAGATGGGGTGGTGGCCGGGCAGAGGAGCTCCTCACTTCCCAGTAGGGGTGGCCGGGCAGAAGCGCCCCTCACCTCCCGGACGGGGCGGCTGGCCGGGCGGGGGGCTGACCCCCCCACCTCCCTCCCGGAGGGGGCGGCTGGCCGGGCGGGGGGCTGACCCCCCACCTCCCTCCCGGACGGGGCGGCTGGCCGGGCAGAGGAGCTCCTCACTTCCCAGTAGGGGCGGCCGGGCAGAGGCGCCCCTCACTTCCCCGACGGGGCGGCTGGCCCGGCGGGGGGCTGACCCCCCCCACCTCCCTTCCGGACGGGGCGGCTGGCCGGGCAGAGGGGCTCCTCACTTCCCGGTAGGGGCGGCCGGGCAGAGGCGCCCCTCACCTCCCGGACAGGGCAGCTGGCCGGGCAGGGGGCTGATCCCCCCACCTCCCTCCCGGACGGGGCGGCTGGCCGGGCGGGGGGCTGACCCCCCCACCTCCCTCCCGGACGGGGCGGCTGGCCGGGTGGGGGGCTGACCCCCCACCTCCCTCCCGGACGGGGCGGCTGGCCGGGCGGGGGACTGACCCCCCCACCTCCCTCCCGGATGGGGCGGCTGGCCGGGCAGAGGGGCTCCTCACTTCCCAGTAGGGGTGGCCGGGCAGAGGTGCCCCTCACCTCCCGGACGGGGCGGCTGGCCGGGCGGGGGGCTGACCCCCCCACCTCCCTCCCGGACGGGGCGGCTGGCCGGGCGGGGGGCTGACCCCCCCACCTCCCTCCCAGACAGAGCGGCTGGCCGGGCAGAGGGGCTCCTCACTTCCCAGTAGGGGTGGCTGGGCAGAGGCGCCCCCCACCTCCCGGACAGGGTGGCTGGCCGGGCGGGGGGCTGATCCCCCCACCTCCCTCCTGGATGGGGCGGCTGGCCAGGCGGGGGGCTGATCCCCCCACCTCCCTCCCGGACGGGGCGGCTGGCTGGGCGGGGGGCTGACCCCCCCACCTCCCTCCCGGATGGGGCAGCTGGCCGGGCAGAGGGGCTCCTCACTTCCCAGTAGGGGCGGCCGGGCAGAGGCACCCCTCACCTTCCGGATGGGGCGGCTGGCCAGGCGGGGGGCTGACCCCCCCCACCTCCCTCCCGGACGGGGCGGCTGGCCGGGCAGAGGGGCTCCTCACTTCTTGGTAGGGGCGGCCGGGCAGAGGCGCCCCTCACCTCCCGGACGGGGCGGCTGGCCGGGCAGGGGGCTGACCCCCCCACCTCCCTCCCGGACGGAGCGGCTGGCCGGGCAGAGGGGCTCCTCACTTCCCAGTAGGGGCAGCCGGGCAGAGGCGCCCCTCACCTCCCGGACAGGGCGGCTGGCCGGGCGGGGGGCTGACCCCCCCACCTCCCTCCCGGATGAGGAGGGAGGACGCTCCTCACTTCTCAGACGGGGTAGCTGCCGGGCGGAGGGGCTCCTCACTTCTCAGACGGGGCGGTTGCCAGGCAGAGGGTCTCCTCACTTCTCAGACGGGGCGGCCGGGCAGAGACGCTCCTCACATCCCGGACGGGGCGGCAGGGCAGAGGTGCTCCCCACATCTCAGACGATGGGCGGCCGGGCAGAGACGCTCCTCACTTCCCAGATGTGATGGCGGCCAGGAAGAGGCGCTCCTCACTTCCTAGATGGGATGGCGGCCGGGCAGAGACGCTCCTCACTTTCCAGACTGGGCAGCCAGGCAGAGGGGCTCCTCACGTCCCAGACGATGGGCGGTCAGGCGGAGACGCTCCTCACTTCCCAGACGGGGTGGCTGCCAGGCAGAGGCTGCAATCTCGGCACTTAGGGAGGCCAAGGCAGGCGGCTGGGAGGTGGTTGTAGTGAGCCGAGTTCACGCCACTGCACTCCAGCCTGGGCGCCATTGAGCACTCCAGATTTTTTTCTTGATTCTTACTGCTTAACTGCTGTCCAAAAGAATAGGATTATGGTGTCATCGAAATTATATAAAAATGAATTTTGAGGTTTTTTTTTTTTTTGACAGAGTCTCTCTCTGTCACCCAGACTGGAGTGCAGTGGCGTGATCTCGGCTCACTGCCTATTTATTTATTTTTTAAGACTGGGTCTTGCTATGTTACATTGCCCAGGCTGGTCTCGAACTACTGGGCTCAAAGCTGTCCTCCTGCCTCAGCCTCCCTAGTGCTGAGACTACAGTAATGTACCACCGTGCCCAGCAATAAAATTTAATTTAATTTAATTTAATTTTTATTATTTATTAATTTTTGAGACGGGGTCTCACTCTGTCATCCAGGCTGGAGTGCAGTGGTGTAATCTCAGCTCACTGCAGCCTTGCCCTCCCAGGCTCAAGGTATTCTCCCACCTCAGCCTCCCAAGTATCTGGGACTACAGGTGCACACCACCACACCCAGCTAATTTTTTTTAAAAAAAGTTTTTTTGTAGAGATGGGGTTTCACCATGTTGCCCAGGCTGGTCTCAAACTCCTGGGCTCAAGCAATCCATTCGCCTCCACCTCCCAAAGTGCTGGGATTACAGGTATGCACCACTGCGCCTGGCCAAAACTTATTTCTATTTTTTTAACTTTTTAAAAGAATGTTTGTTTTTTCAGATGGAGTCTCACTCTATTGCCCAGGCTGGACTACAGTGGCATGATCTCGGCTTACTGCAACCTTCACCTCTTGGGTTCAAGCAATTCTGCCTCAGCCTCCCAAGTAGCTGGGATTACAGGCATGCACCACCACACCTGGCTAATTTTTGTATTTTTAGTAGAGATGGAGTTTCACCATGTTGGCCAGGCTGGTCTCAAACTCCTGACCTCAAGTGATCTGCCTCGGATCCTCGGCCTCCCAAAGTGCTGGGATTACAGGCGTGAGCCACCATGCCCAGCCTTTTTAATTTTAAATAATAAAAAAAAATAAGAAGAAAGAAACCTAAACGATTCGGTATTCCCAGGCTGTCTCCCATCCTAGTACTTAGCTTCTGAGATAAGACAAGATTGGGCGCGTTCAGGGTGGTATGGCTGTACACCAGAACTTATTTTTAAATTGCACATGTAATACATGAATGTAGTCTTCTTGTGAAAAATGTAAACACTGAAGACAAAATTCAAGCTTGACCAGCCCCCAGAACTCAGACCTGCCCCCACCCACACTCCAAACAAGTCCTGGTATGTTTTTCTATATTTGGTGTGTACCCAAGGCCTCTGTCTATGTACATATACACATATATACGATAGACCCTTACAGAATACGTGGTATCATACTATGACTTTCTGTGTAGAGGGGCTGTTTTTCAAATTTCATTTTCTTTTGCCTTTGCTTATATCAGTGGTGCCATACTGAATGAAATTTCTGCACCTTGATTTGGCACTAAGCAGTCTGTCTAAACTTGCACTTTTAATCTTTTCCAATCAGGATGAATTGCTGTCAGGGGAATGGCTGGGCAAAGGGCATGGTGAGGCTGTTCTGAAGCTTCAGCCCAGCCCTGTCGAGTCCAGGAGGTGTGTGGTTGAGGCTGACCTGGTTAATGGCAGCCAGCAGCACTGCCCACACACCTGGGGCACCTTGGCCAAGGCACCTGGCCATCCTGTGTGCTCCCAGGGCCTGGGGTGGAGCATAATCTACAAGGCTGAAGAAAACTTCCTTGGCTCAGGCCAAGCGCTGGATCGTGGATTTCTCTTGGTGACGGGCCTTGGGAGCTGAGGATAGAGTTCCTCTTGTCCTCGGTCTTTGGCACAGGGTCAATACAGATCATGTAAGACCCCTCTTTTTATTTCACATCTGGCCAATTTAAGCTCTCTCCCCCTTCCCTTCAGTGTTCTCTAGCCTGTCCAGGGATGCCCTATCCCCAGCCTCTGGCAAAGGACCCCCGCCCACTGGCGCTGCACTTCCCCAGGTCCTGCCCAGGCATTCCAGCTAGGCCCCGGGAGCCCCGCTCTGCTTTTTACTGGGTGTAAAGTCAGACACCTTGGGGGCATTCTCCTAACCTCAGATGGAGCACCCGGAGCTAGCCAAGGGCCTGAACCAGGCAGCTCGTATGAGGTCCCAGGCTGGTGACCTGGGCCGGCCCTGCACTCTTCATCCTTCTGCCTGGGGCTGGCCACCCTCCCAGCACCTCACCACTGTTGCGGGCAGTCAGTAGGGGAGAGGGGGCACTTAGGGCCCAAAGCCTCCACTTCCTGCCTGGATACAGCTCCATCTTGGGCTTTTCTGGAGGGCCTGAGCAGGCTGGGCACACCCAAGTTGGCAGCTGAACCAGGTCTGCAAACCCTCACCCGAGAGTTGGCAAGAGTTTCGAGTTTCGGTCAGCTTGTGGTCTGGCCTCTTTCTACCTCAGCTGCACCTGGGGCATGTGTGTGTTGGGGAGGGGTGTTGAGCTCTGCTTGGCTCCTGCCTTCCTGAAACTGTCATCCTTTTCCTCATTCTGCTGGGCTCCCATCTTGCTCCACGTCTCTGCACACAGATGCGTGCTTTTCCTGGTGGACAGACGGGCAAACGGGTCCAGAGAGGGCAAACGGCCTGTCTGGGGTCACATGCCCTGTCACACAGGCACTGAACCGGCCTTCATCTATTTCTTAAGCCAGCCCAGCATCCCTGACACATCTACACAGTTCCCAGTGCACCCCCAAGTAGAGCCAAGCCTGGGTTCTGGCCCTAGCCCCAAAAAACGTCCTTAAGGATTGGAGGAAGAGCTGTCCAGCTCAGACCCAAAGATCCTACATGGCTGGGCAGCACCCTCTGTTGGCTGTGGTTGGGAGTGCGTGGACACTGGAAAGCCAGGGGTGAACCCTCTGTCCGACTGGGGCCTTCCCACCAAGGCAGGCAGTGTCCCCCAGGACATCTCAGCAGGCAGTCAGGAGCCCCTGCTCCATTTTGCAGGTGGGATTGTGTGACAAGTGTGCCTCCTCTCTTTATACCTCAAGTTTCCCCACTTTTCACTCTAAGGCTGAGACCCATTGGCACTTCCCTGGAGAAAGTGAAGGAGCATAAATGCTACGTCCCTTAGGAGAGACGTGCTATCTGCTTACCCTGCATTGTCAGCCAGCTCCAGACCCACCAAGATGCGGCACTTCCTCTTGAGCCTTTCCTGGAATCTGCCAAGTCTCTCTCCTTTCTCCCACCCCCTCCCTCCTCGTCACCCCTGGGCTGCCTGCGACTTCCACTGGCTGAGCACCCAGCTGATCTGTAGCCAGATAATCAGATTATTGTGGGTCTAGAATAATCTATTCCATATGGCTTGCCAGCTCAGTGGCTCCGAGAGCTGAAGGTGTGAGGGGAGGGAGTGATCGTCCTTGGAAGGGGCTGCCCTGGGAGCTGCGGAGCCTCAGCGGGAGGCTGATAGGAAAGGAAGCACAGGTGGGGGAAGGTGAGCCTGCCTTGCTGGGCCCTCTGACTTCTCTGGGCTTCAGCCCAAGCATGGCCTCCAGGCCTCACGATCTGAGACCCACAGGGGCTGGGTGCTCCCCAGGGCCTTTCCCACCTTTTGATTGGGGTGGGGTGTTCACCATGGGGCACCGCTGCATAATTTCAGGGAGATTTTATTTTTTATCCTCAGGCTGCATCCTCCAGGGATCTGGTCCATGAAGTCCAGATGGGGCCTGCAAGCTCTTCTTCTTCTTTCTTCTTCTCTCTTCTTCTTTCTTCTCTCTTCTCCTTCTTCTTTTCTTCTTCTTCCTCTTCCTTCTTCCTTCTTTCTTCTTCTTCTTTATTCTTCTTCTTCCTTTTCTTTGTTTGTTTGTTTTTTTTGAGACAGTTTCACTCTTGTTGCCCAGGTTGGAGTGCAGGGGTGTGATCTCGGCTCACTGCAGCCTCCACCTCCCAGGTTCAAGCAATTCTCCTGCCTCAGTCTCCCGAGTAGCTGGGATTACAGGCACCCACCACCGTGCCTGGCTAATTTTTTGTATTTTTATACAGATGGGGTTTCTCCATGTTGACCAGGCTGGTCTCGAACTCCTGGCCTCAGGTGATCCACCCACCTCAGCCTCACAAAGTGTGGGGATTACAGGCGTGAGCTACTGTGCCCGGCCTCTTTTTCTTCTCAGTCTCTGTGATGTGAAGCAAGGCTTAATGTGACTGGAGGGGTCCCCAACCCCTTCACTCTTAGGACCTCCCTCCAGGATGGAAGGAGCCACTCATCCTCCGAAGGAGACATGGGAGATATAGGGAGGACAGAACAGAGGCTTTGGCCTCTGACAGAGACAGATGGATGCCAGCTCAGCCCCTGCTCACCCTGTTAGGTGGGACAATCTCTCTGAGCCTCTGTTTCCTCATCTACAAAGTGGGGGCCACTACACCCACATCAAAGTGTGTTGTGAGTGTGAGCAGCGACCCTGCAAAGCTCCAGCCCAGTGCCAGACCTCGGGGGACAGTAGTGTGCACGCACGCTCCGTGCAGCCTGAGTTGATCCGCACATGCTCAGCCCAGAAGGCAGGAATTACCCTGTGGCACAGCAACAGACAAGACACTGAGGCCAGAGATGGAGAGCGAGGTGCCCGAGTGGCACAGGTAGTGCATGGCAAGGCAGGGCCTCATGCCCACATTGGCCAGACTCCAGAGGAGTGTCCTGGGCTGTCTGAAGGCGGAGGCTTCACTATTAACAATCTCTCCCCTGAGAGGGTTGCTGCAGAGGTGTGGCGGGAAGATCCTTGGCTGTGGGGGACACCCAAATTAGGAGCTTCCCAGGAGATGCTAAGTAGGCTGGCAGTAGGAGAGCCGCTTCCTTCTCCTGGGGCCTCTGGCTCTGGCAGGGTCAGGATTAGGGTCTGCAAGGGGACTATTTACATAGCACCTCTGATTAGTACTCCTATGTCAGAGGGACTGGCTGGGAAATGAGGGCCTTGGGGCTGGGAGGGGGGCCGGGCAGTGCCCAGGACCCAGGTTTGGCGTGAGAAGCCGGCTGGGTAGAGTGGGGAGGCTGAGGTCCAGGCCTGAGCCTGAGAGGGTGCTGCCCTGTCCAGCCTGCCCCCAATGCTGGCCTCAGCTTGCTCTGTCACCTCTGCTCCTGTGGGGCTGCCCCAAGGCCTCATTTCCCAGCCTTACACGTTTGGCAGAGGGTAGGCTCGGGCCAGGGGAGCAGAGGCCACTAGCTCCGGCACTTGTCAAAACACAGGCCCCAGAGGTGTGAAGGCCTCACCCCAGTGGGAGAGCGTGTGGGCCCTGCCGCCCGGAGAACTCATTAACTCAGGCAGCCCCCACATGAACCCACCGGAGAGGCTGGCCACAATAAGGAGATCAAAGGGGAGACAGGCAGGGGACAGGGAAGAGGAGGCTGGCTGGTGGGAGGCGGCAGGGACTGGGCTTGAGGTTGGGGTGCCTCCCATCCCTCAACTTGGTTCCATCAGGCCCACTGACCATTGCCCTTGCACCAGCTGGGCCCCTGGGGCGACTTCCCAGAGACCCCAGGGGAGGGAGGGACTCCATGTGTTCCCTTCAATTTGTCAGCCTTGAGGGCTGAAGACCCCAGAGATGGGACTGGGGATAGAACCTTCCCATCTGCCCCACCTCTCTCTTGCCATATTTGTGGGTTGTCTCCACAACTCACCCCTGTGTCTTTCTAACCCTACCTCAGTGGTGACACCAGGGATCTTCCTGTCACAGGCCATTCCTGATGTCCCTTCTCCTGCTCCATATCTCTTGGTGGCTCCCACGTGCTCACTTAACATTAGCTATTAGGTTTCAGATCTGAGAACTTCTAGGGGCTGTGGTTTCAACATAAAGTGTGCTTCCCACACATATGGTCTCTTGTCCAAATATGTCTAGTTGATTTTGTACTTAATAAAATACAGGCTGGGCATGGTGTCTCATACCTATAATCCCAGCACTTTGAAAGGCTGAGGTGGGAGGATCACTTGAAGCTAGGAGTTTGAAACCAGCCTGGGTAACAAAGTGAGACTCAGATTCTACAAAAAAAAAAAATATATATATATATTTATATTTATATATAATATATAAATATATATAATATATGTTTATATATTATATATAATATATAAAAATATATATAAATATATATAAATATATATAAAAATATATATAAATATATATAAATATATATAAATATATATAAATATATACTTATATATAAATATATATAAATATATACTTATATAAATATATATATAAATATGTATTTATATATATAAATATATATATTATATATATATATATATATTTTGAGACAGAGTCTCGCTCTGTCACCCAGGCTGGAGTGTGGTGGCACCATCTCGGCTCACTGCAACCTCCGCCTCCTGGGTTCAAGCAATTCTCCTGCCTCAGCCTCCCAAGTAGCTGGGACTACAGGCACCCGCCACCATGCCTGGCTAATTTTTTTGTATTTTTAGTAGAGACGGGGTTTCACTGTGTTATCCAGGATGCTCTCAATCTCCTGACCTCGTGATCCACCCACCTTGGCCTCCCAAAGTGCTGGGATTACAGGTGTGAGCCACTGCACCCGGTCCAAAATAATATTTTTTAATTAGCTGGGTGTGGTGATGCACGGTGCCTGTGGTTCCAGCTACTGAGGAGTATGAAGTGGGAGGATAGCCTGAGCCCAGGGGATCGAGGCAGCAGTGAGCCAAGATTGCGCTACTGCACTCCAGCCTGCGTGACAGAGCAAGACCCTGAAAAAGAAAAAGAAAATAAACAAACAAACAAAAAAACCCAAAACCAAATTCATTTCAAAGCATTGTTGACAACCCAGTAATGGCGGTTTCTTCTGGCACAGGCAATTGGGAGCCCTAGAGCAGGATGGTAAACAGGTTTGCTCTACCTTCTGCACGTGTTGACTTTGTAACTATGTGTAAAGCAAATGCTCTACTTGCAGATAAAGATACGAAGATAAAACATGAGTTTGTGGTCATTCTGAGTTTACTCAAGTAAAGCTACGAAATGAAGTCACAATCATGCGACAATCAGGGCTTTCTTGGCATTGAGAAGCTTAGCAGTCCCTGGACCACAGGGCACCTGGAGCCTCCTGAGGTCCAGCCTTTCTGCTTTCTGGCCTTTTCTTTTCTTTCTTTTCTTTTCTCTCTTCTTTTTTTCCTTTTTCTTTCTTTCTTTCTTTTTTTTTTTTTTTTTTTGAGACGGAGTCTTGCTCTTGTTGCTCAGGCTGGAGTGCAATGGTGCGATCTCAGCTCACCACAACCTCCACCTCCTGGGTTCAAGTGATTCTCCTGCCTCAGCCTCTCAAGTAGCTGGGATTACAGGTGCCTGCCACCATGCCCAGCTAATTTTTTTGTATTTTTAGTAGAGATGGGGTTTCACCATTTTGGCCAGGCTGCTCTCGAACTCCTGACCTCAGGTGATCCACCTGCCTCGGCCTCCCAAAGCGCTGGGATTATAGGCGTGAGCCACTGTGCCCGGCCGCCTTCTGGCCTTTTCTCTGCACCCACTCCCACCCCGGCACACAGAACACTTTACCAATTCCCAACCGCATGTTCCCTTGGGGCCTAGTGGCATCAAAGAGGCCCAGTCACTGGGCTCCCATGCCAGTTTCCTGAGTTGGCTCTGGAGCCCAGGAAGGCATCCATCTGCTGCAGTCCAGGAGTGGGCTCTGCTGACAGCTGCAGGCTGAGGAAGTGCCTCCTGGGCCAGGCTGTCCTTGGGTGTAGATGGATCCTAGGGCATATGCACAGGGAGGGGGCTTCTCCCCTTCTCCCCACTCTAGGGGTTGGCTGGCACTGCTTCTCCTGGATGTGATCCTGGGCATAGGCATTCTGGGGCTGCTGGGACAGACTGCAGAGGAGGAGGAACAGAAGGTGTCAGAGGAGGCCAAGAACAGCAGGAGACAGAAGAGATCCCAGGAAGGAGGGGTGGGAGACATGCCCAGGGAGAAGGTACCATGCCATGGGGCCATCATCGCTACAAACCAGCTCACCCATCAGGCTCACTGGGCTGGAAGCTATGGGGGAATGCAAAACATCAGACCAGCAAAACTGGAATCCCAGCACTTTGGGAAGCTGAGGCGGGCAGATCACTTGAGGTCAGGAGTTCAAGGCCAGCCTGGCCAACATGATGAAACCCCATATCTACAAAAAAATACCAAGATTAGTCAGGCATGGTGGCATGCGCCTGTGGTCCCAGCTATTCAGGAGGCTGAGGTGGGAGGATCGTTTGAGCCTGAGAGGCAGAAGCTGCAGTGATCCCAGATCATGCCACTGTGCTCTAGCCTGGGCAATAGGGCAAGACTCTCTCTCAAAAAAAGAAAGAAAACAATCAAACACAAATTGGGACACATATCTATTCCACATCAGCTAATCAACTCTGAGTGTCCTGTACTGCTTGGATAAGTAACAAAGTATTACATACTGACATTATTCCAAAGGAGTTTACAATCTACTAGAAACAATTAGGATTTAAAACATAAGAGCATGAACAAGAAGACAAATAGTTTGGAAAACTACCATACTAAAGTTCAGAGAAAGCTTCATCAAAGGTAAAAATTGGGCTGGGACTGGGCACAGTGGTTCATGCCTGTAATCCCAGCACTTTGGGAGGCTCTCTTGAAGTCAGGAGTTCCACATGGAGAAACTCCGTCTTTACTAAAAACAAAAATTAGCTGGGTGTGCTAGCACACACCTGTAGTCCCAGCTACTTGAAAGGCTGAGGCAGGAGAATCGCTTGAACCCAGGAGGTGGAGGATGCAGTGAGTCGAGATGGTGCCACTGCATTCCAGCCTGGGTGACAAAGCGAGACTCCATCTCAAAATAAATAAACAAACAAATAAAAATAAAAATGTTGAGCTAGGTTTTGATGTTTAGAAAGCTTGCTAAGTAGGAATGAGGGCACTACAGGGTGGGGCAGTGGCATGGACAACGGCAGAGAGGTGGGACTTGGGGTGTGTGTGTGTGTGTGTGTGTAGAAAACAGAGGAAGACAAGTCTCATGGGCCAAGGGGTCTGTGTCCCAGAGCAGAGACAGCCTGAGGGCTGAGAGGATCCACATTCCAGAGATGCTTGGAGGCCAGAGGAAAGAATGTAGATTGAAGGGAAGATGGAAGAAATGTTTCCTACAGAAGATTAGACTGGGTGAAGGAAGTTGGGAGAAAGACTGGATTCGGGTAATGGAAAGAAAAGCAAAGAAAGAGGTGGACCTGAAGAAAATACAGAAAGAAGGGATGTCATCTGGTGACGGCTTGGAAGGAGAAGGTGAAGTGGGAATCCCTGCAATTTCATACCATGAAGAAAGCTGGTATTGCTGAGAACCAGGCCATTTAAGCAGAGAAGATGGGCGAGGGGTGAGTGGAGGGGTAGGGAGGAAAGGGGGTGGAGGAGGGAGGGGACGATGAGTGGTTTGGTGTACACCAAGCTTGTCCAACCTACAGCCCAGGATGGCTTTGAATGTGGCCCAACACAAATAAACTTCTTAAACATTCCGTAAACTCCTTAAAACATTATGAGATTTTTTTTTTTTTTTTTTTTTTGCAATTTTGTTAGTGCAGTAGCTATCATTAGTGTATTTTTTTTTTCTTTTTTTAGACAGAATCTTGCTCTGTCACCAGGCTGGAGTGCAATGGCACAATCTCAGCTCACTGCAACCTTTACTTCCCAGGTTCAAGCGATTCTCCTGCCTCAGCCTCCGGAGAGCTGGGACTACAGGCATGCGCCACCACACCAGGCTAATTGTTTGTATTTTTAGTAGAGACAGGGTTTCATCATGTTGGCCAGGCTGGTTTCGAACTCCTGACCTCAAGCGATCCCCCTGCCTCGCCCTCCCAAAGTGCTGGGATTACTGGCTTGATCCCATGGTGCCCAGCCTCATTACTGTATTTTATATGTGATTCAAGAAAATTCCTTGTCTTTCAATGTGGCCAGGAGGCGGAGGTTGCAGTGACCCAAGATCGCGCCATAGCACTCCAGCCTGAGCGACAGAGCCAGACCCTGTCTCAAAAAAAAAAAAAAAAAAAAAATCAGATATCTGGCCCTGAAAGAAACCATTCCGCTTGAAAACAGGTAAAGATATGATGCCAGACACCCAGACACCAGGTACTTCACAGTCTGGCTGGAGAGCAGATAGCCATGCATGAAGTACCTATTAAGACCAGGGTGCAAACTCAAACTCCTGAGGGGCCAGGTGAAATTTCATCCAGGCTGCAGTGCAATGGAGCGATCTTGGCTTACCATAACTTCCGCCTCCCGGGTTCAAGCGATTATCCTGCCTCAGCCTCCCGAGTAGCTGGGATTGCCGGCGTCTGCCACCATGCCTGGCTAATTTTTGTATTTTTAGTAGAGACGGGGTTTCGCCATGTTGGCCAGACTGGTCTCAAACTCCTGATCTCATGATCCACCCTCTTCGGCCTCCCAAAGTGCTGAGATTACAGGTGTTAGCCACTGTGCCTGGCCCTTTTCTAATATTCTTTAACAACTCTGCTTTCTTGGATGGGAATTCATGAGCTCTAGTACTTGAGGAGATTTTCATCTGTAGATGTTAGGATTTTCTTATCTACTATATTCAGCACCCATCCTGGAGCAAACTCAAAGAAAATCTGCCTTGGATCCTTCTGAGTACTGAACATTTGAAGAGTTCTTCTTTCATGATATCCAGTAAATTAGAACTGTCCTTCCTGGCAAGCTCAAGTTGTGCTTCAGGAAATTTGGCAGGATCTGCCAGGTTCCCACGATTCTTTGCATTGGTGGAATATGGTACCAGTGCTTCAGAAGGAAGCATTCTTTTTGGAATGGGTTGTCTCCAAAAAGAATGGAACAGGTTTGGATAGAATTTCCAGACTTCTTGGATCCTGTAAGGCTGTAGTGACACCACCACCATTTTTTTCAATTGCAGCAATAGCTAGTTCTGAAGCCAACTGTACTTCAATATTAACTTTTTTTTTTTTTTTTTTTTTTTTTTTTTTTGGACACGGGGTCTCACTCTGTCATCAGACTGGAGTGCAGTGGCATGATCTCAGCTCACTGCAACCTCCACCTCCCGGGTTCAAGTGATTATCCTGCCTCAGCCTCCCAAGTAGCTGGGACTACAGGCACGTGCCACCATGCCTGGCTAATTTTTGTATTTTTAATAGAGACGGGGTTTCACCACGGTGGCCAGGGTGGTCTCAATCTCCTGACCTCATGATCCACCCACCTTGGCCTCCCAAAGTGCTGGGATTACAGGTGTGAGCCACCGCGCCCGGCCCAATATTAACTTTCACGTGAAAGGTGTCTGCAGCCTTTTCGACCAGCTGAACACCATAATCCTCTTTAAGTGGCTGAATGGTCACACCTCTTCCATTGACAAGCTGGGTTAAGTCAATAGGTTGAGTAGGATCAACACGACCCAAATCAGTAACATATTACAGTCTATTGATACTTAAAGGTTGATACTGGTGTCTGAAGCTAAGTCCTTCATTAAATCTGTATTTTGGGATTCCGATGTAAAATAGAGTCTGGCCATCCCCCAAGCCCAGCAGAGCCAGTTTCCTCTCTGCCTTTCTCTTTTATGGCCTCTGCCGCATTTTCTACCTCTTCTCCGACCTTTTGGTCGTCTCATGGGTTTCCTGGAGCCAGGATTCCGCTTTAAATTGGTCAGGCTCATGCGCAGCAGGGCCCAGAGCTGCCATAACCTGCGAAAAGAGTTTTATTTCTTCCTTTCTGACCTGTATGTCTTTTGTTTCCTAATTGCATAGCCTAGATCCTCCATCTGGTACAATGTTGAATAGGAGTGGTAAGAGAGACACCCTCGCTTTGTTCCTGCAATCGGGGGGTGGGGGGAAGATTTCAGTCTTTCACTACTCAGTATGAGGCTACCTGTAGGTTCTTTGTAGGAGCCTTTCATCGGGTTGATGAAATTCCTCTCTATTCTTAGTTTGCTGAGAATTTTTATCACGAAGGGTGTTGGATTTTGTCAGATGCCTTTGCTGCGTCATTTCCACTCACATTTCATTGGGAAAACCTGTTATACCTGTCCAATAGCGGCAGAACATCAGGTAGAGGCCAGTGGTGACAGCTGTGGCAACAGGCCAAGCTCCAGACCTTGCCAGGCTAGAGGTGGCCTGGGGTTGGAGCAGGCTTAACCCCCTCCCTCTGCTCAGAAGGTCCAGCATCCTGACCAGACTCGGCAGCTTATTGGATTTGCCGGGGTGCAAGCTTCCTTGCACTGTCCACATGTTCTTACCAGGGAAGGGTCTACCCAGGGCCATCCTGCCTCAAAGGAGAAGTGGTTTACTGTTTTCTCCACCTTTAGAGGGAATGAGGGTCCCTGCTCCTGGTCCTTGCTCTACTCCACTGTCCAGTTGGCGCATGCCCTGAGGCTCTCATTATACAAATTGGAAGCTAAGAACTTCCAATTTGTATAAGCAAAAGAACTAAGAATTTGCAAAAGGTCCCCAACAGGTGAAGGCAGGCCCCAAACCTAGGATCTAGATTTCGTTTTTCTGACCCCGCTTCCTTTAACCTGCAGGGCTGGCCCAACGCCCCGGGCTTCACCCAACACTGGGCGCAGGCGGGAAGCCCGAGAGGCTGGGTCGGGCGCCCAAGCGAGGGCCCAGGTGGGGCGAAACAGGCGCAGTCAAGGGGCTGGCACCTTGGCCCCCCGCCGTGGATTCAAAGGGTCAGGCTCCGCCCCCTCCAAGCCCCGAGCCCACTTTGATGTGCTGATGCGGCCTGGAAGGGGCCACTTCACACCTCGGGCTCGGCATAAAGCGGCCGCCGGCCCCCAGACGCGCCGCCGCTGCCATGGCCCAGCCCCTGTGCCCGCCGCTCTCCGAGTCCTGGATGCTCTCTGCGGCCTGGGGCCCAACTCGGCGGCCGCCGCCCTCCGACAAGGACTGCGGCCGCTCCCTCGTCTCGTCCCCAGACTCATGGGGCAGCACCCCAGCCGACAGCCCCGTGCCGAGCCCCGCGCGGCCCGGCACCCGCCGGGACCCCCGCGCCCCCTCCGTAGGTAGGCGCGGCGCGCGCAGCAGCCGCCTGGGCAGCGGGCAGAGGCAGAGCGCCAGTGAGCGGGAGAAACTGCGCATGCGCACGCTGGCCCGCGCCCTGCACGAGCTGCGCCGCTTTCTACCGCCGTCCGTGGCGCCCACCGGCCAGAGCCTGACCAAGATCGAGACGCTGCGCCTGGCTATCCGCTATATCGGCCACCTGTCGGCCGTGCTAGGCCTCAGCGAGGAGAGTCTCCAGCGCCGGTGCCGGCAGCGCGGTGACGCGGGGTCCCCTCGGGGCTGCCCGCTGTGCCCCGACGACTGCCCCGCGCAGATGCAGACACGGACGCAGGCTGAGGGGCAGGGGCAGGGGCGCGGGCTGGGCCTGGTATCCGCCGTCCGCGCCGGGGCGTCCTGGGGATCCCCGCCTGCCTGCCCCGGAGCCCGAGCTGCACCCGAGCCGCGCGACCCGCCTGCGCTGTTCGCCGAGGCGGCGTGCCCGGAAGGGCAGGCGATGGAGCCAAGCCCACCGTCCCCGGTTAGTGTCCCCTTCCCCGCGCCCCCTTCGTCCGTGCCCCCGCGCACAGCCCCACCGCCCGCCAAGGTGAGGACCAGGCACCCTGCTGCTCCCCGCCGGCAGCCTGGCCACCTGGCCACCATAGTATGCCCAGGGCTCCAAGAAGCGAAGGCAGGGAAAGGCCACGCAGAGGACTGGGTCTCCCCTCGCTAGGGGCCCCCTGAGAGTGGAGCCCACGAGCGCGGACACCCGCACAAGGCCACCAGTGCTGAGGGCTGCGCTGTTCCGTCTCTCCCTACAGCTCCTTCCGGGCGACGTGCTGGCTCTGTTGGAGACCTGGATGCCCCTCTCGCCTCTGGAGTGGCTGCCTGAGGAGCCCAAGTGACAAGGGACAACTGACGCCGTCTCTGTGAGCACCGAGGCTTTTTGGCCTCAGCACCTTCGAAGTGGTTCCTTGGCAGACTGCCTTTCCTGGAAGAGGGCACGGGCGATCCCGACGGGGGCATTCCTGCGGGTGAGAGCCGTCCCCACCACGGCGGCCCTTCTCAGCCCCTCCCTCCATGGAGGGACCCATAGGGCTAGACACTTTGAGGCAAGCAGGAGGCTCTGCCTAATGTGAATTTATTTATTTGTGAATAAACTGTACTGGTGTCAGTTGGCAATTTCTTCTTCCTACCCGTGGACACAGAGCTCCCTCTCTCCCTCCAAAGAAGAGCATGGGAGAGGTGGGAGGGGTTCTTGCAATCTTTAGCCCCCCCACTCCCACAGGCCCAGACCCCTTTGGCCTTACCCCCAGCCCTGGCTCAGCATCTAGTCCAGATGGGTCAGCCTGGAAGGGGTGGGGAGGGACGTCCAATGAGAAGGCAGCGGCAAGTAGAATCTGCTCATCTTTTCTTTGAACCTGGTGGGGAACTGGTTAAAACCAAAATATCTGTGTAGAAATACAACTCCATTATTGAGTATTTATTGTATGTACATCAGGTACCTATTATACTCAAGTAACCATTTTACAGAAGGATGAGGATCAGCGCTCAAGCCCAGGTAGGCCTCCAGAGTCCCAGCGCTCAGCTCTTGTGGGATTTTGCCAGCTCCATACATGTTGGGGCCTGAGGGATAACAGCTCCAAGGGGTTATTTTCTTGCATCCTGGGGTCTTATTCTCCATGCACTGGAGCATCCTGGCCTTGGAACTCCCCCACCCTCCGCCGGCATTTTCCCATCCGCCTTTTTTCTGGTTTCCCCACCTTGTGGCTTAGAGACATAAATAATGGTGTGGCGGTCCTGAGTTTATATAACCATGACCTCCTACAGGCCTAGCTGGGGTGAGATGAGGGGTCCATGGGGTTGCATCGGAATCCACACAGGCAGTTGCGTGCCTGTCTGCATTGGCTGGATTCACATCAGGGAGCAAGAAACGGGAGGCTTGAGCCCAGAAAGCGTGTCCTCATCCAGCCAGGGTGTCTGGGGAACAGTCATGATTAGAGGGTGCGGTGGGGAGAAGGGATGTGTAGCTCTCTGCCAAGCGTCCTTTACCCTCTATGGATAGATACCCAGTTCTCCCCTCCTCTCCTTCAAGTGTCTGAAACACAGGCTTTAGTGTCTGTTTTTATAAGAGCTTTATTAAGATACAATTCACATACCATAAAATTCACTCTTTTAACAATTGAATGGCTTTAGTACATCCACAGAGTTGTGCAAGCATTGCCACTAATTTTAGAACATTTTCACCCCCCAAAAGAAACCGTACACCTGTTAACATCACTCCCCACTATTCCCCTACTCCCAGTCCCTGGCACTCACTCTTCTAGTCTCTGTCTCTATAGGTTTGCTTTTTCAGGACATTTCATATAAAAGGAATCGCAAAATACGGCCTTTTGTGTCTGGCTTCTTTCACTGAGCACAACGTTTTTAAGGCTCATCATGCTCCCTCCTGTGTCAGAACTTCGTTTCTTTTTATTGCCCAATAATCTTCCATTGTTCAGCTACATGACAGTTGGTTTATCCGTGGTTCATCCGCTGATGCTGCTTGGTTTGTTTTTCAACTGCTTCAGAGATCACTTCCAGTACTCCGGCCCGGGCCAGGAGGGGCAGTAATGCAGAGTGGGATCGAGTCCCTGATCTGCAGTTCAGGGGTCCAGGCCAGGCAGGGCACACCCGGGCTGGCGCTTGGCCACAGAGTGGGCTCCAAAAGTCAGGCCTGCAGCGGGGTGGGACCTCACACCTCCGCGGGTCACCCCCTTTCCTGCTCCTCTGTCCCATCTCTCACTCCCCTCCCAGGACCCTAACTGGGGTAGAGTGGGAAGTTTTCTGGAGCCGACACAGCTTAGAAGATCTATTTGCATGGCAAAGGCCCTGCGTTTTAGAATGGAGAATTAAAGTTATTAGCAAGTCTTTTCACAGATAAGTGGGGCTCATTGGCTAGCCCCCTTCCCTGCAGAGGGCTTCTCCTCCGCCTCTGAGCCTGGGAGTGGCCCAGTGTTTATTAGCACCTAGGTGTGAATTTTCATTAACAAGGTTCTGCTAATAGCTGCCCAGACTCAGGACTGGAGATAGGAAGGGGACATCTCCCACTGCTCCAGTATCCCCAACCCCCACCCCGGGCAGCCCCATCCCACACCCGGAGGAAACCCTGTGTGCCTGTTCACAGAGCCGACAACAGTAGCCAGCGTCCACGTAGGCGCCCCGTGCCGGGTGGTAGCGGTGCCTCCCTCACCTCAGTTCTCAGCCCCGCTGCAAGGTAACCCCAGCTGCAGGGCCCCTTTAAGAACAGGAGGGTTAAGAAAAAGGCTGCAGATGGTGGGTGGCAGTGTTGGGATCTGGACCCGGCTGTGACTCCAGACCTGTGTGCGTAATCACCAGGTGTGCTGCCTTCGCTTCGGCTGAACACCAGCTTGTCTCAAGAACAGAGGGTACTGGGGGGCGCCTCACCTCCCCTGAGGCCCAGTCAGGGTGCCCCACTGTGGAGTGGTCTGGGCCAGGCCCCACGTGCCGTGGAGGGAGTAGTGAGAAGGACTGCACCGGCACAGGGGCGCCCGCTGAGGCCAACTAGCTGCCCGCTGGTCCCCGCTAGTCCCCAGCCGCCCTCCTCTTCTGGGGCGCTGCTTTCACAGGGCCACCTGGTGAGAAGGCCAGCGCAGGGAAACCAGCAT
Organism: Pan paniscus; assembly: GCF_029289425.2. Taxonomy (NCBI): domain Eukaryota; kingdom Metazoa; phylum Chordata; class Mammalia; order Primates; family Hominidae; genus Pan; species Pan paniscus. The sequence continues at coordinate 79,294,184 of NC_073265.2, read as the reverse complement.
TTCCAGAGCAGCGACCCTCGGCCGGGCTGTGTGCTTGGGGCTTAAAATTTGGGCTCAGGGCCGCTGGCAAGGTGGGTAGGTTTGCACTCTCTCTGTTTTACAGGCAGAAGCTGACGCACAGGGAACTCGAGGAACTTTCCATAAGGCTAGTGTGCAGCCCCTGGGGATGGGCCAACTGTGGGCTGGTGGTTGGTGAAGCCTGTCTTTGCAAGAGCCCTGGCAGCAAGGTAGGGGTGTGTGTGTGTGTGTGTGTGTGTGTATGTGGCAGTGGGGCTGTGTGTGTGGCGGCGGGGCTGTGTGTGTGTGCATGCGCATGTGTGTGTGGTGGGGCTGTGTGTGTCTGTGCGTGAGTGTATGTGTGTGTGTGGCGGCAGCGCTGTGTGTGTGTGTGGCGGCGGGGCTCTGTGTGTGTGCACGTGTGTGTGGCAGCGGGGCTGTGTGTGTGTGTGTGTGTGGAGGCGGGGCTGTGTGTGTGGCGGGGGCAGCAGGGCTCTGTGTGTGTGTGTGTGTGTGTGTGTGGCCATGGGGCTGTGTGTGTGTGTGGCGGCGGGGCTCTGTGTGTGTGCACGTGTGTGTGGCAGCGGGGCTGTGTGTGTGTGTGTGTGTGTGGAGGCGGGGCTGTGTGTGGAGGTGGGGCTGTGTGTGAGGTGGGGCTGTGTGTGTGGCGGGGGCAGCGGGGCTCTGTGTGTGTGTATGTGTGTGTGGCCGTGGGGCTGTGTGTGTGTGTGTGTGTGTGTGTGGCGGCAGGGCTGTGTGTGTAGAGGCAGGGCTGTGTGTGTGGAGGCGGGGCTGTGTGTCTGTGGAGGTGGGGCTGTGTGTGTGTGTGTGGGGAGGTAGGGCTGTGTGTATATGTGTGGGGAGGTAGGGCTGTGTGTGTGGGGAGGTAGGGCTGTGTGTGTGTGGAGGCGGGGCTGTGTGTGTGTGTGGAGGTGCGGCTGTGTGTGTATGTGTGGGGAGGTAGGGCTCTGTGTGTGTGTCTGTGTGTGTGGAGGCGGGGCTGCGTGTGTTTGTGGAGGGAGGGCTGTGTGTATGTGTGGAGGTTGGGCTGTGTGTGTGTGTGTGTGTGGAGGCGCGGCTGTGTGTGTGTGTGGAGGGGGGCTGTGTGTGGAGGCGGGGCTATGTGTGTGTGGTGGTGGGGCTGTGTGGGTGTGGGTGTGGAGGCAGGGCTGTGTGTGTGTGTGTGTGTGGAAGTGGGGCTGTGTGTGTGGAGACTGGGCTGTGTGTGTGTGTGGAGGCCGGGCTGTGTGTGTCTGTGGCAGCGGGGCTGTATGTATGTGTGTGTGTGGCGGCGGGGCTGTGTGTGTGTAGGGGGACGTGGCGGGGCACTGTGTGTGTGTGTGGCAGCACAGCTGTGTTATGTGTGTGTGTGTGGCAGTGGGGCTGTGTGGGTATATCTGAGTGTGTGTGGTGGTGGGGCTGTGTGTGGGGGAGGTGGAGAAGCTCTGTGTGTGAAATAATGTTCCTAATGCACGCTGGCCACCAGTGTCATGGTCAGCAGGGAACCAGCTTCGCTTGCTGACCACATGTGCCACTACACGTTGAGACAGGGATGTGTGGTGCTGTGTGGCTGTGAAGAGGTGTGGATGCTGTGTGGAAGTGTGGATGTGTGGAGGTGTGGATGTGTGGAGGTGTGGATGTGTGGAGGTGTGGATGTGTGGAGGTGTGGATGTGTGGAGGTGTTGGTGTGTGGATCCTGTGGGGAGGAGAGGAGGTGTGGATGCTGCACCTGGGCATTGGTATGCCTTGCTCTAGTTCCAACCGTCCCCTGAGAAGACATCAGGTTCTTTGTTTTTTTGACACAGAGTCTCGCTCTTTCGCCCAGGCCGGAGTGCAGTGGCATGTTCTTGGCTCACTGCAAGCTCCGTCTTCTGGGTTCATGCCATTTTCCTGTCTCAGTTTTCCCGAGTAGCTGGGACTACAGGCGCCCGTCACTACGCCTCGCTCATTTTTTGTATTTTTAGTAGAGACGGGGTTTCACCTTGTTAGCCAGGATGGTCTCGATCTCCTGACCTCATGATCCGCCCGCCTCAGCCTTCCAAAGTGCTGGGATTACAGGCTTGAGCCACCGCGCCCGGCCAACATAGGTTCTTGATGTTTCCGTGGGGTCTGTCACCCAGAGGGCAAGGACCTCTTTTGGGCCCACAGGCATGGCCAGCTCTGCCTGGGGCTGCACAGGCGGAAGTGGCTGGAGCCCTGGCAGCGCAGCCTACCAGCTGGGGAGCACTAGCCTCGTGCTGACCGGCCCTGGTTCCTTCTCCCTCGTCCCGCTGGTGGGACCTGGCACATAAGACGCCTTGTGAATGCCTCAGATCCCCTCTCCCCACCCGCTCTCTCCTCACACGCTGGGAAAGGAGAAGGTGGCCAGGTGTGGGCAGCACATGTCTTGGCAGAGGGTGGGCTGGGCTCCCTGCTGCCTCTGCTGGGCCGGGTGCCTCTGTTGTCTGCCTGCTCAGTATCCCTCCTGCCTTCCTCCCTCATGGCCCTGTCATTTCCTTTCCCCAGAGAGCTCTTCCCCTTGTCAGTCCTTGGTTTGGGGGTGGGAAGACCTCTCCCTCCCTCCAGGGATGGACACCTGCAGCAGCCCTGACCATCATTACAGTGAGTGGTTCAGGAAAGAGACTACATGCAGGCCAGTGAGGAGCAGGCTCAGGGCTTCGCCGGCACTATTGGGAAGGGGTGGTCCACCGGGTGCTTCTGGTGTCACCCAAGTGGAAGGCCTGCCTGAAGGGGGAATTAGAACTGAGAGGCGGAGGGAGACTCCAGGTGTGATCTCAACACCTGGGGTTGGATCCAGCCACACCAAGAGTGTGACTCCTGGACGGCTAAGTTATCTGAGCCAACACATCCCCCTTTTTGCTAAAGGTAGTTTGTGTTGGGTTTCTAGCATTTGCTATGGAGAAGCCCACGGGGACTGGACACAGGCTGTTCTACGCTGTCTCACCTGAGTCTCAGTTCCCTGCTCTGTAAAATGGGGATAACGATAACATCTATGTTTCACAAGGTTGCTTAAAGCTTAAATGTAAAATACACCAACCACAGAAATGTTGGTTCCCCGTCACCTTAGGTGGTGTGTAAGCCAAGACCATCTTCCTAAGTTCTCCTTCCTCGTCTCCAGAGAGCTGCCAGAGCACCTGCTGTGTAGAGGGAATTACTGCCAAGAGGTATGTTGGCGGCTATATTTCATTCCCATGGTGGGGTGTGGAGAGGGCCAGAGTGTCTCAGGCGGGGATACCTTCATCCCGGGGGACAGTCAGCCAGCCAGCATCAGTGCCACATGGGAGTTGTCTGGCCAACAAGGAATGTGGTATGTGACCCAGGGAGGAGGTGGATGGGGCTGCCAAACCGCAGCCATCACAAACTCTGAGTGCAGCCACCCTCCCAGGCAGTTTCTCACCCAAGAGACCGAGCAGGCCTAGGACCAGGCTGGGACACTTGAGCCCCCTCAGCCTCCAAGGTTCCACACAGGGTCCTCGTGGATCCCTTGGGCTGCTGGGGACCCCTCCGTCTGTTTTTTTGGGGAGGACAGTTTCTAGAGAAGAACAAGGCATCTCTCTGCCCAGCCACCTCTAGCGTTCCTGAGCCAGCAGGCCAGGGGCAGCAGTGGCCCAGCTCCTGCCTGCCACCTCTCCCTCCCACTCTGCCTCTCGTACCTGTGTGGCCTCAGGCCCTTACGCCACCATCCTGAGCCTCACCTCCTCAAAGCTATTCTATAAAGGTGTGAGCCAGCCGTGGGAGGGAGAAATGGGTGGGGAGAACAGGTGGGCGGGGTGTCTTGCTCATCTGAGGACAGTGGCTCTCCAGGGCCTAGGAGGTGAGTGGTCCTCACCAGGCCGAGGACTCTGGTTGAAACCATCATCTGGGCCCTGCTGGGGTCTGGACTGCGTGGGAACGATGAGTTATATACCACAGCAACTTGGGAGTCTGGAGACAATATCACTGTTTATTTGGGTGACACATCTGCCTGCCTGAGGGCTCTGACAAGAGGCTTAGTGGTTGAAGGTCCCCCAGATTATACTTTTCCCCTTGCTGGCTCTGCAGAGGCCCCAGACTCCGAGTGCAGGCCTGTGGAGCTGTGGCTCTGTTACATTTCTCTTGGCCTCAGTGTCCTGGGAGCAGCTGCCTCGTGGCTGAAACCTCCTTTTCAAAGATCCCGGGGCGGTGGCAGCCTCACTTCTTGAAGTTCTCTCTCTGGAGCGACAAGGAGTACCTCTGAAGCCGGGCCCAGTGCTCCTCCTCCTTCTCTGGGTTCTTCTCCAGCTTCCGATAGCTGAGGGCCACACAACTGTGATGAGAGGAATCTCCTCTCACTTCCCCAGCTCCTGAGCCCCCAGGGCAGACCTCGACTACCCTGTGCTCCTATGAGAAACTCTAAGAGGACACAGCTGCATCACCTCTGTGTCCTCAGGGCTCAGCCTGGTAAACAGCAGGTGCTCAGAAGGCCTTTCCTGGAGGAATGATGGGTCTAGCATTCTTACCTGTGAGGTGCATGTGGGTAGACAGGATGGCGAGCTGAGGAACTAAAAGGCTATTTGCAAACAAGCTGTGGTATTACACACAACGGAACATTCAGACTGAAAAGGAAGATGTTCTGACACATGCTCCACCATGGATGACTCTTGAGGACATTACGCTGAGTGAAATATGCCAGTCACAAAAAGACACACTGTATGATTCCAACTTTTATAAAGACAGTTTGAGTTGGGTCTTTTAAAAAGTAAGAGTTGTTGGCCAGGCGCGGTGGCTCACGCCTGTAATCCCAGCACTTTGGGAGGCCAAGGCAGGCGGATCACCTGAGGTTGGGAGTTCGAGACTAGCCTGGCCAACCTGGAGAAACCCCGTCTCTACTAAAAATACAAAACTTGCCAGGCGTGGTGGCACGTGCCTGTAATGCCAGCTACTCAGGAGGCTGAGGCAGGAGAATTGCTTGAATCTGGGAGATGGAGGTTGCGGTGAGCCAAGATAGCACCATTGCACTCCAGCCTGGGCAACAAGAGCAAAATTCCATCTCAAAAAAAAAAAAAAGTAAGAGTTGTTTAAAAAAAAAAAAATAAGTGCATGTTCACTACAGAAAAATCAGAGAAGCCCAAGATTCACCCCTCACGGTGCACACAGAGACAGGCACACTTAGCAGGGTGGAGGGGGCTGTCAGTGGGGTTGTGGTAGGGAAGGAAGTGCAAGTGAATGATGTTAAAATGCTTAGGCAAACAGGAAGAGGAGTACTCTGGGGGAGAAAGACAATGACTATAGCTTTGATTTGTTTTGAGGCTCTCCATCTATGTGGAGATAAGATTTTAATTAATTTTTTATTTATAGATGTAGATGTAGAGATGGGGTCTCACTATGTTGCTCAGGCTAATCTTGAACTCCTGGCCTCAAGTGATCCTCCATCTCTGTCTCCCAAACTGCTGGGATTACAGGCGTGAGCCACAGCACCTGGCTGGTAATGTCCAATTTTTCACAAAAATGGTGAATGCTATCTTAAAAATGTATTGGAGGCCGGGTGTGGTGGCTCACGCCTGTAATCCCAGCACTTTGGGAGGCCAAGGCGGGTGGATCACAAGGTCAAGAGATCGATACCATCCTGGCCAACATGGTGAAACCCCGTCTCTACTAAAAAATACAAAAATTAGCTGGGCATGGTGGCATGTGCCTGTAGTCCCAGCTACTTGGGAGGCTGAGGCAGGAGAATCACTTGAACCTGGGAGGTGGAGGTTGCAGTGAGCTGAGATTGTGCCACTGCACTCCAGCCTGGCGACAGAGCGAGACTCCATCTCAAAAAAAAAAAAAAGTATTGGAGATAGGTTTTATATTTAGATTTATATAACCGGTTATATGAATATATTTAAACACTGGAGAAATTCCTTCACTGTCTCAGAACCAAGCAAGATGCACCATATTTTGTGTTCATGTGCCTCTTAAAGGAAAGGGCTGAAGGTAAAGTAGCAATGTGTACTTTATATTTTTGACCTTAACTCTGCCAATCTAAGTAGAATTCCCTGTATCTATAATGGTTTCTTTTAGGCTGAGAATGGTGGCTCACACTGATAGTCCCAGAACTTTGTAAGGGCAAGGTGGGAGGGTCACTTGAGCCTAAGAGTTCAAGACCAGCCTGGGCAACATAGGGAGACCCTGCTTCCACAAATAATAAAAAAATTAGCTGGGTGTGGTGGCGCATGCCTGTGGCCCCAGTTGCTCAGAAGGCTGAGGCAGGATTGCCTGAGCCCGGGAAGTCAAGGCTTCAGTGAGCTGTGATTGCACCACTGCACTCCAGCCTGGATGACCCTGTCTCAAAAAATAGACAAAATAAAAATAAAATAAAATCGCTTTTACTTATTGAAAGAGATTCTGGTGTGATTTATGTGTAATAGCAAATAAAGAATATTTAACACTTTTTTTTTTTTGGAGACAGATTCTTGCTCTGTCGCCCCCGCTGGAGTGCAATGGCATGATCTCAGCTTACTGTAACCTCCACCTCCTGAGTTCAAGCAATTCTCCTACCTCAGCCTCCTGAGTAGCTGGGATTATAGGCACCTGCCACCATGCCCGGTTAATTTTTGTACTTTTAGTAGAGATGGGGTTTCACCATTTTGGCCAGCCTGGTCTCGAACGCCTGGCCTTAGGTGATCCACCCGCCTTGGCCTCCCGAAGTGCTGGGATTACAGGTGTGAGCCACCGCGCCCGGCCAATTTAACACTTTTTAAAAAAGTAATCTATACATTTGCAGCTTTTAAATAAAATCAGGCCAGGCGTGGTGGCTCATGTCTGTAATCCCACCACTTTGGCAGGCCGAGGCAGGCAGATAATCTGAGGTCAGTAGTTCGAGACCAGCCTGGCCAACATGGAGAAACCCCATCTCTACTAAAAATACAAAAATTAGCCGGGCGTGGTGGCGCATGCCTGTAATCCCAGCTACTGGGGAGGCTGAGGCAGGAGAATCGCTTGAACCCGGGAGGCAGAGGTTGCAGTGAGCCGATCGCGCCAGTGCACTTCAGCCTGGGTGATAAGAGTGAAACTGTTTCAAAAAAAAAAAAAAAAAAAAAAAACTCTCCCTGTGAAGAATAGTTGAACATTCTTGGTAGACCTTTAGAGAGGGCCAATGACAACCATCGCCTTCTTCATTGTCTCTCTCTCCCCAGAGACTCATGAGACCATATTCCTCTCCTGACGAACAGGCACATTTCCCTCTGGGAGGTACCAAGAGCCTCCCAGCGACCCACTACAATGCAGGAAGGACTTGAACGCCCCTGTTAAGTGCAGGTACGAGCTAGGAAGCGGAGAGGTGCTATGGTGCCACCTAGTGGTGATATTTAGAATTTTCCCAGGCATGTACTTGGATTAGCAGGGAGCCATCATCATGGTCATAACTACCATTTACTGAGCAACCCCTCTGTGCCTGGTACTTTCCATGTATCATCCCACTTAATACCTTAAGCCCAAAAAAATCAGGCATCATTAAAATGGTCAGAACACAGCCTGGCATCTCACAGGTGCACAATATGTGTTTTTTGACTGAATGAGGAGGCTAAGTAACTCGCCCAAGGTCTCATTGTAAGTGGTAGTGTCAGAATCAAACTCAGCTCTGTTTGGCTCCAGACCTGCATATCTTAACCATTCTACTTCAATCTTCCCTGAGTAAACAGTCTACACAGAGAAAGGGGGAAACAGTCGTGAAGAGACTCTTCCCTGAGTAAAGAGTCTACACAGAGAAAGGGGGAGACAGTCGTGAAGAGACATTATGGTGATTGGAGAGATCACAGAATCTCAGAGGTCACGTTACATACATAGGAACATCTAGGCCCTGGAAGGAAAGGAACCTGCCAGAGCCACCTAGTTCTGTAGTGGCAGGCCCGGGACGAGGATCCAGGACTCCACTGATGACCCCAATCCAGCCGAAATGTGTGGTCAGATCCCAAAAGGAATCATCAACAAGGATTTGCAAATCCCCAGAAATTTATTGTGAGATGGATTAGAAGAGACACCTATTTCTCCAGAATGGCCTGAGTACTGTTCCTTATGCTTTGATAGCAGAAAGGAGGGCAAGAAAACAGTGCTTGCAGGATTAGGGAGAGTGGAAAGAGGAAGGGGAAGAGGAGAAACGCACACATAACGGTTTATCTGAATGATGGGTAAAAGAAAGGGGTCTTAGATCATGGGTTGGCAAACATTTTCTGTAAAGGCCCAGAATGTAAATAATTTAGACTTTATAGGTCATGCTATCTCCTTCGCAGCCTTCAATCCTGCCATAGCATACAGTAGCCATAGATAATACATAAACAAATGGGCACGGCTGTGTTCAAATAAAACCTTATTTACAAAACCAGGCAGTGGACTGGATATGGCCCACAGGTCATAGTTTGCCAACCCCATCTTAATGATTGTGTCTAATAATCCAAACATACTTTTTTTTTTTTTTGAGGCAGGGTCTGACTCTGTCACCCAGGCTGGAGTGCAATGGCACGATCTTGGCTCACTGCATCCTCTGCCTCCCAGGTTCAAGCAATTCTCGCCCCCCTCAGCCTCCAGAGTAGCTGGGACAAAAGGCATGTGCTACCACACCCAGCTAATTTTGTGTGTTTTTTGTAGAGATGGGGTTTCGCCATGTTGGCCAGGCTGGTCTCGAACTCCTGAGCTCAAGCAATCTGCCCACCTCGGCCTCCCAAAGTGCTGGGATTACAGGCATGAGCCACCGCGCCTGGCCTAAACATACTTTTAAGAGGGAATTGAGAAAGTTAAAAAGATGATCTTGACAGGAAGAAAACAACTGGAAGCCCTTCTTTTCTCCCAGCCTGAATTAATGACTCTTTTTCTACCAATCCACATGTGAGGTGGAGTGCAGCTCATGGGCTATCATGGGGTAGAACCCTTCACTTAGGGGAAATTTCTTTTTTTTGGGGGGGGGACAGAGTCTTGCTCTGTCACCTAGGCTGGAGTGCAGTGGTGCGATCTTGGCTCACTGCAACCTCTGCCTCCCAGGTTCAAGCAATTCTCCTGCCTCAGCCTCCCGAGTAGCTGGGATTACAGGCATGTGCCACCACACCCAGCTAATTTCTGTATTTTTTAATAGAGATGGGGTTTCACCATGTTGACCAGGCTGGTCTTAAACTCCTGACCTCAGGTGATCCGCCTGCCTCGGACTCCCAAAGTGCTGGGATTACAGGCGTGAGCCACCACGCCCAGCCAGGGGAAATTTCAATGCTGAAAGGATTTACCATAAAAGAAACTCCACTATCCCTCCATCCAGAGACAACCTCAGATGTAGGAGGGGGTGAAGACACAGAGCTCTTTACCTCTTCTGGAGGAAACGCTCACATCTTTTCTCCAGTGGCAGTGCTTGGGGGAAGGCCATGTTATCCAAGTCCCTTTGAGGAATGGTGCAATTTTTTGAGATATTTTCCAGGAGTGGGCAGGCCTCAAAATTAAAATAGAAAACAGAATATTGGATTCCAGCATCGTCGGTGGACGCAGTTTCATGTGAATAGTCTCCTGTGACGAGACAAGAACACCATGTTCTGTGTAACAATCGCTTTCTCAGTGGGCTCTGGTCCAGGTGAGCAGGTGGGGGCTGCTCTCTGCTTATAAAGGCTGGGTCATCTGGGTTGAGCTGTGACTTCAGAGAGAAGACCCTGCTGGCATTTTATCGAAGTGCCCTGTGAGGACTGAGCTGCGGTACCCTTTGGCCTATGGTGGAGGGGGACACAGAGTAGGGAGGAGATCGGAGGGGCTCTCTCTGTTTGTGAGAGAACTAAGTCAGGGAAATGGTCAGTGGGCATCAGCCCTGGTCCCTTTCTGTACCTCGGAGCAGGAAACATGGATGGTCTGGAGACACGGCAAACACTGGCTTCCAGGGGACCTCCAGAGGAAAGGCTCCCGGAGGGGCAAAGGCACAGATGATTTCACGCTTGGCCACATCCATAAGGCACACAGAGCCATTCTTGGAAAAGATGAGCACCTGGGAAGCAAAGAGATGGTGAGGGGGGCTTCTACTGGACTCTGTCCCTCACAGGAAGGTCAAGTGTAGAGGTCACCCCAGTAAGGAATGAGAGAAGCAGCTGGACATAAAACCTCTTGGGCCCCAGCCTCTGGATCCATCCAGGGCTGCTGGAGACCTGCACACACATGTGTGCTTGGGGTCCCCCTCAGCCAACAGACCCTCCTCCACATGCTGTCTGCTCCAGGGCTATGCATTCCTCCCCTTTTTCCCGGCCTCTCTTCCAAGTTCTCTGCTTCTCTGCTGAAGAGCTCACCCTCCATGTAGCCAAGATTCCATTTCTCACCTGTGCTCCCAATGCCTTTCCTTCCCACTGCCTCAGGGACCTTGCTCAATCTAACAGCCCCTCTTGGCCTGAGATCTGAGCCGGGGATGCTCTCCTGCCTGGGCTCTTTCCTCTGCAGCGAACACACTAAACTCTCCCCATCCTTAGAAAGTCCCCTTTGGCCGGGCGCGATGGCTCATGCCTGTAATCCCAGCACTTTGGGAGGCCAAGGCGGGCGGATCACGAGGTCAGGAGATCAAGACCATCCTGGTTAACACGGTGAAACCTCGTCTCTACTAAAAATACAAAAAATTAGCCTGGCATGCTAGCGGGCACCTGTAGTCCCAGCTACTCGGGAGGCTGAGGCAGGAGAATGGTGTGAACCTGGGAGGCAGAGCTTGCAGTGAGCCAAGATTGCGCCACTGCACTCCAGCCTGGGCGGCAGAGCGAGACTCCGTTTCAAAAAAAAAAAAAAGCCCCCTTTGACCCAACATCCTCCTCCAGCTGCCACACCACTTTCCCCTCCCCACACAAGAGGGTCTCTCCACACCCTGTCCACTCCCCCACTCCTGCGTCTGTCTCCCAGCTTCAGCCACTCGTCTCCACCATGTTCTTGGTTTTTCTGCAGCACAGGACACTGCTCTCACTTTCTTCAGACTCTCCTCTCTGCTTGCAGGACTGTCCCCATGCAGTTTTCCCTGGGGCCCCTCATGGTCACTTTGTGAACTGATTTTCCAGGTCCTGTAAGTGACGGTAGTGCCCATGGGAACCTCTTCTCTATTCACTCCCTCTCTTTAACAAGGGGAACCTGCTGTACCCCCACTTCAACCACCTCTCACTAACTGTACTTGGCTGGTGAGCATGGAATCTACATTTTCAGCCCTGGGCTCTCTTGGAGCCTCCCCTGGGGGTCCTGTAGGCCCCTCACCCTCTGTAGGGCCACACCAGGAATCACAGACTTTCTCTCCAGGCCTGCAGTGGGCCCTGTAAGGACTGGGGAATCACCTCTGCAAGCGAGGATCAACCGCGCACGCTTCCCTCTCCTTTGGCAACAGCCACAGGTAGTCCAGAATGTGGAGTCCATCTCCGAACTGAGATCTCTCAACTCTCCATCCCTGCTCTAAATATGCTGTTCCCATTCTCTGACCTCTCTGTTTGAGCCCCGTCCCACACAGGGACACATCTGTATCCTTCTGCGCAGTGTACAGGACCTTCCATGGTCTGGCCCACCTGTCTTCCCGCCCCAGCCTCCTCCCTCTCCACATTCCACAGCAATCTCATGTGGCAGGTACTGGGACTTCCTGCAGTGCCTGGGACACGTGGTGCTCTCTTGCCTCCATGGTGTTGCCTTCTCAACTCCTCTGGCTCAGCTCAGCTGTCACCTCCTCCAGAAAACACAGTCCTCCCCTGCTGCCAACTTCTGCAGGTTGAGTTAGGTGACCCCTCTCTCTATTCCATGCATCCATTAAAAAATCCCTATCGCAGCCTTTCTCATGTTCTAAGGCAGCTGCCTGGTGACTTCTCTGTCTTCCCAAATGAGCTGTGTGCTCCATGAAGGCAGGTTCTTTCTCTTTCTATTTGTAAACCCGAAAGCTAGTCCAGTGCCTAACACATAACAGGCCTTCAATAAGCATTTTCTAAAGGACAGATGAACACATTCACAGAAGAGAAATGAGAGGCATGGGGCATTTACAGAGAGGCATGGGGAACCTACCATGCCAGGTAAGGCTGGGACTGGGGCCACGGCACAGATGGTTTTATCCAGGTGCTTTACAGGCCTATAGGACAGAAAATATACAGACATTCTCCTACTTTAAGAGTTTAAAAGTTTTGATATCCTCTTCTAGGCATATATCCTGGAGAAATTCAGAGAAATCAAGAAATATGTGAGGAGGCTGTTCATAGTAGCAAAAAATTAAGAACAATCCAAATATCTATTAGGAGGATGCTTAAGTCATTGTGGTATATTATACAATGAAATATAATACGGTAATGAAAATAAAAGAACTGGAGCTACATGCATCAACATGTATGGCTCTTGTGAACAATGTTGCAAAGCAAGATGCAGAATAAATACCATTGAAAAACAAGTTGGAGGCTGGGTGCAGTGGCTCACACCTGTAATCCCAGCACTTTGGGGGCCCAGCACTTTGAGCCCAGGAGTTCAAGACCAGCCTGGGCCACAGAGTGAGACCCTGTCTCAAACAAAACCAAACAAAACAGAAAGAAAGAAAGGAAAGAAGGATGCACAGAAGGAAAGAAGGAAGGAAGGAAGGAAGGAGGGAGGGAGGGAAGGAAGGAAGGAAGACAAGTTGGAGAATATATAGAATATGGTTCCCTTCGTAAGTTTCCTAAATATGCAAAGCTAAATAATATACTGTTTAGAGATACAGTCGTACAAATGTGGTTAATTCTTTTTCTTTTTTTAATAATTTTTTTTCTTTTCACAGAGAAGGGGTCTCACTATGTTACCCAGGCTGGTCTTGAACTCCTGAGCTCAAGTGGTCCACCCGCCTTGGCCTCCCAAAGTGCTTGGATTACAGGTGTGACCCTCTGTACCTGGCCTAAATGTGGTTAATTCTTAAGGGAAAGCAAAGGAATGATGAATTTAGAAAAATGGTGTGGTAGATTGAAAAGCAGTTGGCTGTATTTGGCAGTGACTCCCATCAAAAGATGGAGTCTGTTTTTCTACTGCTTGAATGTGGGCATGGATGTGGGATGTGCTTTGCCCAATGGGACATTAGCAAATGTAACATGAGCAGAAGCTTGAAAAGCATTTGTGTGCTATGGTTGCCCTCTCCTGCTGCTAGGAGCCCTTAGACTACCATGTGAGAAAGGCTGTACTAGTCTGTAGGAGAGACCATGAGGAAAACCGAGGTGCACTGGCCAATAACCTGCCAACTGCCAGGTGTGTGAGTGAAGCTATCTTAGAAGAGCTGCGAGCTGCCTGAAGGCACATTTGAGAGCCCAGGTGAGACCAGTAGAAGAAATGGACTGAGTCCAGTCCAAATTGCTGACCTACAGACTCAAGGACTAAACACTGACTATTTTCTTAAACCATTAAGTTTTGGGGTGGTTTGTTATTTAGCATTAGGTAATTAGTAAGGTGTTTGGGACGGAGCAAGAAGGATTGATGAGGGAGAGCCATGCAGGGAGCCCAAATGGAACTGGAGATTATCGATTTCCAACGGTTTCAGGGGAGTTGATCTCATTATTCTTTATTACACACACACACGTACACACATGCGCGCACACACACACACACATTATACAGGTTCATTTGCATGCATTAGGTATTTTTAAATGTTTAAAAGAGAGAGAGGTCCCTGGAGAAACTGATGGAAGTTTACTGTGGGAGAAATGAGCCTCTTCTTGGCTGTATGGGATGGGAAGGATGTTGTCTTAATCCATTTTCTGTTGCTTATAACAGAATACCTGAAACTGGATAATGTATAAAGCAAATGAATTTATTTCTTACAGTTCTGGAGGCTGAGAAGTCCAAGGTCAAGGGTCCACAGCTAGTGAGAGCCTTCTTGCTGGTGGGGACTCTCTAGAGAGTCCCGAGACGGCATAGGGTATGACATGGTGAGGGAATTGAGTGTGCTCATATTCTAGCTCAGGTATCTCTTCCTTTTCTTATAAAGCCACCATTTCCACTCCCATGATACCCATTAATCCATTCACCTATTAATCCATTAATGCATGAGTGGGTTAATCCATTCATGTGGGAAGAGCCTTCATAATCCAATCATCTCCTAAAGGCCCCGTCTCACAGTACTGCCACAATGGGGATTGAGTTTTCACGTGGGTTTTGGAGGGGAGAGTCAAACCATAGCAGATGTCATCTGTGCTATCATACAATTTTGTTAGAAAAAATTGTAACATATATGTGACATTGGTGATCTTCAGAAGCTCACCAGGAGAGTGATGACTATACAAAAGGTGGACTGTAGTCAGAGAGGCTGTCAGATTTTACTATTAAATAGCAATTAAAATAATCTGGCCGATTATTTACCCCGTCCCACCCTCAAGCTACTGACCTCTCAACAAGCACACTGATGGTGGGTCCTTGGGTCCCGCTAGCCTCCACCAGATGGAGGGAGGCGTCTGTGCACAGCACCACACATTTCATTTGGGATTTCACTGGACCTTCAGGATACATATTCTGTCCTTTGTGGACCAAGAAATATTTCAGGAAGTGAATGCTTTGGCAGAAACATCCCTGAGGAAGAGCAGCGACCCCAAGAGGGAATCCTAGAGAAAGTAATCACACAAGCCGGTCAGAAAACGGGGTAGGGGAGGAGGCCATGGGCACAGGGGCTGTGACCAGCAAGTGTGTGAGGGACTTGTAGGATGTGAAGGCAAAATCAAGCAATGAGCACCCTGTGAGGGAAAATCAGTAAACCTAGTGCCCAATGGGAGAGAAAAGCCCCCGGCAGGGGAATGCTGCTGTGTCTGGAGAGGAATTGGGGAGGGGGAGAAGCAAGAGCATGGAGGAGGGCAGGGTCAGCACTGGAGTGGAAGGAAGCTACAACCCAGCCAGGGACTGAGGCGCAGCTGACCGTGGGATGCAAAGGCGTATGGGCAGGGGGAGGTGCAGCTGTTTCAGAAAAGGCGGGGTGTGTGTGTGTGTGTGTGTGGCCAAACAACAAGAACTTAATATCCAGAAAAAAATGAAAACAAGCTATTTTGGTCAAGGGCTTATGAAATCATCATCATTCTTCTTTCCTTGAAATATCTTTTGCTTCTATAATAATGCTGTTGGTTCAATAAGTAAAATACAGGAGGGTCTTTAGTGGTGTTTATCTTAGCAGTGTGTGGGGAAAATATCCTCCAAAGTTGAAATAACCACTGCATTCTTCAGAAAGTGATAGCCAAGTGAGGAAGGCAATTTGCTAGCTTGACAGACACCTCCCTGAGAACAGTCAACTCCCTGGTCTGATCACAAGCTACCCAACAAACAGGGTACTATCTCTGATGCTCTGCACCTGCCAGGAGGGCTGCCCAGTGAAGGTGGCCCACCTCCACTCTCTAGGAAAATACATCTCCAACTGCAAAATGGCAAACCACTGAGTCATTACTGGCCTTTAACAAAGTCCAGTTAGAGGGAGCTGCTTCCCTAGAGGCTGACGAATTTAGGAAGCAATATCATTGATTTCTGTATCTGCAAAGCTGGACCCAGGACCCGAGAACTCAACCACAGTGCCACCCACCCAGAATAGCTGCTGGTCTCACTTTGACTGCTTTATAGGTCTCTTAGCTCGAATACAATAGAGTTCGTGCTGACTGGGGATGAGACAGAATAGCAGGGAAGAAGACTCACTTATTTAGAGAGCTTGGGGGCTGGGAAGAGGAAGGCTGAGGCCACCATGATCACTTGTACTGTGCCAGACATACTTCTTCACTGGAGCGTAATAATGAAGGCAATGATCATACTTCCAGAGCCTAGTACAGTGTCAGGCTCAGAGAAGTCACTCAATAAATACATGCGCAGTGGGAAGCATTAGCACATATTATATCCAATAAATGTTTGTTGAATAAATGAATGAGAGGGGAGTAGGACCAGTTCCCCAAGGTGACTTTAAGAACACAGAGGTAACAGAAGGCCCAGGGCCTGTGGGAATTCCAGAGCTCCCAGACTCATTGCCCAGAGTCCCACCCAGGTACTAGGTAGAGAGGCAGGGAGGACTTACCTTTGGCCAGGTCCCACAGCGTGAGCACACCATCCTCGCAGGCCAGCACCAGGTAGGAGGAGGAGCAGCTGAGCTGAGAGACTGCAATGGGCGCAGCACAGGGCCACACACCCTCGGGGTCTAGGGGGAAGGACAATACTCAACCGGTTCCCCCCAGACTCTGCACCTACCCATCACTTCTACCTGGACAACCTGTGACTCAGACTGGTCTGCCTGTTCAGGGAATGGGAACCAGGAGTACCTGTCTGGACTCACCATCTTCCTTCTCTTTATGAAGTGCTATTCTCCTTGCCTAGGATGATAAGATAATGTCATACTGTTTATTATTACTCTACAGCTAATGTTTAATGAGTATGTCCTAGGTGCTAGATACTGTTAGGCACTTTACACACATAATTTCATTGCATTCTCACAAGGGTTCTATAAAGTAGTCTTATTAGTATCCCCATTTTATAGATGAGGCAGAGAAGTGACTTGCTCAAGGCCATACAGTCAGTATAGAAGGAGATTAGAAGCCAGGTTGCCTGGGAAATGGATGGAAGAAAAGAAACTCCTCCTTTGTGAATTTTTTAATGTTACTTTTGAAGTGTAATATAAAGTATAACAAGTGTACAGTTCAAGGAATTATCACAAAGCAAACTTGTTCATGTAACTGCTTCCATTAATTTTTTTTTTTTGAGACAGGGCCTCACTGTCACCCAGGCTGGAGTGCAGTGGTGCAACCTTGGCTCACTGCAGCCTCAACCTCCTGGGCTCAAGTGATCCTCCTGGCCCAGCCTCCTGAGTAGCTGGGACTACAGGCTCATGCTGCCACGCTTGGCTATTTTTTGTAGAAACAGGGTCTCCTATGTTGCCCAGACTGGTTTCAAACTCCTGGGCTCAAGAGATCCACCTGCCTCTGCCTCCCAAAGTACTGGGATTACAGGCGTGAGCCACCACACCTGGTCACCTCCATAAATTTGTAAAACAACAACAACCTATATTTCCTTAGTGCGTTTCAATTTCGAAGAGCTTCACATACAGAAACTCTCTGGATTTTGCTATTTTCAACAAATGCATGCACTAGACAACAATGGTGTAATTAATTAGCTCTATGTTTTGCATGAAAAGTGGGTTGGGGTGGGAAGCGACTGGCCTGAGACTACATGGTTTGCAGACAGCTGGGCTACGATTAGCACTGACCTTCTGATTCCAAGCCTACTTTCTCAATCTCTCTCTCTCTTTTTTTTTTTTTTTTTTTGAGATAGTCTTGCTCTGTCACCCAGGCTGGAGTGCAGTGGTGTGATCTTGGCTCACTGCAACCTCTGCCTCCCAGGTTCATGTGATTCTGCTGCCTCAGACTCCCAAGTAGCTGAGATTACAGGCACGTGCCACCATATCCGGCTAATTTTTGTATTTTTAGTAGAGATGGGGTTTCACCATGTTGGCCAGGCTGGTCTTGAACTCCTGACCTCAGGTGATCCACTCGCCTTGGCCTCCCAAAGTGCTGGGATTATAGGCGTGAGCCACCGCGCCCAGCCAAGCCTACTCTCTTTTTACCTTAGCTGCTTAAGGAGCCCTGTGGACCTGACTGTAGACTTTGTCCCTATTGACCTGTTGTCTTTAAGGAACATGACATTTCAGAGACAGATTCTTGCGGTCACACTACACCCACCAAACCCCCTACTGCCTGCCTAGATCTGGTCCCTAAAGTGACACTTGATGTATGTCAGTCACATGCTCTCAGCTAAGCTGGAGAAGGACATGTCTGCAAGTCCTGAGCTTAGGTGACTCCCATCTCAGCAGTAAAGTACCAGCTTTATCCTTTAGAGTTCGGTTTAGTGAATACAGGAAGAAATTGTGACTTCTGGTCCAGTGTATACCAAGGACACAGGCCATTCCTGGTGGGGGGGAAAAAAGACAGAAAATGGGTGTTACACAGGGGGAAATCTGGGTGGCCTTTGGTTTGCACAGAAGGTGTTTGCCCAAGAGGAAGCTGGTTTGAAGTCTGAAGTGGTTTGTTTTAATGGGCAGCACCCAAGAGAAGGGTGAGTTTCCCAAGAGAGAGGGACTGGGCAGCCCCATGAGGGCTGTTCCTGGGGCCCACCCGCCTTCTTGCATAGGGAGGACAGTCTCAACTCCCCCTCGGCTGCTTTCACATCTAGAAAATTCACACCCTCGGTGTTTTAAGTAACATCTTCTACAAGACAAACTCATATCCAGAAGCAGCCCGGTGGATGTGGACTCATGCCTTCTCCTATGGCAACCACTCCCTGAAGGCAGTGACAGCCTTTGTAATCAGAGAACCTGTGCTCAGGGGCCACAGATGCAAACAGAAACTGACAGGCTATAGCTGGCAACCGAACTCCCCTCTTCATTCCCTCCTACCATGCGAGGTTTGTTGGGGAACATCTCTGTGGGGGCTTGCTGAGGGGTTTCCCCAAGATGACCCCTTGCTAGGACAACCACCCACTTCATGTTCATTTACCTGAGGGGCCCTTGACTTCCGTTGGCATTGCAAATAGGCAGCTAGGAAGAAGGAAATAGAAGGTGGCCGTACTGGGAAAGAAAGAGACACGAGTCAGAGCCATGTAGACTCCCTGGCAAGGAGAGCTGCTGGCAGTCTTGGCCCTAAAACCAGAATAGATAGTTAGAATGGACCTTCCCAGGGGTAAGAAGGCCATGAAGCACATCACATTCTAGGTGCTGGTCCTGGTGGGATGCGCTGACCTTGGATGCTGCTGAGGGCAGGTTGGGTGGGGCTGGGAATCACTCCTAGGCCAGTGTGGTGTGCAGAGCTCTTGCCAGAGACAGCTGTCTTTTGGAGAGCCACTTCTGTTTTGGGGAAGATGTCCTTAAAGAGCAGACTCGGGTGATCTACATAGATGTTCTCTTATCCCAGGGGCAATACAGCCAGTGTTGTGCTGATAACTGGGTCTCTTAAATAAAAGAGGCCCCGATTTGTAGGGTTTGCAGATTTTCATGGTGTCAGTGCTCCCACAATGGACAACTAACAGTGGTTTAACAACTGGCTTGCAAAACCCTAATTATCTCACTATGCAGTAGGAGCCAGCCCCAGCATACCACTGAATCTTGACGTAGTTCCAGACAGTAACAAGGAGCTGTTGTCAGGGATTAGCCTTAGGACTTTGTGTCCTGAAGTAAGAAAATTTAAGGTCCACTTGACAGCACGAGAGATTTCACTTCCCATGTGAGAACAGGAACATTCCTGAGATCCACAGTAGCTATGAGGAGACCTAATTCCTAAAACCAGCTCCCTCATTGATACTTCAAAGACTGGGGCTCTCCAACACAACTTGGAGCTAATGACACCTAACTGCTCACCAAGATGGGGAAGTCATATATTATAATAATTATACACCTATGCTACATTACATTTAGAAAGGCAGGAAGGAAATGGAGAAAAATTTTAGTAGTGGTGACTTTATTTGTCTTTAGGATCTTCTGTGTTTTTTATTATTTTTTTTTAATTACTATTTTTTGAGACAGAGTCTATCTCTGTCCAAGCTACAGTGCAGTGGCATGATCTCGCCTCACTGCAGCCTCTATCTCCTGGGTTCCAGTGATTCTCCTGCCTCAGCCTCCTAAGTAGCTGGAATTACAGGTGCCCGCCACCATGCCTGGCTAATTGTTGTATTTTTAGTAGAGACGGTTTCACCATGTTGACCAGGCTGGTCTCAAACTCCTGGCCTCAGGTAATCTGCATGCCTCAGACTCTCAAAGTGCTGGGATTACAGGCCTGAGCCACCGTGCCCAGCCTCTGTGCTTTTAGATAACTAGAAAAAAAAATTTAAAAAGAAAAAAAAATTTTTAGAGATGTCATATATAAAACTGAAATAAATTATATTTCTCATTTCCATAGATATCTATTTCTTCTTTTAACTCCATTATTATCAGCCTTTGTTCTAACTATAGAGTAACAATCTCCACACAACATTTCAAAATATCTGCTGATGTTTGCTCAAAATTCTCCCAAACCAGAAAGAGCTTATTTATTTTAGAGATAAGGTCTTGACATGTGGCCCAGGCTGGTCTCAGATTTGGGGGCTCAAATGATCCTCCTGCCTCGGCCTCCCAAAGTGTAGGGATTACAGATGTGGGCCACTGTCCTGGCCCCAGAAAGAGCTTTTAGATCTCAGGTCCCTGGGTTGATTCCTGCATGTGCCAAGACAGCAGAAGCCTGGGGATGCTCCCTGGCTTTCCCGGGATTAGGGGGCTCACCTGAGTGGCTCCTCCTCCCACTCCCTATCTAGGTACTTCTTGTAGGAAGCGTTGAAGATCTCAGCTTGCTGCTCCCACTGACTGTCCTTGATGAAATGATTCTGCCCGGAGCCCAGTCCGTAGCAGTCCTTGATCTTTGCAAAGACTTCCAGGGGGCTTTTGAATGTGGTGCCTAGGTTGAAAATATTACAGAATTAGTCAAGCCATGTGACTCCCCCTTTCCTGATTTTCCCCTACTTCTTCCACTCTTCCCAGCTTCCTGCAGAATCCCTCAGCCTCAGAAATCGATTCTTGCTCTGCAATTGGTCTGTATTCAGATTTCTCCCGGCCTCTCCTGTACCCCACCAGCTCACAGAGCCCAGGCAGAGAGCAGCTGCTGTCCTCCTTCTTCTATATCTTCATCCCAACATCATTCTCTCTGCTTTTGGATTACAGAATATTTGCAAAGGCCAGGGTGTAGGGGGTGGTGGGGCAGGGAAATGTTCACAATGCCACTGGAGACTTTAGATCACTGTCCCTGTCTCCCCAGCTGAGGAAGGCCCCAGATCTGCCAGTTACCATCACTTTTCAGCCACTGCTGAACACTCACATAATTAGGCAGTCTCAGTCTCTTCTTATGCCAACATTTACCCAATTACCTTCCTTTAAAAAAATTTTTCTCTGTCAGTCACTTTTCTTACTACTTCTCTTCCCAATAACCTTTCATTTCCTTCTTTTGCATCTGTTCCTAAATCCACAGTAAAACTGGATGACTTGTTTTCTGGATTTGCACCCTGAGTTTCAGAATTCTGTTCACTTTGGAAGGTGCCTGGGTCCCTCAAGTTGCCCAGGAGATTCCACAGTGCCCTTGACTGCTTCCTCAGAGACAACTGCATAATTTTCTAGAGGGAGACACCAGTTTTATAAACACATAATATCGTATGATACACTAGCTCTCAAAGGACGACGCCAGATCAGCAGTGGCAGAGTCACCTGGGAACTTGTTAAAAATACAGATTCTCAGGGCCCACCCCAGACCTACTGGAATAGAAGAAACTCTGTGGTGGGGCCCAGCAATCTGGGTTGTTTTTTGAGATGGGGGTTGTGTTATATTGCCCAGGCTAGGCTTGAACTCCTTGGTTCAAGCAATCCTTCCATCTCAGCTTCTTGAGTAGCTGGCACTATAGGCAAACAATCTGGGTTTTAATGAGTTCTCCAAATGAGTCTGATGCAGCTAAAGTTTGAGAATTGCTATTATACATTATTCCCCTTGTATTTTCACTTACTAAAATGTTTGGGAGATTATTTCATATTAGTACTATAGATCCTCTTCATTGTTGCTTATCTTTAGTTATTAAACCTTTTTCTTATTGTGAAGTGTAACATACATTCTGAAAAGAGCATAAAATATATACCTTAATATACCTTAATGAGTTATTATAAAGCAAACCTCTGGTATCATCTACTCGGGTCAAGAAATAGAACATCAGCTGGGTGCGGTGGCTCATGCCTGTAATCCCAGCACTTTGGAAGGCCAAGGCAGGAGGATCGCTTGAGCCCCGGAGTTTGAGACCAGCCAGGCAACATGGCAAAATCCCATCTCTACAAAAAATACAAAAATTAGCCAGGCCTGATGGCATGTTCCTGTAGTCCCAGCTACTTGGGAGGCTGAGGTGGGAGGATTGCTTGGGAAGCAGAGGTCACAGTGAGTCGAGATTGTGCCACTGCACTCCAGCCTGGGCGACAGAGGGAGACCCTGTCTCAAAAAAAAAAAAAAAAAAAAGAAAAGAAAAAAGAAAAAAAAAAGAAATAGAACATTGCCATCTCACTAGAAGCTTCCCAGGGGCCCCTTTCTAATCACAATTCTCTGGGAAGAGTGGCAACCACTCTCCTGACTTTTATGGTAGCCACTTCATTGCATTTATTTATGCTTTTATCACCTAAACATGCATCCTCAACACCATAGTTTCATTTTGCCTGATTCTAAACTGTACATAAGGGGAACCATGCAGTGTGAACTCTATGGCTGTCCTCTTTTGCTCAATATTGTTCATGAGATTTATCCATTTTGCTGTGTGTAGCTGCAGTTTGTTCATTTTTCACTGCTGTATAGTATTCCATTGAATAAATATAGTACAATTTATCTGTTCTACTACTGATGAAAATTTAGTTGCTTTGTGTTTGGGGCTATTAAAAATCATGTCACTATTACCATTCATGCACATGTTTCCTGGAACACACTTGCTTGCAAATCTATGGGTACATTCCTAGAAGTAGGGTGACTAATTCAAAATGGCTTGCTTAGGAGTTTCCTAGTTTTAGCACTGAAAAATCTCACATCCTAGGAAACCCCTCAGTCAGGCAAACTGGTATGGTTGGTCCCCCTATCACCTAGCAGTGTAAATACTGTGTCATAGGATACAAATTATTGTCAGCTTTACTAGATAATAGCAAACACATTTTCCAAAGTGGTTGGACCAGTTTTCATTGCTAAATGTAATGTATGGGAGTACTGATTGTTCCACATCTTCACCATCACTTGGTGTGGTCAGTCTTTTTAATTTTACCCATCCTAGTGAATGTGTTACGCTAATTCACTGTGATTTTAATTTGCACTTCCCTGCAGACTAATGATGGTGAGCACCTTTTCATGTTTATTGGTCATTTAAATAATCTGTTTTTTGTGAATAGCCTGTGAAATACTCTTGCCTGTTTTGTACTGGATTCTCCCTCTTTTTCTTAAGAATCTGTAGTAATTCTTCATATATTCTGGACATGAACCATTAGTGGGTTTTATGTGTTTTGCAAATAACTTCTACCTCTATGTGTCCTGATCTTTCATCCTCTTAATGATGTCTTTGAATGATCTGAAATTCCTAATTTTAATGTAGTCAAATTTATTCAATTTTTAAAAATTGTAAGTACTTTTTGTGTCTTATTTGAAAAGTCTTTCCCTACCCAGAGGTGATAAAGTTATTGTTTATATTATTTTCTTTTTCTTTTTTTTGAGACAGGGTCTCGCTCGCTGTGTCGCCCAGGCAGGAGTGCAATGGCGCGATTTCAGCTCACTGCAACCTCTGCCTCCCAGGTTCAAGCAATTCTCCTGCTTTAACCTCCAAAGTAGCTGGGACTACAGGCACACGCCACCATGCCTAGCTAATTTTTGTATTTTTTTTTTGTGTGTGTGGAGTTGGGGTTTCTCCATGTTCTCCAGTGCTCCATAGTGCTGCCTCTGTAATGCATCAAGTGTCCATTTATGCCTGGGTCTATTTTGGTCTCTATATCCTGCTTCATTCACCTATTTTTCCTCTATTTTTCTATCTGCTATTTCTATCTATCTATATTTCTATATTTCATCTATATTTCTATTATTCACTTATCTATTTTTTATCTTAATAACTGCAGCTTTATAATAAATATTGATAGAGCAAGTCTGACCACCACATTCTTTTACAAGAGAAAATTGTCTATTCTTCACCTTTGGCATTTCCCTTTTTGGGGGGTTGTTCTTGATTTTGAACCAGGGTCTTGTTCTGTCACCAGGCTGGAGTGTAGTGGTGTGATCATAGCTCACTACAGCCTCAACTTCCTAGGCTCAAGTGATCCTCCTCCTTTGGCCTCTCAAAGTGCTAGGGTTACAGGCCTAAGCCACCACACTTGGCCTCTCTTTTGTTTTTTTAATGATTGCAAAGTATTCTTTTGTATGAGTGTACCAGATTTATTTATTTATTTATTTATTTATTTATTTAAGACGGGGTTTCACTCCCGTCTCCCAGACTGGAGTGCAATGGCACAATCTCAGCTCACTGCAACCTCTGCTTCCTGGGCTCAAGCGATTCTCCTGCCTTAGCCTCCCAAGTAGTTGGGACTACAGGTGCATGCCACTCTGCCTAATTTTTGTATTTTTTGTGGAGGCGGGGTTTTGCCATGTTCCCCAAGCTGGTCTTGAACTCCTGAGCTCAAGCAATCTGCCCACCTTGGCCTCCCAAAGTGCTAGGATTATAGGCACAAGCCACCGCACACGGCCCAGATTTTATTTAACCAATTATTCACCTCTGTACATAATGCTACCGTGAACATTATTCTGGTTTTTTTTTTTAATCGTAACTACTAGTCCACCAGGGGTGAACATTCTTATAGATATGTCTTTGTGATCATGTGTGAATGCTGAGAGGATATCCTCTGTATTTGCTGCCTACAATAGCTAGCCTCTCTGCTCCTCTTGACCAAGTCCCTTTCTTTGAAACTGTGCCCAAATGTCCCTTACTCCCTAGCAAGTCAGTCGCTTCTTACCCTGAGTTTTCACAGCCCTTGATGGTCCCCATTGCTGTACTTATCACATCCTACTATGGTGGTTTCTTGTCATTCTCCCTTAGTAGACTATCAACTTCTAGAGTGCAGGAGAGGAGAGGTGTTTTACTCATCTTTGTGCTTGGTGCATTATGGGCATTCAGCAAATAATAATGAATAAATTAACACAAGAATGTAGGAATGAATGTATTACAACTAGCTGTCAAATGAATTAGCACAGAAATGTAGGAATAAATGAACTCAACCTGGCAATTCAGAAAAGATATCTTTTTCTCCTGACCTTCCAATTCTGTTAGTTAACTGTAAGTAATACAAATGCATTACTTACATTTTTTGTTTTAATGTCTCAGAGCTTATGGGTTTAAAAAAAATTTCCTCTTCATAACTATGTTTGTAATTTTGATATCGTTGCTAATAAGTTGAAAAGATAAGACGTGCGGAAAGGAAGAAAGAACAGATAAATCAATGGCAAAAGGAGAGAGATTTGAATCACACTTACCTGTAACAGGCTTAGGTGGTTTGATCTTCATTATGTAAACTGGAAGACTCAATTTAATGTCTCCTTTAAAACTAACATTTGCATCCTAAAACAAGGAAAAGGCATAGTTAATAAGCCAAGAGAAGAGAGGAAATAGAATAATTAAAAATACTAATTTTAAAAGAAGGTGGAAAAGAAGGGGAAAAAGAAAAATAAGAGATAGGACAAATAGAAAGTAAATAGCAAGATTGTAAAAGTAAATAGCAAGACTGTAGATTTAAACCCAAACATATAAATAATCACATTAAATGTATATGGTCTAAATAACCCCAATGAAAAGGCAGAGATTGTCAGACTCTATAAAAAAGCTAGACCCTTACTGGGCATGGTGACACACACTTGTAGTCCCAGCTACTCTGGAGGCTGAAGTGGGAAGAACGCTTGAGGCCAGGAGTTTGAGGTGGCAATGTGCTATGACTGTGCCTGTGAATAGCCACTGCATTCCAGCCTGGGCAACATAGCGAGAGCCCATCTTTGAAACAATTTTTTTAGAAAGGGCAAGACCCAACTATATGAGGTCAAAAAGAAACTCTGTGTGTGTGTGCGTGTGTGTGTGTGTGTGTGTGTGTGTCAGGATCTTGCTCTGTCACGCAGGCTGGAGTGTAGTGGAACAATCACAGCTCACTGCAGGATCGACCTCCTGAGCTTAAGCAATCCTCCCACCTCAGTCTTCTGAATAGCTGGGATCACAGGTGTGCACTACCACACCCGGCTAATTTAGTTTTGCAGAGACGAGGTCTCGCCATGCTGCTCAGGATGATCTTGAACTCCTGGGCTCATGTGATCCTCCTGCTTCTGCCTCCCAAAGTAATGGGATTACAGGTGTGAGCCACCACACGTGGCCAAGAAACTCATTTTATGAAACACTATCTGAAACCATAGGGAAAAAGAAGAAACTCATTATATTAAATATAATGACACAAACATGTTAAGAATAAAAGTACAGAAAAAGATATATCTTGCTAAAATGAATCAAAAGAAAGCTTGGGTGGCCATATTAGTATTTGACATAGAAGAATTCTGAACAGAGAATATTATCAGGAATCAAACGGTCAGTGAATAATGACAAAACAATCAATTCATCCGAAGACAAAACATTCCAAATTGTGAAGCATCTAATCACAAAGCTTCAAAATACACGAAGCAAAAATTCGTAAGAGTGAAAGAAGAAAAAGATAAATCTACAATCTTAGAGACTCCTTTTTCAATAAGTACAGAAGAAGTAAACAGAAAATCAGTAAGAATATAGTAAGGATATAAAAGGAAAAACAGGAAGGAGATAGAAAACTTGAATAGCCTGACCAATAACAGCTTTATTGGTCTTGAAACATCCTTTTCAAGTGCATATAAACACTTACCAATATAATCCACATTGTGGGGAAAAAAAATCTAAATAAACTTAGAATGATTCAAATATATAAAGTATGTTTTCTGATCGCAATGGATTTTCTGATCACGACGGATTTTATGAGAAGCCCATAAAAAAAGCCAGCTGTAACATTTCCAATATTTGGACACTAAATAACATACTTCTAAAAATCTACTAGCCAGCTGGGTGCAGTGGCTCACGCCTATAATCCCAGCACTTTGGGAGGTCGAGGCAGGCGGATCACGAGGTCAGGAGTTCAAGACCAGCCTGACCAATATGGTGAAACCCCATCTCTACTAAAAATACAAAAATTAGCTGGGAATGGTGACATGCGCCTGTAATCCCAGCTACTTGGGAGGCTGAGGCAAGAGAATCGCTTGAACCCGGGAGGCAGAGGTTGCAGTGAGCCAAGATTGCACCACTGCACTCCAGTCTGAGCAACAGAATGAGACTCTCTCTCAAAAATAAAAAAATAAAAACCTACTAGTCAAAGAAGAAATACAAAAGCAAATTATAAAGTAGTTTGAAATGAATGAAAATTAAAAAATCAAATTTTAAAGCAGTACTTAGATACAAGTGTATAGCATTAAATGCCTATATCAGAAAAGACGATCTCAATGATTTGAGCTTCTACCTTAAGAAACTAGAAGAGGAGCTGGGCCCAGTGCTCAGGCCCATAATCCCAACACTTTGGGAGGCCGAGGCAGGTGGGATCACGAGGTCAGGAGTTCAAGACCAGCCTGGCCAAGATGGTGAGACCCCGTCTCTACTAAAAATACAAAAATTAGCCAGGCGTGGTGGCAGGCACCTGTAATCCCAGCTACTCGGGAGGCTGAGGCAGAGAATTGCTTGAACCTGGGAGACGGAGGTTGCAGTGAGCCAAGATCATGCCAGTGCACTCCAGCCTGGGTGACAGAGCGAGATTCCATCTCAAAAAAAATAGAAAAAAAGAAGAAAAAGAAAGAAAGAAATTAGAAGAGGAAACTAAACCCAAAGTGAGCAGAACAAAGGAAATAATAAAAACAAATTGGAAATCAGTGAGATAGAAAACAGAAAAACAATAGGGAAAAATATATGAAACTAAAATATTGTTCTTTTGAGAAGATGAATAAAATTGACAAACCTTTAGCCAAACTGATTAAGAAAAAAAGAGAGAAGACACAAATTACCAATATCAGGAATGAGAGGGATGACATCACAATAGATTTTAAAGACAATGAAGGGATAATAATGGAATGTTATGAACCACTTTAAGCCAATAAATTTGACAACTTAGACAAAATGGACAAATTACTCGAAAGATACAAGGTACAAAAGCTTGTTCAAGAAGAAATAGATAACCTGAATAGTGCTTTATCTATTAAAGAAGTTGAATTTGTAGTTCCACAAAGAAAGCTCCAGGACTAGATGGACACATTAGTGAAGTCTACCTAACATTTTAAGAAGAAATAATGCCCAGCCTGAGCAACATATTTTTCTATAAAAAATTTTAAAAATTAGACAAGCATAGCAGCACACAACTGTAGTCTTAGCTATTTGGGAAGCTGAGGTGAGAGGACTGCTTGAGCCCAGGAGGTTGAGGCTGCAGTGAGCCACGATCATGCCATTACATTCCAGCCTGAGTGACAGAGTGAGCCCCTGTTTCAAAATGAAAAAAGAAAAAGAAAAAAAATGTGCAAACAAATTGATGAGTAAAAAAATGCAAGTTTATAAGAAAATATATACGGTATGATGCCACTTATGTAGAAAAAAAATTCCATGAAACAAAACTGTATTTTTCAAAATAAATGTAAGAATGTAAATACACACTAAAGATCTAGAAAACACACATCAACTGGGGCTGGGCGCGGTGGCTCATGCCTGTAATCCCAGCACTTTAGGAGGCCAAAGCGGGTGGATGACCTGAGGTCAGGGGTTCGAGACCAGCCTGGCCAACATAGTGAAACCCTGTCTCTACTAAAAATACAAAACAAACAAACAAACAAAAAAACACGTCAAGCTAATAGTGGTGATTACCTCTGGAAAGGGCTGTTTATCTGAATTCCTTGACTTTTCCAAGAGTGATATATTCATATATTATTTGTACAATATGAAATATAATATAACTATTTTTATTTTTATTATTTTTTGTGAGACAGAGTCTTGCTCTGTCACCCAGGCTAGAGTACAGTGGTGCAATCTCGACTCACTGCAGCCTCCACTCCAGGGCTCAAGCCATCCACCCACCTCAGTCTTCTGAGTAGCTGGGACCACAGCCACATGCCACCACACCTGGCTAATTTTTTTTTTTTTTTAGACAGCTGTCTCCCAGGCTGGAGTGCAGTGGTGTGATCTCGGCTCACTGCAACCTCCGCCTCCCGGGTTCAAGCGAGTCTCCTGCCTCAGCCTCCTGAGTAACTGAGATTACAGGCACACGCCACCACATCCGGCTAATTTTTGTATTTTCAGTAGAGATGGGGTTTCACCATGTTGGTCAGGCTGGTCTCAAACTCCTGACCTCGTGATCCACCTGCCTCGGCCTCCCAAAGTGTTGGGATTACAGGCGTGAGCCACCGCACCCGGCCAGTTTTTGTATTTTTTGTAGAGGCAAGGTTTTGCTGTGTTGCCCAGGCTGGTCTCAAATTCCTGAGCTCAAGAGATCCTCCTGCCTTAGGCTCCCAAAGTGTTGGGATTACAGACATGAGCCACCCCACCTGGCCTAATGTAACTTTGAAAGGGAAAAAAGAAGGGGCTCTAGCGAGATACTTCCACTTCAGAAGTTCACCACTACTCTACTGACACGCCTGAGTCCTCCAAGAGCCATGCCTTCTGAAGACACGGTGTGTTGCTGGTCTCAGAGGAACAGCCAGGAAGCTCCGGGGAAACTGCTCTGTTCTCTAAGGTATTCCAAAACAAACACAAAACCCCCAAGTCACTCGGCTTGGTGAATTGGGCTGTTATTTTGGTAGAGGCAAATCCAGGATTCATAGGACCCTCTTTTAAGAAAAAGAAGACAGAACTATGAACACAAAATGCCCATGGCCACTGTAATTCCATCTAATATGGAGGAAATTGTGACAGAGGAAAGCTAGAGTGAAGAGGTAGTGGAATTAAGTGATTATGGTTAAAATATGTTACCTTTGCTAATTTTACAAAAATATATAACCATATGAACACATTGCTAGGGCACCTTCCAGGGGCCCAAGTGAGGGGCCCTGAAATTTAAGCTCCCTTAACTTCAGGTAAACCCACGTCTGGCCAAATGACTTGGGTCAACTATTCTCAGGGACGGGAGGTCATCTGCAATGGATATGAGGCACAAGATTAAGTCACTGAGAACTGAAAATAGTGCCCAGGTAGAACATTTTATTAGCATATTTGACATTTAAGGTAAATTTCAAGTAAAAATCAAAATCTTGGGCCCAGTGTGGTGACTCACGCCTATAATCCCACCACTTTGGGAGGCCAAGGCAGGCGGATCACCTGAGGTCGGGAGTTCAAGACCAGCCTGACCAACATGGAGAAACCCTGTCTCTACTAAAAATACAATATTAGCCGGGCGTGGTGGTGCATGCCTATAATCCTAGTTACTCAGGAGGCTGAGGCAGGAGAATCACTTGAACCTGGGGGGCAGAAGTTGCGATGAGCCAAGATCGCTCCATTGCACTCCAGCCTGAGCAACAAGAGCAACAAGAATGAAACTCCGTCTCAAAAAAAAAAAAAAAAAAAAAAAGAAAAGAAAAGAAAAGAAAAATAATAATTTTTAAAAAATCTCTAAAATACAAACTTAAGTCTCTCTGGAGATTTTCTTTAAAGTTTCTTACCATTTCTAAAGGATCTGCAGAAATGGGACCAAGGGTGTTCTGAGGAGAAAAATGAGAAATTAATTCACAATAGGTTTGATGTATGTTTACCACCCCCTTTAATCTTCTGGCATGCTCTCTCTTCCCCTCAATTACTCTTGTGAGTGAATTCATGCAATAGATGTGGAGGGCCAGTATTTGTGTGGGCCTCTGGCCTGCAGAACTTCAACACACGATCCCTATTTTTCAGGATCTTAAAAGGTAGGTGGGGAAACAGGAAATAGTTAATAACAAGAGGAAATCTGAATGAATAGAGTTGAGGAGATCAGTCAGAACACCATTACAAGAATCTAAATTGAGGCAAATATTTCTGATTGGCAAAACATATTGGTGATGTTGAGAATTACATTTAAGTAACTCTAAATATAATTCATAGTAAAAGAACTACCACTGTAACTGGCATTCATTGGCTGCTTCTCAGTGTATGAAAAAGAAGTGAATTATGGTGAGAAACCACCCCATTCAAGGTGCTTTTCCTATTTGGATAACAAATTAGTCCAAACAAAAATATATCTTTTTGAGTACCAAGTATGATACTATGGAATTTGTTGATAAAAAGCAGAAGGTATGGTCTTAACAATCTAGAAATTTATTATCCATTGAAGACAAGAGGATTTTCATGTATAACAGGATAACTACAAACCTAGGCAGTATGTGAGAAGCGTCAAAAAATACGTACAAATAATAACATTCTGTAATAGCTTAGAGGAGGAATATCTCTGGGCTAGTAACTTTCCCAGGGACATAGGACTACACTCCATTATGAAGATATTCACTGGGCATAAAGGCATTTATTCAAAGCCACTTGAGCTCAGCAGTGAATGTAACTCTCAATCTTGGTCTCCTATATTAATAATTTCACTAATTTATTTAGCACCCAATACAATGTATTTTAAAGGGATGCTCAGTTAATATTAATATATTAACGTTGGTGGTTTAAAAGTAAAAATAATAAGTATACACTGTATAAATAAGCAAATTAAGTCTTAACATTTACTGAGCAACTATATCTTAAAAACACAGCACAGGCCGGGTGCGGTGGCTCATGCCTGTAATCCCAGCACTTTGGGAGGCCGAGGCGGGCAGATCACAAGGTCAGGAGATTGAGACCATCCTGGCTAACACAGTGAAACCCCGTCTCTACTAAAAATACAAAAAAATTAGCCTGGCATGGCAGCGTGCACCTGTGGTCCCAGCTACTCAGGAGGCTGAGGCAAGAGAATTGCTTGAACCCGGGAGGCGGAGGTTGCAGTGAGCACAGATCGCACCACTGCATTCCAGCCTGGACGACAGAGCGAGACTCAAAAAACAAAAACAAAAACAAAAAACAGCACAAGGCCCAGTCATCATATATAAATAAACTGAAATGGTAGAGTTTCTACTTTTTAAGGATAATAGAAAATATATATATATTTCTGTATATTGAGAACAACCTCTTTATACCATAGTCTGGAAAAATTTAATGGAATTTGAGGCATGAAAAGATTATTTCAGCCAGGAGGGAAAAAAAGATTACCAGTGAAGCAGGAGTCAGGACAAAAGATCCTCCTTCCAGAGAAATGCCTGGGAGTGGTCTCAGTGGAGAGGCAACTCCCAGACTAGAGATACTGCGATTCCCACTACTGAAGACACCTCTACTTTTTAATATCTTATTTTAACCAAAGGAAATTGACTTGGGAGACAGGGGCCAATATTCCTGTTGTCCTCTCTTATAGCCCAGAGGCCTCATTCACCATAAGTTTCCAAGGACTTGGGCTAGATGTGGGTCAGGGGTAGGGAGAAACATATCAGCTGAAAGCAGAGATATTTCCTACCAGTTGCGGCTGTCTGACTTTTTTCTTAGGATTTGAAGTGAGTTGGGGGTGCTCTAGTTTCTTGAGCCAAGTCTCCTTGGGCAATTTATACACATCCAGCCAAATATCTCCGGCTCCTGCATTGGGAAACCAGAGAACCATTGAGCAACTGTAAGAGAGCCACAAGTTTCCTCTGAGAAATGGCCTGTCTTCTTCTCAGAACTGCTGGCAAAGAGACCAGCCACCTCCGTAGCAGGCAACTTTGACACACTGAAGGAGAAGTAGTTCTGCAATGGTTATTGCAAGTCCTCATGCCCCACATAACTTTCCCATGGAGAGTTATCCCCTCAACCCACCACCACCTATCTAAGAGAAACAGGGGCTTCTCACACCAACAGCACTCATGCAACAGCTTTTTAACCAAATTGTTCTGCCCAGCCCCCACATTTTCTATGTTGCAAATGGTAAATTCCCTTGACATTAAAAAAAATATGGGGCCGGGCATGGTGGCTCACGCCTGTAATCTCAGCACTTTGGGGGGCTGAGGTGGCTGGAACACCTGCAGTCAGGAGTTCTCAGCCTGGCCAACATGGTGAAACCCCATTTCTACTAAAAATACAAAAATTAGCCAGGCGTGGTGACATGTGCACCTGTAATCCCAGCTACTCGGGAGGCTGAGGTGGGAGAATCACTTGAACCCAGTGGGTGGAGGTTGCAGTGAGCCGAGATCAGGCCATTACACTCCAGCCTGGGCAACAGAGCGAAACTCCATCTCAAAAAAAAAAGAAATGCTTCATGAATTTGTGTGTCATCCTTGCAGAGGGGCCATGCTAATCGTCTCTGTATCGTTCCAGTTTTAGTATATGTGCTGCTGAAGCGATCACATCCACTGACATTTTGCCTTCAGTTTTACCTGTCTGGGGAGGAAGGCAGCAAATACAGAATCAGCAACTGAGAGGAGTGTGTCTGAGGAAGGGTTAGAATTGGGAAAGATGTACCTAAAGAATTCTTCTGACCAATATTTGAGGAGATAACAACCCATGGGTTGGCTGTGGGACTTTATCTTGTCAAAGAAACATGCTCAGCTTCTATAGCAAGTATATGTTAACCTAGGAAAGGTTGTTCTCCCATGGTATGGGATCCTGGCTAAATTTTTTTCTTAAAAAGTAATCTTCTGGTCACCTTAATTTCAGACTTCTGGCCTCTAGGACTCTGAGGGAATAAATATCTATTGTTTTAAGCTGCCCAGTTTGTGGTACTTTGTTATGACAGCCTCAGGAAACCAATACAGATGGTGCATAAGTTTCCTTGAATACACAAAGCATTATACAATGCATATCCTTGGCCAGGCGTGGTGGCTCATGCCTGTAATCCTAGCACTTTCAGAGGCCGAGGCGGGCGGATCACCTGAGGTCAGGAGTTCGAGACCAGCCTGGCCAACATGGTGAAACCCCGTCTCTACTAAAAATATAAAAATTAGCCGGGCATGCTGGTAGGTACCTGTAATCCCAGCTACTTGGCAGGCTGAGGTGGGAGAATCGCTTGAACCTGGGAAGCAGAGGTTACAGTGAGCCGAGATCATGCCACTGCACTCCAGCCTGGGTGACAGAGCAAGACTCCTTCTCAAAAAAAAAAAAAACAAAATAAATAAAATGCATATGTTCCTCAAATACCTGACATTGGAGGGGGCTTGGACAAGAGTATAAAATAGAGGCCAATATACCATATATCTAAATATTTAAAGGTTAAAAATCAAGGCAACAAGCATTTGAATAAAATATGTTCTATTGTCCCAGTGATAACTGCAGCAGGCAAGATCCAATGATGAGTGCTGAGATTGGTGGGTAAAACATTAAAGAGAAACAGCACATCAGCATCATCTCAAAGTATCTCCCTCAAGGTGTTTATTAATTACTGTGGTGGTTTTAACACATGTCCAAAAATTCTTTGATTCTCTTACCTCCAGGAGACGATACTTTTTTTTTTTTTTTTTTTTAAGATGGAGTTTCGCTCTTTGTTGCCCAGGCTGGAGTGCAATGGCACGATCTCGGCTCACTGCAACTCCGCCTCCCAGGTTCAAGCGATTTTCCTGTCTCAGCCTCCCCAGTATCTGGGATTACAGGTGCCCACCACCACGTCTGGCTAATTGTTGTATTTTTAGTAGAGACGGGTTTCACCATGTTGGCCAGGCTGGTCTTGAACTCCTGACCTCAGGTGATCCGCCTGCCTTGGCCTCCCAAAGTGCTGGAATTACAGGCGTGAGCCACCAAGCCTGGCCAGGAGGTGGTACTTCTATCATTTTCCCTTGAGTGTGGTCTGGATGTAGTGACTTGCTCCTTACAGAGGACGGGAAGGGGAAAACAGTAGCTCTACAGTGGAGAAACCTGGCGGACACCACTTGAAGTGATCAAGGTTAGTATTAGCAGTAGTGAGTCATGCTGCTATCATGTACCCCTTGATATGATGCAATGAGAAAAGCTTGTCACCTCTGTTGTATCTTCCCCCAAATCCTTAACCCCAGTTGAATTATGAGAAAAATATCAGACAAGCTGAAATTGAGGGACATTCTACAAAATACCTGACTGGTACTCTTTAAGGCCTTGAAAAATGAGGAAAGGCCAAGAAACCATCCTAGGTAGGAGGAGACTAAGGAGACACAATGACTAAATATAATATGGTATCCCAGATTGAACTTTGGAGCAAAAAAAAAAAAAAAAAAAAAAAGATTAGTGGAAAAACTAGTGAAATCTGAAAAAAAAAATCTGTAGTTAAGAGTTAGTTAATAGTACTGTACCAATGTCATTTGCTTAGTTTTGACAAATGTGGTGTGGCCATGTTGAACATTAATATTAGGGAAGCTGGGTGAAGGGCATAAGGGAACTCTGTAATTTCTTTGCAACTCTTCTTTGAATTGAAAATAATTTCTAAATAAAAGGTTTGGAGGGACAAAAGCAATCATTTGGAAGATTGGAAGGGACTGAAAATTTGAACCTTAACAGTCTTTGGTTAATCTTGCCTTGTAGGAGGAAGGCTGCAAAGTCCCCTCCTTGAGAGATCTCCATCTTTATACAGGTAGTTTGCTTGCTGGTATCATCCTGAAAACAAAAGAGATGTTGATAGAGTAGGCATAGCCTGCTGACAGAGAATGTATTTCAGGACCTTCTGTGGTTTGCACCCAGGAACAGAGATCCTTTTAAAGCTTGGGACATGAAAAGATGCTTCAAACTGCTTCATACTTCCCATTTTTGTACAGGAATTGGACAAGATGATATGTAAAGAAGTAGAACTCGCTTTTCTATGTAAGGTTTTTGAACTTATTTCCTGGTTTCTTAAATGCTCCTGGTGACATCTGGCATACTATTGGATCTCCTGGTCAGGTGTGCAAACCCTAAAGCCTATGCTGGCATCCAATTATTCAACTAAATTGAAATAAATTCTACATGACACTGAAAACTCTGGTAGTTGCTGGACAAAAGGCTCTATTTAGACTATGGTAGAGACTGAATGTAACCTTAGTATGAAACCTGCTCAAATTGTGGATAAGGTCAGAGAGGCTCAATGTGAATGGTTATGCTATCTTTTTTTTTTTTTTTTTTTTTTGAGACTCGCTAATTTTTAAAAATTTTAAGAGAGATGGAATCTCACTTTGTTGCCCAGGCTGGTCTTGAACTCCTGGCTTGCAAGTGATCTTCCCAAGTTGGCCTCTCAAAGTGCTGGGATTATAGGGCATGAGCCACCATGCCCGGCCTAATGTATCTCCTAAGTCTCTTAATTTATATTAGCTCCCTCATTTGTTTTTCTGTTTGCCATTTATTTGTTGAAGAAACCGTGTCATTTGTCCTATGGAATTTTTCGCATTGTGAACTGGATTGATTGCATCTCCATGGTTCCTGTATTTCCTGTAAACTGATAATCAGATCTACAGCTTTGATTAGGTTTAGGTTCAATGTTTTGGCAAGAACACTCCACAGGTGCACTGTGTCCTTCCTACTGCATCATATCAGGAGGCTCATAATAGCTGGTTGTCTCTCTTTTAGTAATGTTAAGGTTGACAGTTGAGAACAGTTATCATCCTGACTCCTTTATTACAAACTTCCCCATCAGCCATTGGTGGTTATTGCCTAGACCATTCTTTGTAATAGGCAACAAGAGTAGGCTACCTCAGTTCTATCATTCCTTCTGCATTTATTAGAATTCTTCTATAAGGAAGATCTTTCCATCATCAACTATTTTGTTGCCTTGAAATTGGTTGCCCATATGAAAAAGTCAGAATAAAAGCTTGATTCTTTCCCTTATCAGTTTTCAGAATACTGAGTTTCTGAAACTTCCCTCACAACTTCCAAAGTTGTGACAATAAAGTGTTTAAAATATATTATCATGAATTAATGGATTTTAAATATTTTTGTGTGTTTTAATCCACCAACAGTACTTTTTTTGTAACATCCCTGATAATTTGAATATCATAGTTATGCTGGTCTCATAAAATGAGTTGCGGGACATTCCCAGTATTTTTTTTTTCTTAGGAGAGTTTATTTAAAGATAAAATTTAAATATAGGTAAAGGCACAGGTATTAAATGCATAACTTGATGAGTTTTGACAAACTTATACGTCCATGTAACTAATCTCTCTGTCTTTGGTGAGAAGGGGCCCTGGAGAATTGTGGTGTAGGATTGTGTCACTGGTCCACCTTGTTCTCCTGCACCCTGGTTATCAGTACCTCCATCACTTCTCCCTGCACAGGACGGCTGCAATAGTGTGGGCACCTGGCTGTCACAGCCACAATAGTGGTGCACCACAATAATGTGGGTACCCACAGGGTCGCCACAGGCTAACTAACACCCAGTCAAGGTATAGGACGTTACCATTATCCTAGAAAGTTACCGTATGCCTGTTTGAGCCAACTACACCCAGTCAAGGTATAGGACGTTACCATTATCCTAGAAAGTTACCGTATGCCTGTTTGAGCCAACTACACTTCCATATGCAACCAATGTTCTGCTTTCCATCACTAACACAGATAAATTTTGCCTGTTCTTAAGTTTCATATAATTTCATAATTAGAACCTACTCTTTTGTGTCTGGCTTCTGTCGTTCAACTTGATGTTTTTGAGTTTCATCTGCTGTGTTGTAATCATCAGTTGTTTATTATTTATTATTGCCGATTAGTGTTCCATTGACTTAGTCTACCACAAATTTTTATTTGTTCTCTGATTATGTTTTTTTGTTTTCATTTTTGTTTTTGTTTTGAGACGGAGTCTCACTCTGTTGTCCAAGCTGGAGTGCAGTGGTGCGATCTCCGCTCACTGCAATCTCCGCCTCCTGGGTTCAAGCAATTCTCCTGCCTCAGCCTCCCAAGTAGCTGGGACTACAGGCGTGTGCCACCACACCCGGCTAATTTTTTGTATTTTTAGTAGAGACAGGGTTTCACCGTGTTGGCCAGGATGGTCTTGTTCTACTGACCTCGTGATCCGCCCGCCTCAGCCTCCCACAGTACTGGGATTACAGGCAGGAGCCACTGTACCCGGCCTTGATTATTTTTTTTTTTATTACAAATACAGCTGCTATGAACATCTTGTACAAATCTTTTTGTGAACAAATGTTTTCATTTCTTTTGGGTAAATACCTAAAAATGGGCTTGATGTATCATAGGTTTAACTTTGTAAGAAACTACCTCACCTGTAATCTCAGCACTTTGGGAGGCCAAGGTGGGAAGACTGCTTGGGTCCAGGAGTTCAAGACCAGTCTGGGCAACATGGTGAAACACTGTCTCCTTTTGTAAATGTCAGTTTAAGTCTTTTGCCTATTTTTTATTGGGTTGTCTTTTTATTACTGATTTGGAGTTCTTTATATATTCTGGATACAAATACTTTGAAGGATATATAAATATATATAAAGTATATATATATAAAACAGGTATTTTCTCCCAGTCTTTGGCTTGTTTTTACATTTTCTTATTATATTTATTATTTAAGGCCTTTATTAGCAGTTTGCAGTTTGGCTTTTTAAAAACCAGATGCTGCACTGATAATGCAATTAGTTCTAGTTATCTGGTTAACAGGCAAAAAATAAATAAATAAATCACCCCCACCCTGCCCAGCCTCAGGATCCAAGGCATTCTCAGCTGGTGGATCCCTTGCTTTTGTCTCTGCCACAGTGGAGTTTAGGATTTTCTGGACATCTACATCTGTAACTGAAGTTGCAGTTGCTGACCTTGTGTCTCATCTTGATTTTCCTTCTCCTCTTCATTGCTGACCTCTCTGTCTTTGGTGAGAAGGGGCCCTGGAGAATTGTGGTGTAGGATTGTGTCACTGGTCCACCTTGTTCTCCTGCACCCTGGCTATCAGTACCTCCATCACTTCTCCCTGCACAGGACGGCTGCAATAGTGTGGGCACCTGGCTGTCACAGCCACAATAGTGGTGCACCACAATAATGTGGGTACCCACAGGGTCGCCACAGGCTAGAAGCCCATGCCTGGGCCAGCTGTTGAGCCTGGCCTTCAGGAACACTCTCTGACCTTTGGTCATTTCCTCACTCTCACTGTTCTGATAATTCGGCTGGTGAGTGAGTGGAGGACTGGCCCTACAATGCGGACAGCATTCATAATGGTTAGTCTGCTGCAGATCTACTTGCCTTGCATAGGAATGCAATTAGGGCCTGTAACATTTGCGACCTCCATACCCTTCAATAACCTCAAACTCCATCTACTACACTGGGAAAGCACTTCCTGGGGTTATTCTTTTATGACTGTCTGTGTCCAAATACACCTCCTTGATGTCCTTTCTGTGGATGAAAACATATCCATTCCTGACATTGAATCATCTGTTTCTGAAATTTTCATTGCAATGACCCTCTTGTCCTAGCCACCCTAGCAACCACTTCTTGTGGTGCACATGTGGGCACTGCTGAGGACTGGCAGCTGCTGGGTCTCAGCCTCCTTGCTCAGGGTAGTGGTGATGGTGACTAGGGCCAGCTGCGACAACTGTAGCTCCTCCAGGGTGTGACTGTCACTAGGACGGGTGGAGGTGGGGCTGTTCAGGGCTCTCTGGGGTCCGCTCTCTGCTCCTGCTACTGACTGAACTCTAATAGCATCTTTCGATGAGCAGAAATTTGAAATTTTTTAACAGCTTTATTAGAGGTATCATGACATAATAGCATGTTTGAAGTGTACAATTAGATAAGTTTTGACATATGTGTACCTCTTGAAACCAACACCACAATCAAGACAGTGAACATATCCATCACCTCCAAATGTTTCCTCCTGCCTCTGTGTTGTGTTGCCCCAGGCAACAACAGATCTGTTTTCCATCACTAGGTTAGTTTGCATTTTCTACAGTTTTATAAAAATGGAACCATACAGTTATGTATTTTTTATGACTTCTTTCACTTAACATAATTATTTTGAAACTTATACATGTTATATGCATTAATAGTTCACTCCTTTTTATTGAATAGTATATCCCATTGTATGGATACACCACAATTACTTATCCATTCACCTGTTGATGGACATTTGGATGGTTTCCAGTTTTTGGCTATTACAAATAAAGCTGCTATGAACATTCACGTACAAGCCTTGGTATGGGCATACACTTTCATTTCTCCTGGATAAATACTTAGGAGTGGAATGGCTGGATCACATGGTAAGTACATGTTTAACTTTTGAAGAAACTGCCAAAGTGGTTGTACTATTATACTTTACCACCAGCAGTGCATAGGAAGAGTTCCAATTGTTGCATATCTTTGCCAACACTTGGTATGGTGTTTTTATTTATTTTTTTATTTTCCTTTTTTTGTTTGTTTATTTTTTGTGTGTGTGTGTCTGTGTCTCTGTGTGTATCTGTGTGTTTTGAAACAGTCTTGCTCTGTCACCCAGGCTGGAGTGTAGTAGTGTAATCTCAGCTCACGTCAACCTCTGCCTCCTGGGTTCAAGTGATTCTCCTGTCTCAGCCTCCTGAGTAGCTGGGATATAGGCGCCTGCCACCATGCTCAACTAATTTTTGTATTTTTAGTAGAGATGGGGTTTCACCATGTTGGCCAGGGTGGTCTCAAACTCCTGGCCTTAAATGATCCACCTGCCTGCCTCCCAAAGGGCTGGGATTACAGGCATGAGCCAGCGTGCCTGGCCTATTTTTGGTGAGTGTTTTTAATTTGAGGATTCTAATACATGTGTAACTATATCTCATTGTGATTTTAATTTCCACCTCCCTAATGACTAATGATCTTGAGCATCTTATTTGCCTTCCATACATCTTCTTTGGTGACCCCTTCTTTTCAAATCCTTTGCCCATTAAAAAAAAGTTACATCTTTCCTTGTTTTGAGAGTTCTTTATATATTCCGGTTACAAGTCCCTTATCACATATGTAATTTGCAATGAATTCTCCCAGTCTATGGGTTGTCTTTTCATTCCATTAACAATATCTTTTACAGAAGTTTTTAATTTAGATAAAGTCCAGTTTATCTTTTCTTTTATGGATCATGCTTTTGGTATTGTGGCTAAAATATCTTTGCCTAACCCAGGATCACTTTCTCCTATGTTTCAGCCTAGAAGTTTTATAGTTTTAGGTTTTACATACAGGTATATGATCCATTTTGAGTTACTTTTTGTATATGGTGTGAGGAATGAAGTCCAATATTAATATTTTCTTTTATGATTCGTGCTTTTCATTGTCCTAAGAAATCTCTGCCTGCCCCAAGGTAGCAAAAAAATTCCTCTGTGGTTTTTTTTTCCAAGAAGAAATGTTTTTAGCCTTTACATTTAGATCTAAAATCTCTATCAAATTAATTTTTATATATGGTGTGAAGTAGAGTTGAGGTTCATTTTTCCATATTTGTTTTTCCAGTGTTTTAGCATTATTTGTTGAAAATACTCTCTTTTGGCCCCCACTGAATTGCCTTGGTGCCCATCAATAGTATTTCTTAGAAGACAAATTATAATAAAAAAATCTACTATGACTCATACCTGTAATCCCAGTACTTTGGGAGGCTGAGGCAGGAGGATCACCTGAGGCCAGGAGTTCATGACCAGGCTGGGCAACAACATGGCAAGACCCTGTCTCTATTTAAGAAAAAAAAAAAAAACCTTACTCTGAGCAATACCCTCTCTTTCGGGAATTCATTGATTTGAAAAATACTTTCTGAGAACTTACAGTATTGTAGGCAATGATCTGGGAAAAGGGGATTCAAAAGGTAAATAAGACAGGTCCTCTTCCCTCAGGAGAAGCAGTCACATGAACAAACTAGGGTAGAGGGTGTGGGAAACACTGTGGTAGAAACTGTGTTCTCTTTGTCAGTGGCACAAAGCAGGGAGAGATCAGCTCCTCTTGGGTATGTAAGGGAAAGTATCTTAGAGGAGATATTTGAGCTGGTCTTGAAGAATGGGGGAAATTTTGGTAGGGAGACAAGGCAGGCAGGGAGACAAGGAGAGCATTTGAAGCAGAAGGAACAGCATGGGCAAGGGAAGGGGAATGTGAAACAGCCCAGGATATTTAGGGACTTTTAAGTACTTATTAGATATGTTGGTCTGATTCTCAAAAGAAAAATCTGGAGTTCCTTTGCTAATTTTCATTTCTTGACAACAGGGTAACTAAATCCAAGGAATTCAGCATGTACCCTTTGATGGTGGCAGATCTTTTAATTGGATATTTTGGAGGAGGCTCTCTGGCCATGGAGGTCTCTATTTCTTTCTAATCTAGGCCAGCTATCATTGCTTCCATATTAAAAATAAACTTAATTTGCTACAGCTTTTGGCCCAGCTAATGGTGAAAGAATAGGAACTCACCACTTCATTGATGGCTTTGACTAGGTAAAGACCTTCCTTATAAAAATAAAAGAGTCTAATGATACCTGAAACAGAAAAATAAGTGAGAATGTTAAGACAGACAATTGAGCTGAAGAGAAATTGGAAATTTTATATTGGACTTTGTGAACTTACCATCATGAGCTCGCTCATTCTTAGGCCTCCTTCCCAGCCCCTCCACTGCCTATGCTGTTCTTGGTCTCCCTGCCTTCCTCCACCCCTCTTGAATGTTCGGGTTGTTTTCCTTCCTGGGTCCTCTCCACCTACCCTGGCTCCACCGGCATCTCCCAGACGTCTCCTGTAAGACATGGGCTGCATCCATCCACTGGTTGATTCCTATCTGCCTGATTGAGCACACCATCCCTTACTGCTTCACACCATTATCCAACTGTTTCCTGCAAATGTATTGTATTCCTCTTGAGAATTCATAGATTCTTTGAGGGAAAGATCATAGCTCACTGTTCCATGTGTCTTGCCTCTCAATCCCAACAAGCTCCTCGTGCAGTTAATTTTGTTGAATTAATAAGTAAATATGTTAATCTAATTCTCATTTAACCTAATGGCTCCAGTATACAACCATCACCCACGATGAATTCTTACCTCTTTCTTGAGGTGCCTCCCACATACTTATGACTTGCCTCTCTATACTATAATATAACCTTGTAAAGGCATCTGGCCCACTGTGGGTAAACGTCTAACTCAACCCAGTACAGATTCATGGGATATCTGATTCATGCCAACAAATGTGCTAGGGACACCAAGACAGTCTACCTTCAGATTCATCATATTCAGGGTTACACAGACTTGAAACCAACTAGTATAATGTAGTGTGATACATATGATCCTATCTTTACACTAAACTCCTTCTGAGTATCAACATTCCCACAGAGGTATCCCTAGATGCCTCAAGTCTGCACATGTTCAAATGGAATTCTTCAACTCACAGAACCCTGAAATCTTATTTTCCCATAACTGTTATCAAGAAATGACATCATCATCCACCCAGTATTCTAAGGCACAAAGGGGGAGGCATTCTCCTTCATTGCCCCCCAGGCACACTTTCCCACTACTTGACCCATATGCATATTCCATCATTCCCTAAGTTTTTCCATTAAACATTCCTTTCATTTTTTAGGCTTTTTATTTTGAACTAATTTTAGACTTATAAAAAAGTTACAAAAATAGTACAGAGTTTCTTTGTATCCCTTGTCTTGCTTCCCCTAATGTTAACATCTTACATAACCATAGTACACTTTTTCTTTTCTTTTTTTTTGAGATGGAGTCTCATTCTCTCACCCATGCTGGAGTGCAATGGTGCGATCTCAGCTCACTGTAATCTCCGCCTCCTGGGTTCAAGCAATTCTCCTTCCTCAGCCTCCCGAGCACCTGGGTGCCCACCACGCCTGGCTAATTTTTTTTTTTGTATTTTTTGTAAAGACGGGGTTTCACCATGTTGGCCAGGCTGGTGTCAAACTCCTGACCTCAAGTGATCCACCTGCCTGGGCTTCCCAAAGTGCTGGGATTACAGGCATGAGCCACCACGCCTGGCCTTTCTTTCCATTTTAACAGCCCCTGTCTTGGTTCAGATGTTCAGAATTTTCTCTCCTTAATGACTGCATAGTTTTTCTGCCTCTCATTTTGCCTTTTTCAAACTCCTGCTAGAGTGCCCTTCTTAAATGCCAGTCTGGTCAGGTCACTCTCCTGCAGAAAGTTCTTCAGTGTGCCTGTGCTGGTTGAGCAGAGCCTGAGGTCTAGAGAGATGCATGCCTTCACAGATGATCTCCAAGTGAGCAGGCACTTTCCGCTCTGCCTGCCACAATATGACACAGCCACCTCACTCACTTCCAGCCAATGCTGACATTTGCCTTCTCATCCTCCACAAAATAGGAAAGCTCCTCAAATCCAGAGGTAACAGTCTGTTTCACCCAAACATAAGGACAGGCTAGAGGGAGCCTAGCTTTTGGGGGGCAACCAAGAGTAACAGCTCACCTATCTAGGACACTGTCTACAGTTTTCGATACCATACTCCTCATGGAGGCCTGGTTCATCCTCAGGCTGAGGGAAAAAGAGCAAGCTCTGGTTTGTATGAGAGGACTGCTGAGTGCTGGAAGGGTGTGGACTCTAGGGCCATACTGCCTGGTTTGAAGCCTGACTTTCCATGTTACCTCAAATAAGTTATTTAGCTTCCATAAGTCAGTTGCCTCTTCTGAACAGGAATAAAAAATTTTACTTCCCCCCTAAGGCTGCCATGAGGATTAAATGGGCTAGCACATGTGAAATGGTACAACAGTACCTGACCCACCATACCTGTTCTGTACATATAGTTACTATTACATGACCGGGGAGAAGTCTCCATGCCTGGCCCCACCAATACCTCAAAAGGAGATTAAATTGACAACAGTCTACAGGTACCTGTAAATGAGACTAAAAAGGAAGATGAAGAACAATACCCATTTCATCCACAGGAGCAATAAGTATTTCATTCCCCAAATCTGTGGCCCAGATGGAAGTGACATCAACCTTAAGCTTCTCCCACGCATATATTTGTTTAGCACTGTACAGATTATAAATTGAGAATCCTTTGGCTCCTCCAATAAACACATAGTCTTGGGAAACAGCCATACAATTTGGCATTTTGTTGAGCTGGGAAAACAAAGAAAAAATATTATTTTCAGTTGTCACTGTCTTCAAATATTATGAGTTAGCTTCTCAGAGACATTCAGGGGCCCTTCCTAGATAATAATAACATTTCCTGGCTGGACGCAGTGGCTAACGCCTGTAATCCCAGCACTTTGGGAGGCCGAGGTGGGCAGATCACATGAGGTCAAGGGTTCGAGACTAGCCTGGCCAACATGGTGAAACCCCATCTCTACTAAAAATATAAAAATTATCCGGGCATGGTGGCATATCCCT
Organism: Pan paniscus; assembly: GCF_029289425.2. Classification (NCBI taxonomy): domain Eukaryota; kingdom Metazoa; phylum Chordata; class Mammalia; order Primates; family Hominidae; genus Pan; species Pan paniscus. Next base: position 79,249,473 of record NC_073265.2, on the reverse strand, counting down.
GTAATCCCAGCTACTTGGGAGGCTGAGGCAGGAGAATGCTTGAACCTGGGAGGCGGAGGTTACAGTGAGCCGAGATCACACCATTGCACTCCAGCCTGGGCAACAAGAGCGAAACTCCATCTCAAAAAAAAAAAAAAACCCCAAAAAACAACATTCCCAAACATAGTGCTCATCTAAAACTCTTGCCTAAGCATCAAGAAATTCATAGTATTTCACTGTTAGGGCAAAGAGAATAGAGAAAACAAATAAGTTGAGAACAAATGCATATTCGCAACACTAGGCATGACCACAGGCCCTGTACTTTATTCAGCTAGTGCACTGTGGGAGGAATGGTAGCCAAGGCACTAGCAGATCCTCAGCCATCCAGCAAGAGAGTAGATTAATACATTAAGAAGATTTTTCAGTAACAACCACTGAATATAAAGGGATAGTATTCAATTAACCAGAACACCCCATATTTCCCCAGGCAATTACCAGATCATTTTAATCAACATCAGCATGCTTCTAATCTTTCAAAAATGCACTGACTTATTGAATGCAGCTTTCTAGTAGGAATTCCTTCCTGGATCAGGGGATTTCATTTATTAACACTCAACTGAGAAACAGGGGCTCCTGGTCAACTGCTTACTCCATACCTGGATTTCTCCAAGTGGAGGGTAGACGGTGGGCTGGATCTGGCTGCTCTCAGCTTCCCTCAGTGCGTTCCTCTCTTCAATAATTTCCCAAGACTGCTCAAACAGAAGGTTTACCAGCTTGTTGATCATTCGATAAGGCTGAGGCAAGGAATCCAGCTCCTCATCTGGATCCACGAGGACATGATCCTGTTCATCGTCTTTAGGCCAGTCCTTCTCTGTTGGGGGTGGCAACTCCAATGGTCCCTTTCGTGTACCAATGGGGCGCTTTATCTTCTGGGTCTGACTTCCTCTTGGGAATGACATCACAGAAGGTGGCACTGGGAACCTCTATGAAACTGAAAAGCTGATAAGAGAAGTAAACAAAGGAATTCTGGAAGAAAGGAAGCAATGAGAAGATAGCACACCATCCTTTTCTAGCACAATAGCCTATAGGGACTGCTTATTCCACAGACTGGCATTTTCCTTAATTACCAGAGGACTATCACCACATTCTTAGGATATGCTCTTCATATTAGTAAGGACATTAGAGGAGGCAGGTATTTTCCAGGCCAACCCTAGATGATGTGTACTAAGAAGGAAAGAGGAATTTTATACCCTTGTTGATAGGAGGGCAGATGTCTTTCTGTCCCAAATACAATTCACCCTCTCCCTACAACTTATGCCTTCTCCTCATTCTCTCTCTGCAGATGGCTGTGCCCAAGCCAGGTGGGCAGTGAGCCACGACTCTCCTCCCTTTCTTTCCTTTACCCCCCATCAGATGCAGTTCAAGCACTCCCAATCCCGACTGTCTGATTTGTTCCCTTTTCTCCTTTCCCACTGCTGCTGCCCAGAAGTTCTGCAGACACAGTGCTCAGGGCCCATGAGATTTTTCAAGAGCCTCCAGAAATGTTTGAGACATTAAAAAAAGAATTGACCAAAATAAGACCCATAAACTTCCACTTCTATCTGTGCCACAGATTTGAGGAATGAAATACTTATTGCTCCTGTGGATGATAATTAAATATTTACAAAAATATTTACAATTTATTAGCTCCACTCTATGTGTGTGTGTGTGTGTGTGTATACACACACATATATATGCATACATCAACTTATAAATATATAAAGTCTGTATATGTATACAAATAAAGTTCATGTCTACAAGAAGAGAACAAGTAATCTTTACTTCAGAAAATTCAAAATTGTAGGGCCTGTGGGGTGGTTCATGCCCATAATCCCAGCACTTCAGGAGGCCAAGGTGGGAGGATTGCTTGAGGCCAGGAGTTTGAGACTAGCTTGGGCAACATAGCAAGATCCCATCTATACAAAAAATTTAAAAATTAGCTGGGCATGGCGGTATGCATCTGTAGCTACTTGGGAGGGTGGGGTGGGAGAACTTCTTGAGCCCAGGAGTTTGAGGTTGCAGTGAGCTAAGATTGTGCCACTGCATTCTACCCTAGATGACAGAGTGAGACCTTGCCTCAAAAAAAAAAAAAAAAAAAACCCTCAATATTGTGTACATTATGAAAAGGCTTTCATATGTTACAGTTTTTAAAAAAATATTTAATGTAGAACATGAGATAAATTTTAAGGTGCTTAATATATAGTGGAGTAGGGTCTTGGACTGTGTGAGTGCCTAGGGTCCATGAAGTCTCGTAAAAGCCCTGCTGCCACTGTCATCTTTTCTTACCGGCTGGAGTACATCTGTGATGCTTTCAATGTGTGAGTATGAGGACACTAGCTGACACTGGGGAAAGAACCACCTGAAGTAATTAGTGGGGAGAGTAAGCTGAGCTCACAGAGGGCCAAGAATAATGCCTGTTTCCACCGGCAAGACTGGAAAGCCTCATAATTCACAGGGATTATGCAGAGTACTCCAAAATATCTTGCCTCGGTCGTGGGAAAAATTAGCCCTAGAATAAATGCTCCTCTGTTGTCACCCATCAAATCTGAGAAGTTAGATAATCAAACTATTTCTAAGTAACATACTGCATCCCAGAACAAAGCTCAAGAATATTTAGAGGAATGTAAAAATATCCAGCATTCAATGGAGTAAAATTCCCAATGTCTAGGATCCAATAAAGAAATTACTTGGACTATAGAAAGGCAAGAAAATATAAGCCATAATAAAGAGAAAAATTGATCAACTAAAGCTGAACCAGAGTCAATAAAGATATTAGAATTAGCAGACAAAACAGTTATAACTTTTTCCACACAGTTATAAAGCTGTAACTGTTGTATCTATATCTTTCTAAATCTATGTTGAGCTTTTAGAGACACAGCTACAAGGTCTGAGATGAAAACTACATCAGATTAGATTAACATGAAGATTTCAGAAGAAAAATTAGATGGCCAGAAGAAAAGATTAGTGAACTTGAAGACACAGCAATAGAAACAAAATGAAACAAAGGAATAAAAAAGACTGAAAAAAAGAGAAGAACTGAGGTGTGAGATCATTTGAAGTGGCCTGATACAAGTGTGACTGAAATCCCCAAAAGAGAGAAGAAACAGAAAAAAATTTTGTAGAAATAATGAACAAAAATTTTCTAAATTTGATTAAAACTATAAACCCACAGATTTGAGAAGAAAAACTATATAAAATTATGGATAAAGACAGAATTTGAAAGCAGCCAGAAGAAGAAAGGCATCCCATGTACAGAGGAACAAAGTAAAAAATAACAGCAGACTTATTGAAGGAAACCATGCAAGTGAGAAACAGTGAAGCAACATCTTGAAAGTAGTGAAAGAAAAAAACTTGTCACTCTGGTATTCTATATCCAGAAAACATATTTTTCGGAAAATTAAAGTGAAATAAAGCCTTTTTAGACATACAAAAATTGAAAGAATTCATCATCAACAAGCTAGCATTAAAATAAATAACGTAAAAGAAAGGCTTTTAGGCTAAAGGAAAAGGATCAGGGTATAGTAGCTCCCAGAACTTTGGGAGGCTGAGGTGGGAGGATCACTTGAGCCCTAAAGTTCAAGACCATCCTGAGCAACAAAAGGAGACCTTTATTCTACAAAAAAAAATTTTTTTAATTAGCCAGGCATGGTGGCATGTGCTTGGAGGATCACTTGAGCCCGAGAGGTCAAGGCTGCAGTGAGCCATGATGGTGTCACTGCACTCCAGCCTGGGTGACAGATATCCTGTTTCAAACTAATTAATTAAATAAATAAAATAAAATGATATCAGGTGGAAACAGAAATTTACATAAAGAAGTGAAAAACACTGGATGCATTAGGCAAATTAAAATATTTTTCTTATTATTTGAATCTCTTTAAAAGATATTTAAAATGCTTAAACAAAAAAATAAAAATGTAGTGTAGGATTAATAACATATGTAAAGAAAAATGTATGACAATAATAGTACAAGGGCTAGGAGGGGAGAAATGGAAGTATACCAATATCACTTGAAGGTAGGCTATGCTAGGTTAAAGATGCATACTCTAAACCCTAAATTAACCACTAAGGAAATAAAACAAAGAGTTCCAGCCAACAAAAGCAATAAAACACATGAAAATACTCAATTTAGATACTTAATTTAAAAAAGCAAAAAGAGGAAAAAGGGAACAAGGAACAGACGGGACAAACAATAGCAAAATCTAACCATATCAATAATCACATCAAATGTAAACACTCCAATCAAATGATAGAAGTTGTCAGAATAGATAAGACTCAATATATGCTGTGCACAAAAACCCCACTTAAATATTAAGACACAAATACGCCAAAACTAAAAGGGTGAACAAAGGTATACTATGCTAACACTAATCAGAAGAAAGCTAGAGTGACTACATTAATATCAGACACAGTATATTTCAGAGCAAAGAATATTACCTGCGATAAAGAAGTTCATTTAATAGTGATAAAGGTGGGCCAGGCGCAGTGGTTCATGCCTATAATCCCAGCACTTTGGGAGGCTGAGGCGGGCGGATCACGAGGTCAGATGATCGAGACCATCCTGGCTAACACGGTGAAACCCTGTCTCTACTAAAATTACAAAAAAAAAATCAGCCGGGCATGGTGGTAGGCGCCTGAAGTCCCAGCTACTTGGGAGGCTGAGGCAGGAGAATGGCGTGAACCCAGGAGGCGGAGCTTGCAGTGAGCCGAGATTGCACCACTGCACTCCAGCCTGGGCGACAGAGAGAGACTCCGTCTCAAAAAAAAAAAAAAAAAAAAATTATAAAGGTGTCAATTGATCAAGTGGGTATAAAAGTCCTAAATGTTTATGCACCTAATAACAGAGCTTCAAAATACACAAAGTAAAAATGGATAGAATTTAATGAGAAACAGGAAGATCCACAATTACAGTCAGAGATTTCAATACCCTCTTCTCAATAAATTATAGAACACATAAACAGAAAAATCTGTGAGGATACAGAAAACTTCAATAACGCTATTAAGTAATTTTTTCCAATTGACAGTTACAGAATGCTCTACCCAAAACAGCAGATTGCAAATTATTTTTAAGTGCACATGAAACATTTACCAAGACAAACCATATTCCAGTCCATAAACCAACTCTTACTAAGTTTAAAAGAACTTAAATAATACAAAGTATGTTCTCTGACTGCAACAGAATTATTTTAGAAATCAATAACAGAAATTTCGATGGTTCAATGTATACAAGACCTCAAAATATTAGGAAACTAACATGCTTCTTAATAACCCATGGATCACTTTTAATAGTTTTAATGCTCCTAGGGTAGATACTCAGGAATGGGATTGCTGGGGCATATGGTAAATATATGTTTAAAATATTTTACATACATATTAGAATGGCTAAAATAAAAAGTAGTGCCAGGTGTGGCAGCTCATGCCTGTAATCCAAGCACTTTGGGAGGCCAAGGTGGGAAGATTGCTTGAGGCCAGGAGTCTGACACCAGTCTAAGCAACACAGTGAGACCCCATCTCTACAAGGAATTTTAAAAAACCACTGGGGTGGGGGTGGCGTGTACCTCAGTCCCAGGTGAGGTAGGAGAATTGCTTGAGCCAGGGAGGTCAAGGCTGTAGTGAGCTGTGATCATGCCACTGCACTACAGCCTGAGTAACAGAGTGAGACTTTGTCTCTAAAACAAACAAACAAACAAACAAACAAACAAACTGACAATACTAAGCACTGGTGAAGATGCAGAGCAACTGGACTCCCATACATTGCTGTTGAAAATGCTGAACAGGACAGCCACTCTGAGAAAGGATTTGAGAGTGTCTTATAAAGTTAAACATATATTTACCATATGACCCAGCAATCCCATTCCTGAGTATCTACCCTAGGAGTATTAAAACTAACCTATCATCCGAGCACTTTGGGAGGCCAAGGCAGGCAGATTGCTTGAGCCCCGGAGTTCAAGACCAACCTGGGCAAAATGGCAAAACCTCATCTACACAAAAAATACAAAAATTAGCTGGGTGTGGTGATGTGCACCTGTAGTCCTAGCTACTCGGGAGGCTGAGGTGGGAGGATTGCTTTAGCCAGGGAGGTCGAGGCTGCAGTGAGCCACGATCACACCACTGTACTCCAGCCTACGTGACAGAGTGAGGCCCTGTCTCAAACAAAAACAACAACCACCACCACCACCACCACCAATGTAAGTTCACAAAAAAACCTCTACACAAATGTTTATGACAGCTCTACTTATAATTGTCAAAAATGGGAAACAATCCAAATGTCCTTCAACAGGTTTATCAATGGATAAACAAACTGTGGTATATCCACATAATAGAATACTAATCAGTAATAAAAAGCAAAAAACTATTGATCCACACAACAACATGGATGAATCTCAAAGACATTATGATGAGTGAAAGAAAACAGTCTCAAAATTTATATGCAGTCCAATTCGATTTATACAGCATTCTCAAAAATGCAAACTGAGTAATGGGGAACAGATCAGTGTTTGTCAAGAGGTATAAGCATTGTCAGTGGTAATACAAAATAGGATAGCCACTTTGGAAAACAGTTTGGCAGTTTCTTACAAAGTTAAACATACCATATGTTTCAGCAATCACATTCCTGCGTATTACAGTAGGAAAATTAAAACTTATGTTTCACATCAAAATCTGCACTTAAATATTTATAGCAGCTTTATTTATAATGGCTTCAAATTAGAGACAACACAAATGTACTTCAGTGGGTGAATGAATTATAATACATTCATATTGTGGAATAAAAAATTACAAACTACTGATGTGCACAACATAGATAATCTCAAATGCATTATGCTACGTAAAATGAATCAGAAAAGAAAAGAAAACGCTACATACTATATGATTCAATTTATCTGATATTGTGAAAAAGGCAGAATTGTAGGTATAAAAAACAGATGAGGCCAGGCGTGTTGGCTCACACATGTAATCCCAGAACTTTGGGAGCTCGAGGTAGGTGGATCACCTGAGGTCAGGAGTTCCAGACCAGCCTGACCAGCATGGTGAAACACCATCTCTACTAAACATATAAAAAATCAGCCATGCGTGGTGGCGCATGCCTGTAATCCCAGCTCAGGAGGCTGAAGCAGGAGAATCGCTTGAACCCGGGAGACGAAGGGTGCAGTGAGCTGAGATTGCGCCATTGCACTCCAGCCTGGGCAATAAGAGCAAAACTCTGTCTCAAAAACAAAAACAAAAAACAGATGATACACATCTGTGTTTAGAAGCACCCTGTGCTCACCTCTATCATCTAACATATCTCTGTGTTGTACTTATCAGTTTACTGTATTCCTTGTTAACCTATTACCCTACGACTAGAGTTTAGCACAGTGGTTGGTATATGACCAGGACTCAATAAATTCTTATTGCTTGCAGAATTGCCCTGACCTGGGCCATGTACTTAGAGAAAACTTCTGGCTCTCTTCGAGGCTCTTTCCTCTACAAAAAATGAGTAACCCATGGGGCCAAGGAGATATGCTCACCCAAAGCCTAGTTTCCCTCTTCTGGAGTCTAGACCATGTTCAGGGTACCAATACCCCTGGAATTTACTGCCCAAATGACACCATGGCCTGCATGAGCCCTTCTCAGCTTTCACCTGAGGGCAGACTCAGCTGCTAATGTGAGCACTCCTCGATCTGAAAAGGTGGCAAAGGCATGGCTGCTTGCAGAGGTATGGGCAGACGTTGGATGTGGCTTGGAGTATCAGGATGGTCTACAAGGCTCCTGGCAGGGAATGTAGGTGGGCACCAGAAACCAGAAAAGAAAGGGAAGTGGGAAAAGACTGGGGGCCATTTCTCCCCACACTGCCATATTCCAGCTGTGTTTCCAGGTAGTCTAAGGAGTCTAGGGATTCTGAAGATGAACCTGGCCTTCTACATCATTATGAGGGTTTATTTGTCAATGTAGGAAAACAGACTATATTTTACTTAACAATTTGTTGCTTGATTTATAACTAAAATACTTAAACATACGGTATGCTGGACTCCATTTGTACTCTTACCCAGGGCCTGCAAATGTTAGGAGCTGGCCTGACCAAGGGAATAAAGATTACGGAAATGTTCACCTTATTTTATTTTATTTTTTTGAGACAGCGTCTCGCTCTGTCGCCGAGGCTGGAAAGCAGTGGCACAATCTCGGCTCACTGCCACCTCCGCCTCCTGGGTTCCAGCGATTCTCCTGCCTCAGCCTCCCGAGTAGCTGGGATTACAGGGGCCCGCCACCACGCCCGGCTACTTTTTTTGTATTTTTAGTAGAGACGGGGTTTCACCCTGTTGGCCAGGCTGGTCTCCCAACTCCTGACCGCAGGTGATCCGCCCACCTCGGCTCCCAAAGTGTTGGGATTACAGGCGTAAGCCACAGCGCCGGCCGACCTTATTTTGTGGTTATAGAGGGTACATTTTATAAAATTACTGCCACGGAGTGGGTAAGGCTCCTTTTCTTCAAGCCGCACAGAACGAATGTTCAGCGGTGCAATTTCATTGCAATCTATTTTTGCTTCACTTTGCTCATAATGACTCTTTTAGGATTTCCTCAGGTAACAATCTTCTTTCAATGTTCAATAATCCGAGCAGAACATTTTCTCACTTCATCCGCCTCCCATGCCAGGTTCACACTGTGAATTGGCTTATCTCTGCCCTAACCACTTCCTTCACCAGACATAGAGCTGGTGTAGCTCAAGGGAAAGAGGCACGGCGCTGGGAAATGATTAGGCCCCACCGTCCCAAGCAAGAGCTCAGGGGAGTTCTGAGGCTGGAGAGACCATTCGGGATTTCACCCCGGGTTCCTGAGAACCTGAGATCTGCGGGGAGGCGTCAGGCATCCGGAAACGCCCGAGTCTGGGGAGACGGACCCCCTCAGACTTTCCTCTAGGAGACTCTGCAGGTAAAGGGGAGTCCTGGGACTCGAGGGGAGCCCCGGCACCCGAAGGTAAGATCGGAAGTTTTGCTCACCTGGCCGGGCGGCGTTGCGTCGCCTTGGTAACCACAACTTCCGGCTTAAACCGGAAGTCCTCGAAGTTGCTCTACAGAAAGTGCGCCCGCCCCCTCTGGGGCGGAGAGACTCAGCCCCCCCCCCCCCCCCTCAGCGGATAACCTGGGACTGACTGTTCCCTGGGGATCCGGCGGGCCACAGAGGACCCACGCCTGAGCCCCGTGCGACTCGTGGCCTTTGGGCTAGAAGCCATGGACGCCTTCACCCGCTTCACCAACCAGACCCAGGGCCGGGACCGACTCTTCAGGTGAGTCAGGTGCCAGCGGCCTCCGCCCCTTTCTCGCCCTAACTCGGCTCCTGTGCCTATTCCCCTGCACCCGAGAAAAAGGAGGTGATAGCCTAGTAGATGGAAGCAGGAAGGACGTTGCCAGCTCCTACGGAGGGAGTTTAGTATCCGAGCCCCTCCTTACCCTAAATTCAACGTGATTGGGCCCAACGCACCCGCGTCCCGTCCTAGCCCCGTGCACGAAAGCCCCAGTGCCTGGCACCCTGGCCGCCTCGAGACCGCCGACGACGTGACACCGGCTGACAGATCCTCCTCCCCTCCTAACTTTGCTCTCCGGGCACAGAAAGATTGGTTCTCTCCACTCAACATTCTTCTGAGGGATCTCCTTTAAAGAGAAACTTTGGGTTAGTATTTGTGGCTAGGGAAGCAAACCACTTGGTGTGACTTCAAATATCTCTTTTTTTTTTTTTTCTTTTGAGACGGAGTCTCGCTCTGTCGCCCAGGCAGCGGCGCGGTCTCGGCCCACTGCAACCTCCGCCTCCCGGGTTCAAGCGATTCTCCTGCCACAGCCTCCCGCGTAGCTGGGATTACAGGCGTGCACTACCACGCCCGGCTACTTTTTGTATTTTTAGTAGAGACGGGGTTTCGCCATGTTGGCCAGGGTGGTCTCGAACTCCTGACTTCCGGTGATCTGTCCACCTCGGCTTCCCAAAGTGCTGGGATTACAGGCGCGAGCCACCGCGCCCGGTCTCAAATACCTCTTGAAATGTTTGAGGAGAGACAGAAGTTCTCTTCCATTATTGCCCAGGCTGTATCATTGAGATACTGCATGTGGAATAGTTTTGTAAATTGTAAAACAAAATATAGCGGGGATGAGACCACACCAACTGGATTGGGGGGAAATACAGTGGGGAGAAGCTCAGAAAGAACTAAGTGCACCTCTAAGGTTCATGCTGTGCTACTGAAAATATTAAACAGAGATTGTGTCTCTTTTTCTTTTGGTTCCATAAGAAACGAAAAGAACTGAGAGATTGTATCTTTAATACGAATACAGTACTAGTTCATGATGTTTTAGAGATTTGGTTGATTCTTGCTTAATTAAAAAATAGTTACAGTTGCAGTTTTATTTAACAGCTCTGCTTTCTCTTCTGGGTGTTCAAGTGCTGATACAAACAGATCAATTAGAATGGCCCCATGAGGCTTTTGGAAGCCATCTTTATGCCAGCTATTGTTCCCAGTGTTTTGCAACTATGAACTTATATAACCCTCATCACAACCCTGTGAGGTAGATACTCTAAATATTTTCCCCACTTCAGATGGAGAAACTGAAGCAGAAAGAGGTTAATAGGTACTACATGGCAGAACTGAGAGATTCACATCCACGCAAATGACTCCAGTGCCCACTTAACTACCAAGCTATACTGGCTTTCTCATTAGTTTGATAGGTTTTTTAAATGGTTGCTTTATATACAAGCTTCATTAAATAGAAATTTCATTAAATAGAAACCTGTAATTCCAGTGTACCTAGAATGTACCCTGCAGGGTTTATCAAGGAAGTTGGTTAAAAAAATAATCATTTAGGCCGGGTGCAGTGGCTTACACCTGTAATCCCAGCACTTTGGGAGGCTGAGGTGGGCGGATCACAAAGTCAGGAAATCGAGACCATCCTGGCTAACATGGTGAAACCCCGTCTCTACTAAAAATACAAAAATTAGCTGGGCGTTGTGGTGGGCGCCTGTAGTCCCAGCTACTCAGGAGGCTGAGGCAGGAGAATGGCATGAGCCCAGGAGGCAAAGCTTGCAGTGAGCCAAGATCACCCCACTGCACTCCAGCCTGGGCGACAGAGCGAGACTCCATCTAAAAAAAATTAAAATAATAATCATCATCATTTAGGCCGGGTGCAGTGACTCACACCTGTATTCCCAGCACTTTGGGAGGCCGAGGTGGGCAGATCATGAGGTCAGGAGTTCGGGACCAGCCTTGCCAACATGGTGAAACCCCATCTCTACTAAATATGCAAAAATTAGCTGGGTGTGATGGCACGTGCCTGTAATCCCAGCTACTCAGGAGGCTGAGGCAGGAGAATCACTTGAATCCGGGAGGCGGAGTTTGCAGAGAGCCAAGAACGCACCACTACCCTCCAGCCTGGGCAACAGAGCGAGACTCTGTCTCGAAAAATAATAATAATAATAATTTAAGATATGTTTATTCCAAAAGATCTGAGATCTTTAGTATTCATTTCCCAACCTCCTTGATGATCTGTATAACCTTTATGACCACACTGGCATTCATAAAATAATACCTTGCTTTCTGTGCCAATAATGCTCACGCAAACATGGTGAACATTCCTAAAACCTGTCGGACTGTAAGAAGTGTGGCAAGCACCAACCCCACAAAGTGACATAGTACAAGAAGGGCAAGGATTCTCTGTATGCCCAGGGAAAGCAGCATTATGACAGGAAGCAGAGTGGCTGTGGTGGGCAGACTAAGCCGATTTTCCAGAAAAAGTCTAAAACTACCAAGAAGTTTGTGCTAAAGCTTGAGTGTGTTGAGGCCAGTGAAGATCTAAGAGAATCCTGGCTGTTAAAAGATGCCAGCATTTTGAACTGGGAGGAGATAACAAGAGAAAGGGCCAAGTGATCCAGTTCTAAGTGTCATCTTTTGTTTTATTATGAAGACAATAAAATCGAGTTTATGTTCACTTCAAAAATAAATAAATAAAAGTAATGTCTCACTGTTGGCCTGATCCTTATTATTAGACCAAAGCTCAGAAAGGCAGAGTCATTGACATGACCAGCCCTGTAACCGGGAAGCACACTTAAAAAAGAGAAAGCGATTGTTTATGATTCCAGTCTTCTCTTTTTATTTCATTCCTAGTAACAAGTTCACTATTTTAGAAAATGGAAAATGTACCACATTTTTATTGAGAATAATATTTATAACATAAAGGGATTCAAATGCACTTACAAGACAGTAGGAACCAGGCACCTACTTTATTAGCAGATTGCCAAATGGATTTGGATGTGTGACTATGTGATGTAAAATTTCTCCTACATTTATATTAGTAAGTCATTGTTATTTGTAAGCATGACAATAATCACTTTATTAAATATATAGTATTAAGCAGGATTCTGCCTGTATTTTATGTAAAATACGAATAAGTTTTGAAAGACAACTATGAAAACATATTTATACTAATTTATGTACTGATGTGTATTTGGTCCTTTCATTTATAAAAAATTAAACAATCTTTAAACTGTGGACTTTTCATTTGGTTCTGGTTTGAGTTTGTGTCCTGTCACATAGATGGTAGGTTAAGTACATGGTAGAAAAGTTCATTTTAGAAATCTGAAAATCAGGCCAGTAGCTTATGCCTGCAATCCCAGCACTTTGGGAGGTTGAGTAGGGCAGATCACGAGGTCAGGAGATCGAGACCATCCTGGCCAACATGGTGAAACCCCCATCTCTACCAAAAATACAAAAATTAGCTGGGCGTGGTGGTGCACACCTGTAATCCCAGCTACTCGGGAGGCTGAGACAGGAGAATCGCTTGAACCAGGGAGGCAGAGGTTGCAGTGGAGCCAAGATCACACCACAGCACTCCAACCTGGCGAAAGAGCGAGACTCGGTCAAAAAAAAAAAAAAAAGAAGAAGAAAGAAAGAAAGAAAGAAATCTAAACCAGGGAAGAGAAGGAATATGGATCTTTGTAGACTTAACATGAGGGAGATTTTGTACAGTTTCTCACTTTGACTATATCCATTTCTCTGTGCCAGCAAAAGGCCTTTTGGAGGCACATTGGCTGCATTATTGCAGAATTTGTTTTCATTACCTTTGTGTTAAATTTCCATGACATGTTCTACCCTTTGGCTCTCCTGTAGAATGACTGTTGCAGAATTTTGCTTTTGTAAGAGTTGCTACATGAGAAATGGTCTTGGAAATGTTGTCTGGAGGCATGTGTTTCTCTTTCCCTTACTTCATGAATTAAGTTTTATTTGGTTTGTAAATCATTCTTTTCAATTTTTTTTTTTTCCATTTCAGAGCCACTCAGTACACATGCATGTTGCTTAGATATTTGTTAGAGCCCAAAGCTGGCAAAGAGAAGGTGGTAATGAAGCTCAAGAAACTGGAGTCCAGTGTGAGCACTGGTCGTAAATGTAAGTACCCTGTTTCTTGAGGGACAGTGGCTCCTGGTTTAGAATCCTCAGCCTCAGACCCTGTAATTCATGGAGTAATTTCTAGGTCATTAATTTCTAGTCAATCAAGTTTATTGGTGAAATTGACCAGTAAGGCTGTCCTCATGGCACAACAGGTTTGAATGTGTTGCTGCAGACCATTCATAAACACCCTCTTATGTTCACATGTGGTGCTACACCTTATCTTTCTGCTGAATCGTAACCAGTGAGACAGACAATGTGTTAGTTCACCTTTAGTTCTTAGAATCATAGTATGTTTTAGCAGTCTCTGACATGAGCTTCTGCTCCTGTGAGCCCCTTTGTTCTAAACAAGAGTGGAATAGTTATATCCTAGACCACCTGCCTTTTTCCTTTATTGAGGAGTGCTAGAGGATATATAGGTGGATACATTTTTGTAGACCATGTTTGAGGTAGGTTTCATGCGAAAGGTAAAAAGTGAAATCAATATTTTGTGTTTATTAAATTCACTTTAATAATATGTCATACTGGGAAATCCAGTACTTTTCATAGCAATTGACTTTCTGACTCTTTGTTGTTTGATGAAAACCAGATGTTGCTATAGTAGGTTAGCAGAGGCATTAGAATGGAATGTAGAGCATCACATATTGATCAGTTGGTTTTGAGCACCTATGTTATATAGGTACATTCCTGAGCCTTATGGGAGAAGTAAGGTGCTTTAAATAATGATATATAAGATTTAGTGCCAAACTTGTTGGCTGAGGTAGAGGAAAAGAAAGGTGTTTTAGAGGAGGTGGAACTTGAGGTGAGGCTAGAGAGAAGGAAGAAGAGAGTTTCGAAGGGCAGTTTTCTCTAATAAAGGCTCAGAACTGTTCTGAGTAAACCATTGTATGGGAGGATCATTGTCAAACTACAAAACTAGTTTGACAGATTTAAATTGTCAAGCAGAGGGATGGGAAGGGTGGGGTGAGCTTTTCTGGATGGCACTGAAGGCCAAGATTAGAAATTCTATTTAGATTATTTAGAATGTTGGAGCTGAAAGGTCCTTTAGAGGTCACTAGTCTGTAAGTCCAGAAGGGGCTTATCCAGGGCCATTCAGCCAGTTAGTGCAAGAGCCAGAACTGGAACCCAGAATCTATATACTAAAATAGTCATTACATATACTATTTTACTATTTTATGTTATTTTTGATAACATAATACCAAACATTCTTTTTTTTTTTTTTTTTTTTGAGATGGAGTCTCACTCTGTTGCCCAGGCTGGAGTGCAGTGGCCTGATCTTGGCTCACTGCAACCTCCACTTCCCGGGTTCAAGCAATTCTCCCACTTCAGTCTCCCTAGTAGCTGGGACTACAGGCATGCGCCAATATGCCTGGCTAATTTTTGTTTTTATTTTTTATTTTTTTTAGTAGAGACGGGGTTTCACCACGTTGGCCAGGCTGGTCTCAAACTCCTAACCTCAGGTGATCCGTGCACCTTGGCCTCCCAAAGTGCTGGGATTATAGGCGTAAGCCACCGCGCCCAGCCCCTTCTGAAATTATAAGTTTTCTGAGAGTAGCTACTTCTGAGCGCCTCCTGAGTCTAAGGTATGGTCCTTCAAGGAAAAGTACTTCTTTTGTATCCTCCGTGACATTTAGTACTATAACTCTTTCTCAGAAGGTGTTCAGTAAGTACCTATTGATTGATGCATCCCTGATGAATTGAATTACATGCTCACATAAGGACATGCCATTGCAATGGTTGATTTAATTCAACTAGGAGCTCTGTGACAATATTATTAATTGTTCTATCCGTTAAATTCTACCATCTCTACTTTATTTTCTTGACAATAGGTAGCCAAAAGGGGTTTGGACCAGAGAAATGGCAAAATGATAATAGTGTTTTTTAAAAAGACAGTCTTTTGTCTGGAAAATAAATAAAATGCAAGGCATCAGACTCTCCAAGAGAGTATTGCATCTGGAGTTCATGTTATCATAGTACCTTCCTTCTAAAGAAGTGTAGCTGGTAAATAGTCAAATGTAACAGTCCACACTCATGATTGACCTTGCCTGGAGTATGCCGTCAGTCAACATTAAGGTGTTCATTACAATGGAGGAGGTAAATTTAAAGAGTCACTGTATTTTTTGCCTTCCAAGATCACTTTAGGTGTCCTTAATGTACTGTAAAATCTTTCTCTTTTTCTGAGCAAAGGCTG
The DNA here is from genome assembly GCF_029289425.2 of Pan paniscus. NCBI lineage: Eukaryota > Metazoa > Chordata > Mammalia > Primates > Hominidae > Pan > Pan paniscus. The sequence goes on along the minus strand of NC_073265.2, from coordinate 79,233,871 downwards.
AGCCTTTAATGACCATCAGTTGTTAAAAAGACCAGTGCTAAGCTGGGCACACTGGCTTGTGCCTATAATCCCAGCTACTCGGGAGGCTGAGGTGGGAGGATTGCTTGAGCCCAGGAGGTTGAGGCTACTGTGAGCTGTGATGGTGCCACTGCACTCCAGCCGGTGTGACAGAGCAAGACCCTGTCTCAACAAAAAACAACAAAAAGCTGGCTCCTCACCCTGATACAGGGATTCTATCTTCCCGTTGTGTACTAATGAAATAACTGTTCACTATTGTGGGTTCTACTTGCAGGGTTCAGACTAGGCAATGTGGTACAAGCTATACAGGCAACTGAGCAGAGCATTCATGCCACTGACCTGGTACCTCGCTTATGCTTAACATTAGCCAACCTGAACCGTGTGATTTATTTCATCTGTGACACCATCCTCTGGGTGAGGAGCGTAGGTCTCACCTCTGGCATCAACAAAGAGAAATGGCGAACGAGGGCTGCTCACCACTACTACTATTCTCTTCTGCTGAGCCTGGTCAGGGATCTGTATGAAATCTCCCTGCAGATGAAACGAGTTACATGTGACAGGGCAAAGAAAGAGAAATCAGCATCCCAGGATCCTCTTTGGTTCAGCGTGGCTGAGGAGGAAACAGAATGGCTCCAATCCTTTCTACTTCTCTTATTCCGATCTCTGAAGCAGCATCCTCCCTTGCTCCTGGACACAGTGAAGAACCTTTGTGATATCCTGAACCCTTTGGACCAGCTGGGGATCTATAAATCCAATCCTGGCATCATTGGACTTGGAGGTCTTGTGTCCTCTATAGCAGGCATGATCACTGTGGCATATCCTCAGATGAAGCTGAAGACCCATTAGGGTGTTTTTAGGCTTGGAACTAGACTAGCACCTACTTTAAAAGATGGCCTCTTAGTGGGATAGACATTTGTATAAGTCACAGGCCACGTCGTACTGTGCTTAAGTTCTTGTTCATGTGAGCATTTAACAACCTACGATGTGGGCAGAGATGAGGCCAAGAACGGAGAAGGGAGGAGCATGAAGAGTTGTATGTTTTTGGAGTGCTGGAGTGACTTGTGAATTTCTGAATATTTTCCCTTCATCTAACATTGATTGAACATCTCTTATGTGCATAGTGGGAGCTTAGTATTTGCTGAATGAATAAAAATTGAAAGGAAAAAATTTAAAAAGACCCAATCGCACTGATCATTGAACACTAGTATACAATAACTTTAGGGTTATATGGATCATCGGTTTCACATGATTACAGTAGGTCTGGTGCATGGCACTCTCAGATCTAGTAGAGGCTCTGATGTCAGTAGCAGGATGGAGGAGAGCTGGGCTTACAGCCTCTCAACTTGTTGGCCCTTATACCATCACTGCACTCATGTCCTGGCTCTGTGCAGAAGTAGAATCAGAAAAGCATCAGGCACCTTCATGGTATAAATTGTGTCTATGGGTGCAGTGAATAAGCAAAACTCAGAAGCAGACCGGAGGGACTTATAAAAATAGGTACAGGGTCACAATGGGTGCCTTTATGTAGCCTGTGACAGATAAGAAGCTGACAGTGAGCCAAACAAAAAACTGAGGCTAGAGCCTCATTCCTCTGACTCCTAATCCAGTGTTCTCTCCATGCTCTCCCACTGTCTTCAGAATTGAGTAGAAATGTGATCCCCTCCTGAATCCTGTTTTTTGCCTCTTACTCTCCCATAATTTGGAAACTTCCTTGTCCAGTGGTTTATATTCTTTTCTAGAAAAACTAAAACTGGGTGGAGTGTGGTGGCTCACACCTATAATCCCAGCACTTTGGGAGGCTGAAGCGGAAGGATTGCTTGAGGCCAGGAGTTCAAGACCAGCCTGGGCAATGTAGTGAGACCCCATCTCTACAACAAAGTGTTAAAAAATTAGCCAGGCATGGTGGCGTATGCCTGTAGTCCCAGATACTCTGGAGGCTGAAGCAGGAGGATCACTTGAGCCCAGGAGTTCAAGGCTGCAGTGAGCTTCCACCGCACTCCAGCCCGGGTGATAGAGCAAGACCCTGTGTCTTAAAAAAAAATTAAAACAGTATTTAGACTTATCAGTTAGATTGTTTTATTTAAATCCTTCTAACAATTTAGGCAATTCTACATTAATTTTCATCAAAATTTATCCAGTCAAAAAAATTTCATGAATACTCCAGATGTAAGAGAGTCACAATTTTCTACGATAAATCAGACGTCTTATTTGTAGGGTGATTGAGGGAGGTGGAAAGTGCAGGAGGAAGCCAGTGAAGAGGACAATGGAATGCTGAGTCAATGACATTGACTTGTGTTCCTATCTGCCATCTTGGGTGTGGGTCTTTATATGTGGTTACAGATCCTTTAGTTTGAGGGAGGTGAGGTAGAGAAATAGGATGCCAGCAGGTAGGAGGCTGATGTCAGTCCTCCCAGCAAAGCTGTGTCATTTATCTGAATGGAAATGAGAAAATAAATATGTACTCAATAAGTCACATTTCCCAGAAATGTGATTGAGATTCTCAAAAAATAGACTCAGATTCTTGGCTGTCTGTTTAACCAATCACGATATGGGATTTGAGAAATAAAATTTAGGGAATTTTAAGAGACATGAAAGCTACTAGGTCAGGGCAAATAAAAAGCTTAAATAACTATTTTTATTGTCCAGATCCTCTACTGTAATAGATTAACTATGTTCAATAAATTTCTAGACAAAATTGACTTGTGTCTGTGAGTGTGTTCTGGGAAGAGAGAAGAGTTAAACGTAAGGCAATCCAGCAGATAATCCTCAATCAGCCTACACAGTTGGTACAGCGAGCTCTGGGCTAGAAGATCCAGGCTGAGGAGGAGGGTGGAGAAGGATTGAGATGTAGAGCCTCTGGGTTGAGAGGGACCTCTGAAATGAACTCATCTAGACTGCTGCCATGGAGAGGGTGCTCTACAGTAGCCCTGTCAATCGCTGGCTGGCTTCTGCCTGGGTAAGTCTGCCTTGAATTCATGGTGGTATGTTATGTTACAGTGGTATCCATCTTGGTACTTTTGTCCTCTGCAATGGTGAGTGGTGGGGAGTTTGGGAAATACTACCTCTTCTAAGAGGTTTGTGTAAACCTTAATGGTGTCCTGGTACCTCCCTGTGAATCCTTCTTTGTAACTAATGTTTTCCACCCCAGAGCCTCCACATTCATGAGGGATGCCAAAAATCGAAGAAGTTCTTCATAGATGTACAGCCCAGCACATTCATAACTGAGCATTGTTGCCTGACAATTCATTTATTCAACAATGAATGTTTGAGTGCCATGCATGGTTTTGGGTATCCACTTGTGAGCAAGATGACCTAGGTCCCTGCTCTCACTTGGTGGAGGGGTAGGGAAAGCAGGTAGGTACCGAGAAGGAAAGAAGATAGAACTCTATGCCCTGCAAGCTACTGCTAGAAAACTAACACTTCTGTCTTCCCTCGGGACTCTCCTAGGCCCTTTCACCACTTCTCACCTCTCACCCACATTCTGCACTCCCAGCTAAAGCAGCCAAAGGACTATTTGATTTGGCAGAGCTTTCAGGCACAAAGCCCTATGTTCCCTCTGGCTTAAAGCCACTACTCTGAAGGCTGAAAACTGCCCTTTGGCTCAGGTTGCTGTCCAGTCACAGCCTCACAGATAATTTGTGCTGAACCTTGAGGTGAGGGCAGAGGCCACTTTAAATACTTTGTCTTCTCTACTGCCTTACATTTGAAAAGCACAGGTTGGATCAATAAGTATTAAACGTATAGCATATTACTCCTTTGAAGCCTCCCTGCTTGACTCCTCCCTTTCCTGTCTGCTCATTCCCTACTTTATTGCATCACAGATACGTAATTTATTACCAAGGATCTTTCATAATTCCCCACCCCTGCCTCTTTCTTCTCTTGCCCACACTGTGTGACTTAGCAGAGTCAGCAATACATAAAATTCCACCAGCAACAAAGAAAATAAGTTTTGTTTTCCTATTGTCTATTTTCATGAAGAGGCCCTTCTTAGTTAATCTGAAAGCTATGGCTTATACCATAGTCCTCCATCATATCTGAAGCCAGGAACTAGAACTTGGGCTTGTGCTTGAGTCCTGGCTAAAGAATCGTTGAGGGGTGCTAATTCTTGGTTGTCTGGGTGCTATTGATTAGTGATAGAATCTTAGTCAACACTGTCGCTTATCCAGACTTAGGAGAATAAAAATCTACTTGGCTCTCCTACTCTTCATTCTGGTAGCATCTTAGGCCAGGTAAAGTTCAATAAATTTTTTTGAATTCTAAGAAGTGGGAATTCCTCCCTCAACTCAAAGGCTATATTGTCAAAAACTCAACTCCCGGCTCTGTCACTTCTTCACTGAGGGCAATTTATCTCCATAATCAAAGATGAATACATTCAGATGAACTCTTCTGTGTGGGTTTAAATTTTACTGTTCAACATTCACTCTTGCTAGTAAATAAGAAAAGATGAGAGAAATGGATTGAAAACTGTCCCACAAGACCCTCTATGGAAAAGGAGCCAAAAGATTGCAGAGGTATATAGAACTTTAGAGCTTTTGAGTTTAACGATGTCTATCCCTATACCTTCTTTCTGGAAAGCAGATTTTTGTGAATTGAGGGCAGGAACATTATAGAACTGATGCTTCATGGCTCTGGAATACTAAGTCCTCTGAGCCTGGATCTCCTTCAGCTCTGCCACCTACCTCCTTGTTTGCTAAATGTCCTTAGAGAAGTTAGGATATGCCTGGGGAACCCTGGGTCAGATAACCATGACAACTGGCTGACCCTGTTGTCTCTCCCTCTCTGCCCTCCTCTAGCTGGGAGGTGGAAGCAGCATTGCCCAAGCCTCCCAGGAGTGACAGGAATTGTTTTTGCCTGAGGAGACACTCTGCAGCCTGGGCTCTGTGAGACTGAGGTGGCGGTCAGCCGGAGTGAGTGTTGGGGTCCTGGGGCACCTGCCTTACATGGCTTGTTTATGAACATTAAAGGGAAGAAGTTGAAGGTAAGGGCCTCTTGGGGATTTTGCTGGGGATGAAAAACTCTGCAGGGAAACTACTGAGGGAGAGATTCTGGTATAGATACCAGAATCTAGAAATAGAGGAATTGGATAGGCACAGTGGATCATGCCTTTAATCCCAGCACTGCAGGTGGCCAAGGCAGGTGGATCACTTGAGCCCAGGAGTTCAAGAACAACCTGGGCAACACAGTGGGATCCTGTCTCTACAAAAAAGAAAAGAAATTAGCCCTGCATTGTGGTGCATGCCTGTAGTCCCAGCTACATGGGAGGCTGAGGTGGGAGGGTACCTTGATCCCAGGAGGTCAAGGCTGCAGTGAGCCATGATCATGCCACCACATTTCATCCTGGGCAACAGATTGAGACCCTGTCTCAAAAAACAGATAGGGAGAGGGGGAGAGGGACAGACAGAGAGAAAGAGAGAAATAGAGGAATTAACCCAGAGCCTTTTCAAAGATGAAACCTTTAACTTGTTTATTTATTTTTTTAGAGATGGGCATCTCACTGTATTGCCCAGGCTGATCTCCAACTCCTGGGCTCAAGCAATTCTCCCATGTCAGCCTCAGTAGCTGGGATTACAGGTGCTTTCCAATGCACCCAGCTTGAAACTTCTTGTTTTAGTCTCTTTTGGACCCTCATTTAAGAGCCTTAAGATTTTATCTAAAACTTTTTATCTCTTATGGCTACCTGCATTTTTTATTTCCTAACCTGAACTCTTTTTTTTTTTTTTTTTTTGAGACAGAGTCTCTGTCACCCAGGCTGGAGTGCAGTGGCGGGATCTCAGCTCACTGCAACCTCCACCTCTCAGGCTCAAGCGATCCTCCTGCCTCAGCCTCCCAAGTAGCTGGGATTACAGCCGCCCACCACCACGTCTGGCTAATTTTTGTATTTTTAGTAGAGACGGAGTTTCACCATGTTGCCCAGGCTGGTCTTGAACTCCTGAACTCAGGTGATCTGCCTGCCTTGGACTCCCAAAGTGCCGGGATTACAGGCCTGAGCCACCGCGCCTGGCCTCTTAACCTGAACTCTTATAGGAAACATTATTCTTGGCCGGGCGTGGTGGCTCTTGCCTGTAATCACAGCACTTTGGGAGGCCAAGGTGGGCAGATCACTTGAGGCCAGGAGTTCAAGACCAGCCTGGCCAACATGATGAAACCCCATCTCTACTAAAAATACAAAAATTAGCCAGTGTGGTGGCTCATGCCTGTAATCCCAGCACTTTGGGAGGTCTAGGCAGGTGGATCACTTGAGGTCAGGAGTTCGACACCAGCCTAGCCAACATGGTGAAACCCCATCTCTACTAAACAGAAAAAAAAAAAAAAAAATTAGCCGGGTGTGGTGGTGGGCGCCTGTAATCCCAGCTACTTGGGAGGCTGAGGCAGGAGAATCCCTTGAACCCGGGAGGCAGAGATTGTAGTGAGCCGAGATTGTGCAACTACACTCCAGCCTGGGCAACAGAGCAAGACTCCATCTCAAAAAAAAAAAAAGAAAAGAAAAGAAAAAGAAAGAAACATCAGTCTTGACAAGTAAGCTATGGAGCAACTCATAGCTATGGGACCCTAAGGAGTGGGGCTATTGTGTGTGACATTCACCCTCCAACCTAATGCCTTCTGTTCAGGGCAAATGGGCCCCCAGGCAGCCTGGGCCTAGTTGGTGGTCATGAGAGGTAGGGAAGTGACCCAGTGGAACTCAAGCCTGAGGGCTTCTGATGGGACCTGGGACTCTGTTTTGCAGCTTGAGGAGCGAGGATGGCAGTCAACAAAGGCCTCACCTTGCTGGATGGAGACCTCCCTGTAAGTAACTTGGGCTCATCTGTGACAGGGGATGGACAACTGAGGGAGGAGGAAGAAGCAGGGAGGGGAGATGCAGGGGACTTAGGGCAAGATATTCCCAGATTATAATCCTAGTTCATTGACTACCATGGCTTAGTTATTCTTGCCCTCACCACCTTTTGTAGGGGGCAGTTGGAGGATCTGGGAGGGGAAAAAAAGATGCCTATTAAAAACTAAGCACCTTGAAAAAAAGGGACAGAAATCCTGGCTTAGGGACGGGGGGAGTGGAGAGGAAGGAACTACTGTTTAAACCCTGACGCAGAAGCCCATGCTCTGTCCACCACCCAGCTGGATGTGCATTCAGTGCAGAGCCACTGCATTCTGTGTCTCCAGAATCATTCATAACGGCAAATGTCACCTGTCGGAGTTAGACGGTGCACAGCCTGTGCTGCTGTGTGGGGGGAAGGGTGGGATATTCCGTGTGTCTGGTGTTCTATCTCTGACCTGGTTTTCACTGTGACTTGAAGTGATTTGATACTTTTAGGGATGCTTGATGGCTCCTGGCAAGGCATCTCAGATTTGGGCACAGTTCAGATAGTGAAACTTAAAAATTATGAACCTGTGCAATATCCACCTTGCCCAAGTTAGGCTTTTACTAACTCTTGCACTAGGAATCACTTTGTTTTCTATTGAATCATAGAACAGAGAGAGGCGTAAAATGGTCAAGTACATGGTTAAGCCATTCTAACAGACGGTGGTTTATTCCCTTCCCAGGATCTCTTTCCTCCTTCGGTTTTGTCTAAAACAACCTCTGAAGGCTCGTCCAAAATGTTAAAAAGAATGTTTTCTTGTTTATAGTCATAGTCTATTTCTAGTTCAAATTTCAAATTCACCTGCAGGATAAAAAACTGAGATATTGGCCAGGTGCGGTGGCTCACGCCTGTAATCCCAGCACTTTGGGAGGCCAAGGCGGGCGGTTCACAAGGTCAGGAGATCAAGACCATCCTGGCTAACACAGTGAAACACCGTCTCTACTAAAAATACAAAAAATCAGCGGGGCATGGTGGCGGGCGCCTGTAGTCCCAGCTACTTGGGAGACGGAGGCAGGAGAATGGCGTGAACCCAGGAGGCAGAGCTTGCAGTGAGCTGAGATCGCGCCACTGCACTCCAGCCTGGGAGACAGCGAGACTCCATCTCAAACAAACAAACAAACAAAAAAACTAAGATATTGTGGGCTGCTCTGTCTTAGTGTACATGTAGGTGTCATTGATGGGGGTCTTTGAACTCTGCCTCCTACAAACAGAACAGGTCAGGTCTTCACTTTGCGAGCAAAACCATGCCACAGTGTCATATTCAAAGCTACAGAGAGCCTGAGCATCGGAATCTGACCTGGGGTTTTTTTTCTTTTTACTTTTGATACGGAGAATTCTCAACATTCATAAGAATGACAGAAAAGAACATAGTAAGCCCCATGTACCCTTTATTAGCCCCGAAGACCATGAATTCGTGGCCAATCCTGCCTCATCCTCACTTCCATTAATTCCCCCACTTCATGTTATTTTGAAGGTAATCCCAGGTAGGCCATTTCCAACTTGTGTTGGAATCCTGGCTCTGCCACTTATCAGCTGTGGGATCTTGGGTAAATCACTTCCTGTTTCTGATTGTCAATCTCCTCATCGACTCAGTGTTGGTGACAGTGCTGACCCCAGAGGATGGCTGTTAGAATTAAGTGAGCTCATGTCACCAAGGCACCCAGACCAGTGCCTGCAGCATAATGGCACCTGGCAAATGTTCTTTCCCTCTGCATGCCTAGAATTTGTTCTTTTAATTTTATTTATTTATTTTTTAGATACAGAGTCTTGCTCTGTCACCCCGGCTGGAGTGCAGTGGCATCGTCATAGTTCACTGCAGCCTCGGCCTCCTGGTCTCAGACAGTCCTCTCACCTCAGCCTCCCCAGCAGCTGGGACTGTGTAGTCCACATGCCATCAAATATTAGCATGACCAGTTTTTTTTTTTTTTTTTTTTTTTTTTTTTTTTTTTTTGTGGCTCAGAGTGGTCTCAAACTCCTGGCTTCAAATGATCCTCCCGCCTCAGCCTCCCAAAGTGTTGGGATTACAGGCATGAGCTTCTATACTTAGCCCTAGAATTCATTCTTTTACTCAAAGACCAGTGTTTTTTCACTAAGGTTCCTAGGTGACCTAAAACTTAATTATGTGACTGCTGCCAAAGGTGCATTACTAACAGCACAGCACCCCGGAAATGATAAACGATTGTTCCACTACACCCAGCACGCGCAGATCGCACCCAGAGTGCTGTCTTTGAGTGTTGTTTGTTTGTTTTTTGTTTTTTGAGGCAGGGTGTCATTCTGTCATCGAGGCTGTAGTACAGTGGCGTGATTATGGCTCACTACAGCCTCCAATTCCTGGATTCATGCGATCTTCCCGCCTCAGGTTCCCAAGTAGCCGGGACCACAGGCACACAGCACCATGCCCTGCTAATTATATTCTTATTATTTATTTATTTTTTTTTGTAGAGACGGGGTCTCCCTGTGTTGCCCAGGCTGGCCTTAAACTCCTGGGCTCAAGCGAGGGTAGTATATTTTTAAGAAAGATAATGTAAAACTGTAGCATGTCCAGGAGAGGGGGTCACCAGACCACAGTGTGAACCATTTGTAAACGAAGTTAGGAACTGGAGCCATTTAACATGATGGAGGCACTTCTAAAGGGAGACATATTTGACTTCAAATATGTGAAGGGCCAACCCATGGATGAGGAAATAGGTTTGCTCAGTTTTGTTCCAGAGGGCAGAGTGTGGAACAGGGGGTTGGAGGCAAATTTCAGCTCAGCAAAGCTGTCCAACAAGGGACACAGGCCACTTTGTGAGGGGGAGAGCTCTCATTCAGGGAGACATTCAAATATAAGTCTTGGCTGGGCGCAATGGCTCAGGCCTATAATCTCAGTGATTTGGGAGGCTGAGGCAGAAGGATCACTTGAGGCCAGGAGTTCAAGACCGGCAAGACCCCCCCTCTACAAAATAAAAATATTAGCAAGGCATGGTGTCACACGCCTGTAGTCCCAGCTACCCAGGAGGCACAAGTGTGGGGACTGTTTGAGCCCACAAGTTGGAGGTTACAGTGAACTATGATGGCACTAATGCACTTCAGTTTGAGCAACAGAGTGAAACCCTGTCTCTATAAAAAATAATAAATAAATAAAAACAAATACAAGTCGACCAGAGGAACGATGGAAAGGATTCTTACTACAAAGTCCCCTAAGATTCTGTGATTCTGTGCAGTTGGGCAGATCTAAACCTACACATTCTACTAGGCACAGCCCTGACTGTGGTTCACGTATTCAGCTAACATTACTGTGCCATGTTTAGCCTACACTCTGGGGATGCAGAGATGACAGTCTACGGGGAGTGAGATGAACACACATAACCACAGCACGGTGTGACGAATGTGGAGAGAGCCAGGGAGGGAGTGGTTTCCGACGTGATGGAGGAGAGTCTGGAAGCTTCACAGGGGAAGTGCTGGTCAAGCAGAGTCTTGAAGGAATGGCATTCCGGCAGGCAGCAAGGGCTGTGGGAGGGAAGGTGAGCGTTCTAGGCAGTGGGGTCGGGATACACAGGCAGGGAGGCAGTACCCCAGGAAGACCAGAAAAATGTTTGGAGAAGCCACCAATCAAAGGTGGACTAAAACTCTAGACATTAACAACACTTGCTCTCTACCAGTAGGTATCAGGGGAGTGAGCTGAGGTGGGGGTGGGGGTGATGGGATCTGACTTGGTCCCTGGAGAACAGAGATTGCCTTGGCAGCTCTCCAGCACCCCGGATGGTGACCAGGAGGACATGGCCGGCTGACTCTTGTTTTCCCCATGGGCTCTCCCACGCTCCCATGATTGGGGCATCTAGAGACCTCTTTGGCCTTGGTTCCTCCCAGGTCGCTTGGACTCAGGCTAGTTGCACCATTGGTCCCCATGACCCTGGGGTCAGCTTCCCGGGAGGCTGGAGAGGGAGGTGGGACAACTTGAATGTGTTCCTTCCGCACCAGGAGCAGGAGAATGTGCTGCAGCGGGTCCTGCAGCTGCCGGTGGTGAGTGGCACCTGCGAATGCTTCCAGAAGACCTACACCAGCACTAAGGAAGCCCACCCCCTGGTGGCCTCTGTGTGCAATGCCTATGAGAAGGGCGTGCAGAGTGCCAGTAGCTTGGCTGCCTGGAGCATGGAGCCGGTGGTCCGCAGGCTGTCCACCCAGTGTGAGTCCTTGCGGCGCTCAGCAGCTGCCTGCTTGTTCACTGCCTACCTTCCAGTCTGTCTGTCCGCCTCTCAGTCTGTCTGACTGTCTGATAACTTGCTTGTCTGTCTGCTTAACTGCCCACATCCCATTGCATGGTCTTCTTATCTATGGCTATAAAGGTATACATACAGATCTCTTTTCATCTATAGATGCCTATCTATGGCCCAGCTGGCATTTTCCTAGGATAACAATGATGGCCAGAGAATCTGCAGGGGAAGGGAAGGCAGGGCTATGCAGGCAGTGGTGAGGGTAGGGCCCATGGCAGACCAGACACTCACTGTGGCAGCACAGGCAGCAGCAGCAAGAACCAGCAGAGTCTGGCAGAGGCAGAGGCAGCCGGCACTAGGGGCCCTGGCAGGGCCGGAGGGCACGGAGGGAGGGGAAAGCTGGCTGAGCCCAGCAGCTGATGGTAGCAGCTCATGACGGGTGGGGGTGGCAGAGAGCCGCCAGCCAGGGCCCTGGAGGCAGAAGATGGCTCTCCTACTGGCCTTACCAGATGTGCACCACTCAAATTGTTCCGCCCCATCTAAAAATGTGGTCTCCGAGGCATACACAGGGCTGAGGGAAATCACAGCAATGCCAAAAAGTCTGGTACCTTCCACCATCCTAATTACAGAATTATGGATAGCTGAGGACTCCACACAGCAAACAGGAGAGGACCGATGTGAAGTAGGCCCAGGCCGTGTCTCTGGCTACAAGCTCCTTAAATAGTTTCCTTGAGTCTCATTCTGCCCAACTGGGAGACAGCCAAGTCATCTGGGCTCTCTGCTGCTTGAGAATTTTGTGAAGAAAAATAAGGTATCTGGAGAAAGAATATATGAAAGAGTATAAAGAACTCTCCTTGAAAGCTGTGGCCCCCATTGGCCATGGCTGCAGAGCCGATGTCCCGGCCAATCCAGGCGGGATCCCCTTGAAGCAGGTGCATCTCTGATGCATGCCACTCTCCGGGGGCAACTCTTTTCCCTTCCCTGTGACCCTCTTCAGACAGTTGACCATCTCAACACCTAGTGGTTAAAAAGAAGAGCATGGACAGCCTGGGGCCTGCACTGGCTGTGCTGGGAGTTTGTCATGTTGAGAGCTAAGCAGGCCCAGCCCCAAGGCCTCACTGCCATCTGCTTCCCTCTCACACCTCTCTTCTCCCTCCTCATGCTCACTCAGAGCCCCCATGCAGGTCAGGAAGGAAGAGAAGGAGGGAAAGAATGGTACTTGTTGGTGATTCATATAGCTCCCATCATTCTTCTTCACAAAAATCCTGCCAGGCAGGCACCATTAATTCACCTTTTATAAGGTAGGAAGCAGAGGCTCAGACAGGCTGTGACTAGCTGAGGCCCCAGGCTGCTTAGATGTGGTCATTTGGCCTTTTGAGTGCAGGTCTGAGCGACTCCAGAGTTCCCACACAGACAGAAGAAACTGGCCCGGGTCTCAAGGAGTCCCTGCAGACAAGGGCTAAAGAGGGCAAAGGGCCTGGGGCCCAGAGATGCTGGGGAGGCAGCAGGCCTTGGGATTTGAGGGCTCCAAGTCACTTCCTTGGCACAGAGGCCAGTGCTAGATTCTCATGGGGAGGGGCAGGGCTCACCCAAACTTGGCCCTTTCCTTCCAGTCACAGCTGCCAATGAGCTGGCCTGCCGAGGCTTGGACCACCTGGAGGAAAAGATCCCCGCCCTCCAGTACCCCCCTGAAAAGGTGAGCCCCTTCCCACCTCTCGAAGCCTCCCTGCACTCTGTCGTCACCACCTCTCAGGGAGGAGAGGGCAGGGGCTGCTGATGCCGTGACTGGAAGTCTGTGTCCCATGGTGAGCACCCTCCAAGGCTGGCGGAGACTGCCTGCTCCCAAGGCCACACAACAGGCTCCTCTTCTCCCTGTGAAGCTAAATGGAGGTGGGGTTTCTGGGACCAGCAGGCACGAGCCCAGAGGCAAACCCAAACAGGAGCTTGAGGCGGGTCCCACTGCCTCCCGATACCGCACCCTGGGATCTGAGGTTCCATAGTCTGCCCTGGACCACTTGGCAACTACAGCTGCCTAAGATCATGAGTCACACTCATTCAGATCCCAGGAGTGCCATCCCATATCCTCAAGATCCAACCTTTTATGGACCATGAGATTGAAGGTCACTTTACCTGGCTACATATTTATTGGGTAGTTGCTATGATAAGGACTCATTTTTGGTGCTTCTGGGGAATAAGCTTCAGTCTCTGACCTCATCTATCTCACTGACCAACTATGTACCCTTCCCACAAACATGTACTGAGCCCTACCCTATGCCCGGGGCTATCACCTATGCTTTATCAAGCGCTCTTATTTAATCCACTTGTCAACCCTCTGGGATAGGGGTTGTTATCTCCATTTTACAGAGAGGAAACCAGTGTCTCCCCCACGGCCACACAGCCTTAAGTGGGGACAATGAGAGCAGGTCTATTCAGCTGTGAGACCTGTGCTCTTTGCTCCCCATTTTTCCAGATAAAAGGCAACATTTTTGTCACAAAGGAGCTCCCAGAATAATGAAGAAAAAGACAAATTATTTCAATGCAGAACTTGTAGGAAGATCAAGCACACCTATAAATCAATAGAAATGCTGTATTCTGAGGAAAGGATGGAGGAGATTCCTTGTGAGCCCAAGGGTATCAGGACAGGTGGCACCAAGGACGAGCCTTTGGGGTCATCCTCACAGGATGGGAGGGATCTTGACAGGCTGTGATGCGGGGTGAAGAAGCCAGGAGATCCAAACAGTTGGCACAGGGAAGGTTGGAGCCCTCTCCCTCTAAAGCCCAGCTTAATTCCAGGTACCTAAATATCAGTACCAGTTCCCTGGGCCTTTAGATGATGCCTTCCTGGGAGCTGGGCTCAGGCCACCAGACCCCAGAAGGGCAGCCCTTGTAGGGCCTGCAAGACCACATGCCTAACACCCCCACCAACTTCCCCCAGATTGCTTCTGAGCTGAAGGACACCATCTCCACCCGCCTCCGCAGTGCCAGAAACAGCATCAGCGTTCCCATCGCGAGCACTTCAGACAAGGTCCTGGGGGCCGCTTTGGCCGGGTGCGAGCTTGCCTGGGGGGTGGCCAGAGACACTGCGGAATTTGCTGCCAACACTCGAGCTGGCCGACTGGCTTCTGGAGGGGCCGACTTGGCCTTGGGCAGCATTGAGAAGGTGGTGGAGCACCTCCTCCCTCCAGACAAGGAAGAGTCAGGTACCTGCCATTCGGAGGCTCGGCCTGGGAGTGAGTTGTCACACACACTGCCGGGGAATCAGCAGGAGGTGGCTCATCCAGCCACTGCTCTGGAATAGGGAAGGCCAGTGGGATTTTCAGATGGATTCATAATCATTTACCCCCCCCACCCCCACCCCATCTGTAAAGAGGGAAAGTGAGTTGTGGAACTCACCAGTGAGTTTGTGGTGGACCTAGAACACCTACTTTCCAGTCCTAGACATGACCCAGATCTCTCCGGCCCCTCTCTGACCTGTTTTCTCTTCTTTCCCCCCAAATCCCTACCCAGCCCCTGCTCCTGGACACCAGCAAGCCCAGAAGTCTCCCAAGGCCAAGCCAAGCCTCTTGAGCAGGGTTGGGGCTCTGACCAACACCCTCTCTCGATACACTGTGCAGACCATGGCCCGGGCCCTGGAGCAGGGCCACACCGTGGCCATGTGGATCCCAGGTGTGGTGCCCCTGGTAAGTATCTGCCCTGAGCTCTGACTGACCGGGTGCCTGGGAGCCCTGTGGGCCTCCTAGTCCCTCCCATCCCCCACCCATCACCCCTTCCTGTCCTGAGAACATTCTCTCTTCCAACCTGGGCTGGGGCTTCAGTTCTAAGAGGACTTGAGAGGGGTAGAGGGATGGCCTTCCAGACCACAGGGAAAGAGAAGGGAGAGGATGTTAAGCAAGGGCAGGCCTGCCTTGCTAGAGTGCTCCTGCCCCACCACTCACTTCTATCTCCCCCAGTTCCCTCTGAGTCTCCCACAAGCCCCAGCCTTCATCCCCCCAAGTGGACCTCTTTCTATGGGTCTTCCCACCTATAAGACAGCAGGACCTCCATCTGCTATGCAAGCACTGGGGACTGTCATCCTTAAATAAACAAAGTATACAACCCATTTTGTCAGGGAGAGTGTACCCAGCACCAATGCACCCAAGGTGAAGTTGCCCTTTCTAGGCCCAGGGAGAGTTAACTCCCCACCACTCCCCACCTCCACCTCTCTGTATCTTAGCAGAAATAGGCTGGATGTTTTTCATAAGGAATTTTAGTAAGAAACTAAGGCCAGAAAAGAAAATAAAACAATATTAAAGCATAAAGGCCAGCAAACAAGATGACTACTTTTCAGCCATCTTTTGAGCAGTACTTTTAAAAGCATCATCAGGCGTGGATCATTCATTCAAGCAAGTGTTGCCCCTGCAGGAATACAGGAGTAGCAGTTCCCCTCTGTCCCCTGCATCAATAACAGCTGAGACTGAGTCACATGCCTGGACCCTGCCTGCAGTGGGCAGAACCTCACGTGCCACAATTCGCATGGAACAGAGTGGCATCCCCAAAAGCTGTGTAATAAGGAGGCTCTGTTTGTGGGGCTCCCTAGAGGTTTAGAATGTGCCTCAGGAGATACCAGCCCACTTGCTCAGTCAATTTCTTCCCATGGGACACTCTGGTTCATTGAATTTTTCACTCTTAAAAGATCTGGGAGGAGTATCTACCAAAGCTAACATACATATATCCTATGGCCCAGCAGTTCCACTCTTAAGTGTATACCCAACAGAAATGAGCACTTAAGTCTCCCAAGACAAGTGAAAAATGTTCAGATCAGCAATATCCTTAGCTAAGAACTGGAAGCGATGATAATGTCCATCAACGGTAGAATGGGTAAATTACAGGAAATTCGTATGATGGAATATTACACAGAAATGAAAAAGAAGGAACTACTTCCATTTGCAGCAACATGGGTGAAACTTACACCATCATATTTAACTAAAGAAGCTATTAATAGATGAATACACATGGTGTGACTCCACTTACATGAAGTTCAAAAATAGGCAAAACTAAGGCATGGTGACAGAGAGCAGGACTGTCACTCTTGGGGGAATATGGACTGAGTGGGGACACAGGGAGTCTTTGGGTGTTGAAAATGGTCTATGTCTTGATCTGTGGTGGTTACACAGGTGTGTTCTTATAAAAATTCATAGAGCTTACACTAAAGATGTGTGCACTTTAGTGTATGTAGATTACCACTCAATAAAAAGTTTCCAGAAAAGTCTGCCGGGGGTGAGCCCTGCTCACCACCTGGCCCGGACCCTGGGGGCGAGGGGCTTGGGCTGCTGGGGCTCCCTGGCCTTCAGCAGGGACAGTTGAGCCAGCAATCTGCTGCCATCCTCCCTCAGAGCAGCCTGGCCCAGTGGGGTGCCTCAGTGGCCATGCAGGCGGTGTCCCGGCGGAGGAGCGAAGTGCGGGTACCCTGGCTGCACAGCCTCGCAGCCGCCCAGGAGGAGGATCATGAGGACCAGACAGACACGGAGGGAGAGGACACGGAGGAGGAGGAAGAATTGGAGACTGAGGAGAACAAGTTCAGTGAGGTGAGGGGGAGAGTGGGAGCCTCAAGGTCCCCCAGCCCACAGAAGGGGTGAGAAGCAGAGGCATAGGGTGAACTCAGGGCCTCTGCCCCAGATGCAGGGGCACGGCATGTGCGTGCAACACCCTTCACCCCACCCCCAAATGCCCAGCTGGCGAGGGACTTCCATGTCATTCTCTCAGCTGACCCTTGCAACACTCTGTAAATAGGCAGGGCAGAGATTATTGTCCCATTTTGCAGGAGAAGAAACAGAGGTTCAGAGAGGGAATGTGACCTGTCCAAGGCCACACTGCTAGTGGCAGAATAGGCCTGAAGTTTTGTAAATTTGGTATTCTCATGCTTTCCCCTCTAGCCCTGGGGCTGGTGGGGAGGGAAGGGTCAGGGGAGTTACCACAGGAGGCACTGACCCTGCTCTGGCCCCCAGGTAGCAGCCCTGCCAGGCCCTCGAGGCTTCCTGGGTGGTGTGGCACATACCCTGCAGAAGACCCTCCAGACCACCATCTCGGCTGTGACATGGGCACCTGCAGCTGTGCTGGGCATGGCAGGGAGAGTGCTTCACCTCACACCAGCCCCTGCTGTCTCCTCAACCAAGGGGAGGGCCATGTCCCTATCAGATGCCCTGAAGGGCGTTACTGACAACGTGGTGGACACAGTGGTGCATTACGTGCCGGTGAGTACCACCCCTGGCAAACTGTTAGTGTCCCAAGGGGGCCTGGACATGGCAGATAAAGTAGATTTGACTGAAGGGGCTGCAGTCCCCCTCCTTTCCCCTACTCCTCTGGAGACCGCCCGCCACTCCAGTCCTCAGTGCCCTGGCAACATTTTAACATACTGGGCCTCTCCCAGCCCCAGGAGTATAGAGGCCCATGGCTCTGGCCTGAGGCCTCTCCCCACGGCCCCTCCCACCTGCTGGTAGAGGAGTCTCCAGCCATCAGTCCCAGGATCCCAGTGGCTCACCTTCACCCCTTTGCTCTCAACTGAAGGGCTGGGCAGGTTTGCATGCTGCTGCCTGGGAAGGGGTTGGAGAGGCTTCCAGGGCACCCTGAGGGGTGGGCCATGAGTTCCAGGGGACAGCAGCAGGCTCCACCCAATTCTATCACCTGTCACCAATAGGAAAAACCCAGGGGATACCAATGCCATCCCTTTGGGAGTCCCTTTCCAAAGCAGGTTACAGATTATGCAGGCCTGGGGGGCGGGGCTGGTCAGGGCAGAAAGCACCCTTAGAGCTGGTAAGGGGGTGGGTTACTCAGTCACTCTACCAAACAGCATGCCAGGGATCTTAGCAGCCCGCCTGTTCATCCTGCGCTCGGGCCAGCCCCAGGAAGGTGTACCCGTCCCTGGCCAGGTCACTGTGTGGGCTGCAAGGAAGAGTTAGGAAAGCTGATGACCTCCCATTGAGGGTTCCCCTCAGGAAGGCCTAGGGGATCCTGAAACTTTGGGAGGCTTGGCTTGCCTGAGCAGCCTGGTCCATGGAGAAGCTCAGAGTGGGCAGGACCTCAGGGCTTTCCCCGGTGTCCCCCAAACTACTGAACCGCTCCCCAGCCTGTGTCCTCCTGACGGCCGCTCCCGGGGGAACAATCGAGGGGCCCGGGAAGGGGCGGTGGGTCAGAGGCGCAGGGCCCAGGGCCAAGCCAGGACTCTAAGGCGGCTGCCGGGCCCTCAGCTCCCCAGGCTGTCGCTGATGGAGCCCGAGAGCGAATTCCGGGACATCGACAACCCACCAGCCGAGGTCGAGCGCCGGGAGGCGGAGCGCAGGGCGTCTGGGGCGCCGTCCGCCGGCCCGGAGCCCGCCCCGCGTCTCGCACAGCCCCGTCGCAGCCTGCGCAGCGCGCAGAGCCCCGGCGCGCCCCCCGGCCCGGGCCTGGAGGACAAAGTCGCCACGCCCGCAGCGCCGCGCCCGGGCTTCCCGGCCGTGCCCCGCGAGAAGCCAAAGCGCAGGGTCAGCGACAGCTTCTTCCGGCCCAGCGTCATGGAGCCCATTCTGGGCCGCACGCAGTACAGCCAGCTGCGCAAGAAGAGCTGAGTCGCCGCACCAGCCGCCGCGCCCCGGGCCGGCGGGTTTCTCTAACAAATAAACAGAACCCGCGCTGCCCAGGTGAGCGTTGCCACTTTCAAAGTGGTCCCCTGGGGACCTCAGCCTCATCCCGATGATGCTGCCAAGGCGCACTTTTTTTTTTTTTTAGCATCCTTTTGGGGCTTCACTCTCAGAGCCAGTTTTTAAGGGACACCAGAGCCGCAGCCTGCTCTGATTCTATGGCTTGGTTTTTACTAAAAGAGTAATTGCCTAACTTGATTTTTCATCTCTTTAACCAAATTTGTGGCCAAAAGACATTTGACCATTTCCAAAATTCAGATTCTGCCTCTGTGGATAAATATTTGCCACGAATGAGTAACTCCTGTCACCACTCTGAAGGTCCAGACAGAAGGTTTTGACACATTCTTAGCACTGAACTCCTCTGTGATCTAGGATGATCTGTTCACCCTCTGATGAACATCCTCTGATGATCTAGGCTCCCAGCAGACTACTTTGAAGGGAACAATCAGATGCAAAAGCTCTTGGGTGTTTATTTAAAATACTAGTGTCACTTTCTGAGTACCCACCGCTTCACAGGCTGAGTCCAGGCCTGTGTGCTTTGTAGAGCCAGCTGCTTGCTCACAGCCACATTTCCATTTGCATCATTACTGCCTTCACCTGCATAGTCACTCTTTTGATGCTGGGGAACCAAAATGGTGACGATATATAGACTTTATGTATAGCCACAGTTCATCCCCAACCCTAGTCTTTGAAATGTTGACATTAGATAAATCTAGAGAATGCGTTCATACAATTACAGAATTCAAACATTGCAAAAGGGTGTGTGTGTTTCTCCCCAAGCTCCCCTGTTCCCCTTCATTGAAAAGCACCACGGTGCCATCTCTTGTGTATGCAGGGCTATGCACCTGCAGGCACGTGTGTACGCACTCCCCGCCTGTGTTTACACAAGCTGTGGGGTGTTACACATGCCTGCTTTTTTCACTTAATAATACAGCTTGGAGAGATTTTTGTATCACATTATAAATCCCACTCGCTCTTTTTGATGGCCACATAATAACAACTGCATAATATGGATACGCCTTATTTGATTTAAGTAGTTTCCTAATGATGGACTTTTAAGTTGTTTCCTTTTTTTTTCTTTTTTGCTACTGCAAACAGTGCTATAATAAATGTCCTTATCAAAAATGTCTAGTGTACATGTGTGGCTATGTATATATATATGATAGACGCATAACTTGTAACCATGACATACTGGGTGAAAGAATACGTGCATTTTAAGTATTACTAGATAATACCAAGTAGCCTGCCAAACCAAACCCTATTTTTCTAGTTATTTTCACCTGCAGCTTCAAAAATAGGCACAGAAAGTTATGAGTCTTCAGTCAGTCCTTTTAGACATCCATATATTTATACTCATCTTCCACAGGTCCCCCTCAGACACATAAGCACCCACTCTATTAGCTCCCACTCTATTGCACACCTGGAAGCCCCGCTCCCTGAAACTGACTCTAGGGCCCTGGAACTGACTCTGTGGCCCTGGCAGATCTTTGGTGTAATGAGTCATGGGCCTTGATCTGTGGTTTTGGAGTCTGAGGATGCCAAGAATGGTGACAAGAGAGAAGCTGGTAGATATACACATAAAGACGTGGCCAGGCCCCTGAACCAGCCATGGACCCTGCCCACCCCACTTCCACGATATAAACTACACCCAGCAGTTCCCTGGGGGGTGGGGAGGGAAGATGAGGGGTGGAGTTGGCAAGAGGGGTTCTTAGAAGCTGATAGAACAGGGCTGAGCAGACAGAGCCCAGCACAGCCTTGGCAGAGCTCCCATGGACAGATGCTGGAGAAGTGACCTCAGGCCTAGATGTGCAGAAAGAAACGCCTGCCTGTCCTGGGCCTCACCCACCCTCACCCAGGCAGCTTTCTTCCTGGTGCTCCGGAAACCACATTCCTAGCTCTTTACTCCTCCCTGGTCCTGCAGCTCCTCCTGCTAGGCTATACTCCAGAAGGCAGGAAAGCTGCCTCCTCAGCCGCCTGAGGGCTGCGGCCGCCAACATGCCTGCTGGTCAGGCCCAGTTCCTTCACCCAGCCCTGGGCCTGAGCACGGGTGCTGGAGGCCACATATGGAATAGGACAGCCCAGGAAGCAAACAGTGTAAGTTGTAAGTTTCTTTTTGCTCTTAGAAACCTCTTGATTAGGCAGCAAGGTACACTAAACCTGCTTCTCAGTATTTTGAACACATCTTGGCCAGTAACAAGGGCAAAGTAGCGCCTCTAAATGGCAGACATTTGCTTCCTTGGCTCTAGGCTCAATGGGGGACTTTCCTCTGTTCTGCGGGGCATCACTTTGGCAAGGTCCACCCACACTCAGTATCTTCAGTGTAGCTCAGGACTTAGCAAAGACCTCCACTTCACATCGGGTTGCCCAGGGTCCTTCAGAGAAATACCCAATGCCTTCCATTCTAGCTTACAAAACCCACTTCTAACTCAGCCACGGCTTTTGGAGATGCAAACAATTACAGACAATAACATACATTTATCCAGGCAATTATTTACCCCTTTTTCCTCCCATAATTTTATTTTGAGACCGTATCACTCTGTCACCCAGGCTGGAGTGCAGTGGCAGGATCTCAGCTCACTGCAACCTCCGTGCCCCCAGGCTCAAGCGATTGTCTTGCCTCAGCCTCCTGAATAGCTGAGATTACAGGTGTGTGCCACCATGCCCAGCTAATTCTCATATTTTTAGTAGAGATGGGGTTTCACCATGTTGTCCAGGCTGGTCTCGAACTCCTGACCTCAAGTGATCTGCCCACCTTGGCCTCCCAAAGTGCTGGGATTACAGGTGTGAACCACCATGCCTGGCCTTCCTCCCATAATTATCTAGGATCTTAATATCCAAGGGACTTCCGGGCGTGGAGAGAGAGATACCACTATGACTTGTGCTTCGATGTTCATTGTCTTAAGCATAACTTTCCTAACCATTTAATACTTCATACTTAATCAAAATTTATAAAATGCATACATCAAATTATTTTAAATATTTAAATGTTGATTAGATGGCTCACACCTGTAATTCCCAGCACTTTGGGAGGCCGAGGCTGGCGGATCACGAGGTCAGGAGTTCGAGATCAGCCTGGCCAACATGGTGAAACCCTGTCTCTATTAAAAATACAAAAATTAGCCGGGTGTGGTGGCGCGCACCTGTAATAAGTGTAATAATTGCCAGCTACTCAGGAGGCTGAGGCAGGAGAATCGCTTGAAACCAGAAGGCGGAGGTTGCAGTGAGCCAAGATCACGCCATTGCACTCCAGCCTGGGCAACAAGAGCGAAACTCCATCTCAAAAAAAAAAGTTGATTACAAACTAAAAAGTCAAATTCTTCTAAGCTTTTCTGTAAACTGAGTCAATGGAAACTTCTGCATACCTTGTTAGTATGTCATTAGAGCTAGTGCGGTCATCTAGAGGTTCCTCTGTGCGCAGAGAGGGGACCAAGACTGTGTGGTCAGCTCCCCATCTAGGATATACTATTGGACCCTTCTATTCACTGCTCTACATCCAGAACACAAGCAGTACCTTTAAAACATCCTGCATGACATCCACAATCCCTCCCCATCCCCAGCCCCAACCTGCCAAAACCACAGTCCTGAATTTTGTTGTTTCTCATTCCCTTGCTTTTCTTTATAGATTTACTTCCTATATATACACCCCAATACAATATGATTGAGTTTTGCATGCCTTGAGCTTTATTTAAGTGTGATTATATGTATTCTTGAGATTTGCTTCTTTTCACTCAAAATTATGTTTCTGAGCTTCACTTGTTTTCACTAGAGATTTTTATTCTAAAACTCTATATTTAATGAGTATATATAAATATGCCATAATTTATTCAGTCATGTGCATTAGAATGGATTCAGTTTTAAAAGACAGAAGGCTCCCAATAACAATGTATACTAGTCAGCTTTTGCCATGATACTGTTGCATAACAAACTATCCTAAGACTGTGGCTTACAACAACATGCATTTATTTTTATGTTCATAGGTCAACTATGGTTTAGCTCATCACTGTGGTACTCCCAATGGCTCTGCTTCAGCCTGCAGATCAGCTGAACTTGGCTCCAGGCTGTGCATGGGTTCAGTTCTGCACCAGGGGTGCTATTTCAGGGCTCCAGGATAAGGGCTCAGTGGCTATATGGGGCATACTCTTCTCACAACAGATCACTGGAGCACAGAACCAAGTCTCACCACAAGTCCTCTCCTTGTATCATATCTACTTACATTCCATTGGCCAAAGCAAGTCATACAGCCAAGTCCACATCAATGGGACAGGGAAGTAGACTTCTCCCCTAGTGGAAGGGGAAAGGGAGCAACTCTTTGCTGAACGATAGTACAGTCTAGCACACAGTGATAGGAGTTTATTTCTGTCTCCTGTAAAAGCCCAGAGATGAGTAGTCCAGACTGGGATGACACTCAGCAGTGCCAGGGGTTGAGGTTCCTTCTATCTTACTGTTCTGTCGTGAATGATTTCTTTTCCTAAAGTCACCTCATGAGCCAAGATAGCTGCTCCAGCTCCAGCGATCAACTCCATATTCTAGCCACAGAAAAGAACAAGGAGAAAGGAGAATGGCATGCCTCCACACCAGAAATTACAACTACTTCTGCTTGTAACCCACAGGACAGAACTTAGTCACATGACCACTCCTGGTTTAAAAGGGGGATGGGAAATATAGTTTTCATTTGGAGTGGCTATGCACCTAATTAAAAATCAGAAGTCCTAAATGGAGGGGAAGTAGATCCCAGGGATGGGGGTAACTTGTAATCTCTGCCACATCACTCTCCTGTCAATAGACATTTGGATTGTTTCCATATACATATTTTTTGAGACCACGTTTCATTCTAGTCCCACAGGCTGGAGTGCAGTGGTACGATCTTGGCTCACTTCAACCCCCACCTCCCAGGTTCAAGCGATTTTCCTGCCTCAGCCTCCCAAGTAGCTGGGACTACAGGCGCTCGCCACCATGCCAGGCTAAATTTTTGTATTTTCAGTAGAGATAGGGTTTCAGCATGTTGGCCAGGCTGGTCTCAAACTCCTGACCTCAAGTGATCCGCCCACCTCGGTCCCCCGAAGCACTGGGATTACAGGCATGAGCTACCATGCCCGGCCTGTTTCCGTATTTTTACTTTGTGATAATGAACATTCTTATAAGAGTTTCTTAGGGAATATGACTAAGAGTGGGATTCCTAAATGATAAAGTGTGTGTATCATTAACTAGATATTGACAAATTGCCATTCAAAGTGGTTGCTCTGATTTACATTCTCACCAGAAGTATATGAGTCCTCTTACCAGCATCCTCATCAGCACTTGATATTGTCTAATTTAATCACTTTTCATAAATCTGAGGAGAGTAAAATGGAATCTTGTCATGGACTTAATTCCCTGATTAGCAATGATATTGAACATTGTTTATTTAATATTTGCATTTCCTCTTTTGTGAAGTATTTGCCCTTTCTCTTCTCTTTTCTTTCTTCCCTCCCTTCCTCCCTCCCTCCCTGCCTCCCTCCTTCCTTCCTTCTTTCCTTTCTTTCTTCTTTCTTTTTCTTTCTCTCTCTTTCTTTCCCCTTCCTTCTTTCTTTCTTTCTTTCTTTCTTTCTTTTTCTTTCTTTCCTTCCTTCCTTCCTTCCTTCCTTCTTCTTTTTGAGACAGGGTCTTGCTCTGTCACCCATGCTAGAATGAATGGTTTAATCAATCATAGCTCACTGCAGCCTTGAACTCTTGGGCTCAAGCGATCCTCCTGCCTCAGCCTCCAAAAGTGCTGGTATTACAGGTGTGAGTCATCATGCCAGGCCTAGTTTTTCTCAGTGATTTTTAGAACTTCTTTATATTTCCTGAATACTAACTCTTTATCAAGGATAAATATCACAAATATCTTCTTCCAGCTTGTTGCTTGTGTTTTCATTCTCTTTCTGGTTTCTTTGTTCATCCTTTCAATGAACAGAAGTTCTTAATTTTGGTTTAGTCCCAATTACCACTCTTTCCCTTCGTGGTTTGCAGTTTTGAGTTGTGATTTTTGTTTGTTTTTAACCTTTCCTGTGGTGCTGAAAGTTATGTTTTAAAAGCTCTCCCCTACCATGAAGGTATGATGATGCTCCCCTAATAATATTTGCCATGATGATTTTCCTCTAACGCTTTATCCATTTTACATTTCATTAATTATTATTATTATTATTATTTTTGAGACAGGGTCTCACTCTGTCACCCAGGCTGGAGTGCAGTGGCGCCATCACAGCTCACTGCATCCTTGACCTCTCGGGCTCGAGCTATCCTATCACCTCAGCCTCCAGGGTAGCTGGGACTACAGGTACACACCACCATGCCCACCTGATTTTTGCATTTTTTTGTAGAGATGGGGTTTCGCTGTGTTGCCCAGGCTGGTCTCCAACCCTTCAGCTCAAGTTATCTGCCTGCCTCAGCCTCCCAAAGTGCTGGGATTATAGGCATGTGCCACTGCGCCTGGCCCAGCCCTACATTTAATTAATTTTATAAGTATGGTTTAAGTAGGAATCCAATTTTTTTCTTCCACGTGGATAACCGTCTTATACATTTCCTAATTGAATTTTTAGTTGTGTTTTCTCTCTCTCTCTCTCTCTCTGGAGATGGGGTCTCTATCATCCAGGCTGGAGTGCCGTGGTGTAATCACAGCTTACTGTAGCTTTGACCTCCCAGGCTTAAGCAATCCTCCCACCTCAGCCTCCAGAGTAGTTGGGACCACAGGTGCACACCACCAGGCCCAGCTAATTTTTTTTTATTTGTAGAGATGAGGTCTCGCTATGTTGCCCAGGCTGGTCTTGAACTCGTGGGCTCAAGCTATCCTCCCACTTCAGCCTCCCAAAGTGCTGGGATGACAGGCCTGAGCCACCATACTCAGCCTTGAGTTTCTCTCGAAATAAATTGTATACTGCAGGAAGTTTAAGAGTTCTCTCGAATGTCAGCTGGAAACTTCTGATTTACTGATGTCTGATGAACAATGGACCAGGTTCGGCCTGATGGATTGAATAGCTTTCCCCTACTGATCTGCACTCTCTACTCTGTCATAGATCTGGTTGCCAGATTTGTTCTATTTGTTATGCCTGTAGCATTAGCACATTGTCTGAATTACAATAGTTTCAAATATGTTTTCACATCTTCTTGGGCAAGTCCACCCATACAGCCCTTCTGCAAGTCTCTTTTGCAACTTCCGGCACTTTGCTTTTCCATGTAAGTAGTAAAATCAGCTTGTCAAATTCCACAAAAGGAATTTTTACCGACTCAATTTGTTTCAAGTAACTATAATTATTCTTTGCTCTTCTGAAGCTCATGATGTCACAAGTTGGCTGGTAAGAACCCCTTTAAGTTGGGGCTTTTGTCATTTCAGGCCTACGACATACATTTTAAAAGCATCTGAATTTTTTGACCACAAAATAATTATTCCAGTTCTTACCCTAATACATGGAATCAGCTACTTTTAATGGAAAATAGTGATAAAGGCCACAATTTGGACACTCAGTTACACACCAGATTGTTGCATATGAGTGCTACTGATACACAGAAAAACACTGCACATCCACCAGAAAGAGCAAGAAAAAAGATAAATCTTTCTAAAATCATGAATGCACATTGATAGTTCCACCATCATGAAATTCTTTAAAAATTTATTGTAACATAAAAGTTTTTATTTTCTCTACAATTTAATTACTATAATTGTAATTAGAATTGTACCTCTCTCTCTCTCTCTCTTTTTTTTTTTGAGACAGGGTCTCGCTCTCTCACACAGGTTGGAGTGCAGTGGCACCATCTCGGCTCACTGCAACCTCCACCTCCCAGGCTCAAGCCAGTGTATCTTCCTACTTCAACCTCCCAAGTAGCTGGGACTATAGGCCCATGCCACCACGCCTGCCTATGTTTTGCATTTTTTGTGGAAACAGCTTTGCCCTATTGCCCAGGTTGGTCTCAAACTCCTGGGCTGAAGGGATCTGCCTGCCTCAGCCTCCTAGAGTGATGGGTTTACAGGCATGAGCCACCTTGGCTGGCCCAGAATTGTACCTCTTAAAGCATGATGTTTCATTAATCATCATCACCTTTTATTACATTTTACACATATGAAAATCCAAGTTCAGTTTTCAGCTTCTTCACATTTTCAGGGTCTAAAATGATTCTCTTTGGGCATCACGGCGGCAGGCTGCTCTGTGTTGTTCTTGTTCAGGACCCCAATTGATTTAGAATATTTGGGAACAACAGTGTCATTCTACAGCATGTCAAAGAACACTGGGGTTTCATGTGCTCTTTCCAATTGCTCGAGGTTTTAGTTTCTCCTTAATTGAATTGTCTATTGGAGGAAATGGCACAGCTCCTGGCATCTGACAGATAGATGCTTGGTACCTGAATCATGGTCCTTTGTGATACACGAATCAGTTGGCCAGCCTCTCCTCTATGAAGCTTCGAGGATGTGGTTGTGGAGATTGTGGATGACTTTCCTATATCCACGCTGTCTCACACTGGTATTGCAAGCCAATCATGGTAGTTCCATCCCCTTGACAGTGATTAGTTTGGGGGTGGACAGGCCTAAGCTGTGTGGTACATGGAATGAGAAGGAAATCAGCTTGGAGTGCTCTTGATCCAAAGGGCATGCTTCACCACACACTGCTGTCTTCTTCCTCTGGACGTTTTGTGTCTGAAGTTGATGGCAAAAAAAAAGTTAAAAAGGCCAGCTCCTTGGTAATGTTGCCACTGACTCAACCTGCCCAGGAGCCCTCATCCCTCTGGGTTTCACTGTTCCCCGAGATAACACATGACCTTATGGTTCAAGCCACTTCAAATTGTGGTTTCTGTTACTGGAGGCTGAGGGTTTCCTAATATAGATCTATCTGACGAGCCTGGCAATTTCTATGGCCTTTAATTATGTTGCCTGTCTATGACAGGTAATCTTCTATATACATAATAAAATTTCACTAGAAACTACACTGGAGTTTACTTTTTCTAATGGCGTTTTAAGTGACAAATATGTTTTCACCCATTCATGGTGCTTCCAGTGCAAACAATGGATCAGAGGTCTCAGAGGTGAAGACACCAACCATCTCTTTGAGGCTGCCGTGGACACCCCCAGATCACCTCTCCTGCCCCTCCTGGTGCCAAGTTTCCCTTGACAATGAGTGTAAGATGGAACTCAATTTTAGGAATGCTAAAATGTGAGAAAAAGAGAGTCTTATAACCGAGAAAACTTTTTTAAACGTGGGGAGATTAAAGTTTCTGCCGGCTGTGTGAGTGGCGTGCAGGGGGCGTGGTTTGGGACTGGGAGTGGAAAACAGAGACCGGGGATGAAGGTGACTCGGGGCTGAGGACAGGATGGTCTGGAGTCCAGTTTGGAGACAAATTCTAGAAAATAAGGCGATGCCATCATGAGGATGCTGCACACTCTCCAGGCCCAGCCCTTGAGCACGGGCCCCGCCCGCCCTGTCTGCGGGCCGACTCCGCGACGCCGACCGGCTCGCGCCTCCGCCCCCGAGCGCCCCGGCGGGCGGAGTTGCGGGTGAGGGGAGGGCTGGTTTGGGGGGCGGGGGTCCCGATGACGGCATCGGAGCGCGCCGCACTGGGGATGGAAGCCTGACTGCCTGGCCCGGGACGGCGCTCGCAGCCAGGCAGGTGAGTGTGGGCCCGAGAGCGGGTTAGGGGCGAGGACCGGGTGGGTGGAGGGAGGCGCGCGCTCCCTCCTCGCGCAGGCCTGGGCCTAGTGGCCCTGGGAGCCGGCACTCCTGGGAGACCTGACCCGGCATGAGGAGCCCGGCACCCTTGCTCCCCAGCCTCCTGGAAGCTCTTCCTTGGACTGGCCGGCGCCCTCTTCCCGACATCTGGGGGCTGAGGCCGGCATCCCGGGCCTGCGTGGAGGGGCGAGCGCCAAGGCTGCGAGAGTCGGGTCCCGATTTGTAATCACTTCTTCCAACTTTCATGGAGCTCCGTCCCGCGCCCGCCGCCTCCAGCCCCGGCTGCCCTGCCCCGGCTCCGAATAGCGCCTGCGGGGTGGTCAGAGCACCTTCGGAGCGGGAGCGCTGTGCGGAGAGCAGGGGCGCGCGGAAGCCGGGACTGCACCGGGCTCGGAACGCTCACGCGGAGGGGTGCGCGAAGGCCCACACGGTATTGCGAGGCAGGGTTTACCGCTGTGTGCCCAGGGTCGGGAGCCCAATAGGGGCTGAGTGATTGAATTAACGAAAGGTTACTGTGCTGAGAGAGAGGTTAAAGGGTAAAGAATGAAGTGCCGGGGTGGCGGTGAGGGTGAGGAACGCGGTAGGAGGAGGGAGGGCAGGGAAAGTTCCCTGGATGAAGATTATCCATCACTATCTGTTGGGCAGCGTGGGACCTTGTGTTGGGCGCTGGTGATAAAGTGCAAAGTGGACCCAGAGGGTCCTGCCTTCCAGCTCCTGGTCTGGCAGGTCGGGGAGAGAAGCGGGTAGTAACCTGCAGTTGGAGTGGTCACGGGCGGGTGGAACAGCACTGGGGGTTGTGTGCGTGTCGTGGTGGGGTTACAGAGGAGGGGAGCTTCCGTGGCTCCCTGAATTAGAAGGTGGCTGCAGCCTCAGCCGGGAGGGATGAGGAGGCTTGGGTAACACCTAGCCGTTGCAGGCAGAGAGAGGAGGCGAGGAAAGGCCTGGGGTGTGGGAAGTGAGTAGTCCAGGGAGGCAGGGCCTGATTTAAGGCTTGTCTTTTTTTTTTTTTTTTTTTCCTTAATATTTTGAATCCCAGGCCGGGCGCGGTGGCTCACGCCTGGAATCCCAGCACTTTGGGAGGCCGAGGCGGGCAGATCACGAGGTCAGGAGATCGAGACCATCCTGGCTAACACGGTGAAACCCTGTCTCTATGAAAAATACAAAAAATTAGCCGGGCGTGGTGGCGGGCGCCTGTAGTCCCAGCTACTTGGGAGGCTGAGGCAGGAGAATGGTGTGAACCCAGGAGGCGGAGCTTGCAGTGAGCCGAGATCGGGCCATTGCAGTCCAGCCTGGGCAACAGAGCAAGACTCCGTCTCAAATAAAAAACAAAACAAAAACAAAAACAAAAACAAAAATATTTTGAATCCCAAGGGCAGTGGAGAGCCTTTTTTGGGGGGAGTTGGGGTTAGGCAGGGAGTGAAATAATTGCATTTGCATTTTGAGAGATGCCTCTGAGGCGCAGTGGCTGATGCCTGTAGTCACCGCACTTTGGAAGGACCCCTTGAGCCCAGGAGTTCAAGACCAGCCTGGGCAACATAGCTAGACTGTCTCTACAAAATAATAATAATAATAATAATAATAATAATAATAATAATAATAAAATTAGCCAGGTACATGTCTGTGGTCCCAGCTACTCTGAAGGCTGAGGTGGGAGGATCACTTGAACCTGGGAAGCCTTGGCTACAGTAAGCAGTGATCATGCCACTGTACTCCAGTCTGGGTGAAAGAGAGAGACCCTGTCTCAAGAAGAAAAAGAAAGATGTCCCTGGTTGCCCTGCGGGAGGGGACAGGGAGACTGATGCCAGGGGAAGGCTGCTCAAAGTCATCCTGGCACGATGTCAGTGGCCAGGACCAGGGCTTTAGCAACAGAATGGGAAGCAGCAGGTGAACTTGAGAGATATTTAGGAGGTGGAATTGGCAGGATTTGGTGGTGAGAGCTTGGTCTTGAAGGATCTGTTGACTTTTCTGAAGAAGGTGGGGCAGGGGATGTGAGTGACTTGACACAGAGACTGTGGTAAACCCAGTGGGTGTTAGGGACAGGAGTTCCCTGGTGTGGTGTGGTGCTGTGTGTGCGCGTTCTTCTAGGAGATGGGGCCATAAGGAAGAGTGCAGCTGAAACACTGGAGTTCAGGAGTTACGGCCTCATTTCGCCAGTGCTGGAAGCCATGACATGTTCCTGTGGGGGACTATATATGTCATGGCCCTTGCAATTTTTGAGCACCAGGTTGGACATGGGGATATTCTGAACTTTGACCACCCTCCCCCAATCCCTCCAAGGTCAGGAGCTGCAGGATCTGGCTCGAGTCCCCTGCAGGGTGAGTCCAGCTCCTGGAGTACAAGTGCTGATGGCCAGGGCTTCTCTCTCTCTCCACAGGGCCCAGAGCAGTCCTCCCTCGGCATGGGGCTGGAGGCTCAGAGGCTGCCAGGGGCTGAGGAGGCCCCAGTGCGGGTTGCCCTGCGAGTTCGACCACTGCTGCCCAAGGAGCTGCTGCACGGGCATCAGAGCTGCCTGCAGGTGGAGCCAGGGCTTGGCCGCGTCACTCTGGGCCGTGACCGACACTTTGGCTTCCACGTGGTGCTGGCCGAGGATGCCGGGCAGGAGGCCGTGTACCAGGCCTGCGTTCAGCCCCTCCTTGAGGCCTTCTTCGAGGGCTTCAATGCCACTGTCTTTGCCTATGGTCAGACGGGCTCAGGGAAGACATACACCATGGGGGAGGCCAGTGTGGGTGAGTGACCCTGTTCGTGGCCCTGTGCCCACTTTAAGGAGCCTTAGTTCCTTCCTGGATTTCTGCCCCGTCCTCTTGCTGCCTGTTCTGTGGAAGGTGGGGATGCCGGGGGAGGAAGAGTCGATTTCCTAGACAGGGATCTGTGGCCCAGGCTGGGACCAGCCATGTCTGTGGGCTAGGCAGGGCAGGAAGGAAGGGTCGTTGGAGGTGAGTGGCCTTCTCACCTCCATAGAGATGGCGCCATGCTGCCTGGCTCTGGGGACCTCAGCAGAGGAAGGGCACGGGAAGGTGGCGTGTCTCTAGAGGTTGTCAGGCTGGCTAGGGAAGGTCAGGAATCTGTTCTAGCTGGAGCAGTTGGGAATGGGGGCCGTGTGTCCTGGAAGAGGCTGCTTTGGATACTGCACAGCAGGGCTGCAAGGTGCTTCAGCCAGGCTCTGGAGCAGTTTCGAGAAAGATCCTTTGGGCCAACTGAAGGAAGTGTCCCCTTTTAAGTAACACAAGCTGTTTTCTGTCGGGTTACTGCCTTGCTCTGCTCCCTTCACTATAACAGAATACCATAGACTGGGTGGCTCCTCAAGAGAAATTTATTCCTCACAGTTCTGGAGGCTGGGAAGTTTAAGATGAAGGCACCAGCAGATTGAAGGGCCTTCTTCCTTACAGACAGTCGCCGTCTCTCTCTAAACTCACATGGTAGAACACAGAAGGGGTCTCTTTCAGCTCTCTTTTATAAGGGAACTAATCCCATTTATGAGGGCTCCCCCCATCCACTTCCCAAAGCCCTCACTTCCATCATATTGGGGGTGAGGATTTCTACATGTGAATTTTGGGGAGCATAAACAAATTCAGACCATAGCAGTTACAGAAAGATACTTTGTGTAAAAAAAATTAGGAAAATACAGCAAAACACATGTATGAAATAAAATGTACTTGATAATTGCCTTTCAGAAATCCCCTGCCCTGTTAGCCTTCCAGTTTCTTTCCCTGGGAAAATTATTTTACTTTTCAAAAATGGGATTATATTATATACATTCTTTTGTGTCCTGTTTGATTTTCTTAATAATGTATCATTGGCCAGGCACAGTGGCTCACGCCTGTAATCCCAGCACTTTGGGAGGCGGAGGCGGGCGGATCACCTGAGGTCAGGAGTTCGAGACCAGCCTAGCCAACATGGCAAAACCCCATCTCTACTAAAAATACAAAAACTGAGTCGGGCATGGTGGCTCACACCTGTAATCCCAGCACTTTGGGAGGCCGAGGTGGGCGGATCATGAGGTCAGGAGATCGAGACCATCCTGGCCAACATGGTGAAACCCTGTCTCTACTAAAATACAAAAAATTAGCTGGGCGTGGTGGTGCATGCCTGTAGTCCCAGCTACTTGGGAGGCTGAGGCAGGGGAATCGCTTGAACCTGGGAGGCAGAGGTTGCAGTGAGCCGAGATCTGGCCACCACACTCCAGCCTGGTGACAGAGCAAGACTCCGTCTCAAAAACAAACAAACAAAAAACTGGCCAAGCATGGTGGTGGAGGTCTATAATCCCAGCTACTCAGGAGGCTGAGGCAGGAGGATTGCTTGAACCCAGGAGGCAGAAGTTGCAGTGAGCCAAGATGGCTTCACTGCATTCCAGCCTGGGCAACAGTGAGATGCCATTTCAAAAACACAACAACAACAACAAATGTATCATGAACATTTCTCTGTATCATTAAATATTCTTCAATCTAACTTTTTAGGCCAGGTGCAGGGGCTCACACATGTAATCCCATCACTTTGGGAGGCTGAGCTGGGAGGACTGCTTGGGCATAGGAGTTGGGAGACCAGCCTGGGCAACACAGCAAGACCCTGTCTCTACCCAAAAAAAAAAAAAAATCTAACTTTTTAATGGCTACCTGGCATTCCATTGTGAATATAAAATAGTTGGTTAGGTGCGGTGGCTCATGCCTGTAATCCCAGCACTTTGGGAGGCTGAGGCCGGCGGATCACGAGGTCAGGAGTTTGAGACCAGCCTGGCCAACATGGTGAAACACCGTCTCTACTAAAAATACAAAAATTAGCTGGGCATGGTGGCAGACGCCTATAATCCCAGCTACTCAGGAGGCTGAGGCAGGAGAAGCGCTTGAAACCGGAAGGTGGAGGTTGCAGTGAGCCGAGATCACGCCACTGCCCTCCAGCTTGGGCAACAAGAGCAAAACTCCGTCTCAAAAAAAAAAAGTTGATTTGGCCAGATCTCCTGTTGGATCTTCGGATGGACACTTAGGATGTTTGCATTTTTTGAAGTCATGAGGAAGAGTGCTGCTCTGAAGTTCCTCTGAGTATTTCCTTGGGATAAATTTAGGAGGCCCTTTAGATAACTGAGCATGGATTAGGAGTAATCAAGGCAAGGTTATTTGATAATCTGTTGAGGATGCAGTGAAGGGGATGCTTACAGCATGAAAGGGGTTGATTGAATCAGGAGAGGTTGCTTCCAACTCTTAAATTTTATAATTCTGCCTGACCACGCTGGAGCATGGCCAAGCTCAGGCCACCTGTCCCATCCTGGCCTCGGCCACTGCCTTCTCCATCCTAGAGCACCATCCTCCAGCTCTGGCAGGGGCCTATGAGCTTCCGGGCCTGGGGGCCATGGGCCGTGTCCAGCTGAAGTGGCAGGAGGCCCTGCGGTGTCTCCCCAGCCTCCCTCCTTGAGGATGAGCAGGGCATTGTCCCGAGGGCCATGGCCGAGGCCTTTAAGCTCATCGATGAGAACGACCTGCTTGACTGTCTGGTACATGTGTCCTACCTGGAAGTGTACAAGGAGGAGTTCCGAGACCTGCTCGAGGTGGGCACTGCCAGCCGTGACATCCAGCTCCGGGAAGATGAGCGTGGGAATGTTGGTGAGGAACTCTGGGGTCCTCCACTGACGGAGAGGGGCTTAGGGGGGCTTCACCTGTTTGGAGTGGGGTGCTTACCTGTCTGGGAATGGCAACTCCTCATGGAAAACCCAAGCCCTGGGAGGTTTTGCTTTAGCTTCTTGCCTCCACTGAGTTCAGTACATGCTTCTATACCCAGAGTGAGAGGCACTGAGGTGGGCCAGTGGGAAGCCGGAGCCCCTCAAGCCCGAACTAGGAAGGGCAGTACCCCGTGGGCATGGGGAGGGAGCAGTGGGTCAGGAAGGGCAGGTTTGGGGCTAGTTCTGCTCTGCCTGCCCTCCTGGCTGGTCAGTCTGGCGGCCCCTGCCCTGGGGCTCACGGCCTTCTGTGCCCGCAGTGCTGTGCGGGGTGAAGGAGGTGGACGTGGAGGGCCTGGATGAGGTGCTGAGCCTCCTGGAGATGGGCAACGCGGCGCGGCACACGGGAGCCACGCACCTCAACCACCTGTCTAGCCGCTCACACACGGTCTTCACCGTGACCCTGGAGCAGCGGGGGCGCGCCCCCAGCCGCCTGCCCCGCCCCGCCCCGGGCCAGCTTCTCGTCTCCAAGTTCCACTTCGTGGACCTGGCGGGCTCAGAGAGGGTGCTCAAGACGGGCAGCACCGGCGAGCGGCTCAAGGAGAGCATCCAGATCAACAGCAGCCTCCTGGCGCTGGGCAACGTCATCAGCGCCCTGGGGGACCCTCAGCGCCGGGGCAGCCACATACCCTACCGCGACTCCAAGATCACCCGGTGAGCTGCCCCCTGGCTCCTATGTGGCCTGGGGGCCGGGGAGGCGGGGAGTGTCCAGCACACCAGTGGGGGTGGAAGCCCAGGTCCCCCGAGGTCTCCAGCCCACGGGAACCG
This sequence comes from Pan paniscus, assembly GCF_029289425.2. Lineage (NCBI taxonomy): Eukaryota > Metazoa > Chordata > Mammalia > Primates > Hominidae > Pan > Pan paniscus. Next base: position 79,199,008 of record NC_073265.2, on the reverse strand, counting down.
CGCCAGGAGCCGGTCCCAGGTCTGGCCTGCTGGCCCTGGGCCTGGAGCGTCGGGGCCCCTGAGAGCCTCCCCCTCGCGCCCTCAGGATCCTCAAAGACTCGCTGGGCGGGAACGCCAAGACGGTGATGATCGCCTGCGTCAGCCCTTCCTCCTCCGACTTCGACGAGACCCTCAACACCCTCAACTACGCCAGCCGCGCCCAGAACATCCGCAACCGCGCCACGGTCAACTGGCGGCCCGAGGCCGAGCGGCCACCCGAAGAGGCGGCGAGCGGCGCGCGGGGTCCGCCACGGCACCGCTCCGAGACCCGCATCATCCACCGCGGCCGGCGCGCCCCAGGCCCAGCCACCGCCTCCGCGGCGGCCGCCATGCGCCTGGGCGCCGAGTGCGCGCGCTACCGGGCCTGCACCGACGCCGCCTACAGCCTCTTGCGCGAGCTGCAGGCCGAGCCCGGGCTGCCCGGCGCCGCCGCCCGCAAGGTGCGCGACTGGCTGTGCGCCGTCGAGGGCGAGCGCAGCGCCCTGAGCTCCGCCTCCGGGCCCGACAGCGGCATCGAGAGCGCCTCCGTCGAGGACCAGGCGGCGCAGGGGGCCGGCGGGCGAAAGGTGGCCAAGGGACAGGTTGTGGTTGTGGGCAGTGGGGAGTGGTGGAGAGGAAGGAAGAGGGTCTTCAGACAGCAGCTGCGCCCCTGCCTCCTGCCCATTAGCAGGGCACGTTCGGGATTCGGTCACTTCTGCTGATTACCGTGGTCACTTCCTTAACTTCACCGAGTCTCAGGTCTCCAGCTGCAAAATAGGGATAACCGTAGGACTTACCCCATCTCTTAGTGGGGATGTTGTAAGGGCTGAGGGTGTCACATGTGCCTAGCATGCCGGTGAAGACGCAGTAAATTGTTCCTAATAATAGTGGTGATATTATTAATACAAATACGATGGATAATTACAAGAGATGACCCAAATGGCTTGCAGAGGGCACCCAGGCCAGCTGGGGTCTGGGGTGCCCTCCCACCAGTGGGTCTGGAGTTCCCACTGCAGGTAGGGCTTGGAAGAGTAGATAGAAAGCAGGGCTAAACAAGAAGAGGCCGGGTGTCCAGCTCGCCCTGTCAACCCCCGCCCCTGAAGCCCCTCTCCCTGCCCTATAGGAGGATGAGGGGGCGCAGCAGCTGCTGACCCTGCAGAACCAGGTGGCGCGGCTGGAGGAGGAGAACCGAGACTTTCTGGCTGCGCTGGAGGACGCCATGGAGCAGTACAAACTGCAGGTGCGGCGCCCGCTTCACAGTGCGGGGAAGGCTTCCCAGAGGCGGATGAAGGGAAGGCAGAGCTGAGTTTCTCAGGATGGGAGGGAGTTAGGGTAGGGTACTGCGGGGTAGGGGTGTAGAGTCAGGAGGTGCACATGAGCGAAAGTGTGGAGGTGAGCATCACAACAGCGCAGGTGGGTGTGCAGGACCGCCAGGCAGGGCAGCTTTGCTGGGTGGTGTGAGCTTGGACGGGAGAGGGGACAGGAGGGGCAGCAGCGGGGGGCCTTGGAGCCGGGCGTCACCAGGTCAGCATTGCTCCTGGCGCCCTCTGGTGGCGGCGGTTGGAGGTGGCGGTCTGGCAGGATAGGAGTGTGATGGGATCTGCGGGGTGAGTTTGAGTCTGAACTCCTACAGAGTTGTTGGGGAGGAGAGTTGTTGGGGAGGAGAGGAGTATTTGACACTCCTCATTTTCAGCCCAGAGACGGTGGAGTGGCCTCAGACCTGTTCCTCAGTTTCCTACACTCCTGCCTGTCGGGGCATTCATGCCCCCTTGGCACCTGGACCATGTCTTGCAGAGCGACCGGCTGCGTGAGCAGCAGGAGGAGATGGTGGAACTGCGGCTGCGGTTAGAGCTGGTGCGGCCAGGCTGGGGGGGCCCGCGGCTCCTGAATGGCCTGCCTCCCGGGTCCTTTGTGCCTCGACCTCATACAGCCCCCCTGGGGGGTGCCCACGCCCATGTGCTGGGCATGGTGCCCCCTGCCTGCCTCCCTGGAGATGAAGTTGGCTCTGAGCAGAGGGGAGAGGTGAGAAGAGGGCGAGGCTGGGTGTCTGTGGGCCCTGCTGGACTGGTCAAGCTCGGGGCAGGGGAAGGGGGCACTGGGGCACGTGTCCCCCACTCATGCTTTCATGGGACTGGCTGTGAGATGCGAGAGGCTGCTTTCAGCTGTCCCCAGAGGAAGAGCCAAGATTTGAATGACTCTGGGCCTCTCAGAAGGGTGCAGTGCCATCGGGCATCCCTGGGGTAGCTGAAGATCGCTTGGAATGAGGAGGTTACAGAGGGGGTTCAGGCTTCCGGCATCGGGTGGAAACCTTGCACACTTCTGCAGACGGAGAGCTCATCACCTTTCAGACCACCCCCTCTGTCTTTGGATGGCTCTCTTTGCAAGTTCACTTTTCCACGTGGGGAACCTTGTTTGGACAAAGGTTACTCCTGCCTGAAAGTTCTGGGTCCTCTGGGGCTTTTAGGCCTGGGTCATCTCAGCTCTCAAAGCTGGGGGTTGGCAGAAGTCTCATGTTCACCCATCACTCTGGCAGGGAATTGTTGGTGAGATAGGACTTGGGTGCAGATGACCTGTACACAAGGTAGAAAGGGCAGATTGTCACCTGAGGAGTACCAGGTATCATGGGAGCCAAAGCAGGCGGGAGGGGAGGGGAGGGAGGAAGCTCTCACCCCAGCTTGAGATTCAGAAGGCTGCCAGAGGGGTCATTTGAGCTGGATCACGAAGGTAAGGCAGGGCTTGAGGAGGCAGAGATATGAGGAGGGCAGGCAAGGTGGGGTATATCGCAGGGACGATGACTTGGGATGGGAAATGGCTCACTCCCCTAGCAGGTGACAAATGGCAGGGAGGCTGGAGCTGAGTTGTTGACTGAGGTGAACAGGCTGGGAAGTGGCTCTTCAGCTGCTTCAGAGGAGGAAGAGGAGGAGGAGGAGCTGCCCAGGCGGACCTTACACCTGCGCAGGTGCGTGGGACCCACTGCCCCCACCTGACAAGGGCCTGCTCAGGGCCCAGGGCTAGGCAGGCTGGGGATCCCACCGTCTCCTCTCGTGACAGCAGTGGGGAAGCCTCTGGGTCCTAGGATGCCCTCATGTTGCCCTGGCCAGCCCTTGGGGGAGAGCTGTGGGGCTCTGAGCCGAAAGGTCTCACTGGAGCGAGTGTGATACAGGGTGGGCCCAGGCCTCCTGACTTCAGCCTCCAGGGTGGCCCTCTATGCCCCCAGCTGCCCTGTACCTCCTAAAACTCTGCCCCTGGACTCCTGATTCTGCCAGACTCACATCCTGGGTTTATATTGACCCTGGGAGGTGGAAGACCCGGTGGCCTGTCTTCTTCCCTCCAGGCCTGGGGGTGGCTAGGCTGGGGCAGGGGCTGGGGAGGAGCATGGCCTCCTGCTTCTGTCCTCCAGAAATGGGATCAGCAACTGCAGTCAGAGGGCGGGGGCACGCCCAGGGAGTCTGCCAGAGAGGAAGGGCCCAGAGCTTTGCCTTGAGGAGTTGGATGCGGCCATTCCAGGGTCCAGAGGTAAGCTGGGTGGGATGCAGAGAGGGCCTCCTCGCCATTGCCCCTCCACGGTCCTGGGCCAGCCACCTTGGGACAGTCCCACCCACCATCCCTGGCAGCCCCTGCTCTCCACTCCTCTGTCTCCCCCACTGTCAGTTGGGGCAGCAACCTTGACAGGCTGCCTGTTGCAGCAGTTGGTGGGAGCAAGGCCCGAGTTCAGGCCCGCCAGGTCCCCCCTGCCACGGCCTCAGAGTGGCGGCTGGCCCAGGCCCAGCAGAAGATCCGGGAGCTGGCTATCAACATCCGCATGAAGGAGGAGCTCATTGGCGAGCTGGTCCGCACAGGTGAGGGGTGGGCATCAGGTGGGCCTCTCACCCGAGGGGGACTTCTCATCGTTACTTCTGCACTGTTCTAGAGGGATTTCAACAATGAGGTGGTTAGGAGCAGGGGCCGGATGGCCTAGGTTTGATACTCAGCCCAGCCTCTTCCAGCTGTGTGACCCTGAGCAAGTAGCATAAACCCTCCGTGCCTCAGTTTTTTCATCTCTAAAATGGGGATAGTCGTTATACCTACTGAATAGGGGTGTTGTGAGGGTGAAGTGAGTTAATTCAGGTGAAGTGCTTAGAATAGCTCTTAGTAAGCAGTACTTCTTTTTTCTTCTTTTTCTTTTTTTGAGAAAGAGTTTCACTCGTCACCCAGGCTGGAGTGCAGTGGCGTGATCTTGGCTCACTGCAACCTCTGCCTCCCGGGTTCAAGCGATTCTCCTGCCTCAGCCTCCCGAGTAGCTGGGATTACAGGCGCCCACCACCACACCCACCTAATTTTTTTTTTTTTTTTTTTTTTTTTTTTTTAGTTGAGATGGGGTTTCACCATGTTGGCCAGGCTGGTGTTGAACTCCTGACCTCGGGTGATCCACCCGCCTCAGTCTCCACAAGTGCTGGGATTACAGGCGTGAGCCACTATGCCCAGCACTTCTTCTTACTTATCAAGTGCCTGCAATGTTTCAGCCATTGTGCTGGGCAAAGTATCTTTCAGTCCTGGGGAGCACACAGTGAGTGTCATGGAGGACTGAGTGTCTCCAAATTGTGTTATGCCTATGACTGGTGATATGAGTGAAGGAGGGGACACGGGGTAGTTTTAGGTGCTGGCCAGTGGAGCGTTTTTAATAGTTAATGAATTTGTTACCAAATTCATCATAAATATTTTCAACCAGACATGAGACAAGTACCATGGGTCCCATATACCCATCCTCCAGACTTAGTAGTTACCAAGAGTTTTCCACAGTTGTTTTACCTCCTCTCCCTTTTTTCTTTGCTGAATATTTTGAAGGACATGCCAGACTTCATGTCCTTTCTTCCCTATACCTCCCAGTGTGCTGCTTTAAAAATAGGAACTTTTTTTTTTTCACTTAACTGTAATACCATCAGCACACCTAATGAAACTAATGTCCTCTTTTTTTTTTTTTCTGAGACGGAGTCTCACTCTGTTGCCAAGCTGGAGTGCAGTGGCACGATGTTGGCTCACTGCAACCTCTGCCTCCCGAGTTCAAGTGATTCTCCTGCTTCAGCCTCTCGAGTAGCTGGGACTACAGGCGTGTGCCAACACAACCAGCTAATTTTTGTATTTTTAGTAGAGACGGGGTTTCATCATGTTGGCCAGGATGGTCTCGATCTCTTGACCTCGTGATCCGCTCACCTCAGCCTCCCAAAGTACTGGGATTAGAGGCGTGAGCCACCGCACCCGGCACAGTCCTCTTAATGACCAGAGCATAAGCACATTCTCTCCATTATCAGCAGTATCTGTTTATAGCTGGATCGCTTGAATCAGGCTCCAAATTTGTTCCACACACACATCATACAGTCGTCACTTGATATCTATGTGGGATTGGTTCCAGGACCCCGTGAATGCCAAAATCTGTGGATGCTCAAAAAAGGTTTAGTAAATAATGTGGTATAGTATTTACAGTAACTGACCCACATCTTCCTTTAAATCACTTTAAATCATCTCTAGATTTCTTACAATACCTAATACAATGTAAAAGCTGGGTAAATAGTTGTTTTACTGTATTGTTTAGGTAATGATGATAAGAAAAATCTGTACATGGTCAGTACACATGCAGCCATTTATTTAGAAAAATATAATTTCCATCCATGGTTGGTTGAACCCATGGGTGTGGAACCCACAGATGCAGAGGGCCGACTGTATTTGTTTCTGAGGTCTCTGACATCTCCCTTCTCTCAGTCATCCTGCTGAATGTCCCAAACCCCACATGTTTGGGGTTTGTCTGTTTGCTTTTTTGTGGTGTCATTTAGCTCATTCTTTTGTCCTCCAGATTTCCTGGAAATGAAAGTTAGTTCTAAAGGCTTAATTATATACAGGTTCAGATTACATATTTATTTTAGAATGCATTTGGTAAAAATAAAACTAATTTGTAATTTCCTTGGGTCGCTGCAGTGGATGAGGCTCATTTAAAAGGTGAGTTGAGGCTGGGCGCGGTGGCTCACGCCTGTAATCCGAGGACTTTGGGAGGCCAAGGTGGGTGGATCACCAGAGGTCAGGAGTTCGAGACCAGCCTGGCCAACATGGCAAAACCCAATCTCTACTAAAAATACAAAATTAGCCAGGTGTAGTGGCACGTGCCTGTAATCCCAGCTACTTGGGAGGCTGAGGCAGCAGAATCACTTGAATCCGGAAGGCGGAGGTTGCACTGAGCCAAGATTGCGCCATTGCACTCCAGCCTGGGCAAAAAGAGCAAACTCCGTCTCAATAAATAAATAAATAGAGTTGATTTGAAGAAAAATATTAAGTAAACTGTGGTACTGGTGGTGCAAAGGCTTGGTGAAACCCACACAGGTGTCCAAGGGTTGGGAAACCTCCCAGGGGGACAAACAGCTGGCCCTCTCGGTGGAGCAGGGCTGCCTGTGCTGACATTCCCGCTTTCTTCCAGGAAAGGCAGCTCAGGCCCTGAACCGCCAGCACAGCCAGCGTATCCGGGAGCTGGAGCAGGAGGCAGAGCAGGTGCGGGCCGAGCTGAGTGAAGGCCAGAGGCAGCTGCGGGAGCTCGAGGGCAAGGAGCCCCAGGATGCTGGCGAGCGGTCTCGGCTCCAGGAGTTCCGCAGGAGGGTCGCTGCGGCCCAGAGCCAGGTGCAGGTTAGTCTCGGGGCCTCAGGGTGGGGTGCTGGGGTGACTCCTGCCTCCTAGGCTGCCATCCTTGGGACCAGGACATGTGGGCTCTGAGGCCCAAGTTCACTGTGGAACCTTGTGCTCCAGCCCTGGCCCTGCAGGGTGAGGCTGGTATAGAAGCTGGGGGTCCGCCCAGCTTTACACACAGTAGAGGCAGGGGGCAGGTCCTGCCTGAAGACCACCTGGGAGAGCAACGAGAGGGTGAAGGGTGGGCGTCTAAAGAAACCTACCCTGCAGCGTGCAGTCCTCTGTCTCCCGGTCCCCCTTTCAGCTCTCCATTCGCTTACCCCTCCATCCCATTCTCCCTTGTCTGTCTATCCGTTGGTCCATGTGTCCGTCAAACCCATGCATCGGTTTAGTCTTTCTTTGAGACAGAGTCTTACTCTGTTGCCCAGGCTGGAGTACAGTGCCACCATCCTGGCTCACTGCAACCTCCGCCTCCTGGGTTCAAGTGATTCTCCTGTCTCAGCCTCCTGAGTAGCTGGGATTACAGACACGTGCCACCACGCCCAGCTGATTTTGTATTTTTAGTAAAGACGGGGTTTCTCCATGTTAGCCAGGCTGGTCTTGAACTCCTGACCTCAAGTGATCCACCCACCTGGGCCTACCAAAGTGCTGGGATTATAGGTGTGAGCCACCGCGCCTAGCTGGTTTAGCCTTTTATCAGTGGATTGACCACCTGTCCATTTATCCACAGGTGCATCCACCCCTTCCATCCCCTTTTGTTAATTCATGCATTCTCTGTCTTAGTTTGCTACAGCTGCCATAGCAAACTTCGGTAGACTAGGGGGATTTAAACAGCAGAAGTTTAGTTTCTCCCAGCTCTGGAGGCTGTCAGTCCGAGCTCAAGGTGTCTACAGGTCTGGTTTCCCCTGAGGCCTCACTTCTTGGTGTGCAGACGGCCACTTCCTGGCTGTGTCTTGACACGGCCTTTCCCCTGCTTGTAGCCCTGGTATCTCTTCCTCTTGTCATGAGGACCCTGGTCATACTGGATTAGGGCCCACCCTAATGTCCTCATTTAAACTAATCACCTCTCTAAAGACCTTCTTTCCAAACGCAGTCATATTCTGAGGTGCTGGTGGTTAGGGCTTTCATATAGGAATTTTGGGGAAACACAATTCAGCCCATAACGGTCTCCATCCTGTTGTTTTTATTTTTTATTTTTTGAGACGGAGTCTCACTCTGTTGCTCAGGCTGGAGTGCTGTGGTGCAATCTCAGCTTACTGCAACCTCTGCCTCCTGGGTTCAAGTGATCCTTATGCCTCAGCCTCCTGAGTAGCTGGGTGCCACTACAGGCAGGTGCCACCACACCTGGCTAATTTTTTTCTTTTTTTCTTTTTTTTTAGTAGAGACAGTGTTTCACCATGTTGGCCAGGCTGCTCTTGAACTCCTGACCTCAGGTGTTCAAGTGATCAAGATCCACTTATCTTGGCCTCCCAAAAGTTCTGGGATTGCAGGCATGAGCCACTGTGCCTGGCCTATCCTATTTTTTTACCTTCATATGATCTCGCCCACCTAGCCATCTGTCCCTCCCACCCTTCCATCCGTCCATCCTTGCAGATGCCCACCCATCCTTATTTTCTCAGTTCAAATGTCCAAGAGACAATATCGTGGAGTGGTTGAGAGCATGGGCTCTGGAGCCTGACTGCTCAGGTTTGAATCCCAGTTCTACCACTTACTAGCTATGTGTCGTTGGTCAAGTTTCCTAACCTCTCTGCCTCAGTTTTCTGATCTGTAAAATAGGGATAATCATAATTACACTTTTTGTAGGCTCATTAGGACCATTTAATATACACAGAGCTCTTAGTGTGGTGCCTGGTGCGTAAATGTCGTAGTATTTACCATTATTAGTATACTGTTATTATTATTTTTAATTTATTATTATTATACTTTAAGTTTTAGGGTACATGTGCACAATGTGCAGGTTACATATGTATACATGTGCCATGCTGGTGCGCGGCACCCACTAACTCCTCATCTAGCATTAGGTATATCTCCCAATGCTATCCCTCCCCCCTCCTCCCACCCCACCACAGTCCCCAGAGTGTGATATTCCCCTTCCTGTGTCCATGTGATCTCATTGTTCAATTCCCACCTATGAGTGAGAATATGCGGTGTTTGGTTTTTTGTTCTTGTGATAGTTTACTGAGAATGATGATTTCCAATTTCATCCATGTCCCTACAAAGGACATGAACTCATCATTTTTTATGGCTGCATAGTATTCCATGGTGTATATGTGCCACATTTTCTTAATCCAGTCTATCATTGTTGGACATTTGGGTTGGTTCCAAGTCTTTGCTATTGTGAATAATGCCGCAATAAACATACATGTGCATGTGTCTTTATAGCAGCATGATTTATAGTCCTTTGGGTATATACCCAGTAATGGGATGGCTGGGTCAAATGGTATTTCTAGTTCTAGATCCCTGAGGAATTGCCACACTGACTTCCACAATGGTTGAACTAGTTTACAGTCCCACCAACAGTGTAAAAGTGTTCCTATTTCTCCACATCCTCTCCAGCACCTCTTGTTTCCTGACTTTTTAATGATTGCCATTCTAACTGGTGTGAGATGGTATCTCATTGTGGTTTTGATTTGCAGTTCTGATGGGCAGTGATGGTGAGCATTTTTTCATGTGTTTTTTGGCTGCATAAATGTCTTCTTTTGAGAAGTGTCTGTTCATGTCCTTCGCCCACTTTTTGATGGGGTTGTTTGTTTTTTTCTTGTAAATTTGTTTGAGTTCATTGTAGATTCTGGATATTAGCCCTTTGTCAGATGAGTAGGTTGCAAAAATTTTCTCCCATTTTGTAGGTTGCCTGTTGACTCTGATGGTAGTTTCTTTTGCTGTGCAGAAGCTCTTTAGTTTAATTAGATCCCATTTGTCGATTTTGGCTTTGGTTGCCATTGCGTTTGGTGTTTTAGACATGAAGTCCTTGCCCATGCCTATGTCCTGAATGGTAATGCCTAGGTTTTCTTCTAGAGTTTTTATGGTTTTAGGTCTAACATTTAAGTCTTTAATCCATCTTGAATTGATTTTTGTATAAGGTGTAAGGAAGGGATCCAGTTTCAGCTTTCTACATATGGCTAGCCAGTGTTCCCAGCACCATTTATTAAATAGGGAATCCTTTCCCCGTTGCTTTTCTCAGGTTTGTCAAAGATCAGATAGTTGTAGATATGCGGCGTTATTTCTGAGGGCTCTGTTCTGTTCCATTGATCTATATCTCTGTTTTGGTACCAGTACCATGCTGTTTTGGTTACTGTAGCCTTGTAGTATAGTTTGAAGTCAGGTAGTGTGATGCTTCCAGCTTTGTTCTTTTGGCTTAGGATTGACTTGGTGATGCGGGCTCTTTTTTGGTTCTATATGAACTTTAAAGTAGTTTTTTCCAATTCTGTGAAGAAAGTCATTGGTAGCTTGATGGGGATGGCATTGAATCTGTAAATTACCTTGGGCAGTATGGTCATTTTCATGATATTGATTCTTCCTACCCATGAGCATGGAATGTTCTTCCATTTGTTTGTATCCTCTTTTATTTCCTTGAGCAGTGGTTTGTAGTTCTTCTTGAAGAGGTCCTTCACATCCCTTGTAAGTTGGATTCCTAGGTATTTTATTCTCTTTGAAGCAATTGTGAATGGGAGTCCACTCATGATTTGGCTCTCTGTTTGTTGTTGGTGTATAAGAATGCTTGTGATTTTTGTACATTGATTTTGTATCCTGAGACTTTGCTGAAGTTGCTTATCAGCTTAAGGAGATTTTGGGCTGAGACAATGGGGTTTTCTAGATATACAATCATGTCATCTGCAAACAGGGACAATTTGACTTCCTCTTTTCCTAGTTGAATACCCTTTATTTCCTTCTCCTGCCTAATTGCCCTGGCCAGAACTTCCAACACTATGTTGAATAGGAGTGGTGAGAGAGGGCATCCCTGTCTTGTGCCAGTTTTCAAAGGGAATGCTTCCAGTTTTTGCCCATTCAGTATGATATTGGCTGTGGGTTTGTCATAGATAGCTCTTATGATTTTGAGATACGTCCCATCAATATCTAATTTATTGAGAGTTGTTGAATTTTGTCAAAGGCCTTTTCTGCATCTATTGAGATAATCGTGGTTTTTGTCTTTGGTTCTGTTTATATGCTGGATTACATTTATTGATTTGCGTATATTGAACCAGCCTTGCATCCCAGGGATGAAGCCCACTCGATCATGGTGGATAAGCTTTTTGATGTGCTGCTGGATTCGGTTTGCCAGTATTTTATTGAGGATTTTTGCGTCAATGTTCATCAAGGATATTCGTCTAAAATTCTCTTTTTTGGTTGTGTCTCTGCCCGGCTTTGGTATCAGGATGATGCTGGCCTCATAAAATGAGTTAGGGAGGATTCCCTCTTTTTCTATTGATTGGAATAGTTTCAGAAGGAATAGTACCAGTTCCTCCTTGTACCTCTGGTAGAATTCGGCTGTGAATCCATCTGGTCCTGGACTTTTTTTGCTTGGTAAGCTATTGATTATTGCCACAATTTCAGCTCCTGTTATTGGTCTATTCAGAGATTCAACTTCTTCCTGGTTTAGTCTTGGGAGAGTGTATGTGTCGAGGAATTTATCCATTTCTTCTAGATTTTCTAGTTTATTTGTGTAGAGGTGTTTGTAGTATTCTCTGATGGTAGTCTGTATTTCTGTGGGATCGGTGGTGATATCCCCTTTATCATTTTTTATTGCATCTGATTCTTCTCTCTTTTTTTCTTTATTAGTCTTGCTAGCGGTCTATCAATTTTGTTGATCCTTTCAAAAAACCAGCTCCTGGATTCATTAATTTTTTGAAGGGTTTTTTGTGTCTCTATTTCCTTCAGTTCTGCTCTGATTTTAGTTATTTCTTGCCTTCTGCTAGCTTTTGAATGTGTTTGCTCTTGCTTTTCTAGTTCTTTTAGTTGTGATGTTAGGGTGTCAATTTTGGATCTTTCCTGCTTTCTCTTGTGGGCATTTAGTGCTATAAATTTCCCTCTACACACTGCTTTGAATGTGTCCCAGAGATTCTGGTATGTTGTGTCTTTGTTCTCATTGGTTTCAAAGAACATCTTTATTTCTGCCTTCATTTCGTTATGTACCCAGTAGTCATTCAGGAGCAGGTTGTTCAGTTTCCATGTAGTTGAGCGGTTTTGAGTGAGATTCTTAATCCTGAGTTCTAGTTTGATTGCACTGTGGTCTGAGAGATAGTTTGTTATAATTTCTGTTCTTTTACATTTGCTGAGGAGAGCTTTACTTCCAAGTATGTGGTCAATTTTGGAATAGGTGTGGTGTGGTGCTGAAAAAAATATATATTCTGTTGATTTGGGGTGGAAAGTTCTGTAGGTGTCTATTAGGTCCGCTTGGTGCAGAGCTGAGTTCAATTCCTGGGTATCCTTGTTGACTTTCTGTCTCGTTGATCTGTCTAATGTTGACAGTGGGGTGTTAAAGTCTCCCATTATTAATGTGTGGGAGTCTAAGTCTCTTTGTAGGTCACTCAGGACTTGCTTTATGAATCTGGGTGCTCCTGTATTGGGTGCATATATATTTAGGATAGTTAGCTCTTCTTGTTGCATTGCTCCCTTTACCATTATGTAATGGCCTTCTTTGTCTCTTTTGATCTTTGTTGGTTTAAAGTCTGTTTTATCAGAGACTAGGATTGCAACCCCTGCCTTTTTTTGTTTTCCATTTCCTTGGTAGATCTTCCTCCATCCTTTTATTTTGAGCCTTTGTGTGTCTCTGCATGTGAGATGGGTTTCCTGAATACAGCACACTGATGGGTCTTGACTCTTTATCCAATTTGCCAGTCTGTGTCTTTTAATTGGAGCATTTAGTCCATTTACATTTAAAGTTAATATTGTTATGTGTGAATTTGATCCTGTCATTATGATGTTAGCTGGTTATTTTGCTCGTTAGTTCATGCAGTTTCTTCCTAGTCTCGATGGTCTTTACATTTTGGCATGATTTTGCAGCGGCTGGTACCGGTTGTTCCTTTCCATGTTTAGCGCTTCCTTCAGGAGCTCTTTTAGGGCAGGCCTGGGTGTGACAAAATCTCTCAACATTTGCTTGTCTGTAAAGTATTTTATTTCTCCTTCACTTATGAAGCTTAGTTTGGCTGGATATGAATTTCTGGGTTGAAAATTCTTTTTTTTAAGAATGTTGAATATTGACCCCCACTCTCTTCTGGCTTGTAGAGTTTCTGCTGAGAGATCCGCTGTTAGTCTGATGGGCTTCCCTTTGTGGGGAACCCGACCTTTCTCTCTGGCTGCCCTTAACATTTTTTCCTTCATTTCAACTTTGGTGAATCTGACAATTATGTGTCTTGGAGTTGCTCTTCTCGAGGAGTATCTTTGTGGCGTTCTCTGTTATTTCCTGAATCTGAATGTTGGCCTGCCTTGCTAGATTGGGGAAGTTCTCCTGGATAATATCCTGCAGAGTGTTTTCCAACTTGGTTCCATTCTCCCCGTCACTTTCAGGTACACCAATCAAATGTAGATTTGGTCTTTTCACATAGTCCCATATTTCTTGGAGGCTTTGCTCGTTACTTTTTATTCTTTTTTCTCTAAACTTCCCTTCTCGCTTCATTTCATTCACTTCATATTCCATCACTGATACCCTTTCTTCCAGTTGATCGCATCGGCTCCTGAGGCTTCTGCATTCTTCACGTAGTTCTCGAGCCTTGGTTTTCAGCTCCATCAGCTCCTTTAAGCACTTCTCTGTATTGGTTATTCTAGTTATACATTCTTCTAAACTTTTTTCAAAGTTTTTAACTTCTTTGCCTTTGATTTGAATTTCCTCCCATAGCTCGGAATAATTTGATCATCTGAAGCCTTCTTCTCTCAGCTCGTCAAAGTCATTCTCCGTCCAGCTGTGTTCCGTTGCTGGTGAGGAACTGCGTTCCTTTAAAGGAGGAGAGGCGCTCTGCTTTTTAGAGTTTCCATTTTTTCTGCTCTGTTTTTTCCCCATCTTTGTGGTTTTATCTACTTTTGGTCTTTGATGATGGTGATGTACAGATGGGTTTTTGGTGTGGATGTCCTTTCTGTTTGTTAGTTTTCCTTCTAACAGACAGGACCCTCAGCTGCAGGTCTGTTGGAGTACCCGGCCGTGTGAGGTGTCAGTCTGCCCCTGCTGGGGGGTGCCTCCCAGTTAGGCTGCTTGGAGGTCAGGGGTCAGGAACCCACTTGAGGAGGCAGTCTGCCTGTTCTCAGGTCTCCACCTGCGTGCTGGGAGAACCACTGCTCTCTTCAAAGCTGTCAGACAGGGACATTTAAGTCTGCAGAGGTTACTGCTGTCTTTTTGTTTGTCTGTGCCCTGCCCCCAGAGGTGGAGCCTACAGAGGCAGCCAGGCCTCCTTGAGCTGTGGTGGGCTCCACCCAGTTCGAGCTTCCCAGGTGCTTTGTTTACCTAAGCAAGCCTGGGCAATGGCGGGCACCCCTCCCCCAGCCTCGCTGCCACCTTGCAGTTTGATCTCCGACTGCTGTGCTAGCAATCAGCCAGACTCCGTGGGCGTAGGACCCTCTGAGCCATGTGCGGGATATAATCACCTGGTGTGCCTTTTTTAAGCCCGTCGGAAAAGCACAGTATTCGGGTGGGAGTGACCCGATTTTCCAGGTGCCATCTGTCACCCCTTTGTTTGACTAGGAAAGGGAACTCCCTGACCCCTTGCGCTTCCCGAGTGAGGCAATGCCTCGCCCTGCTTCGGCTCGCGCATGGTGCGTGCACCCACTGACCTGCGCCCACTGTCTGGCACTCCCTAGTGAGATGAACCCAGTACCTCAGATGGAAATGCAGAAATCTCCCGTCTTCTGCGTCACTCACGCTGGGAGCTGTAGACCGGAGCTGTTCCTATTTGGCCATCTTGGCTCCTGTGTCCTGTTATTATTTTTTGAGTCAGAGTCTGGCTCTGTTGCCCAAGCTGGAGTGCAGTGGCACGATCCCGGCTCACTGCAACCTCTGCCTCCCGGGTTCAAGTGATTCTCCTGCCTCAGCCTCCTGAGTAGCTGGGATTAGAGGCACCCACCACCAAACCCAGCTAATTTTTGTATTTTTAGTAGAGACAGGGTTTCACTATGTTGGCCAGGTTGGTCTCAAACTCCTGACCTCAAGTAATCCGCCTGCCTCAGCCTCTCAAAGTGCTGGGATTACAGACATGAGCCACCGCACCCGGCCTCTGTTATTATTATTGGTCTATCACCCACCTACCCATTTGCCCTCTATCTGCCTGCCCTTGTTGAGTGCCCAGCACTATGACAGGCTCGCGGTAGCCCCGTGCATGGCCCAGTGAAGACTGTGTGGGTCCCAGGTGCTGAAGGAGAAGAAGCAGGCTACGGAGCGGCTGGTGTCACTGTCGGCCCAGAGTGAGAAGCGACTGCAGGAGCTCGAGCAGAACGTGCAGCTCATGCGGCAGCAGCAGGGACAGCTGCAGAGGCGGCTTCGCGAGGAGACGGAGCAGAAGCGGCGCCTGGAGGCAGAGATGAGCAAGCGGCAGCACCGCGTCAAGGTCAGGCTCACGGCAGGGTGGGGACCTTCTGTCCAGGCCAATAGGCTGAGCTGGCGGCCCAGCCAGGGGAGCCCAGGCAGGGTTTGCCACCCACAGCCACGTGACCTTAGAAAGCAGGTCACTTAGCCTGAGTCTGTTTTTTCATCTGAAAATGTGGAATGTTATAGGAAACTCAAGGCCAGGGTGAGACTTCAGTGAGATGAGGTATATGAGGTGACTGGCATCTTGTGGGGCTTATTTCTAAGTGTTTGCGTCTATTTGCCGGTCTCCAGGGAGATTTGTGTGGGATGGGTCTGGGGGACACTTCGCAGGGCCCTCTTGGGAGTGGGCAGGCACTCCTGGGGGCTTTGGGATCGGTGGCAGGCTCTGGTAAGATGCTGGCACCATAAACAGCCCTGCCCACTGAGCTCCTCACCCAGGAGCTGGAGCTGAAGCATGAGCAGCAGCAGAAGATCCTGAAGATTAAGACGGAAGAGATCGCGGCCTTCCAGAGGAAGAGGCGCAGTGGCAGCAACGGCTCTGTGGTCAGCCTGGAACAGCAGCAGGTGGGGCCAGGCTGTGTCCGCACCCAGGGCTCCCCTGGGGGCTGGCTGGTGGGTGCACCTTTCTCCCCAGTGAACCTCGAGTGGCGGGTGACACAGCCAGAGGTGGGCCCTGAGTTCCCTCCCTCCCTACTTTTCCTTAGAAGATTGAGGAGCAGAAGAAGTGGCTGGACCAGGAGATGGAGAAGGTGCTACAGCAGCGGCGGGCGCTGGAGGAGCTGGGGGAGGAGCTCCACAAGCGGGAGGCCATCCTGGCCAAGAAGGAGGCCCTGATGCAGGAGAAGACGGGGCTGGAGAGCAAGCGCCTGAGATCCAGCCAGGTGAGGCCCTGCCAGGAGAGACCCAGCCAGGAGAGATCCTGCCAGGTGAGGTCCAGTGAAGTGAGGTCCAGCCAGGACAGATCTTGCCAGGTGAGCTCCTGCCAAGTAAGTTTCTGCCAGGTGAGGTCTAGCAAAGTGAGGTCCCTCCAAGTGGTAAACCTGCCAGGTGATGTCCCTGCCAGGCGAGGTCTAGACAGGAGAGTTTCTTCTAGGTGGTATCTCTGCCAGGTAAGTTCCAGACAGAGGAAGCTCTGTCCTACTGGGTTCTATCCTGTGCATCCCCATGAGCTATAGGGCTTCAGGATATTTATGACACAGTTAGAGATGTATGCATAGAAGAACCTCTCTTAAGTGTCCATCCTCCAATTCATTTCACTCATTAACCCCCTCCTCAGGGCCTGTGCAGGAAGAATGAGGCGGCGCAGGTATAGGAAGGTGGTATAGCCAAATAGAAAGAGACTTCTCCGCCTGGCATCATTACTCCATCTAGAATAGGAAGGTCAGCTTCTGAGCCACAGCGTTGTCTTCTGTCAGATGGGATCATGTTACCATGATGGCTGGAGGGGGATGGCAGTCATTGATGCAGGGCCTGTTCCAGTACAGGGGCTTGGGCCACACGCCCAGTGTCCTAGGCCTGCAGAGGCCAGGAGCCTTGCTCCTGCCAGCACGCATCACTCTGATGTCCAGGAGGATCCAGGGTCCTACTGGATGATCCGTAACTTCCCTCCGCCAGGAGAGCCCTCACTTCCTCCCGCATCTGGCTCCCAGAAAGGCCTTTGGGGCTTGGCCAATTCCTATCACTGTCCAGTCTGGTCATCTCAGTGACAGATCATTCCTCCCACCCCTACCCATTGCCTGTTCTTGCCAGGAGGGCCACGTCCCTCTGGTCCTTATCCTCCTCTTGCCATCTCTGAGTGCCCCTCTGCAAATGCTCTGGTCCCTTTAGCCCCGCCTCCTGGAGTCTCTGTGAACTAAGTCTGGTCTCCCTGCTGAGCAGAACATTTGGAGTGTTGGTTTCTTGAGGGAAGGACGCAAGTCCTCCTTAACATCCGGCCCTTTCTGTCACCCCTGTGAGGACAGTGCCTGTTCCTTCTCTAATCCCTGGTGATTCTGCCCCCAGGCCCTCAACGAGGATATCGTGCGAGTGTCCAGCCGGCTGGAGCACCTGGAGAAGGAGCTGTCCGAGAAGAGCGGGCAGCTGCGGCAGGGCAGCGCCCAGAGCCAGCAGCAGATCCGCGGGGAGATCGACAGCCTGCGCCAGGAGAAGGACTCGCTGCTCAAGCAGCGCCTGGAGATCGACAGCAAGCTGAGGCAGGGGAGTCTGCTGTCCCCCGAGGTACCCTGCGGCCCCATGGCTCAGCCCCTTGGTGCCATTGTCTGCCTGTCTGTCTGCTCTCCTCAGCCCTTGCTCCAGCCCTCTGCGGGTGCTGGGCCTTGCTGTCGGCAGACCCAAGTTTTCACTGTTAGGTGGAGGTGGGGGCTGGGGAGGGCTGGCCTGGCCCTTCTGCCCCTGCTTTGGCCTCATTGGCTGGGACACAGGGGCCAGGCTGTGCTGACCTCTCAGCTCTCTTCTGGCTGGAGCCTGGACTCCTGTTCTGTGCTGCATTCGAGTACCTGCCCACACGTCTCGGCTCCATGTGTGGAGTGTCAGGCGCATACTCAGTGCACCTCATGCCCACACATCTGTGTTCCCTGAGCAGAGAGAAAGCCTATGTGACTATAGTCATGTGCTGTGTGACATTTCAGTGAATGACAGCTCATACAACAATGGTGCTCCCAGAAAATTATAATACCGCATTTTTACTGTGCGTTTTCTATGTTTAGATACACAAATACTCACCATGGTTAACAACTGCCTACAGTACAGTCACATGCTGTCCAGGCTTGTAGCCTAGGTGTGTGGTGGGCTATACCATCTAGGTTTGTGTGAGTATATTCTGATGTTTGCACGACGTCGAAAACGCCTAATGATGCATTTCTTAGAACGTATCCCCATCTGTAGAAGCTTACCCAGCAGACACCGTGGTGCCTCCGTGGCTGTCCCAACCATGCCTTTTGTTTGGTTAGGGTGCTCTGAACTTCCTGAATGCAGATCATTCACAGAGGCTTGCAGTTGAGCAGGCCACCTCTGAGCAGTGCCCCCAGCTCACCCTGGGGTTGGGGCTGTGACAGTGAGCAGGGGGCACCTCTCTCGATGCGCTGACTTGGCCCTTGGGACGAGGGGACCCTTAAGGCCCAGTTGTGGCTACGTGTTGGCTGTTGCATGTCTGCCCAGGACTTCAGCATTCAGGCAGTGGGTGCTGTTCCTCCACGCATGCCCCTGTCTCTGCAGGAGGAGCGGACGCTGTTCCAGTTGGATGAGGCCATCGAGGCCCTGGATGCTGCCATTGAGTATAAGAATGAGGCCATCACATGCCGCCAGCGGGTGCTTCGGGCCTCAGCCTCGTTGCTGTCCCAGTGCGAGATGAACCTCATGGCCAAGCTCAGCTACCTCTCATCCTCAGAGACCAGAGCCCTCCTCTGCAAGTATTTTGACAAGGTGGGCCACCAGCCCATGGCCCCCCAGCTCCTCCTCAGCGGCACGTGTGGGGAGGTGTCTCATGGCAGCTGCTCCAGCGGATATCCCGTTTCCTCCCAGACTGGGGGACAGAATCGGGACCAACTCATCTGCAGGGCCGCCTGACCTTAAAGCCTATTTTACTTGTGAAACTAAGACCCAGTTTCCTACCCGCCCCCCACTTCTGCTCTGATTGGCTAACCTCAGGGTGGTCCATGGCCACAATAGTAGCTCTCAGTAGGGGAAGTTTTTGCCCTTTTGTGACATTTGGCCATGGCTGGAGATACTTTTGGTTGTCACAGTGGTGGGGGTGGAGGCCAGGGATGTTACTAAACATCCTATAACACACAGGACAGGCCCCCACAACCAAGAATTATCTGGTCCCAGATGTCCATAGTGCTGAGGTTGGTCTAGATGAAATCCCACAACTTGAGGCTCTGCCCAGCTCCATAGTGTGTGGCTAGGAAAGGGTTTGTGGCAGAGATAGCAGATAAGGTGAGAGCCAGCTCTGATCGTTGGAAGATAACTAGAGCACTGCTGAGGTGTCTGAGGCTAAGTCTTGGCTCAGCAGGGAAGACCCTGGTGATTTCTTAGTGCCGTGGTGGCAAGTGTGCCAATACTGTGTCTGTGACTGAGGATTAGCTGGATGAAGAGGGGTCATGATGAGGGCTGAGCCTGGCTGGGTCTTGGGACAGGTGGTGACGCTCCGAGAGGAGCAGCACCAGCAGCAGATTGCCTTCTCGGAACTGGAGATGCAGCTGGAGGAGCAGCAGAGGCTGGTGTACTGGCTGGAGGTGGCCCTGGAGCGGCAGCGCCTGGAGATGGACCGCCAGCTGACCCTGCAGCAGAAGGAGCACGAGCAGAACATGCAGCTGCTCCTGCAGCAGAGTCGAGGTGAGCAGCCCGGCCCACGGCTCACAACCCCGGCCCCCTCCATCCCCCCCACCGCCCCTGCCCCTACAGCCCTGGCGGCCCGGCCCACCGCTCACAACCCCAGCCCCCACCCCCACAGCCCTGGCCGCCTGCCCCGCCTGCAGCCCTCATCACCCTCTCCTCGACCTTTCCACTCTAGACCACCTCGGTGAAGGGTTAGCAGACAGCAGGAGGCAGTATGAGGCCCGGATTCAAGCTCTGGAGAAGGAACTGGGCCGTTACATGTGGATAAACCAGGAACTGAAACAGAAGCTCGGCGGTGTGAACGCTGTAGGCCACAGCAGGGGTAACTCCTTGTCGCGCTCTGAAGTCAGACCTGTTCCCTTTCTTTGGGGAAAGCTTAGAGACCACTCTCCCTCGAGCCTTTATTGGCTCAATTCACAGGTTGCTTATTGTGCTGGGGCACTGGGGAGCTAGGGCTTCGGGAAGGTGTTGCCACCTGTTTCTGATGAGGACACGTTACTCTCCATGACAGGTGGGGAGAAGAGGAGCCTGTGCTTGGAGGGCAGACAGGCTCCTGGAAATGAAGATGAGCTCCACCTGGCACCCGAGCTTCTCTGGCTGTCCCCCCTCACTGAGGGGGCCCCCCGCACCCGGGAGGAGACGCGGGACTTGGTCCACGCTCCGTTACCCTTGACCTGGAAACGCTCGAGCCTGTGTGGTGAGGAGCAGGGGTCCCCCGAGGAACTGAGGCAGCGGGAGGCGGCTGAGCCCCTGGTGGGGCGGGTGCTTCCTGTGGGTGAGGCAGGCCTGCCCTGGAACTTTGGGCCTTTGTCCAAGCCCCGGCGGGAACTGCGACGAGCCAGCCCGGGGATGATTGATGTCCGGAAAAACCCCCTGTAAGCCCTCGGGGCAGACCCTGCCTTGGAGGGAGACTCCGATCCTGCTGAAAGGGGCAGCTGCCTGTTTTGCTTCTGTGAAGGGCAGTCCTTACCGCACACCCTAAATCCAGGCCCTCATCTGTACCCTCATTGGGATCAACAAATTTGGGCCATGGCCCAAAAGAACTGGACCCTCATTTAACAAAATAATATGCAAATTCCCACCACTTACTTACTTCCATGAAGCTGTGGTACCCAATTGCCGCCTTGTGTCTTGCTCGAATCTCAGGACAATTCTGAATTCTGGTTTCAGGCGTAAATGGATGTGCTTGTAGTTCAGGGGTTTGGCCAAGAATCATCACGAAAGGGTCGGTGGCAACCAGGTTGTGGTTTAAATGGTCTTATGTATATAGGGGAAACTGGGAGACTTAGCACATTTTTAGGATCTTAAAAAACCATTTAATAAAAAAAATCTTTGAAGGGACAAATGGGAAGTTTTCACTTAGAGTTTGATTTACAAGACAATAGGAGGAATCAGATTTGGGAACACAACAGGCTTGAACACTTTCTGGAGACTGAGAGACAGTTCAGAGTCAGCCCTCACCGTTAGCCAGACCCCTGGCCAGGACCCGCAGCAGGCTGGTCCAGCGGGTCTGTGGGGGCACTCTTGGTGGAAACGATGAGCCAGGTGATGGTCTCCCCAGGAGTGGGCAATGGGTGAGGCCTGAGCCCTGAACTGGCTGACTCTTGGACAGTCCTTGAAATGTGGCTGCTCCAGAAGCCACTCAAGCTGGACCATGGTCACAGTTAACCTCAGGCCCAACATTAAACAAAAATGTACTGAGTGCTCAGTCACTAGAGATGATTTTACTGTTACACAGGGAAGGCAAAAAATAGCTTCCACTGCCCAATGCACTCTTTAGTTTCACATATATGGCTTCACAGTTTACAAAGCGCTGCCTGTGTCGCAGCAGCCCGGCCTTACAGCAGCTCAAGGGACCCCAGGGAGGGCGCCTTTCTCCATTTGCATAAATGAGGCAGAGTGGCCCCTTGACTTGCCAAGGTCATGGTTGGGGTGAGGCTGGAATGGGATTCCTTGTCTGGCTTCCTGACTCCCAGGCTGCCTGAGTTATAGCACCAATTACATTGCCATCCACCTCTCCTCCTGCAACTTCCCCAACAAGGGGCAGGGCCAGGAGATGGATTGGATCCATAAGGGGAATTAGAAAACCCTAAGGCATTCTAATGGCAATCTGAACACTGACCATGGCAAAAGAGGCTTGGGACCAGGCATCCAACTTATGTCCACAGGGTCCTGGCTGACTCCTTGATCTTTTGGGCTCAGTAGTGTTTGTGGCTATAAGTCCTCCAGCCAGGTTCCCATGAGCTTCTTCCGTGTATAAGTTCTGCTGATGGGGCGCCTCCTGGAGAAAGCGCGACTGAAAGGAGAGTCTTCTACAGTGGAGGGAAGAACATCCACGTCCTCATCTAGAAGAAGGTAGAAAGGCTTAGCATGCAGGAGTCACAGAGGACCGAACTGAAAAAAAATGGGCTTAAATCGCAGACAGTTACACACAAAAACAGACTTTAAGAAAATCAGCACTGCTTGGAGGTTCGCTTATCCTGCAGAAATGGTACCTACACTTTTTAGAAGGACCCTGCCCTTAACAGCTATGCACCGTGCTGGCAGCAAGAAGCAGCTCTGAAAATGCAAAGTACCTGTGGTTTGAATTCCCTCAGGTTAATATCTTGTATTCTTTCTAGGTCTCAGATCTCTGGGGTTATGCTGTTTTGCATGATTTATATCATGGTCTTGAGGGAACTGAACCACCAAAGGCCCCCTCCTCCTGCACTCCCCCTTTGATTCTAGCAGCAGAAAGCAACATTGCTAACCAGGGCAGTTAACAAGCCAAATCCTTGTCTTTTGGGAATAGGATTTGGAAGGGGAAGGGGAATCCTAGAGCCTGCAGGCTGATTATAACTACAGTCAGTACTGTGTCCCACCGAATATACAGAACATGCGGATAAACCCGCTGTGGGGAACTAGCTCTAAACAGGCCTATCACTCGTGCTACTCAGAACACTTTCCTGTTCAGATTCTTAGACTGCAGATGAGCAGCATGTTGCGGCAAGCCCACGACTGTCAACATTTTCAGGAGGACCGAGGAATTTTAGTAGGATTTTGAGGGGCTTCTGTTCACACGCACACAAGTTCTAATGTGGAGTTTCTCTGGGAAGGGCACACATGACGCTGTAGGCGCGAAGTCACCTATCCCACACTTGGCACTCCCTGGGGCTCCTCTAGAATCGAGCTGCCTGGCAACCCTGGTGAATTCAGACAGTCTCCCACAGGAAAGGGTCCTAGACCTTCAACAAACATTACCTCTGGGGTCTTTGCTCTGAGAGGAAGGTGTTTTCCCCTGGAACAGCAGCGGAGACTGGGTCAGAGCCTGGAGGGCACTGGCAGAGAGGCAGCTCCGCACGGCACAGCTGGGAGGTGGGGTGGAGCCTAAAGAGATCCCACATAGTAAGAGCAGCGTCCCCAGACCCCCAACCGGGAAGCCCAGGCCTCCCAAGAAGCAACTCCCAAGTGCCTCCTTGTCAAGCACTCTGACCAAAAGAAACCATGAGGAAACTGGGTTTCAAAAACAAACTCACCGGAAACAAACACCTCATCATCTCCCGTGGAGGGTAGCTGCCATGCACTCCAACTTGGAGACCCCTCTTTACTCTTACTAACTTCTGAATCTTCTCCCAGGTCACAGATCCTTTTGGCTCCACGGTCAGCTTCTTCCTTGGCCAACAGGACTCTCTTCCTGGAACTCAACCCAAACTGTCCCCAGGAGGAGGCTTCCTCAGCCTTAGGCATGCTTTTCCTGGGAGGCGACTGGTCTGGGAGCTGGCACACTCCCTCGAGCTCAAAATCCTCCAAGATGGGCGTCCTGTGGATGCTGAGTTCAAGGCCGTGGTCCTTGCCCTCTGACTCAAGCAGTGACAGGCTCCCAGGAAGGTCTGCACCGACCTCGCCCCTCCCGGAAGAGGAGCCGGCGCCGCAGCCCACCGCCCTCTTCCTCCTGGGCCAGTCTTTAATTATGTCTGGAGTTGTCTTCCCACTGTGCTTGGGGGATGGTGTCCAAGGAACCCCATCTGTTTGAAATGGAGAGGGGGTACTAGAAGGTCCGTGGGTGGGGGTACAGGCCTGGCAGATGTAGGTTTGCCCCCTGCTCTTGCCAGGCGTGCTGTGGGAGAGGCGGGGGCAGGGGGGTGACACATAGGTGGGTTCAGGTTTGCTTAAGGACCTGCTGGCCCTGGGCATGCTGAGAGCAGGGAGGAAGCTCTCTTCTCCCAGAGAGCTCTCCTCCTTGCTGAGGGGCTCAGCCTCTAACGAAGAGCTGGGGTCTATCTTTTTGATTCGAAGTTTGGGAAGGCCAGAAGCTTGCATCTCCAGCTCAACCTCATAGGTCTGTGGGCTGGCAGAGTCTGTGGAATGCCAAGCTGATGCTGGCAGGTTGTCTAGTTGTGCCGAAGCCTGGCACTGTCTCCCGTCTGTAGTACAGTGCACGTCACAGGAAGGCATCAGAGGAGAGCCAGGCCCACAGGAAGGAGGAGATGGGGGAATCCCAGGGTGAGACAGAGAAGACTTCTCCTCAGCATCTGCTGTCCTTAGCCCCTCACCCTCTTCCACTGATAAGACGTTACTTTTCAAGTTACCAATGCCATGGTGTTCGGCTTCACTAAGGAGAGTGACATGCTCTGTGTCACTTGGAATGAGCAGAGGAGAGGATGCATGCCAATCACTCCTGAGACCAGGGCCTGGGTAGCCCCATCTTTCAGGAGGAGACTGAGGAGAGAGGCTCAGTCCCTTCTGGTCATCTCTAGAGTCTGTGGGGGCAGCTGGGCTGTCAGCTGTGCCAACCCCAGGAGTAGCGGAGGCATCAGGCTGACACTCCACGACGCTCCTTCTGGGATCAGAGGTCTTTCTACACCGTTTCCCAACTTTAGAAGGGGGTGGAGGAGGGACGGTGTCCAATGTAGCTCTCTGTGAGAGTTTAGGGGGAGTTGAGGGAACAGGGCAGGAGAGAGATGCAGCTACACTGGGTGACATCTGGGGCTCTTTCCGATCCAGTTCTCCTGGGGAAGGACACTCTATTTTAGATTTCCTAAATGGACTCTTCTTGGAGACATCACATAAAGGAGAGGTAAACAGTTTCTTTGGCGTAACAGGTGGGGAAGAAGTCACAGTTGAATTCCCTGGTCTTTTTGGAGTTTTGATAGCTTCATCCTTTAGTTTCTGGGCTGGTTCCTCTGCCCGAGCAGCTCTGAGGACATGGGGCTGTTGGTGTGTTTGATTCTGAGGCGTGCCCATGAAGGCTGCTGCTCTCGGAGGTGTTCTGAGAGGGTCTCTGATGGGAGTGAGACACTCTCTCCTGGGCTGGGCAGTCGATGAAGTTGGAGGGGCTGGACAGGAGGGGCTTTCTGGACTGGAATTCACTGAATGTGGCCAAGTACAGTTTGGCAAAAACCCAGGCAGCTGAGTACCTTGCCTCTTAGGAGTTCTTGGTGTCTTCGTTTCAAGAGAGGTACCTTCTCCTGCCTGGGTATGTCGTTTTTGAGGAGTGATTTTTGAATCCAATGGTGAGTCATGGCCGGGTGAGGAGGAGTCTTTTAAGGACTCCTTAAAAGCTGCCTGCTTTGTAGGGGTCATTTTTGCAGGGGACTTCTGCAGCCTTTCTGGAGTATACAACGGTGTTTGTGGTGTATGAGAGATCCTTCTTGGTGTAGTTTTAGAAAAGCTCAGAGATTTCTGGTGACTCTTCTTGGGAGTCTGAAAAGAGAAATGCTTATTTCAGTCCTTGAATATTATAACTCATGATCTCTGAAGTGTTTTAGTAATCTCTAAGACCAAATGGGAGATTTATAGTCAGCCAAAGGAATGATCTAAAGATGGAAATCTCAAATAGTGACCCGTTTCCCTCTCCAAAACATGACTCAGATTTTACTTGTCTGCTTTTTCTAGGACCAAACACTATCCAAGTTTAGTTTGTCCTAGAACAAATAATTTTAATAATCTACATATTGCTAAACCATGCTTTTTGCCTCTAATGGAATCATTCTACCACTGCAGCTACTCTCTAGCTCTTCCTTCTTTTCAGATAAGGCAGCTGTTTCTGATCTTTGCCTAAAGCAGCCTCCAGGAGCCACCTCATCTGCTGCTCACCCTCATTCAACATGTGCTTACTGATCACCTGCTATGTGCCAGGCACTGTGTGTTGGGGGCATGGAATACACAGATATATAAGGTGCAGCAGCAAAGATAATGTCTCAGAAAAGACACTCCCCAATAAAAAATTTCCCTGCCTTCTTGCAAAAATACGTAGTGAAAAGCTCCAACAGGTAAGGAAATCAATGCTTATCTTTCCTACAACCTTCCTTCATCCCGTCAGGGGACTCTCAGTCTAGCTGGCATTTCCTGTTCAGTGGGGCATACGCAGGTGAAAATACAATGTGATTGGTGCAGTGACAGGGACATGCAAGGGGCATCACAGAACACAAAGAAGGGCTGCCTAACCCAGCCTGGATCAGGTCTTCAAGCTTGGGTGTCGGCAGGGGAAGGCAAACACAGGAAAAGTGGGTGGGGTGGTGGCGGCCTGTAGGCATAGAAAACAATACTAGCAAAGGCCTGGAAGTGAAAAGCAGTGGCTGTGCAGGATGGCACCCAGCCTGATGTTGCTAGGAAGGTGGAGTGGGGAGGGGTGAGGCCAGAGGGAACAGACCACGGAAGACCCTGCCTGCCTGGGGGAGGAGACTGATCTTGGTTGTGTAGATCTATGGTTTTCAGACCCTTCTCCAGAGCTCTATGTCTTTCCCAACCTCCAAGCAATTTACTGAGTTTCCAAACAAAGGTGATTATTTTTGAACCCAAGAGTTCCACTTAGGAAAACTTAAAGCCTTGCTTTAGCGGACGGGGAGTCTATAGAGCTTTAAGCAAAGTGAACATTTTAAGCAAACTGAGAGGAATGTTTCAGAAAGATCACTCTGACCTCTGGGTGGAGGATTTCCCTTTGAGAGGGAAAAGCCTGTTGAAGTGTTCCAGGTAGACCTGAACTGGGGTAGGAATTGTAGTAGGGGAGAAGAGGGGGGTGGGTACAAGAGTCAGTTTGTAGGCCGGGCGCAGTGGCTCATGCCTGTAATCCCAGCACTTTGGGAGGCTGAGGCAGGTGGATCACTTGAGGTCAGGAGTTCGAGACCAGCCTGGCCAACATGGTGAAACCCCATCTCTACTAAAAGCACAAAAATTAGTTGGGCGTTGTGGTGGGTGCCTGTAATCCTAGCTACTTAGGAGGCTGAGGCAGGAGAATCGCTTGAACTGGGAGGCAGAGGTTGCAGTGAGCTGAGATCGTGCCACTGCACTCCAGCCTGTGCAAAATAGTAAGACTCTGTCTCCAAAAAAAAAAAAAAAAAAGAGTCAGTTTGTAAATAAAATGGGCAGGACTCGACTGATTGGCTATGCCTGGGGAGAGGGAAAAGGATGACTCCCAGGTTTCTAATGTTGGTGACTGGATGGAGTGGGCAATCAAACAGAAAAGATGAGTGTCACACACTCCAGAAAGGTATCTGTGCAGTATATAATATAAACAGTAGACAAAGCCGAGAGAACAGATGAGATCCTCTCTATCTCCTCCTCCACCGCACCCACCGTGGCTTCAGTCAAACCTGCTGCTTGAAGTTCCCACGTGTCTAATAATCATTCATGTGGCTCCACCCAATCACCTCCAATCTCTAGTATTATCTAGAGGTCACCTGCTTTCTCTTCCCTAATGGACTCTGAGTTCCTTGGCCATGTCTCTGTGTTCCAGGAGATTATATTATTTCGAACATTACAGAAACATTATACCTGGTAAGCTGCAGGTATCTCCGAATCCAAAGTGTTTCTTGAACGCTTTTTCATTCGAGCTGAACCCTTTTCTGAGGGGCTGATCATCTCAGACATTGCCCCAAAAAGAAGACTCTTGGGAGACCGAATACTTTGGACTGGAGAATTTTCTCTTTGGTCTGCAAGTCAAAAACAGCAACAACATTTAATTCTTTCTCAATTCCTGTTCTTCCAATACTACTAAAACAGCCAGCCACGCATGGTGGCTCACGCCTGTAATCCCAGCACTTTGGGAGGCCGAGACAGGTGGATGGTCTGAGGTCAGGAGTTCGAGTCCAGCCTGGCCAACATAGCGAAACACCATCTCTACTAAAAATACAAAAAATTAGCTGGGCGTGGTGGCAGGGGCCTGTAATCCCAGCTACTCAGGAGGCTGAGGCAGAAGAATTGCTTGAACCCAGGAGGTGGAGGTTGCAGTGAGACGACATTGCACCATTGCACTCCAGCCTGGGCAACAAGAGCGCAACTCCATCTCAAAAACAAACAAACAAGGCTGGGCGCAGTGGCTCATGCCTGTAATCCCAGCACTTTGGGAGGCTGAGGCGGGCAGATCACTAGGTCGGAGATCGAGACCATCCTGGCTAACACAGTGAAACCTGTCTCTACTAAAAATACAAAAAATTTAGCTGGGCGTGGTGGCGGGCGCCTGTAGTCCCAGCTACTCAGGAGGCTGAGGCAGGAGAATGGCATGAACCCGGGAGGCAGAGCTTGTAGTGAGCCAAGATTGCGCCACTGCACTCCAGCCTGGGCAACAGAGTGAGACTCCATCTCCAAAAACAAACAAACAAACAAACAAACAAAACATAAGAAAAACCCAGCCAGTTCATAAAAGAAAGAAGGCAACAATTTTTGAGAGCAACTCAGGGGAAAATCCCACCTATTTATGTCAGCAACTGCAACAACTGCTGCCTTTTTTAATTTTAGTAAGACGGCATATTAACCCCAGCTCCTGTGTTAGAAAATGTAGACAACTGAACTACTTTAATTTGTAAATATAAAAACACATATCTGGCTGGGTGTGGTGGCTCACACTTGTAATCCCAGCACTTTGGGAGGCCGAGGCAGATGGATCACTTGAGCCCAGCAGTTCAAGACCAGCCTGGGCAACATGGTGAAACCCAGTCTTTACTAAAAACAAAAAAATTAGCTGGGCGTGGTGGTGCATGCCTGTAGTCCCACCTCCCTGGGAGGCTAAGGTGGGAGGATCAGGCTACAGTGAGCTGTGTTCGTGCCACTGCACTCCAGCCTGGGTGACAGAGTGAGACCTTGTCTCAAAAAAAGATAAAATAAGAAACACAAATCTATTAGCAAGCTAACCATGGATAGAAGAATGAAGAACGTAAACACAGATATCACCTTCCACCTAAGATACTGATGTGTAGGTTCTGTCCATATGGGAAATTATGGGTAGCTTCCTCTTGAATGAATGAGCTACCTATAATGATAGCATGGATGACCAGTTGTAGGAGTCCTAGGGATGACTGATTACAAAGTCATGGACTGTCCATCTAGCCATCACCCTGAACCTCAACTAGACATACCTACCTATTCTACTTCTCCAATGTCAAGAAAGAAAATGTCAAATTTCTTGCTTCTTTTCCCAAAAACACTTCTCACCAAGTCAGCACGGACTTGTGAAGGCAGAGGGGCCCGTATGTTACCTGACTTATCTTGCTGGAAAGAGTGGACTCTTTGCACACTTCGAGACTTCGGCTGAGACACAGAATAGAAGGAGGCAGAATGTGTCCTGCTAAATGACAACTGCTTGATTCGAGGACTTCGTCTCAAACTTATTTCTGTAAAATCAGAACCACAGTAAGTAACCAAAGACAACTACAAGCTTGACATTTTCTCATGTTGTCCAAAACTGGGCAAAATTTACATAGTACCACATATAAGATGGAAATTCAGCAAGCTATTAGCTTTAAGAGACTTCTGAAGTGTCTCTTAACAAACTAAGAGGGGTTTGATACATGGTCCCAACAAGGTATTAAAAAAACACTGACCCACTAGACTATTACCTTCAGAAGTCTTATTTACTGCCACCTTAAGAATGGTGTAGCCAGCCTGACCAACAAGGTGAAACCCCGTCTCTACTAAAAATACAAAAATTAGCCAGGTATGGTGGTGGGTGCCTATAACGCCAGCTACTTGGGAGGCTGTGGCAGGAGAATCGCTTGAACCTGGGAGGTGGAGGTTGCAGTGAGCGGAGAGCATGCCAGTGCACTCCAGCCTGGGCGACAGAGCAAGAGTCTGTCTCACCAAAAAAAAAAAAAAAAAAGAAGAAGAATGGTGTAGGGCGAAAACAAGTATTTATGTTAGGTTTCGTATGTATATGTTACATGCATTTATATAGAAATAATAGCAGTAAGAGTATATGCTAAAATGTTAGAGTATTTCTGAGTTGTGGAATTACCAAGTGCTTTAAAATTTTTGGCTTCATGTTTCCTGTTTTTTCCACAATAAATGTGAATTACTTGAGCAACTTAGAAGTTAGTTTTTTAAAACCCCTCCTTCATCATGTATACTTTTATTATTTTATTTTTTAGAGACATGGTCTTGCTCTGTCGTTAGGCTGGAGTGCAGAGGCACAATCATAGCTCACTGCAGCCTTGAACTCCAGAGCTCAAGAGATCCTCTCACCTCAGCCTCCCGAGTAGCTGGGACCATAGGAGTATGCCAACATGACCAGCTGATTTTTTAAATTTTTTATAGACACAGCACCTCACTGTGTTGCCTAAGATGGTGTCAAACTCCTGGCCAGTGATCCTCCCCACTTGGCTTCCCAAAGTGCTGGGATTACAGGCGTGAACCACCACACCTGCTGCTCACCCTCATTCAACATGTGCTTACTGATCACCTGCTATGTGCCAGGCACTGTGTGTTGGGGGCACGGAATACACAGATACATAAGGGGCAGCAGCAAAGATAATGTCTCAGAAAAGACACTCCCCAATAAAAAATTTCCCTGCCTTCTTGCAAAAATATGTAGTGAAAAGCTCCAACAAAGTTATATATACTTTTAAAATAAGTCACAGCACTTTGTATAACACAGTTTAGCCCTCATCCTGAATTTCATATCTGTTGTGCAAAAATATTTCTTTTCCAGAATTCTCTCAGTACCTTCTATGTAAAAGAACATTCACTGATAAATATTTACTGAGCTGCACTGTGGACTCAGAGCCATCACAATTTCTGTAAAATATCTTAGGATATGCCAAGTAACAATACATACAGAAAGGTTTTCATAGAAGCTGGGTAGATTGCATTAAAAACAAAAAGAGATAACACTCACCATCTCCTTTTTCAGGGGACTCTTCAACAACACCAATATCAGGACCAGGATCAGAGGACCTCGAGGAACCACATGCACAAGGATTATTCCATACCACTTGTAATTAACACTTATTAAGGAGACAGGCAGCTTCTCACTTAACAAGATCACAAAGATCACAGGGTCTGATAACACCAGTGCTGGTAAAGGGCTCTCATACGTGATTATTGTCAAGAGGGAGGCTGGCCACAGTGTCTCACGCCTGTAATCCCAGCACCTTAGGAGGCTGAGGCGGACGGATCACTTGAGGTCAGGAGTTCGAGACCAGCCTGGCCAATATGGTGAAACCCCATCTCTACTAAAAATACAAAAATTAGCTGGGCGTGGTGGCATGCGCCTGTAGTCCCAGCTACTTGGGAGGCTGAGGCAAGAGAATCGCTTGAACCCGGGAGGCAGAGGTTGCAGTGAGCCAGGATCGCGCCACTGCACTCCAGCCTGGCGACAGAGCTAGACTCTGTCTCAAAAAAAAAAAAAAAAAAAAAAAAAAAAAAAGATAGCTGGGTGCAGTGGCACACACCTGTAGTTCCAGCTACTCTGGAGGCTGAGGTAGGAGAATCACTTGAACCCGGGAGGCAGAGGTTGCAGTGAGCTGGGATTGTGCCACTGCACTCCAGCCTGAGTGACAGAGTGAGATTCCTACTCAGAAAAAGAGTGAGATGGTTAGAATGTGGTTTTGTTTTGCTTTTGTTTTTATTTTTTGGAAAGCAATTTTACAACATCAGAATTATAAACCCCATTAATATATTAAAAAATTATACCAAACTATCAGACTATCACAGTAATGAGCAGCAACATTCAAGTTTCTGTTTAAGAGCCTTAATTTCTGCCAATGTGTCAAGGATGTTATAAAAAATTTAATTAAAAATATATATGCCTCTGAGCCACCAATTTCACTTTTCGCAATTTAACCTATAAACTTCACAAGTGTGTAAAATCCATATACAAATAATGTCGAGATGGGTTTCTGACAAAATAGAAGGAGGTGTGCTTCTATTACCCTTGAAATCAAGCTAAAAACCCATGACATTATCTATACAATGAGCAGGAGACAATTCTGAAAGGCAGAGAGAAGAAGGCAGCCTGGCTGGGGACTTTGGGACCTGAGGAGGGCAGTGAGCTAGCTCCCTGGGTTTTCTGTTTGCTGCCTACACCCCTAGACTGGGTGCCAGAAAAGCTGACAACCCAGGTATACCAGGAGCAAACTACAGATGCCCCAAGGAAGGAGAGCTCTCAAGCCAAAGAACTAGGAAAGGGTCAGCCAAGCAAGACAGAAAACTTTCAGACAATAACAGCCCTACTCCAACCAATCGCTGCAGAAAAAACTGCAGCCCCACCCACACCTCTGTCAGCAAAGGCTGAGTTGGGATCCCAGACTTCCACCTTCTCTATGTTCACAGATGAATGGATTTAAAAACCATGGAGTATCTATTCCATGGAATACTTCTCAGCAATAAAACAGGATGAACTATTGCATGCAACAACATGGATGAATCTCAAAATAATTGAGGCCAGACAAGTGTATATTTTATATGGTTCTCCTGCTCCCATGGAGAGCTTATAGAATGCTCTTTGGTTTTAAGCAACATAGTTAAGATTTAAGTCATGAAGGTCAAGAGAAGCGAAGTAGTGGCCCACAAGGCCGCTTTGAGGTGGTGTGGGTGTATGAAGAAGCCCGGATGGGGATGTCACTCACCTGCCCTTGATTTGTCTGTGCAGCAGCCTTTTGGAGATCTGCTTATGCACCGGAGTCTCGGCCACACTCTTAGTCAGCAGTTTGTGATAACCTAAAATGTAAACACAGCTTAAATCATAAATTTCATTTAACCTCATCAAGAAGCAGCAGTAAGGCCAAGGGAGCAGTTTGAACTTCTGTATGGCTTATTACCTAGCTGGAGAGGATCTTAATGGTCTTTGGGCTAAGTTCTGTGGTTACAGGACTCAACATGATAGAAGTTTGTCAGCACTATTAGAGATTTAAAAATGACATAAGACAATGTAAATATAGGCTGGGCACAATGGCTCATGCCTGTAATCCCAGAACTTTGGGAGGCTAATGAGGGCGGATCACTTGAGGTCAGGAGTTCAAGACCAGCCTGGCCAACACGGTGAAAGCCTATCTCTACTAAACATACAAAAATTAACTGGGCGAGATGGTGCGTGCCTGTAAGCCCAGCTACTTGGGAGGCGGAGGCAGGAGAATCACTTGAACCCAGGAGGCAGGGGTTGCAGTGTGCCAAGATCATGCCGCTGCACTCCAGCCTGGGCAACAGAGGGAGACTCCGTCTCAAAAAAAAAAAAGACAATATAAATATAAAATTTTATCTAATAAGCAATCCTGAAAAAATGAAAATTGCTCACTTGTTAAGACTAACACCTAGTTGGTGGTTCTAGTATTTATGATTAAATGAAATATGTGAAAATGCCGATATGCCACATAAATGTTAATTATTAAGATAAACGTAGGTGGCATAAAACTTCTTAGTAGAGTAGGCAGCCAAGCTACTTATGAGACGACTGATTTAAAGTGAGCTTAAAATGATTAGTAAAGAGGAGTGATGCCAGTAAGAATGGTGAGGTAAGGACCTCTGAACACTCTCCTCCATAAAGGAACAGAGATCACTGGGAAAAATGGTCAAAAATCTTTTCCAGAACTCTGAACATTAATTAAAGGTTTGCAACAATCTAGGGAGTATTTGTTCAAGAAAAATGGTTGAATCTCAGGAAGCTTTAACTTGCCTTAGTCCCCGCCCCTTCCCCCTAGCCCTACGGTAGCTTTAAAAATCAATTTCCCACAATCACAGTGAAAACCAACAGCCCAGCAGCCTCTGGACAGGGCAGAATGGGGTTGGAGCTCCTCCAAAACTCCATTCTCAGATAACTGTCATCCATTAACCTGTCTGGCAGTTCCCTGGAGAATCCTACTCAAATCAAGGCTTGTCTTGATTTGACCTGACTCAGAACTCATACAGTGTAAACCACCTTTTTCCCTGACAGTATTTACTGAAAACAATCAGCAGCAATTGTTAAATGTTACAGCTGCCTGAGGTGGTGGTAACATTTGGTGCAATAACAAGCTGGCCAAAAGTTTAACTGGGAAAATTGGGGAATGAGACATCACAGGGGACTTTGCAAATCTCTGATGACATTCTTAGGCATCCAAAAGTCCACACACGTGTAGCACTGTGCATGTGCCGAGGATAGACTTGAGAAGCCTGTAAGCTGCCACCTATGGCTAACCTTGAGGCTCTGGCAAAACAGAAAGTGAAGTGGAATTCTAAACTGCCTGGCTGAGTGTTGAAGGCATGACCCAACACACAGAGCCCCTCAGTAGGGGCTGTGAAACTTACGGGTTCCAGGCATTTAAGGAAATCTCTGTCCAATCATTAGTTGACCACTAAGACCACTGAGCAGAGGCTTTAGTGGCCACACATGACAAAGAATACAAAATTTAAACAAATAGTTTAGAAAAGTCACTAAACAAAAACAATAACAAATCCTGGCAGGGTTGGGGTGGATCTGATTGTTACAGCTGCCTCATTATATTGTTTAAAATATCCATGCTGGGTGCAGTGGCTCATGCCTGTAATCCCAGCACTTTGGGAGGCTGAGGCAGGCGGACTGCTTGAGTCCAGAAGTTCAAGACAAGCCTGGCCAACGTGGTGAAACCACATCTTTACAAAAAAATACAAAAATTAGCCAGGAGTGGTGGTGCATGCCTTTAGTCCAGCTAGCTACTTGGGAGGCCGAGGTGGGTGGGAGGATTGCTTAAGCCAGGAAGTCAGGGAGTTTGAGGCTACAGTGAGCCAAGATCATACCACTGCACTCCAGCCTGAGTGACAGAGCAAGACTCCATCTCAAAAAAAAAAAAATCCAGTTGTCAACAAAATTATGAGTCATGCAAAGAAACAAAACAAAAAAGTATGGCCCATACACACGGGAAAAAAAATCAGCCAACAGAATCTGTCCCTGAGAAAGTCCAGACATTGGACTTACTAG
Organism: Pan paniscus; assembly: GCF_029289425.2. Lineage (NCBI taxonomy): Eukaryota > Metazoa > Chordata > Mammalia > Primates > Hominidae > Pan > Pan paniscus. Next base: position 79,164,380 of record NC_073265.2, on the reverse strand, counting down.
AACAAGACTTTAAATCAGCTGTTTTAAATATGTTCAAAGAACTAAAGAAAATCATACCTAAAGATCTAAAATATGAGTCCAATGACTTGCCAAACAGAGAATATCAACAGACGGAAAAAAAAAAAAAAAAGCGAATAGAAATTCTAGAGTTAAAAAGTATAACAAAAATGAAAAGTAAATTTGAGGTGGCAGAAGAAAGAGTCAACAAATTTGAAGACAAGGTTAATTGAGATGATCCAGTCTAAGGAAGATAAAGACAAAAGAATGAAGAAAAATGAACAGAGCTTCAGATACTTGTGACACCATCAAGCACAACACACACATACCGGAAGTCCAGAAGGAAAGGACAGAAAGGAAGAGGCAGAAAGAACATTTGAATAAATATTGGCTAAAAATGACCCATATTTGATGAAAGACACTACACATCTAAGAAACTCAATACAAGTAGAATAAAGTGAAAGAGATCCAAACCCAGACAAATCATAATCAAACTATCAAAAGTGAAAAAAAGAAGATCTTGAAAGAAGCCAGAGAGCTATTCATCGTGTATAGATCCTTGATGAGATTAGCAGCTGCTTTCTCGTCAGAAACAAAAGACAAAAGGCAGTGTGATGACATATTCAAAGTGCTGAGAGAAAAAAGACTGCCAACCAGGAATTCTATACCCAATGAAAGTATTCTTCAAAAATGAGGAGAAATCATCACATTCTCAGAATGAAACAAAATAAAACAGAATTTGTCATTAGCAGACCTACACTATAAATAATACTAAAAGGAGTCCTGTGGGCTGAAAGGAAAGGGCATTAGGGTAACTCAAGTCCACATAAAGAGTTAAACAGCATTGGTAAAGGTAACTATATAAGAAAAACATTATAAAAGTGTTTTTTATTTGTAACTGTTCCCCCCTGTTATTTAAAATACAAAGTAATGATTATAAATCAGTGTTGATGGGCATACAATGTATAGATGTAATTTGCATGACAATATAGAACTAAGAAGGGATAGTCAGTAGAACTATACAATAGCAAAGTTTTTATAAACTATCAAAGTTAAATTGGTATCAATGAGAACTAGGCTGTTATAAGTTAATATCTTAATTGTAATCTCCAGGGGGAGTGAGGTTATGCAACATGATGGAGAAGAAAGCTCTAGGGGTCAGTCCCTCAACCCAAATAACTAGTAAACTAGAAAAAAAGATCAGAATTCACTATTTTGGAACCTGGCAACTTGATTGAACACCTGTAATAACCTAGGAAGTGCTTGATGATGGGAGAGACTGATGATCTTTAGGAAGGGAATGATGTGCATGAACTGGCTACCATTTCCCTTTTCTCATCCCTGCTGTAGCTATTGGGATAGCAGCCCACATTCCAGGAGCAGCTGGCTGGTGCTAGGGCAGACAGTGAAGACCTCGTCCTCCAAAAATTGGGGGTTGCATGCTTTGGTCAACCAGGCAGATTCCTGTAGGAGCAGTGCAGACACTGCCTTGGTTTCAGCTCTCTTAGGCTACAGTGGGTTTCTCCCAATTATCAGAAGTTTAAGGGACAGACACACCTTCCCCCTCCTCGTTTCTTGAATCAGACGTTTAAGGAAATCCTTCTTAGGTCATTGGCTGACCACAGAGATAATAGACAGAAACTTCAGTGACCACACACAACAAGGTATACATACTTTACACAAATAGTTCGGAAAAGGCACAAATGAATAGCTGAGGTCCTTAATAAGCAAAGAACAGGAATCCCTGAGGGGTGACAGGATCTGACCTCCATGCAGTTACCACATTATAATATCCCTAATAACTAGTCCTCAACAAAAAACTACGAAGTATACAAAGAAACAAGAAAGTATGGCCTATTTACCAGAAAAGAGAAATTTGGCAAAAACCGTCACTAAGGAAGCCAAGACATTGGAATTACTAGTCAAAGATGTTAAATCAACTTCTCTAAATATGCACAATGAGCTCACTTAAACCATATATAAGAAACTAATGGAAATCAGGAAAATAATATATGAACAAAATGAGAATATCAATAAAGCAATAGAAATGATAAAAAAGAATCCAGTAGAAATTCTGGAGCTGAAATGAAAAAATTAACTAGAAGGGTCAACCACAGATTTGAGCTGGCAGAAGAATCAGTGAACTTGAAGATAAGGTAATTGAAATTATCCAGCCTGAGCAGAAAGAAAAAATAATTTAAAAAAAAATGAACAAAGTCTGAGGGACCTGTAGGACACCATCAAGTGTACCAACACATATATCATGGGAGTCTAAGGAGGAAATGAGACCAAAAGCGGCAGAAAATTTTTTGAAGAAATAATGGTTAAAACCTTCCAAAAATCTGATGAAAGACATGAACATATACATCCAAGAAGTTCCACGAACTCCAAGCTGAATAAACTCAAAGAGATTCACACTGAGACACGTTGTAGTCAAAGTGTTGAAACCCAAGGACAAAGAGAGAATCTGGAAAGCAGCAATAGAGAAGCAGCTTAATAAGATTAATAGTTGATTTCTCATCAGAAATTTGGGAGACCAGAAGGCAGTGGATGTCACATTTGAAGTCCTGAAGGGGGAAAAAAAAATTGTCAACCAAAAATTCTATGTCCTTCACAAATAAAGTAGAAAGTAAGACATTTCCAAATAGATAAAAGCTGAAGGAGTTCATAATCAGTAGACTTACCCTGTAAGAAAAGCTAAAATGAAAGGTAGTAGACAATAACTCAAAGCCACGAGAAGAAATAAAAAACAACGGTAAAGGTAACTATACAGATAAATATAAAAGCCAGCATTATGGTAATTTTGTTTTTTTTTTAAATCCTATATAATTTAAGTCTGTATTAACAGGTACACAATGTATAAAGATGCAGTCTACAACAATATAAAGAAGAAGAGACAGAAATACATAGTAGCAGAGTGTATATTATTGAAAAGAGGTTGGCTTTATTCATAAAGCCAGGTTCTTTTAAGCTTAAGATGCTAACTGAGGTAACCAGTAGCTGGGTTAACCAAGGTAACCACTGAGAAAACAACTTAAAAATACACAGAAAAAGAAAGAATGGAATTAAACTAGTATACTACAAAAAATCAGCTAAATACAAAAAAACAGGAATTGAGAAACAAAAAAGCATAAAACATAGAAAATGACAGTTGTTCCTTATTAGTAATTACATTCATAGAAGTGGATTAAGCACTGCAATTGAAAAGCAGAGATAAGAAGAATGGATTAAAAAAACATGATCCAACTCTATGAGGTCTATAAGATATTTAATTTAGATACAAAGACACTAAGGTTGAAAGTAAAAGGACAATGAAAGATATCCTATGCAAAAGAGCTGGTGGGTGGGGAGCTGTATTATTGTCAGACAAAACAGACTGTAAGCCAAGAAAGGTTACAAAACACAAAGTACATTACCTATTGGTAAGAAGTTTAATTGATCAAGAAGACATAATAATTATTGACATATATACTTAAGTACAGAGTCTCAAAATACATGAAGCAGAAATTGACAGAACTGAAGGGAGAAATAAATAATTCAACAATAATAGCTGGAGACTTTAATATGCCACTTTGAATAATAAATAAACAATAAAACAGAAGCTCAACAAGGAAACAGAAGACTTGAATAATACCATAAATCCACTAGACCCAACACACATCTATAGAATCCTTCACATTCTTCTCAAGCACACATTAAACATTCTCCAGGACAGACCAAATGTTAAGCCATAAAATAAGTCTCAAGTTTCAAAAGACTGAAATCATACAATGTATGTTTTACAACAATAGAATGAAACTAGAATAAATAGAGAAGAGAATTTAGGAAATACACATATGTGGAAATTAATGCGCTCCGAAATAACCAATGGATCAAAGAAAAAATCACAAGGGAAATTAAAAAATATTTTGAGATGATGAAAACAAAAACAAATCATATCAAAATTTATAGGATATGCCTAAAGCAGTGCTTTATTAAAAAAGATCTCAAATCAATAGCTTAAACTTCACCTTAAAAAAGTAGAAAAAGAGCAAACAAAAACCAAAGCCAATAGAGGGAAAAAAAAAATGAAACTGAGATTAGAAAACCAATAGAGGCCAGACGCAGTAGCTCACACCTATCTCAGCACTTTGGGAGGCTGAGGCGGGCAGATCACTTGAGGTCAGGAGTTGGAAACCAGCCTGGCCAACATGGTGAAACCCCGTCTCTACTAAAAATACAAAAATTAGCCGGGTGTGGTGGTGCACACCTATAATCCCAGCTACTGGGGAGGCTGAGGTAGGAGAAGCGCTTGAACCTGGGAGGCAGAGGTTGCAGTGAGCCAAGATCACGGTACTGCACTCCAGCCCAGGAGACAGAGTGAGTGAGACTCTGTCTCAAAAAAAAGACAAAGAAAACCGATAGAGAAAAATCAATAAGCCAAAGTAAATTCTTTGAAAAGATTAACAAAATTGACTGGGTGTGGTGGCTCATGCCTATAATCCCAGCAACTGTAGGAGGCCAAGGAGGGCAGATTGCTTGAGCTCAGGAGTTTGAGACTAGCCTGGGCAGCATGATAAGACCGTGTCTCCACAAAAAAATAAAAAAAATTAGCTGGGTGTGGTGGTGTACATCTGTAGTCCCAGCTACTCAGGAGGCTGAGGTGGGAGAATCACTTGAGCCTGGGAGGCGGAGGCTGCAGTGAGCTGAGATTGTGCCACTGCACTCCAACCTGGGTGATAGAGCAAGAACCTGTCTCAAAAAAAAAAAAAGATTAACAAAATTGACAAACCTTTAGCTAGACTGAAGGAAAAAAGAGGGAAGAAGACTCAAATTACTAAATCAGGAAAGAAAGACGGTACATTACTACTAATCTTACAGAATCTCCCTTTCCTTTTTCCTAGCTATTCTGAAATGTGGTACCTTTGTTCTTCTTGAAGTTGTCAAGTTTATCCTCTAGACCATCCACAGCTGACACAGAATGGCTTCTAGGCAACCCCCGCTTTAGTGATCTCTTTGAAGGGGAAAGCAATTCCTGGTTGAAAAGATTTCTTCGAACTTTGGTCACTTCTGAAAGCATCAAAAAATAAAAGAAAAAGAAAAAGCCAAAGATTATCATCAATAAATGCCGTATCTGAGAAAAGATAACCAAAACAGAGAAGCTCCTTGAGGAAACTACAGATTGCTATTGTCACATATGCTAATAAGGTTTCCTTAAATAGCATATTCCCATAATGCATTAAAAATATTTACTTTTGCAAATTAAAAAAAATTTTATGTTATTTTGCATGAGGTAGGGGTCCAATGTCATTCTTTTGCATGTGGATATCCAGTTATCTCAGCATCATTTGTGCAAAAGACTATTCATTCTCCATCAAATTGTCTTGGTACCCTGAATATCAGTTGACCATAATAAATGCTAGTGCTAATTTCTTTTTTAAAGGCTAGATAGAATTCAGCAATGAAAACTTCTAGTCCTGGGCATTTCTTTGTGAGTAGTTTTTTGATAACTAATTCAAACTTTTTACTTGTTATAGATCTATTCTGATTTTCTATTTCTTCTTGAGTCTGTTTTTAGTAGTTTCTATCTTTCTAGGAGTCTGTCCATTTCATCTAGGTTATCCAATTTGTTGGTATACAGTGGTTTGTAGTATTCCATTACGAATTCAATTTAAATCTAACTTTTCAGGAACACAAGGAAGGCCCCCACCACTTATTGAGTTAGAAGCTACTCACTGTAAGATGGACATAATTCTTAAGTAAGAGAATGGCTAACATAGGTCATGGTCCTTTTAATATATCCCATGTTATGATTATTTTTCTCACTTTGGACATTTTTGCTGCTGTGTATTCAGCTCAGCATTGAGCAAAGAATTGTTCAATTCTATAATTTCTTTCTTCTTCTTCTGACTACTTTACTAAGCTGCTGGGACATTTTAAATTTTATTCTTGACTCTAAAGCATGAAAGTTCTCATCATCTAGACTCAAAATTAGAAAAAAATAGCTGAAAAGTCAAGAAGTACGTGGCAAAGCCAGCAAGACAATACCTTAATCTTAAGATAGTCTGGTGGAAGTGATTCAAAAATTCACCAAGGGTGAATTCTTCAAAGATTAATCATTTAAACCCAAACCAAATAATCTAGGATCCACAAACTGGGAGCAACCCTTGTGTTTACCCATCAATGACATAAAGGTTCACATTAAGGTTATTAAGGACATCAATAACACACACCAAAGTTTTAAAAATTGTTTCCTTATCTCCATTATAAGAGTTCCTGTTACCTAACTTAGGCTGTTGGTGAAATTGATTTATGACCTGAAAGCCAAATTTGGTTTGTTATTCTCTATTTTCCCAATGTTTTGAAAAGCTTAATTTCTATAGAAAGTTTCAAATAATAATAAAATTAAACATACGCCCATCACTAAAGTTCACCAACTGACAATATTTGTTTTCTCCTTCCTTCTCTCTGTATGTACGTTATTCCCCTAAACACTGGAGAGTAAATTGCAAACAACTGTTCACTTCCTAAAGGTCAGCATGTATCTCCTAAAAACAAGGACATTCTCCTCCATAACCCCAATGCCATTATTACACTCAAAATATCTTTAGCATTGATACAATATTATCTAGCATACACTGCTTCTTCAAATTTCTCTAGTTGTCTCAGTAATATCCTTTCTAGTATTTTTTTCCCTAAATTTAAGATCCAAGCAGGGATCATGGAATGCATTTAGCTATCATGCTTAAACTCCATTCATCTGAAACAGTCCCACTGCCTCTTTTCTTTTTCCTTTCTTCCAGCTTTCATGATGTTTTTTTTAATTTTGTTTTTGTTTTTAAAGATTTCAGACCAGTTATTTTGTAAAATACAATATTTTCAGACTATTCCTAGGGGACTATGTCCATGGTATTTGGACATATTTTATTAGCCAACAATCATACAAAGCCTTAATTTACACCTGTAAGTAGCTGCTTAAATACATACAATAAAAATAAAGTTGTCATGCTAGTGAATAAATACATACACTGAGAAAACAGTATACCTTGCACTGTATCTTTCACTGGCTGGGAAGGCTGCTGAGGAGCAGGGTGAGAGTTCTCCTGAAACATGAGAAAATCCAGAAAGAAAATATAAATAGGCATTCATTGAAATAAAAGAATAAAGATTTCACATGAACTCTTTGACTCTTGTAATTCATTTATAGGGATCCATAATAGAAATAATAAAATGTACAACAGAAATGTTCCAAAAACACTCAATGCTGCACTATAGTAATAACACAAAATAAAAAACACTATAAATGCCCATAAAGAGTGAAACAGTTAAATAAATTACATACCATCCAATGCAGACATTACAAGAATAAGGAAGGAAGACCTCTCTATATATGGTTGAGCATCCCTAATCTGAAAATCCAATATGCTCCAAAATCCAAAACTTCATGAGTGCCAACACAACACTCAAAGGAAACACTCAGTGGAGCATTTTGGACTTCTGGATGTGGGGTGCTAACCAGTAAGTACATGTAATGCAAATGTTCCAAAATCCAAAAACATCTGAGAATGGAAACACTTCTGCTCCTAAGCATTTTGGGTGAGAGATACTCAACCTGTACTAACATAGAGATCTGTGATAGGGAGGAAAAAGGAAAATATTAAGTATTCTAAGTTATATCATTTATATATATGTATATAACGGATCTGCATAAATCTTTGGTGTTATTGGTGCATATAGAAAAGGGCCTGGAAATATACACAACAAACTATCATCAGTGATTACTTCTGATGAATGGATGGAGAAGGAACACCCTAACTTTTAACTTTATATGTTTTAACTTTTTAACGATAATCATGCATACCTTTTATACCTAATAAGGGAAAAGCCATATACATTAATTAGAGGGAGGCTATACTCTCAGAAACATTTCTTTATCAGACTGCTATGTACTTGCTATTACAATAGAAGATTCAAGAGTCTAAACCCCAGATGCATCAAAACAAGGAAATTGTTTTTTAAAGATTTTTTGTTTTTTCAATTCATCATAATAATTGAAGAAGCCACCACATATGGGCAGAAACTTAACAAATGGTCTCAGTGATATAACCAAGGTCTTGCTGATAAGACATGAGATGTGATCATTCTTACTTATATTGGTTAATAACTCTTATAAAGAGATAAACTATAATTGTAAAAATATGTCACACATCCGGCTGGGCGCAGAGGCTCACGCCTGTAATCCTAGCACTTTGGGAGGTTGAGTGGGCGGATCACGAGGTCAGGAGATTGAGACCATCCTGGCTAACATGGTGAAACTCCATCTTTACTAAAAAATACAAAAAGTAGCCAGGCGTGGTGGCGCACGCCAGCTACTCGGGAGGCTGAGGCAGGAGAATGGCGTGAACCCGGGAGGTGGAGCTTGCAGTGAGTCGAGATCGTGCCACTGCACTCCAGCCTGGGCGACAGAGGGAGACTCCATCTCAAAAAATAAAAATAAAAATAAAAGTCAAACATCCAATTTCCTATCCAGGGGTCAGTAAACTACAGTGTACAGACCAAATCTGGGCCACCTCTTGTTTTTGAAAATAAAGTTTTTACTGAAACATAGTCATGCTCGTTTCTTTCCATAATGCCTGTAGCTGCTTTTCCACTATAGCAGAACTGAATAGATGTTGCAGAGATGTATGGCCTGCAAAGGCTAAAACATCTACTATCTGGCCCTTTACAGAAAAAGTTTGTCAACCCTTGTTAATCCATGTAATTGAATGAAAAACTAGGAGAGTATGTCCTGAAGGTATTAAGGCAGGATCAAACATTTTTTTTTTTTTTTTAATCATTGTGATCTTCTGGAGTTAAGATACGTAAAAGAAATTAATATACATTAATGTAATTAATACTATATGTCTACGCTTAAGTTGTAAGTTCACTGCTTCCCGAGTTAACTATATTGGTCCTTCAGAGAACTGACATTTATTCTTTTAAAAATGTAACATCTGGTCCTTTCAGTTAAACAACTGTCACTTATCTATGGTACCAACTTTGACATGAAAAAACATTACTAACCACAATCAAATCCTGACCTCAATTTTTTTTTTTTTTTTTTGACAGAGTCTCTCTCTGTAACCCAGGCTGGAGTGCAGTGGCTTCATCATAGTTCATTGCAGCCTCAAACTCCCAGGCTCAAGCGATCCTCCTACCTCAGCCTCCCGAGTAGCTGGGACTACAGGAGTGCACCACCATACCTAATTTTTAAATTTTTTGTAGAGCCAAGGTCTCACTATGTTGCTTAGGCTGGTCTCCAACTCCTGGGCTCAAGTGATTCCTCCTGCCTTGGCCTCCCAAAGTTCTGGCATTATAGGCATGAACCACTGCGCCCAGTCGTTAATTCTGATCTTAGAGAAGAAAACTGTCTTGTCCAATCTAAAACCAAAGTTTCAAAGTGTGCTAGAAAGATCTGCAAATCATTGTAAAATCTAGTGAGAATAAAGGCCTGGCAACTTTTGGCCATTCACTTTCGGATTTTCCAATCTTCAATCAGGATTGTGAGATATATAAGATATGCATTTTATTCACAAAGTATAAGAAAGTGAACACCATTAACCATTTAAAAGAAATCCCACCTCCAATTCCAAAGGATTGCTACAGATATCTAGAAACAGAACAAACCACTATTATAATAATTAATGCTTCTAAAGATAGTTCTTATTGAATTTTAACTCTTCTCAGATAGTTCATGCAGTTGAAAAGTTTCATTGTGTTTTTAGTCTCCCTTTTTTCCTCAGTGAGACATTAATTCTACTTAAACAGATTCCAGCTAGGTTTATTTTTTTTTCAACCAATAAAAACCTCAAGTCCTTATATCAACTGCCATGAAAAAAACAACAATAGTACCCCATTATCTGTGATTTCACTTTCCACGGTTTCAGTTTCCCATAGTCAACCATGGCCCCAAATGGGTGAATATAGTACAATAAGATATTTTGAGAGGGAGACCACATTCACATAACTTTTATTATATTATATTGCTATAATTGTTCTATTTTACTATTGTTGTTAATCTCTTACTGTGCCTAATTTACAAATTGAACTTATGCATGCATAGGAAAAAACAGTACTATATATAGGGTTCAGTACTATCTGTGGTTTCAGGCATCCACTGGGGGTCTTGGAACATATCTTCTGCAGATAAGGGGTGACTACTCCACCTCCTGGCTCCATGATGGTCATCATCTTTTTCAAAAAACTTGTTATTCATTCATTTATTCATTCATTAATTCACTTAAGAGATGAAGTCTTGCTTTGTCACCCAGGCTGGAGTGCAGTGGCACGATCATAGCTCATTGCAGCTTTGACCTACTGTGCTCAAGCAATCTCCCTGCCTTAAACTCCTGAATAGCTGGGCCTACAGGCATGTGCCACCATGCCTGGCTAATTTTTTCTTAATTTTATTTTTTGTAGAGACAGGGTCTCGCTATGTTGTCCAGGCTGGTCTCAAACTGTTGGTGTCAAACTATCCTCCCTCCTCTGACTCCCAAAGTGCTGGGATTATAGGTGTGAGCCACTGTGCCTGGCCTAAATTTGTTATTAAAGTAAAATATAACATATTGAAAAGCACCTTCTGGTATGCAACCAAAGTCCAATTACAATTGTATATTCTCTTCCAGTGACTGCTTTGCTTATTTTAGTTATTGTTTTATGAGTTTTCCTATCTACATTAAAGATTTTGAATTAATTTATTCCTAACTTTTACTTGCCATTTTTCTTCACATTACCTCTAACTATCACACTCTTGAGTAAAATTGTTAATCTCTTAACAAGTTTATATTTCTTTATTCCTTGGATTATAGTTTTATACACATTCATAAAAATATTTAATATTATTTCTGTATCCTCCAAAGTTCATTTTCCTAAAAGTAGGGACACTGCCTTTTTGTTCTTATTTACTGTGTCATCTCAAGCTGGAAGGTTTACTTACTTTTTTCGTAGCTCTCTTTGACACTTTAGGAATTTCAATTTGTCGAAGATTCTGTGAAACCTCAGCAATGCTTTTATGTCTTATTAATGCATTTTTCCTTTTAAAAATAGAAATAGTTAATACATACTAGATAGAGGTTATATATAGTTAAATTCAAATGGAACTGGAGTCTAAGTAAAATAAAATATGATTTAAATAAAAGCCAGTTATCTTAAGGTTGTTCTGGGTTTATAATAAAACAAGTCACCCCAGAATTTTCAAAAGTAACAAATTCAACCAGTTATGAACAATGAAAAGCATCAAGGGAAATTTAAAAAGCTGAAACTCTAAGCTTATTTCATAGAAGGCCTAGTTTCTGGAGACCTCATGTGGACAGTAAAGAAGGCTTTGTGAAATAGGAAATAAACACTATACAGTCATGCAATGTTTCCTTCAATGACGAACTGCATATATGACAATGGTCCCATAGGTTATAATGGAGCCTATATAGAAACCTAATAAATGACACTTGATATTGGCATTACAGATCAAGTAGGGGAAATGACTGCTATTCAGTAACAATGCTGGAACATTAGCTTTTCCATATGAAAAAATATACATAAATGAAAAAATATATACTATCTAGGTTTTGGTAGGCACACTCTGATGTTAGTACAACAAAAATTGCCTAACAATGCATTTCTCAGGATGTATCCCTGTTGTTAAGCAAAACATGACTATATATTTCCTAGATAATATAAAGATTGTCAGATGCTCCTATTAGGAGCTCTAATAGTTGGCTTCTCTGATTCAGACATAAGGGCAGCTATTAGTTCAACAAATTATATGGACAAAGATGACTGGACTGTGGTTTAAACACATCTTTTATCAGAACTATAACAGTGCAAATAATTCCTTTGATTCTTTGAGCTCTTACCTTCTCTTCTTGGCTGATCTGGTACGAAGTTCCTGCAGTTCATCAGATTCAGGGCTGCCTGACACTGATCTACGAGCACTTGACAAAAAAGGCACAGAAAGAAGTGGTGATTTGTTCTCTTGTGTCATGGAGTCATCACTGAAAAAATCTGTAGGAAGGACACCAGCCAGCTTCTGAGGAATCACAAACCCTAGGCTGTTGTAAAGATTTCCAAGTGTCTTTGGGATAGAGTCAATATACCTGTGGAATAGATTGATCGAATATGGAACAGTTACCATCTTACCCTCTCTATTCCCTCCCTCACCCAGCCTAAGAAGTAGTCCTTACAACTCCAAAATTCAGAGACAACACCATACGTAGGTTTTGACAAAACAATTTTAAAGTTAAGTTAGTAACCATCAAACTTACAATCTCAAAATTTCCTCCAGAAACTCTGCTAGGTACGCTGAATCCTCAGTTAAACACACCATGCGCAGCAGATCTGTCACCTGAAGGAGATTTTAGAACGTTACTATATAGATGCCCTCTGCAGGGAAGCTGAAAGCATCTAGGGCTTATTTCAATGGCACGAAACTATATACTTGCCTCCTCCACTACTTGTTCCATATCATCTGTACTTTCATTTATTGAAGGGCATTGCAGACACATCTCCAAACGAAGAAATACCTGAAGCTGGCACCTTGAGAGAAAAAAATACTTGGTCATATCTACTTTGGATGTCACTAAACAAAAAGCTCCTTCCGTAAGCATAGATCTATTTATATAAGACACAACAACCAAAAAGGAGGAGAGCCAGTGCCTTTTCTAAAAACTGATGTAGTTATTAGATAAATAGGTGATTCAAGCTGCATATTATAACATAAAAAAGAATTGGCTACAAAAGCATCTTCATGCAGTTGGTAATCTTTTTTTTTTTTTTTTTTTCCTGAGACAGGGTCTTGCTCTGTTGCCCAGGCTAGAGTGCAGTACTGGGATCATAGCTCACGGTAGTCTTGAGCTCCTGGGCTCAAACAATCCTCCAGCTTCAGCATCCCAAGTAGCTAGGGCTACAGGTGTACACCACCATGCTCACCTAATTAAAAAAAATTTTTTGGTAGACACGGTCTCACTACATTGCCCAGGATGGCCTCAAATCCCTGGCTGCAAGCAATCCTCCTGCTTTGGCTTCCCAAGGTACTAGGATTACAGGCATGAGCCACCATGTCACGAACAATCTATTGTAAACTGATACGAGCTAATCTCACAGCTTTGTTTTAGAGTGATGATTTTTTAAAAAATGGTAGTTACTTACTCTCTAACTTTGTCTTCCTTATCCAGTTTTTTTCCTAGATTCTGTCGAAGACTTTTACTAGTTTTTAAGAGACTACTTTTTACTTGATTCAGGCAGTTCACCTAAAAATACAAAATTATTACATAGGAGAATAGTGTTACTTGTCATTATTTCTAATTTCTTTCACAGTTGACTAAAGGGAAATACATTCCCTTATAAACTTCTCTATTCTTTCATTTGAATGAAAAAGTGACGTGAATATTCTTCTTTTATATCTTTAAAAAGAACATGGTAAAAGTTATTTTGAGAGCTAGTGGGCATGGATAAAATAAGCCTGCCCTAAATAAAGTGTCTTAAAAGAAATGTTCCACAAAGCAGTGATTAAGAAACCTAAGTATCATAAACAAATCCTCCTGTTTGCTTTAGAGAAGGAGCTCCGTGATGGCCACTGAACATGAATAAAACAACAACACGGTCTAAAACAGTGGTTTGCAACACTCCCAGTGCAAAAGAATTATCCAGGGGGCTTTTTAAAAGCGCCAACCCCAGAGATCTGTTTCAGTTCATCTGGAGAGAGCAAGGCATATATATGTATTCTTTGGAGATGGAGTCTCGCTCCGTTGCCCAGGCTGAAGTGCAATGGCACGATCTTGCCTCACTGCAACCTCCACCTCCCAGGTTAAAACGATTCTCCTGCCTCAGCCTCCCGAGTAGCTGGGATTACAGGCGCCTACCACCACATCCAGCTAATTTTTGTATTTTTAGTAGAGACGGGGTTTCACCATGTTGGCCAGGCTGGTCTCAAACTCCTGACCTCGTGATCCACCCACCCTGGCCTCCCAAAGTGCTGGGATTACAGGCGTGAGCCACCACGGTCAGTTGGCATATATATATATTTTAAATGTTGTAGGTGTTTCTAAAGTATAGCCAGGGTTAAAAACCACTGGCTTAATCATGCAGCTAACATATAGCTCACATGAGGAAAGGCTTTTCATTAGGAGAGAATTATATGTAATTATCCCCGCTCACCCCATCTCTTTGATTTCTGCCTTACCAGTTCACTATATCCACCTTCTGAGATCTGGAACTGTACTTACTCCCTTACTTATCTTACCATTTTTGAATCACATATGACATAACAGACATTTTCCAAGACACTAACCAAATCCACCACCAACCAACCAACCAACCACTACATCCATGACAAACAACAATATGTGGACCTTCTTACTTCTAATTCCTTGGTGCCTTTTGATTTTAGGAACATTTTAACGGTTGAGATCATGTTTCGAGCACATGCATACAACATGATTTCTCCTGTGGCCACAGTCTTTTGGTAATTTTCACGTATATATGATAGCAGCTCTTCCTCAGTTTTAAAATCTGAGAAAAAAATAAAATAAAATGGATTAATCATATCTTGCTCAAGTCCTTGTATTACTCAGGCCAGTTGTTGTCCACTGGGGAAAATATTTCCTTGCAGGGAACATTTGGCCTTGTCTGGATTGTCATGACTGATGGTGGTGGGGGCGGGGGTGGCTGCTGGCCATCTAGTATGTAGAAGCCAGGGATGCTGTTAAACATCCTACAATGCATAGGACAGCCCTACAACGAAGAATTATCTGGTCTAAAATGTCAATAGTCCAGAGATTGAGAAACTACAGAGATAAGTGATTTATTTTATTTTATTTTATTTTATTTTATTTTATTTTATTTGAGACAAGGTCTTACTCTGACAATCAGGCTGGAGTGCAGTGGCACAATCTCGGCTCACCACAACCTCCACCTCCCAGGCAGGCTCAAGTGATCTTCCCACCTCAGCCTCTGGAGTAGCTGGGACCACAAGCATGTGGCACCACACCTAGCTTATTTTCTGTATTTTTGGTAGAGACAGGGTTTCACCATGTTGCCCAGGCTGGTCTTGAACTCCTGAACTCAAGCCATCTATCCGCCCTGGCCTCCCAAAGTGCTAGGATTACTGGCATGAGCCACCATGCCCAGCCAAATGATTAATTTTAAGGCTCTGTATACCAAGTGTAAGTGTTAAAAATTTAAAGGTAGGAGGCCAGGCGTGGTGGCTCACGTCTGTAATCCTAACAGTTTGGGAGGCCGAGGTGGGTGGATCACCTGAGGTCAGGAGTTCAAGACCAGCCTGGCCAACATGGTGAAACCTCTTCTCTACTAAAAATACCAAAAATTACCCGGGCGTAGTGGCGGGCACCTCTAATCCCAGCTACTCAGGAGGCTGAGACAGGAGAATCGCTTGAACCTGGGAGGCGGAGGTTGCAGTGAGCCGAGACCGCACCATTGCACTCCAGTCTGGGCAATAAGAGTGAAATTCCGTCTCAAAACAAACAAACAAACAAACAATTTAAAGGTAGGAAGAAATAAAACTGTCTTTGGTGATATGACATGATTAGAAAATCTGAAAGAACAAACAACAAAACTCCTGGAACTGGGCCAGGTGTGGTGGCTCAGGCCTGTAATCCCAGCACTTTGGGAGGCTGAGGTGGGCGGATCAGGAGGTCAGGAGATCGTGACCATCCCGGCTAACACGGTGAAACCCCATCTCTACTAAACAAACAAACAAACAAACAAACAAACAAACAACTCCTGGAACTAACAAGTGATTATAGCAAATTTGCAGGATACAAGATTAATACATAAAAGTCCATTGCTTTCCCATATGCCAGTAATGTACAAGCAAAATTTAAAATTAAAAACACATTACCATTTAAATTAGCACCCCCCTAAATATGAAATACCCAGGTATTAAATCTAACAAAATTTGTATAAGATCTATATGCAGAAAACTACAAAATTCTGTGAACAAAATCATAGAACTAAATAAGTGGAGAGATATTCCATGTTCACAGCAAGAAAGACTCAATACTGTCAAGATTTCAGATTCCCAATTTGATCTATAGATTCTATGTGATCCCTATCAAATAAGTTATTTTCTGCATATTGACAAACTGATTCTAAAGTTTATATGAAGAGGCGAAAGACCCAGAATAACTAACTCAATATTGAATGAGAAAAACAAAGTTTGAGGACTGATAGTACCAACCTTCAGGACTTACTATAAAGCTACAGTAATGAAGACAGTTTGTGTGATATTAGCAAAAGAATAGAGAGATCAACGTAACAGGAGAGCCTGGAAATAGACCTACATAAATATAGTAAACGGATTTTTTTTTTTTTTGAGACAGAGTCTTGCTCCGTCACCCAGGCTGGAGTGCAGGGGCGCAATCTCGGCTCACTGCAACCTCTGTCTCCCGGGATCAAGCGATTCTCATGACTCAGTAACCCCAAGTAGCTGGGACTACAGGCGCCTGCCACCACGCCTGGCTAATTTTTGTATTTTTAGTAGAGACAGGGTTTCACCATGCTGGCCAGGCTGATCTCGAACTACTGACCGCAGGTGATCTGCCCGCCTCAGCCTCCCAAAGTGCTAGGATTACAGGCATGAGTCACTGCACCTGGCCTCCACTGATCTTTGACAAAGGAGCAAAGACAATACAATAGTGGAAGACTAATACAATCATCTTAGCAATAGATAAAAGCAGCAGAAAAAAATTACTAAAAATGTTGAATATTCAAACATTAATAAACTTGATGTACAGACACGTATAAAACCAGATATTCAACAATTAGAGAATACCCATTATTTTCAAGTGCACATTAGGTCAGTTTCAGCAAATATTAAAGAATCAATCTTACAGACCACATTGAGCACAGTTCAAAAATATTAAAAGCTAATTATAAAACACTCCCTTATATTATGGATGTCAGAAAATATTTATAAATAAGTATGAATGAAAATAGAAAACAGTAAATATATAATGTAGTTATACTTAAAGAGAAAATGTACAGACTTTAGACAAGTGATTATTTTTGTAAAGCAGACAAATTAAAAACTATTAACTATCTAAGGGTCCAACACGTGAAGTAATATGAGAGAGTAGACCCCAAAAATAAAGGTAGGAAGGTAATCATAAAGAACAGAAATGAATTGAAAACAAAGCAACAACAGCAATCAACAGAAACAAAAGACGGTTCTTTGAAAAGCCAAATAAGGCCAGGCGCGGTGGCTCACACTTGTAATCCCAGCACTTTAGGAGGCTGAAGCAGGCTGATCACCTGAGGTTAGGAGTTCGAAACCAGCCTGACCAATATGATAAAACCCTGTCTCTACTAAAAATAAAAAATTAGCCGGGTGTGGTGGCATGCGTCTGTAATCCCAGCTACTCGGGAGGCTGAGACAGGAGAATCGCTTGAACCCGGGAGGCAGAGGTTGCAGTGAGCCAAGATCATGCCAGTGCACTCCAGCCTGGGCAAAAAGAGCAAAACTCAGTCTCAAAAAACAACAAAAAAAGAAAAGAGAAATAAAACAGAAAACTCTATAGCAAGATTGAGCAATTAAAGAGAGAGAGATAGAAGGCATAAATATTAAAAATAGCAGGAATACAAAATACTATTAAAAGGAAGGTCTAATTTTGTTTCCATAAAGGTATCTAGTTGTTCCAGCATCATTTATTGAAAAGATTATGTCTTTCTCACGGAATTATTGAGGCATCTTTGTCAAAAATCATTTGCCCACTATTGCGCAGGTCTACTTCTAGACAGAATCTAGTCCAGAAATTATGTTCCTGCCACACTGTCTTCAGTACTGTTGTTTCAGCCTTCCCTTGCATGTATCAAGCACATTTCACACACCTTTACTAGCCCACTAAAGGTGTTCTGTCCCATTCAAACTGATTATCATCTATGGCTCTCACATTCCACAGGAAAAAAAAAAAATCTGTAAAGCAGCATAAAATTTACACCTCAGAATTTTCTTTCTTTTTTTCTTTTTCTTTTGAGACAGAGTCTCGCTCTGTCTCCCAGGCTGGAGTGCAGTGGTGCAATCTCGGTTCACCACAACCTCTGCCTCCCTTATCTTTGTAGCTAGATCATAAATCTAAGAATTGCACATTATCTTATTATTTACTGTATTCACCATAACACCTTTTTGTGCATGTAGCAGATAGTCAATAAACTAAGGGTACGATTAAATTTTATTTTTAAAAAAGAGGGGTATAAAAGAGTAAATTATAGACTAAGAGGAATACCTTTAGGTTTAGAACTTCTTAGTGTTCTTCCTCTGTCTTCCAATTTATCCACTGTTCTCCCACTAGGTATCTTTTGGATTCCTTTCTCCCCAGCCACATCCGGACTGCCATCTGGATGTAACTTCTGGGCCTTCACATTCAGCCTTGCAACATTCAACATCTTTAAGGAACGGCACATGGTATTCATCTTCTGTCTCACTGGAGTACGAGGGACCCCTCCTACCAAAACAACATCAGAGGAGGGAAAGTAAATTGCCTTCCACTTCTGTGGAAAGAAGAACTACTTTAATTCAGATTACTGTGAAAGAATATCAAAATGAAGCATATCCCTCCAGAATGATTTGAATTAGGAAGTTCTTGCATCTCTTTCTGCCCACACACAGGGTAGAAAGAGAACCTTTCTTTTAACCGAAGTTTAGGAACTAAACATCTCAATATGATTGGATTGGAACTAAACATCTCAATGGATGGTTTTCCCATAAGGCAAATGCCAAACAGACTTATTTTGGTGTTACCCAATGGCCACCAAAA
Source organism: Pan paniscus (assembly GCF_029289425.2). NCBI lineage: Eukaryota > Metazoa > Chordata > Mammalia > Primates > Hominidae > Pan > Pan paniscus. The sequence continues at coordinate 79,145,598 of NC_073265.2, read as the reverse complement.
ATGGTGATGACAATTTCTGAATGACAATTTAGCAATCTACATAAAGAGCCAGTTTTCATACCCTGACACAGTAACTGGTTCCTGGAAACTTCTGCTAAGGTAATTACTTAAAAAACAAATTATACGCATAATGTATACTACAGTATTATTTATAATGATGAAAACTGAAAGCAATCTAAATGTTCAACAACATGAGAATTTTGTAAATTTAGTTAAGCAATGAGATGGAATAATATCTAAAAAGGCAAGGTAGCAAAAGAAAAAATACTAATAAGCAGAACACAAAGTTGTATTTGAATTTCTATCATAATTAAAAATGAAGACGGCTTATTCATTAGACAGATAAGACTGGTTGATTTTTAAAAAATCACTATTGAACTAATGTAATTATTTTAAAATTTAAATATAAAAATTTGCCCTTCTTTATTTAGTTACCATTTCAACCTCATTTCAGGAAATGCCCATCTTTTAAAACATACAGTCTCAAAAAAGAATGCCTTAAGAAACAGCCTTTCTAGGTACATACGTTTCTTTTTGCTGTCTTCTTGATGAGCTATAGTGGATTCTTCACGAGATTTTCTCTGGTAGAGCTCGGCAAGGCAATGTATTAATTCGCCTTCAGTTTTGGAAGACTCTTCCTTATTAGCTGAGGCAGCCTGTAGTAACCTGTGAAGTCAAGATGTCTAGAATAAAACCAAAATTCTAATTTTGCAAAATGCTTTAGAAATAACACCAAAATACCCACTATCCTCTAAAAAGCTAACAAAAGATGTCCCCACAAGATGCCTTCAAAAATATATTTTCTTAGGAGAGAAAATGTCCCTCCTCTCATTTTCGATTTGAACGAATGCAGGAACCAAAGCTGTCTTGTTCACAAAACCATTAACCATTACATATAATATTGATTTTTATTAATAGGATTCTTCATGAATTAGGATGCAAGTCTAATTATGGCAACTATTTCACTTCAAGCTTCCATAGTTATTTTTTACTCAGTTTCCATATATCAAAGTACAAAATGATGTTAACACATTGTAGTAAGTATTGCAATGACTTCGAATAATTCTTTCACATTGTAATAAACTACTTTGGGATTGATGAGAAGAGGAGGAAGTAGGGCAGGCAGGAGGGGTGATTAGTTATTAAATCCTTTTCCACCTAGAGCTAAATATCTGTCATTAAGGAAATTATGAAAATGGCACAACATTCAAAATGTGTTATTTGTATTTTAATATTTTCCATTATCTGATATAACTGATTAAAAAGTGCAAGAAAGTTACGGTGATATTAGTTGAACAGATATCACAGGGTGGAATATGTGTTGGGTCTATCAGCTTCATTCATATAGCCAATATGAAGCAGATTAATCCTCCCTAAGTGTGCTGGTGCTCTGTCGCCCATCCTGGAGTGCAGTGGCGCGATCTTGGCTTGCTGCAACCTCCGCGTCCTGGATTCAAGTGAATCTTGTGCCTCAGCCTCCCAAGTAGCTGGGACTGCAGACATGTGCCACCACGCCGGGCTAATTATTTTGTATTTTTAGTAGAGACAGGGTTTCACCATGTTGGTCAGGCTGGTCTTGAACCCCAGTCCTCAAGTGATTCACTGGCTTGGCTTCCCAAAGTACTGGGGTTACGGGTGTGAGCCACCATGCCGGGCCTGGATTTTCTATAAAGACAATCATACTATCTTCAAACTTTTCAATATTTACATCTCATAAAAATACTTAGAGATAATTTTAAAAAATAACATGGGCCACATTTGTACATTAAAAACTACAAAACACTGAGGGAGATTAAAGAGAGACCTAAATAAATGGATAGCTGCACCATGTTCATGGATCGAATGACTCAACATTGTTAAGATGTCAGTTCTTCCCAAATTTATCTATGATTCAATGCACTCCTAGAGTTTCAACAGATGTTTGTGTGCGTGGAAACTGACAAGCTGGTTCTGAAGTTTATATGAAAATGCGAAGTATCTAAAATAACCAAAAAAATTTTAAAAAAACGAAACCAAAGTTTAGAGGACTTACACTACCTGATTTAGTGACTGGTGCTATAAAGCTACAGTATATGGTATTGCTATAATGCAATATTGAAGATAATGTGGTATTAACATAGTTTCTGGACTGTATTCTGTCTAGAAATCAATCTGCACAAAGGTGGCCAGTTGATTTTTGACAAGGTACCACAGTTATTAGTGGGAAAAGATAGTCTTTTAGCAAATGGTGTTGGAACAACTGAATGGATATGTGTGTGGAGAAAATAAACGTCAACCATACCTCTTAATAATAGTTTGAATTTCTGCCATATCGTTTACATTTCTAATATTGTTGTTCGTCTTTTAATTGCTTGATCTTGCTATAGATTATTTTAATTGGCTTTTCAAAGAACCATCTTTTGTTTCTCTTGATCACTTACATTTATTTGTTTTCTATTTATTTCTGTTGTTATCTTTTGTAGGGTGGAGGTTACTTTCTTATTTACTTCTCATGTTGGATTCTTAGTAATCGGTTGTTAACTTTTTTCCTTACAAAAACGGTCTGCAAATAACTTCTTTAAGTATAAATTCAGCTGCATTGTTCAAGTTTGCTGTTTTCTATTTGCATTGATACTTAGTTATAAATATTTTCTCACTTTAAGGGAGTACTTATTTATATTTAACTTGACGAATTACTTGGTAAATTTTAAAGAATTTTTGGCAGGTATATATTTATATATTGTTAACATATTATCTAGCTAACATACTCTCACAATATATATTAAGTATGAGAGTATTTTATTTTTGTAACTAGTTTTTAATATTATTAGACTATACTCAGAGAATGTGGTCTGTTAAGAAAAAAATGCAGATAACTGAACGTTGATTTTAATAATCAATACTCAAGAGATATAAAAACGTTTTACCCAAATGACTCCATCAAATCGGAACTGGCACCACTGATGTTACAGAAAGGAAACCACTTTTCCACAACAGCTGGACTCCAGGGAGTGGTGTGGCCAAGCTCCTGCTGGGCCCACTCTGGAACAGGAGAAGCTATTGGAGCAAAGGAACAGAGGCAGGAGAGGAAACAGCATGAGAACCAAAGCAGAGAATTCTAAGCACTTGCTCCTCCCCCGGACTGACTGCATCCCTCCAAAGGACATACAAAGTGCACGGTTAACATTTGTTCTCTGGCACCACAAACTGCTACAGGCCTATGTGGTAAATAAAAAATGCTACTGAAAAACATACAGACACAATTTAAAGTCTTTTGTTCTTATTACTGGCTATAAATCCTCTCATTTCTGAAATGTTCCTCTAAACAGGTTAAAAATATATATTGTTCTTCTTTTTATTTATTTATTTTTTTGAGATGGAGTTTCGCTCTTGCCCAGGCTGGAGTGCAACAGCACGATCTCGGCTCATGAGCCGCAACCTCCGCCTCCCGGGTTCAAGCAATTTTCCTTCCTCAGCCTCCTGAGTAGCTGGGATTACAGACACGTGCCACCACACCCAGCTCATTTTGTATTTTTAGTAAAGACGGGGTTTCTCCATGTTGGTCAGGCTGGTCTCGAACTCCTGACTTCAGGTGATCCGCCTGGCTTGGCCTCCCGAAGTGCTGGAATTACAGGTGTGAGCCACCGCGCCTGGTCCTGTTCTTAAAAATGGCTTTGTATGGTTGGGTACGGTGGCTCACGCCTGTAATCCCAGCATTTTGGGAGGCCGAGGTGGGTGGATCACCTGAGGTCAGGAGTTTGAGACCAGCCTGGCCAACATGGCAAAACCCCGTCTCTACTAAAAGTACAAAAATTAGCTGGGCGTGGTGGCAGGTGCCTGTATTCCTAGCTATTCGGGCGGTTCAGGCAGGAGAAGCTTGAACCCGGGAGGCTGAGGTTGCAGTGAGCCGAGATCACGCCACTGCACTCCAGGCTGGGTGACAAGAGCGAGACTCCGTCTCACACACACACACACAAAAATTGGCTTTGTACAAGAATAAATATACAGTAACAAAACTGCAGAATATCACAATTCTGCTGCACTGAGTAGGTAAATTGGAAATAAGAAGATGTGGCTCTGTATTGGGGAGTGTAAGGGTAGAAGGCTCTCTTAAAATAAGCCTGATGGAGGAGGTGGTTGGGGGAACAGTAACAGAAATTTCAGTGAACTCTGTAATTCTGAGAGATCCATCTAAGACCCCAGACAAATGAAATGTTAGACATTAATGAAGTCTTGGGGAAAAAAACCCAAATACTTAAAATGTATTCAAACTTATTGAGACAACCAAGTTCTAGGCTTTCTATCAGTGAAAGAATTCAGAGATAAATACAATGCCTACTTCGAAAGGAGCTCCCAGTATAGGAAGAGTAGATCCACTCTTGTGAAGTCATGGAGATACGTATAAATGTTAGCACATGCTAACTCCGTCTAGATGGGCAAGGAAGGTGTCATGGAGAATGCAGTATTTGGGCTAGGTACCAATGCATGAATAGGACCTCACCCAGATGGAGCATGGTGGGGAGACTGGACAATAAGCCGGCACACTGATTTATAACCTGGAAGAAACTGTGGGCCATGCTACAGCAGAGAGTACTGGTAAAATACTGCAGTTCTTCCTTTACCAGATTCCAAAATACAGTTTTCTGAGCTGCTTCCAAGACTATATAAATAGTCAAGATACAGTCTGTTCTACAATACAAAATTTTCTACAAATAGCCTACACACAATTGGTAAGTAAGGTAGTGACAGTAGTACAAAATATTACGTTGCTTTGGTTATGTGATCATTCCTAATGTGCTAATATTTTATACCACCAAGTAGCAGCTGAATTCAAAGTGCACAAACATAACTAAATACAACAAGCCAGAGAAGCGCAGTGCTGTACACTACGTCCTTTCAACCCGTATTCTTCTCCTTTTCTTCTCCTTGGCTGTTTGGCCACGTGCACTTTCTTGAAAGTGCTTATGATATAGTTCCCTATCTTTGTCATTGGCCCCTGTCTCCATAATACCACAGCCTCAACCCTTCCATCATGCCATCTTCACCTTTCTTTTAAAGGACAAGGTATATTTATTATGGACTTTACTTATTATGAATTTAATGTGTCTTTTAATCAAACTAGAATTTTTATTAGGATTGCACTTTTTTTTGTTGTTTTTAATTGAGACAGGGTCTTGCTATGTTGGTCTTGGACTCCTGGGCTCAAGCGATCTTCCTGCCTCAGCATCCTGAGGAGCTGGGATTACAGGCATGTGTCCCCACACCCAGGATTGTCTTAGTTTTTATCACTACCAAAGATTTTGAGAAGTCTGCCCCAACTGTAGTTTTCCCAAAGCTATTATTTTTAGTGTAAGATTTTGTAGAATTTTTTAAACAAGCAAAAGAAACTTCACATCACAGGACAGCATAAATGCCTATAATTGCATTTGCTGTTATATTACAAAATTCAGACAAGGGCAGTAAAGGTCTATGAGAATAAACATGACATGATTTCTTCTCAAGTCGTTGTATGCTGGATTAGGGGAGAAAGGCCAAAAATACCTGCCTCAGGCCTCTAAGTCTCAAGCCTCCCTCTGCATGGAAAGAGAGTGCCCCTCAGAGTTACCTGCACCTCTTCCAGCAAATGTCAAGCAGGAGTCCCATGCTAAAAACAAGGCCACCCTCCACTGGCCTCCTCGGCAGGGCTTTGGAGGGAGCCCTAGGCCCTCGGAGTTAGATGCCCTCCTTCTAGTCTCCATGGCGACATGGGCAGGAGTGGGGGTGGGCCAAACACCCACCCTTCTTACCCCCCAAACTCACAGGTTCAGCACCATTAGCTGCGTTGAAACCATCAGGAATCAATCTCATGCTCCCCTTCATAGCTGCTTTTTCCCGTCAGGCGAAGCCCTAGACCCCCAGGTCACTCCAGTCTGCCCACTGGAATCTCCTCACTGCTCCTTCCGTCTCCCATCCTGGCACCACAGCCTAGCCCTTCCACACGTAAAATCCTCCCACCCTGCCCTCTGGAACTCACTGACCCTCATCAGCAAAATCCCCTATGTCCTCAATTCCATCTCCTCCTGCCCTGAACACGCTGCTTCCCCTGCAGCGCTGGAGAGAGCTTGCTGCTCCCCCGCCATGCTCTTTTTCCACTTGGCCCTGAGGTGGGCTGGTATCCTCCTTGCCTCTTCCAGATCATTTTCCCTCTACCTGCTGAAAATAATGACAAAAATCCAGCTTTGAGTCTCACATCAAAGGCTACACGCTCATAGTCATCTAACAAGCCTGGATCATTCCCCCTTACTCCTCAAAGACTGTTAGCTCCCGACTCACCACCGTCAGTCTCTCCAGTACTACTCAGTCTTAACTCTGGATAACTTCCATACACACATTTGATGCTACCAACACTCTGGCCTTTGTCCCCTTGAACTCCTCACCTCTGGTGCCCCAGCGTGTTGCCCTCCTTCAGTCACTCTCTCCCCCTGGTCACCACCCTCTATGATCTCAAGCACCCCATTCTGACCACCTCCACCTATTTTTTAGCTCTCTCCTTTGAGCAGATTGGCTCCAGAAATCCTGAGACCCCTATAACCCATTGATCTGATCGCCTGTCCTTCCGTTGTCCTCACTTCCCTCCTTACCCTGCCTCGTTCCATGGACAAATCCTGTAATCTCTTCCTGTTCACACTTTTGAATCCCTGACCCCTCTCTAGCTTTACCACCCTCATTTGGGAAAATCCCAACCCTGGTTAATCCAGCTCCCTGCCTACTCTGCAGCTGTGCCAGCTGGTGAATGTGGCTGGAGGCAGGCAAGCCCACAGAGGGATCTCACTTTACCGTCACGACTATCCTGGCAAACTTCCTCCACCTTCCTGCTATCTCCACCCTCTCAAGAGCCACTTCCTCCTCCCCTCTCTCCTCAGCCTCCAGCATCTCCTTACGTCTTCATTTTCAGCTGATGATGTCACTTCCTAACTCACTAAAAAAAACTGAAGCAATCGGAAGAGAACCCCGTACACTCACACCAACATCACTCACCTTGGCATCCCAGCCCTTACATTTTTGCCTTCCCCCAGTTGTCACAGATGAACTGTGCTTGTTCCCAAGACCAACTCCTCCACTTGCACTTCCTCAAAGCCCTCTAACTAGCAATTCTCTCCATCCCCTGCATTTTTACCATATTATCTCATCAACATGCAAGCAGGCTATTATTATTTCTAAAAATCAAAACCAAAAACCTTGACTCTTCTTCCCTCTCTAGCCACTGTTTTCATTACTCTAATATCTTTTAGATCAAAACTACTCCAAAAAATTGTCCACACTTGCTGTTTTCCTCTTTTCACAGTCCCTCCTGAACGTATTCCCACTCACACTTCTACCCTCACAATTCCACCAAAACTAGTATCACAACCATCACGTTGTGATGGTATCCCGAGCATCCACATTGCTCAGCTGAATGTCAGCTCCCAGCCTTCATCTTCCTTGGCCTGTCAGTAGTAAATAACCCAGCCAAGCATTTCCTGTCTTCACTTGGCTTCCAGGGTACCACAATCTGGGTTTTCTTTAACTCAGCGACTGTCCCCCTTTTGTCTCCTTTGCTGGTTTCTCTCTCCTCATTCCCCAGACTGCTTAACATTAGGGTGCAGGGGTTAGTCCTTAGTCCCCTTCTCTTTCCCATCTACGCCCACCCCCATGGTGATCTTAACCCATCTCATGGCTTTAAAACATCACTGATGACTCCCATCATCTCTAGTCCAGACAAATCTCCCAAACTCAAACATGCATAGTTGATGCCTACTCAATACCATGTGTGGATGTCTAATGAACAACTCAGACTTACCATGCCCAAAACAAACCCTCCAGTCCTCACCACCCCAGCCCCTGGTTCTCCCACAGCCTTCCCTATCTCAGAAAGAAACTGCTTTCTACCAGTAGCTTAGGGCAAAAGTCTCTGGAGTCATTTTCAATTTCCCTACAGCTCACTCTACACATTTAATCTAACAGCAAATTTTGTTGGCTTTACCTTCAAAATATATCCAAGAGCTCCAACTACTTCCAACTCCCTACATTTCCCACCATCTCTTGCCTGGATTATTGTAATATGTCTGACTGGTTCTATCCTTGCCTTTCTATAGTCAAATCTCAATATGGAAGCCAGAGTAATGCTGTTAAAACATAAGTCAGATGGTGTCACTGCAGAAAATCCCCCAAAGGCTTCCTCTCTCACTCACAGTAAAAGCCAAAGTCTTTTCAGTGCCTGAAAAGCCCTGCCCAGTTTGGTCTGCTGCTGGCTCTCTGACCTCACCCCCTCCTACTCTCTCCTTGCTCCTTTCACTGCAGCCACAGGCTTCCCTGCCATTCCTCTAACACCCTTCTGAGCCTTGGCACTCGCTGTCGCCTCTACCAGCAACTCCCTGCCATCACTTCCTTCATGCCTTTGCTCAAATATCATTTTTTCAGCAAGGCCTTCCCTGACCACCCTACTTAAAATTGCAACCCTCCCTACCCTAACACACCCCATTCCTTTGTTTCTGCTTTACTACTATAATTTTTGTCTCTTTAGACTAAACCGTAATTTTCCTGACTTATTGTTTTGTCTCCCTGGACTAGATGGTCAGCTCCATGGGAAGACATCTTTGTCCATTTTATTCTCTAATATAGTCCCAGTACTTCAAACAGTGCCTGCCATACAGCAGGTACTCAAATCTGTTGAATAAATGAATGAATTAAAGAAATATCAAGTTGATTTTATATATATATGTATATGTATATTTAAATCTACCTAGCTTACATAAGGTTTGTAATACTAACATGATACAAACCTTATTTATGCTAGGTAGATTTAGTAGTAACAATGCATTTAGTTGCAATGCTAGTAGTAACAATGCAATGCAGGGTAGATAGAATCACTACAGTTTTATATGCAGTATTTCTTAAATATATTAAAAACCATGACTTCGATTTCAGACTGGTTTCATGGAACCTGCAGCCTCCTCAGAAATAATTAAGGAATTCTGTAAATAATAATGATTTAAACTGCCTGAAGTATTATAGCTTTCTTTTATCTGTGTTATAACATATTGGGGTTCTACTAACTGCACAGTGAAAAAGTCCCAATGCTGGAAAAGACTGCAAACCACCCTAGACTCTGTTAGTTACTGGTTTAGGAGCTTACCAGCAGAAGCAGTATCTGCAAGCGAATCATGAGTCTGATTCAATATACTATCCACAACATCTGAGAAAAGGGAAGCTGTGTCCCGGGGGCTGTCAGCCACAGCTGTTTGGAGAACATGTCGTTGAAATTCAGCCTCCTTGGTGCGGAACACAGTGAGGATCATAGCATTGGCAGAGAGTGGGGAAATAACTCCAGTGATGGCGGGCCAGCCTTCACCAGGGTCCACATCAGCAACCTACGTGAGAAGTTCTAATTAGTTGAGAATATTATTGTCAATATGCCTAAAGAAGAATGTAGTGTACTAAAAGACAGAATAACCATTTTCCCAATTATTATTAACGTGAAAACTATGAAAAAGATAGATTTGATAATTATTAGAGGTAGAAGGGAATTTATTAATCACAGAGTCCTCATATTTCTACTTACAAATAAGTAAAACCTGACATTACCAGGAATATTTACTAGGTATTTACTATGTGCTTACTGAATCCTCACAATCCCCCTGAGGTAAAAATAATTATTATCCCCATTTTATAAAGGAGGGATTGAGGCTGAGGCAGAAGTAACCTGTTAAAGCCACCTACTTAGTAAGAGAAGATGCCAAGCATATGTGACTTTGAAACCCATGTACTTAACCATGAGGCAGAAATACCACTTGAGTGATTTATCCAGAACATACAGTAGGCAGCAGAGCTGAGACCTAATCCAGATCACTGACTCCCAAACCCAGTGCCCTTTTCCTCAGAGCACACAACTCTCAGAACAGCATCTGTCCAATGACTACCCTATTTTTCTCTAGAATATTTTACAATGGGAACCAGAATAGAGACCCCTCCTGAGAGTATGAAGGCAAAAGACAAAGTAAGGTAAGGAATTTGCTGGTAGTTTAAAAATAATTCTCACCGTTAAATCAAATCTGGGTATGTATATGTTCCTTTTCAGAAGACATTTCTACATTTGTGTAACTACTGTCCAACTGCTGAGTTACACAGACAATTATATTACATTGTATATAGTTACACAACTATTATACTATTACATCTAATTTTACTGTGTAGCAGCTTTTTTCTTAAATACTTATATAAAAGTAGTAAATATGTAACAGAATATTTAAAAAACAATGAGAAATCACTCATCACATTACTACCCTAACATAAGCACTTCATCTGGCCAACTGCCTTCTTCCCTATGTGAATATAATTTAACTTAATTGGATTCTTGGTACATGCAATTTTATAAGTGATTTCTTCTCTAATAAGCATTGCTGTCATGATACTATAATGTCAACAATATTATTTGCAAAAGCATAATCAGTTTTACTAAGACTATATTGTGTAGGGCATTTATAAACACACTTATTTCACTTTACCAGTGTGTTGTTAGACAAGAATAACTTCCCGTGTGGAGGATACCTACCAGGTGTAACTCTTCAGCAGTCAGCCTGCTTACCAACTGCTGAAATAACAGCCTTTGAGTTGCTGTGCTCTCCTCTGGACTTCCTAGCATCCAGCTGTCAGTGCCCAAAGTGCTGCTCGTTGGGAGAGACCACTGGGCCACTGAGCCTTTTAGAAAAATTCTGACTGGTTTCTGAAAATGTCTCTGATGCATGGCCAAGGGCTCTAGGGTGACTGTCCATGTTTCTTGAATCTCTTTGCCTGCTAGAAATAAAGATTAATTAGACCAGAATGCCAAATTAAAATTTTAAAAAAAGATTAAAATTCCAATATAAGGAATAGATACTAAAAAGAGATTTAATAACAATAAGAAAATAATCAAGTTGTCAATTGAGATACTGTCACTTAGTTGAACACTTCAACACTTATTCTACTGCCAAGTCATCATAGCAAGTTCATTTAGCTCTATAGAAAAAGCTATAAACAAATGGAGTTACAAAGGCAATATATGATGGCAGAACTTCTTAGAAATTATGACTTAGAAATAAGTATAAGTATTGAAGGCCAGGCATGGTGGCTCATGCCTGCAATCTCAGCACTTTGGGAGGCCAAGGCCAGAGGATCACTTGAGGTCCATGAGTTGAAGACCAGCCTGGGCATCAAGGCAAAACCCCATCTCTACAAAAAATACAAAAATGAGCCAGGTGTGGTGGCTCATGCCTGTAGTCCCAGCTACTTGGGAGACTGAGGTGGGAGGATCCCTTGAGCCCAGGAAGTCGAGGCTGCAGTGAGCTGCGATCTGAGCTATGATCGTACCACTGCACTCCAGCCTGGGTGACAAAGCAAGACCTTGTCTCAAAAAAAAAAAAAAAAAAAAAAGAAATAAGTATTCAAGCAATGTTTACTACTTATAAGAAAGAAGACACCACTTCTTAAATCCATAAAGTACAGTGCATCATATCTTATGAGGAGGTTAAATTCTAAAGACTGTGTAATGAAATTATATAAACAAAACTACTCTTGAAAATTCCTTAAACTGCACATAATGTACAACAGTTTTATGTACGTATCTCTATAAAGTATTTCTGTGAATATACAATGTATTCAGAAATGAGATTTACCATATAGCAAATCATATGGTGAAACTAATGTAATGAAGATTCCAACATGTTTGCTTTTCCTGGTAACAAGCATCATTCTGGGTTTCTGCAGACTAATTTATTTCTTCTTTTAGTCGACCGTTGTTTCTCTATGGTCTTCAATTTATCAATCTAGTCTATGAGGCAATGAAATCGTATACCCACGTGCTTGGGCACCTGAATAATATTACCCTTCTTTGGGAACAGCTGGTAAACTTTAAAATCAATCATTCACTTGTTTTTTTGTACAAAGGCTGGCAGTTGTACTGAATTAAGAGTTCAACTCTTTCCTACAGTATCTCTGATTTTGCCTTGATGTCTTTTAATTCTTTCATGACAAGCATTCGTTGAGTGCCTGGGCTGTGAGAAATGCCAAAGAAGTTAAAAGCTTCTTTGAAGAAATTAATGTAACTGAGATTTAAAAAAAAAAAAATCTCAAAATATTATTTGCTTACCTTCAACAGGGAGAAATAACATTCCTTCCATTCGTGGAAACGAGGCCTCATACTCAGGAGAATTGTAGAGCAAACGGTTTAAAGTGGCATCAGTTGGCAGCATTGAAATCCACGGAGAAAGATGAGGTTCACTTGACAGCTTTATTCCACTCCTGAGCAGCATTTCCCCAGCTTGAGCAAAATCCCAGCTGAAAGATTCAGATGGCAAGACAGTGCCACCTCCGTGGTGGAGCAGTTCACAAACAGTCCAGTATCCAAGGTGGTCTGGGGATTCCCACAACTAAAATAAAACGACAAACAACCTTAGGTTACTATAAATTAGGCATTCACAAATAAAAGTAAAGGAAATCAGGAGAAAGTAAAGTTGATACCAATATTAAAGGATCGAATTACACAACCAATGTATTTGCTGAGCTAAATAGAAATAATGGTCAGCATCAAGCTACTGTGCAGCCCCAGAACAAATTACTACATTATATCCCTTTGAGAAAGCATTCATTTAGTAAAAATAGTACCTCGTTTATATTTTTTGTCAAGGAACAGAAAGAAGTGACACAAATCACTGGGTATAGATCATAAAATGTTAGAAGGAACATAGAACCATTATACATTAATAAAAATAACCTTTTTTTTTTTTTTGAGTCAGAGTCTTGATCTGTCACCCGGGCTGGAGGGCAGTGGCATGATCTCGGCTCACAGGAACCTCCACCTCTCAGTCTCAGGTTCAAGCGATTCTCTTGCCTCAGCCTCACAAGTAGCTGGGATTACAGAAATGCGCCACCATGCCCGCCTAATTGTTGTATTTTTAGTAGAGACGAGGTTTCACCATGTTGGCCAGGCTGGTCTCAAACTCCTGACCTCAAGTGATCTGCCTGCCTCAGCCTCCCAAAGTTCTAGGACTACAGGCATCAGCCACTGTGCCTGGCCTATTAATAAAAATAATTATGTCCTATACAGCACAACACAATAATGGCCAGGTGTCATGGGAGTGAGGCAGGAGCACCTCCCCCAGACGGTGACCATCACTCTGACTTGCCCATCCACAGGCCTGTGCAGAGACCAGACAAACCGAGGCCTCGTGGCATCTTTTGCCCTAACTGTTACCATAGCCTGTAAAGTCTGTGCTCTGCCTCTAATCGTTCCTCCATGGTGCTCTAAGTATTCTTCCAAATCACTTCTCTGGTCATGCTACTTCTCTGAAATTCTGAAAGGCTTCCCACTGCCTCCAGAATAAAGTAACTCTTCAGCATAATCACAAAGCCCTTCACAAGCCAACCCTAAACCACCTTTTGGAACACATTATCTTCTACCCCTCATCCATCCCCACTCCTTCTAGGCATATTGAACCATTTGCTATTTCCTGAACATGCCATATTTTAAGGCTTCCCTGTTTTTGCTGATTTCTATTTCCTGGGCCTCCGCTTCCTTCTTCACCAACTGAATGGTTATTACGCGTCTGTATCTGGCTCAAATCCTGCTTTCTTTGTAAAAGCCCTGCTTCACTCCTTCACACACAGCTGACTCTTCAGTCAACCTTCTGTCAACAAACTTTTATTGAGTAACTTCTATGTGCCATGTCTAGGATCTCGAAGTGGGGCGGGGGGTGTGAATAAAACAGTACCAACATAAAATGTTTAACATGGCATCACAGTATAACAACAATATTCAGCTACTATGGGAATATGAAGGAGCACACCCCTTAGAATATGCTCATCATGCCGGGTAACAATTATAAATTATAAATTGCTATGTGAATGTGAGGAATCAGAACTAGAAGGGTCTCGAAAGTCAACTAGGTCATTCCCAAACTTCCCATTGTAGTCAAGTTCAAAGACAAGCAGGGAATCGTCCATGGTCCCAGCAAGGCAATGATAGACAAGTCCAAGAACCCAGGACTGTTCTGAATAGACTGCTTTCATTTATTTTTATTTTTTGAGACAGGATCTTGCTCTGTTGCCCAGGCTGGAGTGCAGTGGTATGAACATGGCTCACTGCAGCCTTAACTTTCTGGACTCAAGCAATCCTCTCGCCCCAGCCTCCTGAGTAAGTAGCTGGGAGTACAGGCATGTGCCACCACACCTGGCTAACTTTTGTATTTTTTGTAGAGATGGGGTCTCACTATGTTGCCCAGGTTGGTCTCAAACTCCTGGGTGCAAGAGATCCTCCTGTCTCAGCCTTCCAAAGCTGGGGTTACAGGTATAAGCCACTAGGCCTGGCCTAGACTGCTTTTAAAATTCAAATCATGACCATCTGACGGACTTTGATAGATTCTCTGATGGATTGAGTGGTTTATGATCAGCATTAAAAACAAACAAAAAAAGATCCCATGTAATGAAGATAAACAATGTATTGGAGCACATTATCTTCTAATCTATCTAAACTTTTCAGTCATGAATATCAATCTGGAAAATGCTGTATTAGATTAACCAATTAATTAGTATGTGATGTTACCACCCATGTATCTATATCTGTGTTCACTGCTATGGAGAGAATGGTAACCTAGTTCAGACGCCATAGATCCTGATTAGGATTTTCTGCCAAATGGACACAAAAATTTTGTTGAAATTGTTTCAGCCAGAAGACCAGCCAGGAAAACAAACAAAAAAACCCTGTTAATAAAATGAAAGGTTAAGATGTAACTTTATGGCTGGTTGTGGTGGCTGATGCCTGTAATCCCAACACCCCTCACTTTGATCCACAAGGCAGGTGGATCACCTGAGGTCAGGAGTTCAAGACCAGCCTGGCCAACATGGTGAAAACCCATCTCTACTAAAAATACAAAAATTAGCTGGGTGTGGTGGTGGGTGCCTGTAATCCCAGCTACCAGGGAGGCTGATGCAGGAGAATCACTTGAACCTGGGAGGTGGAGGTTGCATTGAGCCCAGATTGTACCACTGCACTCCAGCGTAGGTGAAAAGAGTGAAACTCTGTCTCGGGAGGTGGGTGGGAAGATGTAACTTTAATAAGTGTTGAAAAGGACATTAAGTTTCTATTAAAGGTAATGTGTGCATGGCGTAGTCTGCTTAATGTTGCTTACAACAGAATAGCTGAAACTGGGTAATTTATAAAGAAAAGGAATGTATTTCTTAAAGTTATGGAGGCTGAGAAGTCCAAGGCCAGGGGGTTGTACTTTGCGAAGGCCTTCTTGCTGGTGGGGACTCTGCAGAGTCCCAAGGCAGCACAGGGCAAAGCAGGGCGATGAGGCTCAGCAAGTGAGCTCAACACTTTCTTCCTCTTTTTATAAAGCCACCATTCCACTCCCATGACACCCATTACTCCATGAGTTTTGGAGGGGACAAATATTCAAACCATAGCAAAACATGTGATTAAAAAAAAATAACAGCCTGTAATCCCAGCACTTTGGCAGGCCGAGGTGGGTGGATCACTTGAGGCCAGGAGTTCGAGACCAGCCTAGCAAATATGGTGAAACCCTGTCTCTACTAAAAATACAAAAATTAGCCAGGCTTGGTGGCAAGCGCCTGTAATCCCAGCTACTCGGGAAGCTGAGGCAGGAGAATCACTTGAACCCAGGAGGCGGAGGTTGCAGTGAGCCGAGATTGCGCCACTGCACTCCAGCCTGGGCGACAGAGCAAGACTCGGTCTCAAACAAAACAAAAACAAAAATACAAACAGTATACTATAGAGTATGGTCACATTTTTCATTCGTATGCATATTATAGGATAAGTGACAGACATGTCCTAGTGGTAGTTTCAAATTTGGGGATCTGTAAATGTCCACTAGACTATAAGCTCCAAAAGGGCAGGGACCACATCTATTTGATTCCTTAGCATACCTGGCAGGTATGGAACAAATATGTATTGAATAAATCTAAGGCATAAAGTTGAAAATGTGTCAGAGGTCTCTCATCCTCCATTCTGTCCTATATCTTTGCAAATATGATATCCTGTTTTATGCGCTTGGATCCCTCTGCCTCCAATGTAAGTGCAGGTTCTGTTTCTCCCAGTTCTACTTCCCAGACTGCACGCTCCCCAAGGCAGGACCTGGATTTTCTCTTCCTCCCTTCTCCCTGCTCCTGGACAGAGCACTCCCCAAGGACACAGCCTAAACCTTCCTTTTGCCCAGCATGGCTGGGCAGGTTTTTGAATAGAAAATGATAGATCTTCAGCAGAAGAAAATTCCAGAAAAACTTGAGTATCTGATGGGCATTTTCTTAGGGGATACAGCAGATGTAAGAAGGGAAGCCTCAGAGAAGACCCATCCCCTCAGTCGACGGTACATCAGACCTGGAAGGGATCTTTAAAAAGATCCAGTCAACCCACTTATTTCAATGCTATTCAAAAAAAAAAAAAGAGAGAGAGAGATTAAAGAGAAAAAAAGAGAGACAGAGAATCTCCAAGATCCATCAAGCCCCATCTAACTTATTTCTAGCCAGTATTTAACATAATAAAATTCCAGAAGAAAGTCTTTGATGTGATATCAATTGTTTCCAGCTGAGCAATGTGTTGTATACTGTGTCTAAGGCTTGACTGGCTGCCTTAAATTTTAATATATCTAGGATTCCATTTTCCCCATCAAATGTTTACCATCCCCTTAAACACTTTTTGTCCCTTCCTTTTCTTGACAAACCACTGCTGCCTTATTTTGCATTTGCCACGCCTTTTTTGGGCTTCGCATGTGAAAGCACTTTGAAAATTTTAACATACCATATTATTATTTAAATGCTTGCTCATTTTCCATCTGTAATCTTGCAATTTAACTCACTCCTGGGTTAGTGACATGTATTTCCATTAAGTGGAATCACATCTTTCACCTGGTTAAACCACATTCCAAAGCCTTCCCATTAATTAATTAGAACAAAATCCACATTTTTGACCTTGGCCCTACAGGTCGGCCTCTCCTGCTTTCTGACTTTCTCTCACACTGCTCCCCTTGCCTACTAGGTCTCAGCACTCCTTGCCTTTTTGTTTCTGAAACAAACTAAGTTCATTTCCAGCTGAAATCCTTACACCTGCTTGTCTCCTCACCTGGACTGTTCTTTACCTACCTTTGAGTTCCTCCTCCTTCACCATTCAATTCTCTGCTCAAAAAGGCCTTCCCTGCCAGGCACGGTGGCTCACGCCTGTAATCCTAGCACTTTGGGAGGCTGAGGTTGGCCCGAGCTCAGGAGTTTGAGACCAGGGTGGGCAGCATGGTGAAACTCCGTCTCTACTAAAAATACAAAAAAAATTAGCCAGGCCTGGTGGCGCCCGCTTCTAATCCCAGCTACTTGGGAGGCTGAGGCAGGAGAATTGCTTGAACCCAGGAGGTGAAGGTTGCAGTGAGCCGAGATCACGCCACTGCACTCCAGCCTGGGTGACAAAGCGAGACTCTGTCTCAAAAAAAAAAAAAAAAAAAAAAAAAAAAAGGCCTTCCCTCACTACCACTCTGTATACAATAACCACCTTCTACTCCCATCCTCTCACCCCATTTTATTTTCTCCAGAGCATGATTTGAAATTGTCACTTGCTTATCTATTTAATCTGTTCCCTGCTTTGGTTACCATGTCCCCAGCAGCTCAAACAGTGTGGTAGGCACTCAGATGTTACTGGCTTCTCAATGAACATTTGTTGACTAAATGAAGTGCAATGAGAAGGATGAAGGCAAAAGTATATACTTATCCTAGCACTTAACAGGAGCAGGGGGCCTCACCGCCTCAACAAAAATGCAAATTAGCCATTTAAGACTTTAAGTTTGCAAGAATGTACTCATTTAGTCAGCAAATACTGACTGAGCACCTACAACGTTTAATACACATCTGGGTGGCTGGGCGTGGTGGCTCACACCTATAATCCTGGCACTTCGGGAGGCCAAGGCAGGCGGATTGCCTGAGGCCAGGAGTTTGAGACCAGCCTGGGCAGCATGGAACCTGGTCTCCACTGAAAATACAAAAAAATTAGCCAGGCGTGGTGGCGTGGGCCTGTAGTCTCAGCTACTTGGGAGGCTGAGGCATGAGAATCGCTTGAACCCGGCGGGGTGGAGGTTGCAGTGAGCCACTGCATTCCAGCCTGGGCGACATACACTGTCTCAAAAAATAATAATAAATAAATATATATATGTATATAAATAAATGTGTATATGTGTGTGTGTGTATATATATATATATACACACACACACATATACACACACACCCCTGGGTATTGTGTTAAAACCTGCTGCCTGCCTCTGAGGTATTTTTAGACTAGATGGAGGGTGAGAGATGTGCACAATCAAAACATATGGAGAAAGGGTTAAGTGCCACACAAAATGTGTATGGCAATTCAGACGCTGGACTGAGCAGTTGTCACTGGGAGAAGAAGCCTTAAAGGGTAAGTGAAGTTAAGACTGGCCTGGAAGAGTGAGAACTGGCATTCCAGGCAGATTGAACAACACACATAACACAAAACAAGCAGTCCAGACCTGTTGATTTTCTGGACTGGACGTCAATATGCTAGAGTAGATGTAGTGTGTAGGAAAATCAAGTCTGGGAAGGCACGTAGGGCCCAAATTGTGAGGGGTCTTAAACAGTAGGTAGTGAGGAACTACCCATTTTGTTGTGAAAACTGTCCCTATTTATTTGTTTCCTTCCGAAGGGACGCATAGTCATGTTAGTCTCATTCGGGGTCTGTGGCTGTTCTAAGGACGCTGCCAAGTTCTGGTTAGCAAGGAAAGCACCGTGCACGCCATCTGAGACGACAGTAACCTTCCTTACCTTAGACCATTCGGAGGTATCCACCCAGTAGAAGGTGATTTTTCGGGCGACCATGACTTCCTGGACTCTCTTGGGCAACAACTTCTCCATCACCTGCTTAGGGGTGGGCGGCAGGCGCTGGGCCTGGGCCTCGCACCCAGACACGAACTGCAGCAGCTCCCTCTGCGAGTGCGGACAGGGGGCCAGGAGGAAGACGGCGTTCACCAAGCCCCCGAGCGCGGCCTCGGCCTCCTTGGCCTCGCTCTCCACGTCCAGCAGTCTCCTCCCGCTGCTCCGCAGGATCGGCTTCGTGGGCGACGTGATCTCGGGCCGGTCCCACTGGTAGTCTAGCAGCGTCTCCATCAGGGCGCCGTGCGTGTGGGTGGCCCTGGGCGCCGGGCCGGGCAGGTGGGCGCGATCCTCGAGCCTGGCCTCCAGCTCCTCCTCAAAGTCCTCCCACGAGCGGGACCCCAGCTCGCGGAAGTCAGACACGCGGGACGGCCGGCTCCGCGCCCCCTGCGAGTCAAAGAACTTGAAGGCCCAGTGGACCCTGGCCAGGCCGAATCGGCAACTCAGATAGGTGAGGAGGCGCAGGGCGGCCCGCCGGACCCGGCTGTGGCGGGCGGCGCCGCCCGCGGTGTCCAGCAGCAGCATTACTTTGTGACAGCATGCCATATCGGCCGTGCCGCCGCCCCGGGGCCCCGGTCCGGGCCCGCGCCACCGTCCCTTAGTCCCTTCCTTCAGGGAACCAGCACCACTCACTGCTTTCCTTTGGGACCCTGGTCGAAAGGCTCCCGCGCTCTCCAGGAACTGCTGCTATTGGGGGAGCTAGTTTCCAAGGTTTGCTCCTATTGGCTGCTTTTCTTACGTCAGTTACGAGAGCAACTTCCATTTTTGGCGGTGATTGGAGGGGCAGTGGAGAAAACTTCAGTCTGACTGGTGGAGAGAGTGACGGTGGGCGGGTCTCTGTGGTCCGAGAGAAGCTTAGCATTCATTGGCCTGGGCCTTCGTTTTAAATTTTAAAGAGGTGGTGCCTCGGGGGCGTGTCGAGAAGTTTCGCCATTGGAAAGAGGCCAGCGTTTGTGCGCAGTCGTGAGTGCGGACTGCGGGGCCACGTTTCCCAAGACCGAGGAAAACTTAGTGCCGGGAGGGAATTTGGGATGGTTTGAATCGAACTTGTTGAAATCCCTGTGGACCGCCTAGGAAGTAGAATCTGACGACTACGGCTTTTTCTGTAATTTAAAAAATTTTATTAAAAATTAAAGGTTCACTCCCTTTGCCCCAGTAACTTCTAGGAGTTTATCTGCAGAAGGTAATCGGAGAGCCAGATAAAAGACGTCTGTACATCTTAGAGTTTATTTAACATCAGAAAAAATGGAAACAGTTTGGGAATGGTTAAATAAGGTATGGTACACGCCCAAGGGGAGCATCGTGCAGCTCCTTTTTTTTTTTTTTTTTTTTTTTTTTGAGACGGAGTCTCGCTCTGTCTCCTAGGCTGGAGTGCATTGACACGATCTTGGCTCACTGCAACCTCCATCTCCCGGGTTCAAGCGATCCTCCTGCCTCAGCCTCCTGAATAGCTAGGACTACAGGCGCACGCCACCACCCCAGACTAATTTTTGTATTTTTAGTAAAGACGGAGTTTCACCATGTTGGCCAGGCTGGTCTCAAACTCCTGACCTTGTGATCCACCCGACTTGGCCTCCCAAAGTGCTGGGATTACAGGCGTGAGCCACCAAGCCCGGCCTAGTGCAGCTTCTTAAAATAGTGTTTTATTATGTAATGTTAGGTTTTAAAAGTGGATTGCAAGCAGCACCTGCAGTGAATTCCCTAAATTTTCTATCTACATGTATATATAGATAGAAATCACATGTAGATTTGCATTACAGATAGAAATTATATATCGCTATATAGATAGAATACATAGAATTATATATAGATAGGCCGGGCACGGTGGCTCACGCCTGTAATCCCAGCACTTTGGGAGGCCGAGGCGGGCGAATCACCAGGTCAGGAGATCGAGACCATCCTGGCTAACACAGTGAAACCCTGTCTCTACTAAAAAAAAAAAAACAACAACAACAACAAAAAGGAATTATATATAGATAGATAATCATAGATAGAAGTTATATATAGATAGAAATGCATTTATATGCATATTTTTAAACTGTTAATATAATATTGTGTACCGGAAGTTGTTTGTGATTGTCTCTCCATGTGATTTTTTTTGAAACTTTTTTACACTTCCTCTCGCTGGACACCAGTGAACAGGCTGATTTCAGAGATGTGAGATGTGCCTCTAGGATCAGTGGAATATGGTATTTGGAAAGAAGAAGGGGACAAAAAATGAAGGTCGGTTACCTGAATATGTGTTTAGGGAGATTGATCCAATACTCCACACCATTGAATTCTGCTTGCTAAGTAATTCTGTTTCCACCTGGAAACAGAACAACTTCCTTTATATGCTTTGGCTACAACTTCCTTTATGTGCCTTGGCTTCTCCAATCAAAGTCCTCAGCAATTACTGCCTCATGTACAACAATTTTCTCTTTTGGTTGAGTTTTCTAGGGCTGCCTGCCATAACAAAGGATCAAACCCAAAAATTGTCTCACAGTTCTGAAGGCTTGATGTCCAAAATCAAAGTGTTGGCATGCACTTGCTCCCCTCCAGCCCCCATGGCTCTAGGGGAGAATCATCCTTTGACTCTTCTAGCTTCTGATGTTTGCTGGCAATTCTTGGTGTTCTTCCTGTGAGTCTTCCCGTCATCTTCCCTCTGTGCATGGCTGTCTCTGTGTCCAAACTTCCCTTTTATAAGGACACCAGTCATGTTGGATTAGGGCCCACCCTAATGACTTTATTTTAACTTGCTTACTTCTACAAGACCCTGTTTTCAAATAAGATCACATTCTGGGGGATGCTGGGGGATAGGAGGACCTTAACATATCTTTTTTTTTTTTTTTTGAGACAGAGTATCGCTCTGTCGCCCAGGCTGGAGTGCGGTGGCGCGATCTTGGCTCACTGCAAGCTCCACCTCCTGGGTTCCCGCCATTCTCCTGCCTCAGCCTCCCAAGTAGCTGGGACTACAGGTGCCAGCCACCACACCCGGCTATTATTATTATTTTTTTTTGTATTTTTAGCAGAGACAGGGTTTCACCATGTTAGCCAAGATGGTCTCGATCTCCCGACCTTGTGATCCGCCTGCCTCGGCCTCCCAAAGTGCTGGGATTACAGAAGTGAGCCACTGCACCCAGCCAGGACCTCAACATATCTTTTTGGGAGGACACAGCTCAGCTCATAACACCTTTCATCCTTATGCCAGTCATTCATTTCACTCATCCAGCAACACTTACTATATACCAGGCAGCATTCCTGCCCTAATGGAATTTCCCGTCTAATAGGTAGGGGATCAGACATTAGACAGATAATAATACAGATGAACATAATATGAAAAAAAATTTTTTTTCCGAAAAGAGATTTTTTTGTGTTGTTTTGTTTTGTTTTTTGAGACGGAGTTATGCTCTTGTTGCCCAGGCTGGAGTGCAACGGCGTGATCTTGGCTCACTGCAGCCTCCACCTCCCGGGTTCAAGCAATTCTCTTGCCTCAGTCTCCCGAGTAGCTGGGAATACAGGTGCCCACCACCATACCCCACTAATTTTTTGTACTTTTGGTAGAGATGGGGTTTCGCCATGTTGGCCAGGCTGGTCTGGAACTCCTGGCCTCAGGTGATCCACCCACCTCAGCCTCCCAAAGTGCTGGGATTACAGGCATGAGCCACCACCCGGTCTGAAAAGAATTTTAAGGGGAAAGTGAAGCATAGGATAAGGGACTACAATGGGTGAGCCGGTTAAGATTTTTGTTTAAACTTTAACGTATTCACATATTGCATTTTGTGACATATTGCATCACAAGCCTTACCGAAGTGTATATTGTGCCTTGAGGTGTTAAGGGATAAGCAACAACCTAACGCAGTGAGATTTAAACTGAGATTTTAGGGGTAAGCAGGAGTTTAACAATGGCGGGTGAGATAGGGACAGGAAAGAGCAGGGAGGAAAAGTGATTGGGGCATCTTTGAAAGACCCAGACAGGAAGGAACATAGAGAGTTTGAGGAATGGAAGGAGCGCAGTGGGGCAGTGGGGCTGGGTGGTGGTGAGCAGGTGGTGGGATGAGAGAGAGGCCAGGGAGGCAGTGGGGCCAGTGAGAGGCTCTGGAGACCCCAGAGGTAGCTTGGATATTCTACTGAGAATGATAGGAAGCCAGGGGAAGGTTTTGAGGACGGGAGGGACTTGATATGATTTGTGTTTTGAGAAGAGCGCTCTGGCTACTAGGTGGAAAATTGAATATGTAGGGGCAAGAATGAAGCAGTGAGACCTGTGAGGACATGCTGCAGACCATGTTGGGGACTGTTTTGCAAAGGGAGGAGCTAACACACAAGGAAGTGCCCAAGGCAATCAACCCACTGTTTGCAGGAAGAAAATATTGAACTTCTGTTTCTCTTACTTTTTATCTGACAATGCACTCATTCATTGGGTACCAGTGTTTTGTGACTACTGCATTTTTCATTAATCTGATTAAATGGATTGAAGGATTATCCAATTGAGTTTTAACTAAAACGAGTCTCAAAAAATGAACAAGTGTGGCCAGGTGCAGTGGCTCACGCCTGTAATTCCAGCACTTTGGGAGGCTGAGGCAGGTGGATCACCTGAGGTCGGGAGTTCGAGACCAGCCTGACCAACATGGAGAAACTCTGTCTCTACTAAAAATACAAAATTAGCTGGGCGTGGTGGCGCATGCCTGTAATCCCAGCTACTCAGGAGACTGAGGCAGGAGAATCGCTTGAACTTGCGAGGCGGATGTTGTGGTGAGCCAAGATTGCACCATTACACTGCAGCCTGGGCAACAGGAGCGAAACTCCATCTCAATAAAAAAAAAAGAAGAAGAAGAAGAAGAAAAAAAAGAAAAAGAACAAGTGGCTTTACAAGATTCCTGCTAAGAAGTCGTATGTTGGAAGTCGTATTATTAATATTAACAATGCAACCACAAGCAAATCACATGAAAATGGTGGATCTGACATTCTTGTTTTCCTAGTATGAGATCTTTTTTAGCCACACTTTGAGATTAAAAAAGACAATTTGATCAAATCTTACACTTGTGGCCAAGTGAAATGTGGAATTAATAAAAAGCCTATTTGAAATGCGTGTTTTTATTATAGTTAATCACAAACCTTACCTAAGTGTATATTGTGCCTTGAGATGTTAGGTAAAATGATCATATGAAGCTATCACAATTAGCAAGACATTTAAAAACTGCCTATTTTCTCTTTATGTCATCCTTTATAAATTTCTATTTTATGTTTTATAATACATATTAGTAGGTATCTGCATATAATTTGCCAGTTAGTAAATATACATATATTAGGGGTGCAGGGTCAGCTTCTATTTCTATATATTTCAAATTACATAAAGTATAATTCTGTCTTCATCAGGGAAAATACCAAATAAATGTGGAAACCGCTGGTCTGCTTATGATGGTGGCTTTGGTACAAGTGATGGATATGGTGAACTATTGTTGAATTCTGGATATATAATATTTTGAATGTGGAGGTGACATAACTTGCAAACAGATTGCGGAACAGAATAATGACTTCTAGGCTTAGGGCTGAAAATGGAATGAAGGGTGGAGAAGACTCAGTGAGGAAGTGATGGGAAGGAGGGTGCAGAATATCAAAGGTTCTAGTTAACCCATGTTAGCTTGAAGATACCTAATGGACCTCCAAGCGGAGATGCCAGGTGTGTATGCAGTTAGATATATGAACTGGGCCAGGCACAGTGGCTCATGCCTGTAATCCCAACACTTTGGGAGGCTGAGGCCAGTGGATCACTTGAGGCCAGGGGTTTGAGACCAGCCTGGCCAACATGGTGAAACGCTGTCTTTACTAAAAATATAAAAATTAGCCAGGCATGGTGGCTCATGCCTGTAATCCCAGCTGCTTGGGTGGCTGAGGCATGAGAATCGCTTGAACCTGGGCAGCGGAGGTTGCAGTGAGCCAAGACTGCACCACTGCACACCAGCCTGGGTGACAGAGCAAGAGTCCATCTAAAAAAAAAAAAAAAAAAAAAAAAAAGATAATGAACCTGGAGCTCTGGGGAGAAATTGAGGCACAGAGGTAATTTGAAAGGGATGAGTACTTAGCTGTCATTGAAAGTCCCAAGCCTGGATGAGAGGTTGGAAAGAGGAGTGGCCACTTGGATAGGAGGATGCTATGGTCTGAATGTTTGTAGTCCCCTAGAATTCATATGTTGAAACCTAATCACCAAGGTAATGGTATTAGGAGGTGGGAGGTGATTAGGTCTGAAGGGCAGAGCCCTCATGAATGGGACTAGTACCCTTACAATAGGCCCTAGGTGTGGTGGCTCACACCTGTAATCCTAGCACTTTGGGAGGCCAAGGTGGGAGGATTGCTTGAGCCTAGGACTTGGAGGCCAGCCTAGACAACAGAGCAAGACCCTATTTATGCAAAAATTAAAAAAAAAAAAACTAGCTGGAAGTGGTGGCACATGCCTGTGGTCCCAGCTACTTTGGAGGCTGAGGTAAATGGATCACTTGAGCATGGGAAGTCGCGGCAGTGAGTCATGATTGCACTACCTCATTCCAGCCTGGGCAACAGAGCAAGACCCTGCCTCAAAAAAAAAAAAAAAAAATAGACCTAAGGGAGCTCGTTTGCTCCACCCACTATGTAAGGACACAGCTAGAAACCTCTGTCTATAAACTGGAAAGTGGGCCCTCTCCAGACAACAAGTCTGCTGGTGACTTGATCCTGGACTTCCAGCCTCTGGATTGTGAGAAAAAAAAAAAATGTTGTTGTTGATAAGCCACTCAGTTTATGGTATCTTGTTAAAGCAACCCAAAATGACTAAAACAGTAAAATCAGGAGAATTTGGTGAATGTAAATCCAGTGAAAAATGGGTTTCAAGAATGAGGGAGTGGAATACTATGCAGCCATAAAAAGCATGAAATCACGTCCTTTATAGCAACATGGATGCAGCTGGAGGCCATTATCTTAAGCCGATTAATGCAGGAACAGAAACTCAAATACAGCAGGCTCTCGCTTATAAGTGAAGCTAAACACTGGATACTTACGGACATAAAGATGACAATACCAGACAGTGGGAACTACTAAAGCGGGGAAGGAATGAGGGGAGCAAGGGTTGAAAAACTGTTGGGTACTATGCTCACTATCTGGGTGATGGGATCAATTGTACCCCAAACGTCAGCATCACACAATATAGCCAGGTAACAAACCTGCACATGTACCCTGTGAATCTAAAATAAAAGTTGAAACTATAAATAAGTAATAGATAGAAAAAATTAAAAATGAAGCTGGGAAAAAAAGAATGAGAGAGTTGTTTACATTTTTAAAAGTTATCTTTTAGAGATGCCGAAATATTTTACCAACAAAATGATATAATGTGTAGGATTTGCTTCCAAATAATAGGGAGGGGAAGATGCAGAGGTGAGTCTGGGCAGGACTTCCCTGGCCGTGGGTTGGAGGTGGTTAGGCTGAGTGGTGTGTATGTGAGTCTCATTGTTTCATGCCCTCTCCTTCCTTTTTTTTTTTTTTTTTTTGAGACAGAGTCTCCCTCAGGCACCAGGCTGGAGTGCAGTGGTGCGATCTCGGCTCACCGCAACCTCTGCCTCCTGGATTCAAGTGATTCTCCTGCCTCAGCCTCCCGAGTAGCTGGGATTACAGGTGCGCGCCACCATGCCTGGCGAATTTTTTTGTATTTTTAGTAGAGGAGAGGTTTTACCATGTTAGCAAGGATCGTCTTGATCTCCTGACTTCATGATCCGCCCGTCTCTGCCTCCCAAGGTGCTGGGATTACAGGCGTGAGCCACCGTGCCTGCCTTTTTTTTTTTTTTTTTTTTTTTTGAGACAGAGTTTTGCTCTTGTCACTCAGGCTGAAGTGCCATGGCGAGATCTCGGCTCACTGCAACCTCCGCCTCCTGGGTTGGAGCAATTTTCCTGCCTCAGACTCCTGAGTAGGTAGCTGGGATTACAGGCGCTGCCACCAGGCCCAGCTAACTTTTGTATTTTTAGTGGAGACAGGGTTTCACCATGTTGGCTAGGCTGGTCTCGAACTCCTGACCTCAGGTGATCCACCGGCCTCAGCTTCCCAAAGTGCTGGGATTACAGGTGTGAGCCACCACGCCCAACCTCATGCTCTTTCCTTCTGTACATGTTCAAAATTCTCAGTGATTAAAGGAGGCAGCAGCGGAGGAACACAGGGCATGATTCCCTCTGCCACAGGCTGCTGTGAGGTGGGATAAAATGAAGGCTGAGAATGGACTGTTGGGTTGGGCAAGGTGACGGGCACTAGATTGCTTTGACAAGAGGAGTTCTGCTGGAATGGCAGGCATCCAGGGATCAGGGCACTGGCAGAGGGGGTATGAGGAGAGGAAGGCAATGAGGACAGGCCACTCTCTTGAGCAGAGCTTTTTTTTTTTTTTTTTTTAAATATAAAAAGGAGAGCTGAGAAATGAGGTGGTAGCTAGGGGACATGAGGAGTTTAGGAAAGGGTTTTTGATGTTTTGTTAACATCAGAATATTGCAGGAGATGTTGCAGTGTGTTTGTACTTGGTTGGAAATGACAGAGATTAAATGAAAAGCTGCTGATAGAAAAACAGCATTGGGGAGAAAGAGGACTGTGGCAGTGCAGTAGCTGTGTCCGGGGTCGGCTCTGTGACAATTTTAGGGTTCTGTTACAAAAGAGAGAAGGGGAGAATGGATATTGAGGAATAACTAGCAGCCTTAGACACACTAGGATTTGGGCAGGAACAGGGGTGAAAAGAGGAGGGTGAGTGGCTTGAGGATGGGACCCAGGGACAGGCAGTATTGATGAGAAATTATTAGGAATTCTTTCAGCTGTGAAGGCAGGAAATTGGACCAGAGTGGCTGAAGTAGATTGAAGATAGGTGGCTGCTGGTGTAGGGTCATTGGTTCAGTTGTGTCAGGGCCAATGACTGTGCCGTTCTCCTCCCGTTTACACAGGCTCATTAACCCAGGGAAGCTGCATACACCCTGGAAGGCAATGCTTTCATAGAAACCACCCCACCTTTCGGATTTTGACTTCCATCCCATTTGACTGAAATGGGTCACATGGCTACTCCTAGCTGCAAGGGAGGCTGGGACATTGGGGGAGATTGTCATGCTGGGAGTTGAGGTGTTGGATGGATCGTTTGCACAGATCCCAGGGTGCTAGGAAGGTATGAAGAATGATGATGGGGCAGTGGCAGAGAGACACAGTTAGCCGTGACCAGAATACTCAGTGAATGAGGAAGAGACCTAAAGAGGACTGTGACAAAGAGGCAGGGTGTGGCCTAATGTCAATTGTTTCAAAAAGGCTGGGGGTTTATGGAGGACCGGAAGGGAGGACAGCTACCCCTATCTCAGGCCAACTGGAAGGAGGATCATGAGAGGGAAAATAGCCCTCATTTGAGGAGGCCATAGGGGAAGGGTTGCCTGCAGGCATCAGCCAGTTTTCCTACAAGGCAAGAAGGTGAAGGGAATATTCAGAGTGAAGACGGAGGGCACAGCGGGTTTGTGTAGGGGTGCACTGCAAATTCCAGAAGACACACTAGGAAGGCTGAGG
Source organism: Pan paniscus (assembly GCF_029289425.2). NCBI lineage: Eukaryota > Metazoa > Chordata > Mammalia > Primates > Hominidae > Pan > Pan paniscus. Next base: position 79,117,159 of record NC_073265.2, on the reverse strand, counting down.
AAGGGTGGGAGATGGGGTCAGCTTATGGCTATGCAGAGCTGTAAGGGGTTAAAAATCTACATGAGGAGGATGACCTGAGCTTGAGGGTGTCCCATCTGATAGTTTTAACTTTCTCTGAGGAAGGAGGCAAGACTGAGTGAGCGGGGAGTTGGAGGAGTGGGAGTTGGGGGAAAGAGGAGAAGGTTAAAGCAGCTTCTCCGGAGAGTGGAAGGCGAGTTGGCCAGGCAGCCATGAGAAAGGCCCTGGCTGTGTTGAGGGGCCTGGCTGTAGCTTCTCTCTCGCTCTTCCTGAATTCCCCAGGCGGAATTACCACACCCTTTTCTGCATTCCTATGGCATTTTTCTAATGGAAAAGTTTAAGAACAGCCTAATAGCATGGAATTTCTACCCCTGAAAAGCATATCTGTAAAAAAGCAAAAATCGAACCTGGGTTATGGCTCTCATACCTTCGGTTTACATCACTGATTGGATTGAAATTGTTTTCAGTTGGCTAAACTGCTCCAGAAAAAAAAAAAAAAAACAAGTATGGCGAGGTGGCGAGTGTTGTGTCCCAGCCAACTAGTAAACTCAAGATATTTTAATTAAGATGAGAAAAAGAAAGAAAAGCGAGAATGGGCCGGGCGTGGTGGCTCATGCCTGTAATCGCAGCACTTTGGGAGGCCGAGGCGGGCGGATCACGAGGTCAGGAGATTGAGACTATCCTGGCTAACACGGTGAAACCCCGTCTCTACTAAAAATACAAAAAATTAGCCGGGCGTGGTGGCGGGCGCCTGTAGTCCCATTGGGAGGCTGAGGCAGGAGAATGGCATGAACCCAGGAGGCGGAGCTTGCAGTGAGCCGAGATAGCGCCACTGCATTCCAGCCTGGGCAACAGAGCAAGACACCATCTCAAAAAAAAAAAAAGAAAAAAAGAAAAAAAAAAAGAAAGAATAGCCAGAATGAGTTGAGGAGAGGTTTAATTACACTTGGAGCTAAATGCAATCAAATAGATTTTTAAATGGTCTGTGTGTGAATGTGTGTGTACACTAGAAAACTCACACACAAAAAAAGAACTATAAAAGCTTGAACTGAGGAAAAGAGTCTTTGTTTGCATAAAAATAATGACCTTGGACCACCAGAATCCCACGTAGGGTGTAATAGATGGTAAGACCCCCAGAAAGCCATAACCCCTAATGGCCCTACCAGTGAAGTCAGACAAGATAAGGAAAAACTGAGGATCTGGCATGGATAGCTACGGTCAGAGAGCAGAAACTGGCCTCTTCAGGGGTAAAAACTACCCTTAGATCAAGGGAGCTCAAAATATCTCCCTGCCAGGATCTTGGTATGCTGTGGCCCAGTGAGTGTAGTGTTCTTCCTCTTCTTCCACCCTATAAATGATAGTGTTTATTGCACATGTCCAGTCCTTGTTCCAACTGTGTGAGATAGATATGGGCTGGCTGACAACATGAGTTCGTTGTTTTTCTTTTTAACTTTTGAATTATAATTATAGATCAAGTTTCTCTCTCTCTCTCTCTTTTTGTTATGGATACCCGGTGGCTCACACCTGTAATCCCAGCACTTTGGGAGGCTGAGGCGGGCGGATCACCTGAGGTAGGGAGTTCAAGACCAGCCTGACCAACATGGAGAAACCCTGTCTCTACTAAAAATACATAATTAGGTGGGCATGGTGGTTCATGCTTGTAATCCCAGCTACTAGGGAGGCTGAGGCACGAGAATCACTTGAACCCAGGAGGTGGAGGTTGTAGTTACCCGAGATCGTGCCATTGCACTCCAACCTGGGCAACAAGAGCGAAACTCCATCTCAAAAAAAAAAAAAAAAATCAGACCAGGCGTGGTGGCTGATGCCTGTAATCCCAGCACTTTGGGAGGCTGAGGTGGGCAGATCACCTGCGGTCAGGAGTTTGAGACCTGCCTGGCCAACATGGTGGAACCCCATTTCTACTAAAAATACAAAAATTAGCCGGATATGGTGGCACACACCTGTAGTCCCAGCTACTCAGAAGGCTGAGGCAGGAGAATTGCTTGAACCCGGGAGGCGGAGGTTGCAGTGAGCCGAGATCATGCCGCTGCACTTCAGCCTGGGCAACAGAGCGAGACTCCATCTCAAAAAAAATAAAAATAAAAGGTAGACCAGGCGCGGTGGCTCATGCCTATAATCCCAGCACTTTGGGAGGCAAAGGCGGGCGGATTACCTGAGGTCAGGAGGTTGAGACCAGCCTAGCCAACATGGAGAAACCCCGTCTCTACTAAAACTACAAAAATTAGCCAGGCGTGGTGTTGGGCGCCTGTAATCCCAGCTACTCAGGAGGCTGAGGCAGGTGAATTGCTTGAACCCGGGAGGTGGAGGTTGCAGTGAGCCAACATCGCGCCACTGCACTCTAGCCTGGGCAACAAGAGTGAGACTCTGTCTCGAAAAATAATAATAATAATAAAAATAAAAATAAGTAAAATGGTTAAAATATTCCTATGTGTAAAAAAAGGAAAAAATATGTATATATAATAAAATAAAAAGAAATACAATGGTTAAAATGGTTAGCTTTATATTATCTGTATTTATTATAATAAAAAATCTTCAAGCTAGAAAAAATCAATTGAGCATATTTGTATGGCCTATTTCTAGGTTTTTAATGCTAGTTCACTAACCTATGTGTCTTTCTCTGCTAGTACCACACAGTCTTGATTACTGTAGCTGCATAATAAATCTTAAAAGCAGGTAGTGTGATTCCTAGCACTTTATTACTTTGTTGTTGTTCAAAATTGTTTTAGCTATCCTAGTTCCTTTGTCTTTCTATATAAATTTTAGAATAAGCTTATCTATATCTAGAAAGAATCTTGCTGGAAGTGCTTGAAACTTACAAATCAATCTGGGGAGAATTGACATCTTTGCTATGATCCTCCCAGTATGAGAACATGTGTATCTCTTCACTTAGTTAGGTCTTCTTGGATATTTTTTCAGTGTTTTGTAGTTTTCAACATACAAGTTACTTACATGTTTTGCTAGATTTGTATCTAAAATACTTTTTTTTTTTTTGAGACAGAGTCTCGCTCTGGTGCCCAGGCTGGAGTGCAGTGGTGTGATCTTGGCTCACTGCAACCTTCACCTCCTGGGTTCAAGCGATTCTCCTGCCTCAGCCTCCTGAGTAGCTGGGACTACAGGCGCACGCCACCAAGCCTGGCTAATTTTTTGTATTTTTTAGTAGAGACTGGGTTTCACCATGTTAGCCAGGATGGTCTCAATCTCCTGACCTCGTGATCCTCCCACCTCGGCCTCCCAAAGTGCTGGGATTACAAAATATTTCTTTTTTAAAACAATCGTATATGGTATTTTATATATATATATATTTTATATATACACACACACACACACAAAGGAGGAAAATGTATATACATATACACACATATGTATATATATTTTCCTCCTTTCTTTTTATTTATTTTATTTTTGAGACAGGTTCTGGCTCTGCTGCCTAGGCTGGAGTGTAGTGGTGTGATCTCTGCTCTCTGCAACCTCTGCCTTCTGGGCTCAGGCGATTCTTGTGCTTCAGCCTCCTGAATAGCTGAAATTACAGGCTTGTGCCACCACGCTCAGCTAATTTTTTTCTATTTTTTTGTAGAGATGGGGTTTCATTATGTTGCCCAGGCTGGTCTCAAATTTCTGAGCTCAAGTGATCTGCCCACCTCAGCCTCCCAAAGTGCTAGGATTACAGGTGTGAGCCACCACGCCTAGCCCCCGATTTTTCCTCCTTTCTAATGTATGAGTTTAGTGCCATGCACGTTCTTCTTAGCACTGCTTTAGTTGTGTCTCACAAATTTTCACACATTATATTTTCATTTTCATGCATTTCCATTTAAAAAATTTCCCTTGAGAGTTCCTCTTGTGACCCTAGGATTGTTTAGAAGTGTATTTAGTTTTCAAGTGTTTGGAGATTTCCCTGTTATCTTTCTGTTAATGATTTCTGGTTTTATTCCATTGTGGTTGGTGAATATATGCTGTATGATTTCAGTTTTTTTAAAATTTATCGAGGTTCATTTTATGGCCCAGGATATGGTGTATCTTGGTATAATGTTCCATGGGTGCTTGAAAAGAACGTGTATTCTGCTGCTGTGAGGTGGAGTGTTCTTCTATAAATGTCAATTAGATCCTGTTAGTTAGTGGTGTTTTTGAGTTCTTCTATATTTTGATTTTGAGTTTTTTTTTTTTTTTTTTTTTTTTGAGATGGAGTCTTGCTCTGTCACCCAGGCTGGAGTGCAGTGGCGCAGTCTCGGCTCACTGCAACCTCCGCCTCCTAGGTTCAAGCAATTCTCCCACCTCGGCCTCCCGAGTAGCTGGGATTACAGGTGCCTGCCACCACACCTGGCTAAATTTTGGATTTTTAGTAGAGATGGGGTTTCACCATGTTGGCCAGGCTGGTCTCCAACTCCTAACCTCAAATGATCTGCCTGCCTCGGTCTCCCAAAGTGCTGGGATTACAGGCATGAGCCACCACTCCCGGCCTATATTTTGATTTTCTGTATAGCTGTTCTATCAATTGTTGAGAGAAATGTTGAAGTCTCCAACTATAATTGTGGATTTGTCTGTTTCTCCTTTCAGCTCTATCAGTTTTGCCTCATATATTTGTACAGCTCTGTTGTTTGGTGCGTACGAATTTAGAATTGTGTGTATCTTTGTATTCTTGGTAGATTGACCCTTTATCATTCTGCAGTATCCATTTCTAGACCTGGTGATTTGCTTTGAAGTACTTTATCTGTTATTAACATAGCTATACTTTGTTGATTTAGAATTAATTAAGATGTTTGAGTCTTTTTTCATCTTTTTACTGTCAATCTACATATATTATTATATCTGAGATGAGTTTCTTGTAAATGACATATTGTGTCATATGTTTTTTTTAAATCCTTTCTCCCAATCTGTCTTCTGATATATTTAAACTATTTACATTTAAGGTAATTATTGATTTATTAGGGCTTAAGTCTGCCATCTTATTGTTTGTTTTTCTGATTTTTTTCTCTTTTTTTTACCTCTTGCTTACCTCCAGGTTACTTGAACTTTAAAAAAAAAATCCATTTTGATTTATCAATTGTGTTTTTAAACGTATTTCTTTTGTATAGTTTTCTTTTAGTATTTTATCTAAGTATTCATTATGTACATATAACTTACCATGGTCTCCTGGTGAAGTATAGTAAAGTATAGAAAGTGTGCCTCCTTTTGGCCAGGTGCGGTGGCTTATGTCTGTAATCCTAGCACTTTGGGAGGCTGAGGCAGGTGGAGCACTTGAGGTCAGGAGTTGGAAACCAGCTTGGCCAACATGGTGAAACCCTCATCTTTACTAAAAATATAAAAATTAGCCGGGTGTGGTGGTGCATGCCTGTAGTCTCAGCTACTCAGGAGGCTGAGACAGGAGAATCATTTGAGCCCAGGAGGCGGAGCTTGCAGTGAGCTGAGATCACACCACTGTACTCCAGCCTGGGCAACAGAGCAAGACTCTTTCTCAAGGAAAAAAAAAGAGAGAGAGAAAGAAAGAAAGAAAGCTTGCCTCCTTCTAAGTCTCTTTATCCTCTCCCACTTATAATTGTCTTAAATATTTCTTTTGCAAATATTGATAACCACATTAGGCAATATTACAATTTTTGCTTCAACCATCAAACATTTAGAATACTCAAGAAGAGAATGAAAGCTTATTGTATTGACCATATTTTTACTCTCCCCATTGTTCTTTCTTCTTTCCTGATGTTCTAAGATTCCTTCTTTCATTATTTCCTTTCTGCTGTAAAGTCTTCTTTTAACCATTCTTTTTCTTTTTCTTTTCTTTTCTTTTCTTTTGAGATGGAGTTTCGCTCTTGTTGCCCAGGCTAGAGAGCAATGGTGCAATCTGGGCTCACCGTAACCTCCACTTCCTGTGTTCAAGCGATTCTCCTGCCTCAGCCTCCTGAGTAGCTGGGATTACAGGCGTGTGCCACCACGCCAAGCTTATTTCTGTATTTTTAGTAGAGACGGGGTTTCACCATGTTGGTCAGGCTATTTTTGAACTCCTGACCTCAAGTGATCCACCCACCACTGCCTCCCAAAGTGCTGGGATTACAGGCATGAGGCACCGCGCTTGGCCCTTTTAACCATTCTTTTAGGAAGTAGGTATCTGGGGGTGATGAACTCTCTTAGTTTTCCTTCAGTAGAGAATGCCTTAATTTTTCCTTTATTCCTGAAGGATATTTTCACTGGATGTAGAATTCTTCACATAAAACTTCTAGACACAAAACAGTTCTCAAAACAATATTCGAAAATATTGTGCCACTTCTGCCTGGCCCCATGGGGCTTCCACTGACACCACGGGTAGGTGAACCTCTTTACCACAGAGAGATGGAGGGAGTTCCAGCTTCCCACTCGGCCTTCTCTGACCACCTCCAGGCAGGGAGGAAGAGGGGTGCCTCGTTCTCACTTGGTTTTGGTGAAAGTCGTGGCTCTCCGCCAGGCCTCCTCTGCCACTGTCCCAGCAGGGAGGGAGAGAGCATCCTAACCTTTGGATGGATGTGGTTTCCCAAGTGGCCTCCACTGACTTTGCAGGGGCTGGGCCTCATTGCCACTGAATGGAGATAAAAGTGCCAGCCTTCCACTTAGCCTTCTCTGACACCACCCTGGCAGAAGAAGGGGCCGCCTCTTTACAGCTGTCTGAGGGTGGAAGTCCAGGCTCCCACTCAGCTTTTCCACCATTTGTTTACTCTGTGGAGTTTGGCTGCACTAGAGTGATTATTGGCTAAAAGTTTCTGTCTTGCTAGGCTGCTCCTTTCCTGGTCGCTTGACTAGAGAGCAGCCCTTCTTGGGGCTTCTCTTGTCTGTGTCCATTGTTGTATTAAGTTGTCAGCTTCTCCAGGATCCAGTTAAGATATAATTAAGGCAAAATTAAAACCTAGAGGCTGGGTGTCATGGCTCACACCTGAATCTCAGCACTTTGGGAGGCTGAGGTGGGAGGAGCGCTTGAGCCCAGAAGTTCGAGACCAGCCTAGGCAACATAGTGAGACCTCATCGCTACAAAAAAAATGGGCACCGTGGCTCGCGCCTATAGTCCCAGCACTTTGGGAAGCCGAGGCAGGTGGATAACCTGAGGTCAAGAGTTTGAGACCAGCCTGGGCAACATGGTGAAACCCTGTATCTCTAAAAAAAATATAAAAAATTAGCCAGGCGTGGTGGCAGGCCCCTGTGATCTCAGCCACTCAGGAGGCTGAGGCAGGATAATTGCTTGAACCCAGGAGGCAGAGGTTGCAATGAGCCAAGATCGTGTGCCATTGCACTCTAGCCTGGGCAACAAGAGTGAAACTACATCTCAAAAAATACATACATACATACATACATAAAAATTAAAATGTATTAGCGGGTTATGGTGGCACATGCCTGTGGTCCCAGCTCCTGGGTAGGCTGAGGTGGGAGAATTGCTTGAGTCCAGAAAGTTGAGGCTATAGCGAGCCATGATTACACCACTGCACTCCAGCCTGGACAAAAGAATGAGACCCTGCCTCAAAAAAAGAAAAGAAAAAGAAAACTCAGAGAACTCCTGCTGTGTCTTTCCCTGGGTCCCAAGTTCCCCAGCCAGTCTCCTTTCCCCTCAACCTTTTTAGAGTCTTCTTATGTTTATTTTATATGATATTCAAGAGTTTTTAGCTTTACATAATGGGAAGAATAGGAATAAATGTGTCTACTCCATTTTGTGTAGAACCAGAAGCTGTGGGAATCATTGTTTTTATTAAAACTTATCTCCTGGAAGAGCATTCCATGTTCATGGATAGGAAGAATCAATATCGTGAAAATTGCTATACTGCCCAAGGTAATTTATAGATTCAATGCCATCCCCATCAAGCTACCAATGACTTTCTTCACAGAATTGGAAAAAACTACTTTAAAGTTCATATGGAACCAAAAAAGAGCCCGCATTGCCAAGACAATCCTAAGCCAAAAGAACAAAGCTGGAGGCATCATGCTACCTGACTTCAAACTGTATTACAAGGCTACAGTAACCAAAACAGCAGGGTACTGGTACTGGTACCAAAACAGAGATATAGACCAATGGAACAGAACAGAGCCCTCAGAAATAATACCACACATCTACAACCATCTGATCTTTGACAAACCTGACAAAAACAAGAAATGGGGAAAGGATTCCCTATTTAATAAATGGTGCTGGGAAAACTGGCTAGCCATATGTACAAAGCTGAAACTGGATCCCTTCCTTACGCCTTATACAAAAATTAATTCAAGATGGATTAAAGACTTAAATGTTAGACCTAAAACCATAAAAACCCTAGAAGAAAACCTAGGCAATACCACTCAGGACATAGGCATGGGCAAGGACTTCATGTCTAAAACACCAAAAGCAATGGCAACAAAAGCCAAAATTGACAAATAGGATCTAATTAAACTAAAGAGCTTCTGCACAGCAAAAGAAACTACCATCAGAGTGAACAGGCAACCTACAGAATGGGAGAAAATTTTTACAATCTACCCATCTGACAAAGGGCTAATATCCAGAATCTACAAAGAACTTGAACAAATTTACAAGAAAAAAATCAAACAACCCCATCAAAAAGTGGGCAGAGGATATGAACAGACACTTCTCAAAAGAAGACATTTATGCAGCCAACAGACACATGAAAAAATGCTCATCATCACTGGCCATCAGAGAAATGCAAATCAAAACCACAATGAGATACCATCTCACACCAGTTAGAATGGCAATCACTAAAAAGTCAGGAAACAACAGGTGCTGGAGAGAATGTGGAGAAATAGGAACACTTTTACACTCTTGGTGGGATTGTAAACTAGTTCAACCAATTTGGAAGACAGTGTGGCGATTCCTCAAGGATCTAAAACTAGAAATACCATTTGACCCAGCCATCCCATTACTGGGTATATATCCAAAGGATTATAAATCATGCTGCTATAAAGCCACATGCACATGTATGTTTATTGAGGCACTATTCACAAAAGCAAAGACCTGGAATCAACCCAAATGTCCATCAATGATAGACTGGATTAAGAAAATGTGGCACATATACACCATGGAATACTATGCAGCCATAAAAAATGATGAGTTCATGTCCTTTGTGGGGACATGGATGAAGCTGGAAACCATCATTCTGAGCAAACTATCGCAAGGACAGAAAACCAAACACTGCATGTTCTCACTCATAGATGGGAATTGAACAATGAGAACACTTGGACACAGGGTGGGGAACATTACATTGGACATTACTTGGACACAGGGTGGGGTCTGTTGTGGGGTGGGGGGAGGGGGGAGGGACAGCATTAGGAGATATACCTAATGTAAATGACGAGTTAATGGGTGCAGCACACCAACATGGCACATGTATACATATGTAACAAAGCTGCACGTTGTGCACATGTACCCTAGAACTTAAAGTATAATAATAAAAAAAGAATAAAGATTGTGTCTTACAGACTAAAAAATAATAATAAAAAGACACAAAACTTATCTCCTTTGGGCAAAAAAAAGAAAAAACCTTATCATATTGGGTTATATTCAAGCAACCTCTTTAAGAGTTTGCCGCATTTTCTAAACTGTAAATTCTTAGAATGAAAGAACTGTGTTTTATTTGTCTTCATATCCCTAGTTCTTAACAGAGTAGGGACTCAATAAATTATTTTTTAAATTGTGTTGTAGTATGTTATTAAGTATTCATTACTTACCCAAAGGAAGTTGGGAATTTGTGCAGATACCGACAAGTTACCACTAGAGGGCAGCAGCAACAACTCTTTACAAAGGGCTCTGAAGCCTGCATGCCACTCTGGAATTAAACCTTTCCCAAGAACTGCCTATCCTTAGTTTTCATAACACAAGCAGAAGGCTGGGAACTGATTGTAGTTGAGCCTCCCAGGGAGACAAAGGACCCTGGGTGACTGACAGGCTGCACCTGGAACACTGGGGCCCCATTCTTTTGGAGAAAGATGTTTCTCCCTCTTCCCTGTAAAGGGAAGAGAATTCACATATTTCCAGCATCTGGTGGGACAGTCATGATGTGCTGGGTTCTCCTCATAGTGGTTCTGCAAGGCGGGCATTATTTCTTCTTTTTTTTTTTTTTTTTCTTTTTGAGATGGAGTTTCACTCTTGTTAACCAGACTGAAGTGCAATGGCACGATCTCGGCTCACCACAACCTCCGCCTCCTGGGTTCAAGTGATTCTCCTGCCTCAGCCTCCCGAGCAGCTGGGATTACAGGCATGTGCCACCACGCCTGGCTAATTTTGTATTTTTAGTAGAGACGGGGGTTTCTCCATGTTGGTCAGGCTGGTCTCGAACTCCCGACCTCAGGTGATCTGCCCGCCTCGGCCTCCCAAAGTGCTGGGATTACAGGCGTGAGCCACCACACCCGGGCTATTTCCTCCCTTTTACACATGAGGAACTGAGGCTCAGAGGACCTCTCATAGCCAGTAAGAGGGAGTGCTGAAGTTATGACCCAGGCCTGACTGATCCCAGTCTCTTTCCAGTAGTCTACACTGCTTCCCCCAGGAGATGCAAGGACAGCCTCTGCCCTGATACAGTAGAGAGGAGAAGGGAGTTCCTTGGGCAATGGAGGGCCCAGCGTTGTGGCGGTAGAGAGCCAGGCTAGGGGACATGCGCAGAGGAAGCTGCATCCCAGCCCTCCCTGCCCCACACCCTGCAGCCTCTGAGCCCTGAGCCCTGGGGCGGGTCTCCTGGGGACATGGATTTTCCTCTACATCATCCATTCTGCACAGGGTCTTAGGACTCCAGTGGTACCTGGTGGTCTCTGGGGGAAGCCATCCCTTTGTGGCAGTATTTGTGGGCATGAAGAGACAGGGTTGGCCCTGAGCCACCTTTCTTTAATGCAGTGATGATCTACTCTGTGTTTAAGAGTTGTGTGATCTGTGGCCAGTGCAAAGTGAAAATGCAGGACCCCTTGTTTAAAAATTAAGAATTTCAAGATGGCAACATCAGAGCAAGAAACAAAGCACAGGTGCCTGCGAAGCATGCGAGCCTGTGCCATGATACACGTCACATGACCATGAAACCAGCCGTGTCTGGGGCACTATTTCTAATTATGACAGGATAACAGTGTCCATCTTTTAGGCACGTACTTTGCGCTATAGTCTGTCACTTTAAATATTTTATTTATTTTAAGCTTTCTAGGGCTGTTTTTCCCCCCTGTGTGTTTTTATCCCTACAATGAGGAGGTTGGACTAGACCAGTTGTTCTTAACCCTAGTTACACATTAGAAGTACCTACGGACATTAAGAAAATACCCAAAGCTGGCCCCATCCCCAGAAATTCTAATTAAACTGGACTGGGGGAGGGGTCTGGGCATGTGAGTAAACGGCTCCCTTGTTCTAAGACTCTAGTTTCTATTTGAGGGTGATGATGACAAAAATATCCTTCCCCTCCTTTGAAAAAGCAGCTGAGGGATCTGGACCACTCTTGCTGCAGTTGGGCAGGGAGTCTTGAGGTCTCAGGTCTGTGAAGTTTTGCTGACAGTCACATGAAGAATATGTGTCCCTGGTGGGTCTAGCTAAGGGGCAGGTCTCCTGGGGACATGGATTTTTCTCTACAGCATCCACTCTGCCCAGGGTCTACTCCAGTGGTACTTGGTGGTCTCTGGGGGAAGCCATCCATTTGTGGCAGTATTTCTGGGCATGAAGAGACAGGAGCGGCGTTCCTTCTGCTTCTGGGATCTTCCAGCTTGCCTAGCTTCCTTTGTAAAGCCAGAGCAATTTGTGAAAAGCTGTTATAGAGAAGAAAGCAACAGGAAAATAAAGTTGACCACACACTTTCTGAGTCCCTGGCATTGTGCTGAGGAGCATTTGTATTTGATCCTCCAAAAACTCTTCTGGATGAGTCTTTTTTTAGGTCCCCGCTTTTATAGCTCAGAAAGGATACGTTGCTAGGCATCACACAGCTGATGAAGTGGTCCCTCTACTGACTGCGGGGCAGGGGCCAGGACTGTGGTTCAGAGAGGCTGTGGAGGTGGACTGGGGTACAGAAGTGGTCAGAGAGGTGCCCTGTCCTCTATCTGACCCCTGCTAGCCTAAGGCCTCGGACCCTATGCTCTTCCTCATGCTCCACCCCCTCCTACCCCAGCAGTACTCCCTGGCCAAACAGTGTCTACAGGCCAGTGGAATCCCAGACCGTTGTGGGACTGGCCCTCCTTTTTCTAGCCAGGGGAGCTGAGCCGTGGCTACAGCCAGTGAGGTGCGGCCCAGGCCTGTCTTATCAGGACTGCACAGAGCCCAGAAACCCCTCACCTGTGAGAATGATCTGGAACACTGGGTCCATTCACCGATCCGGGAACCCAAGGACAAAAGGCAGGTCCCCTGGGGAGGCCGCCCAGTCTCCTCATGGGAGCCTGTCAGGAGATGGGGCTAACACAGACTCAGGCTGAAACTCTGTATAAAATCGAACACCTTCTCTGAATCCTAGTTACGCTGCGAAGAACCAGAGTGTGGCAGCCAGGGTGGGAGCAGGCCACACCCTGATGGCCATCAGCCTCTGGCTCCCCTCAATGGGGGTTAGCCTCACTTTTGAGGAAGGAGCTCAAATTCCCCTCACCACAAACACAATACTCAGAGGGGCTTATAGAGGTTCAGGGGAGCTGTGAGGTGCCGGGTGAAGGAATGAGAAGGAATGGAGACCTCATTTTGAGTTTCGGGGAGCGAGCAGGATTGCAACCTTCCTAATAGAGCCTTGGCCAGAGCAGAGGGGAGGGCTGCAGCTGAGGCCCCACCCTCCTAGGAAGCCACACCGTCCCCTTCAGGACTGTGGACCTGCAGTTTCACAACCCTGAGCTGGGCTAAACCAGTGAGACCTGGACCAGCTAATGGGAGCATGAGCAAAGATTTCTATCACACTGTGAATTCTAGGGCTGCCAAGTGGTTTAAGAGTAAAGGGCTAGAGGATCCATTTTGAATTCATTCTTCAAAAGTGTAGGGTCAAATGAAAAGTGTTTTCTGAGATGAAACTATGATATGGGTTGGACGGTGGTGATGATCGCACAACATTGGGAGTATATTTCGTGTACAAGAATGTTTATAGCAACCTTATTCATAATAGCCCCAAACTGGAAACAGCCTAGATGTGCATCAATAATAGGAAAATGGGTAACAGTGCTAGAGTCACACAATGAAATACTACTCAGAATAAAAAAGATCAAACTACAGATACATGTGGTAACATAGGTGACTCTCAAAATCATTACGTTTAGTGAAGGAAGCCTTACACAAAAGAAAATGTTCGATATAATTCAATTTATATAAAGTTCCAGAACAGACAAATCTAACGTATGGAGGAAAAGAATTACAAGAGTGGCTTTGTCTGGTAGGTGGGGCAGGGATTGACTAGGAAGAGGCAGGAGGTAATGGTAATGGGGTTAGGTACTGCTCTATATCTTGGTAGGGATTGGGTTCCACCGGTTTATTCATTTGTCAAAATTTGGAAAAGTTTCACTTAAGATGCTGCATTTTTTTGCTTATGAATTTCACCTCAAAAAATTAAACAAGACTGGCCGAGGTGGCTCACACCTATAATCCCAGCACTTTGGGAGGCCGAGGTGGGCGGATCATGAGGTCAGGAGTTCAAGACCAGCCTGGCCAACGGTGAAACCCCGTCTCTACTGAAAATACAAAAATTAGCCAGGTGTGGTGGCGTGCACCTGTAATCCCAGCTGCTCAAGAGGCTGAGGCAGGATAACTGCTTGAACCCGAGAGGCAGAGGTTACAGTGAGCTGAAATCACGCCATTGCACTGTAGCCTGGGCGACAGAGCAAGACTCCGTATCAAAAAAATAATAATAATAAATTAAACAATACTGAACCCTAGTTAATGAAAGCCATGCTGAAGTAATTAGGGGAAAGGGTGTCGATGTCTGCAATAGATTTTTGGATCCATAAAAAGTAAAGTGGATTGATGGATGGATAGAGATGAGACGTAGCAAATGTAGTAAAAATTAATAGTACAATCTGGGTGATGGGTATAGGAATTTTGACTGTAAAATCATTATGTTTAAAATTTTCTATTTAAAAATGCTGAGAAAAGATATATTGCTATATCATGGAGTAGCACGTAAAATTTATGTGACTTCCATGCTAGAACAAGAGTGTTTCAGCAGACCCTTGAATAAGTTTGGCCTAAAGCACCTGCTGTTCCCCACAGTTACGTACCATTACTGATTTTTTTCCTTTCTTTCTCTTGGGAAACAAATGAGCTAGCAAACTGTGCCTGATATGTGGTCTGTCTCTCTCTCTCTCTGTGGCCAGAAATTCTACCTGTTTGCTGTTTTAACAGACTCAAGAGGGCTGCCCACTGCACTTGTCTGAAAGCTGTAACCAAGTTATGGTTGGTTATTTGTATGTCACTAAGGCCCATAGTTTCTGCCTAAGGAAAAGTAATAAAATAGGTCAGATCACCTCTCCCCTTTAAAACAGCTGCGTTAATGTGAGCAACATGGCTGAAGGTTGGCACGCAAAATTCTGTGTCCACATCCTAAGATTGAGATGAAATAAGTAGAGATCTAGACTCTTCAGAGTTTTTCTTGTTGTTGTTTTTTGTTTTGTTTTGTTTTTGGTTTTTAGAAACAGGGTATTGCTATATTGCCCAGGCTAGTCTCAAACTCCTGGGCTCAAGCAATCATCCTGCCTCAGTCTCTGAAGTAGATGGGACTATAGGTGCACACCACCACACCCGCTGGACTATTCAGACATTTGAAAGACACTATTGTATCCGTAGAAGCTGAAAAACCAGAGTGGTTATTATGTGAATATCTTGAGTATTGTCTTAGGCAGAGGATAAAGAGAAGAAAAGAAAACCCCTGTGACTGGAGTCTGCCCCTTGGTGGACTAACTCTTCTGACTCATCGTTTCATACCATAAAAAGTGGAACTACTGCCTTCCTGAATTGAATGCAACAAGGGTTTCAGACAATGAACTTCAAAGAAACACTGTGTTCCTTGTGGACTGCTTGGGGCATGCCCTTCGACCCCTGAGAGTTATCCTCACTCTCTCTTGTTCCTAGGGCCACTGTATTAGTTTCCCTGAACTGCCTTAACAAAGTCCCCAAGACTAAGTGGCCTAAAACAGCAGCAATTTATCCTCTCACAAGTCTAGAGGCTAGACGTGAAATCAGTGTTGGCAGGGCCATGCTCACCCAATGGTACAGGAGGGACTCTCTCCCTGCCTTTTCTAGATTCTGATGCTGGCCCTCCTAGTGTTTCTTGGCCTGTAGATGCATTGCTTCAGCCCCATGGCCAGCTTCTCCCTGTGTGTCTTCACATCCTCTTCCCTCTGCATGTCTTCTGTCTCTGTGTCAAATTCCCACTTTTTTTTTTTTGAGACAGAGTTTCACTCTTGTTGCCCAGGCTGGAGTGCAATGGCGCGATCTCGGCTCACTGCAACCTCTGCCTCCCGGGTTCAAGTGATTCTCCTGTCTCAGCCCCCCGAGTAGCTGCGATTACAGCGCATGCCAGCACGCCTGGCTAATTTTTGTATGTTTAATAGAGATGGGGTTTCATCATATTGGTCAGGCTGGTCTTGAACTCCTGACCTCAGGTGATCTGCCTGCCTCAGCCTCCCAAAGTGCTGGGATTACAGGGGTGAGCCACCGCGCCCAGCCTCCCACCCTTTTTTTTCTTCAACTTTTATTTTAAGTTCTGGGGTACATGTGCAGATTTGTTACATAGGTAAACATGTGCCGTGGTGGTTTGCTGCACGGATCAACCCATCACCTAGGTATTAAGTGAGCATCCATTAGCTATTCTTCCTGATGCTCTCCTTCCCCCTATCCCTACCAACAGGCCTGAGTGTGTTGTTCCCCGCAACCCATGTGTCCATGTGTTCTCATCATTCAGCTCTCACTTAGAATTGTGAATATGTGGTGTTCGGCTTTCTGTTCCTGCATCAGTTTGCTGAGGATAACAGCTCCTAGCTCCATCTGTGTCCCTGCAAAGGATATGATCTCATTCCTTTTCATGGCTGCATAGTATTCCATGGTGAATATGTACCACATTTTCTTTATCCAGTCTATAATTGATGGGCATCTGGGTTGATTCCATGTCTTTGCTTTTGTGAATAGTACTGCAATGAACATATGCATGTGTCTTTATCAAATTCCCCTTTTGGTAAGGACACCAGTCATATTGGAGTAGAACCCACCCTGATGACCTCATTTTAATTTGATTACTTCTATAGAGGTCACCTCTACAGGTAGAGACTATTTCCAAATAAGGTCTCATTTATGAGTACTGCGGGTTAGGACTTGAGCTTCTCAGGGGGACACCATTCAACCATAACAGGCACTTTGGAAAAAAAAGATTTGAGGAGCTTTGCATTCATTATCTCGTGTAATTGTTAGAATAATATTATGAGGTGCATTGTGGTTGTTTTTAACATCTGAGGAGACTAAGGTGGAGAAAGGCATTAGATGACTTGGTCACTATCACCACAGTGGACACTTACTGTCATAATGCACAGCATTCATCCTTTTCCTTTAGTGACAGCATCCTCATTTCCGTAAAGGTAGAAATTGCTTCCCCTCAAGTCCCTGGCTGTGCCCCCAAGCTCCTTCATCTCTAGCTTGTACATGTAAGCCATATTTAGACAGGATTGTTTGAGAAGGGCTGCCTATGGACATAAAAGTAAAATAATAAATTTTATACAGAAATGAGGGTATCCTGGTCATCATTTTGTTAGAGGCCCTCTTTATTCAGAAATAGCATCAAGATGAATATATTCCAATATTTTGATTTGCATTCAGAAATTCAGGTTGAGCCTGGCACAGTGGCTCACGCCTGTAATTCCAGTACTTTGGGAGGCTGAGGCAGGAGGATCACTTGGGCTCAGGAACTCGAGACCAGAAATCTAGGTTGTTTCTAATATTGTCCAGTGGAATACTGTATGCCCGAATTAATTGTTCAAGTGGGGAAAAAAGGCATTTTATAGTCTACTTGATTATTTTCAACATAGAAATATTTTTTAAATCAGAAAATAAGAAATCAAGTAAACGCTATTATTTAAAAATTTCAGATGACACAGTTACAAATATCATCCAGAATTCTACTGCTATTAACATTTTGACGTATATATCTGTGTATGTAGCTATTCTTTTAAAATGGGAGCATAGTATGTTTATTATTTCATAATTTGACTTTTTAAACTTAAAATTATATTATTAGTAACTTTACATGCCAATGAGCAACTCCACATTATCCTATTTAAACAACAAGATGAATTGCTTGGAGAAAAATTCCTCCAGGTATAAAACCCAAACCTCGGCCAGGTGCAGTGACTCACGCCTGTAATCCCAGCACTTTGGGAGACTGAGGTGGGTGAATCACTTGAGGCCAGGAGTTTGAGACCATCTTGGCCAACATGGTGAAACCCTGCCTCTACTAAAAATACAAAAATTAGCTGGGCGTGGTGGTGTGGGCCTGTAGTCCCAGCTACTTGGGAGGCTGAGGCAGGAGAATTGCTTAGGAGCGGAGGTTGCAGTGAGCCGAGATCGCACCATTGCACTCCAGCCTGGGAAACAAGGGCGAAGCTCCATCTCAAAAACAAAAAACAAAAAAACCCAATCCTCCTGTCTAGGCAGCAGGACCTGGTGGCAGTATCTCGGGGCTGCCTCCACCTCTGCCTCTGGCCTCATCTTGGTCCCTTTCATCCTCCCTTACCCACCTAACCAGCCTTCATGCCCCTATGCAGTCACTCCAACATCAGCCAAGAATCTTACCTAGACTTTCTATACACTTATGAAAACACCCAACTTTATGTAAATAAACATCAACAGTGGCTTTACCAATTCCAAGTTTATTTTTTTTCGCTTAGCAAGAGGTTTGACGGAAGGCGATCCAGTGTGGGAGCAGCATTTCCACAATGTCCTGAATGTTTCAGGCCACTGTCTTTCCATTCCAGGGTCCTTGCCATTTGGCTTTACCCTCTGTGTGGTCACTAAGTGACTACTTCACCTCCAGCTTCATGTCTGTGCTCTAGACAGGAAGAAGGCAAAAGTAAGGAGGAAAGAGAAGAAGGAGGAAGTGGTGACACCTGTATTAAGAAACCAAAAAGTTGACTGGGTGCAGTAGCTCAAGCCTGTAACCCCAGCCTTTGGGAGGCCAAGGCGGAAGGATCACTTGAGCCCAGGAGTTTGAGACCAGCCTGGGCAATAAAGTGATATCCCCTCTCTACAAACAATAAAAAAATAGCCAGGCATTATGGCATGCACCTGTGGTCTCAGCTACCTGGGAGTCTGTGGCAAGAGTATCCCTTGAGCCCAAGAGGTCAAGGCTACAGTGAGCTGTGTTTGTGCCATGGCACTCCAGCCTAGGTGAGAGAGAGAGAGAGACCCTGTCTCAAAAACAAATCAATAGAAAAAGAAAAGAAAGCAAAAGCTGTCCCAGAAATTTCTAGAACATTTCTACTTAGCAGAACTATGTCACATGGCCATGTAGCTGCAAAGGAGTCTAGAAAGCTGAGTATTTTGTCTGGATACATTGTCATCTTTAAAAAAAATCAGGCTTCTGTTAGTAAGGAAACAAGAGAGAATGGATATATATATATTTTTGTTTAGAAACAGTGTCTCATTCTGTTGCCTGGGCTAAAGTGCAGCGGCATAATCATAGCTCACTTCAACCTCAAACTCCCGGGCTCAACTGACCCTCCTGCCTTAGCCTCGCAAGCTCCCAAGTAGCTGGGTCAACAGGTGTGCATCACCACATCTGACTAATTTTTTGTATTTTCTTTTGTAGAGGTGGAGTCTTGCTATATTGCCCAGGCTGGTCTCAAACTCTTGGCCTGAAGCAATCCTCCCATCTTGGCCTACCAAAGTGCCAGGATTACAGGTGTGAGCCACTGCACCCAGTCTCATTTAATCTTCACAACCTTT
Organism: Pan paniscus; assembly: GCF_029289425.2. Taxonomy (NCBI): domain Eukaryota; kingdom Metazoa; phylum Chordata; class Mammalia; order Primates; family Hominidae; genus Pan; species Pan paniscus. The sequence continues at coordinate 79,098,279 of NC_073265.2, read as the reverse complement.
CAGAGGTGAGAAACTGAAGTTCAGAGAGGTCACATAACTTGTTCAAGGTCACTCGATAGTAAGTGGTAGGTTTGTTTGTTTGTTTGAGATGGAGTTTCCCCCTTGTTGCCCAGGCTGGAGTGCAATGGCACGATCTCAGCTCACTGCAACCTCCGCCTCCCAGATTCAAGCAATTCTCCTGCCTCAACCTCCCAGGTAGCTGGGATTACAGGCATGCACCACCATGCCTGGCTAATTTTGTATTTTTAGTAGAGACAGGGTTTCTCCATGTTGGTCAGGCTGGTCTTGAACTCCCAACCTCAGGTGATCCGCCCACCTTGGCCTCCCAAAGTGCTGGGATTACAGGCGTGAGCCACCACACCCAGCCTAAGTGGTAGATTTTAAGTCAACTTTGTGTAACAAATTACTCATGCTACACCTTAAAATTATCTCAAACTCGGCCCGGCGCGGTGGCTTACGCCTGTAATCCCAGCACTTTGGGAGGCTGAGGCGGGTGGATCACGAGCTCAGAAGATCGAGACTATCCTGGCTAACACGGTGAAACCCCGTCTCTACTAAAAATACAAAAAATTAGCCAGGCATGGTGGCGGGCGCCTGTAGTACCAGCTACTCGGGAGGCTGAGGCAGGAAAATTGCTTGAACCCGGGAGACGGAGCTTGCAGTGAGCAGAGATTGTGCCACTGCACTCCAGCCTGGGCAACAGAGCGAGACTCCGTCTCAAAAAAAAAAAAAAAAAAAAAAAAAAAAAACTATCTCAAACTCATCCGTGGGGAAGATACTTTGGTGGAGAACCATGACTCTGACAGTTTATTGTCTAGTAGGGGCAACAGACACAGACACAACTGATCATAACACAAAGCAGACAGAGGTTAGCACTTTAATGAAGGGACAAGGAACGTGCAGCAATGCCTCAAGGACAGGTGAGGTTTGAGCAGAGCTTTGAAGTATAGACAGGACTTGGGATTTTTGTAAGTTTCATTGTGGGAGGGTGTTCCAAGCAGAAAGAGCAGTATGGACAGAAGCAAGGAGGTGGGAAGCTGAGTTGAGCAGAGGCATTCACATGAGGCAGAGTGGGAGATAAGGGTGGGAAGCTGTGCTATGGGTGGGTTGTGGTTCTGTAACTGCCTAGCTCAGGAGTCTGGGCTTTATCTTTATTCTCTGCAGGCTGGGAAACCAGAGAAGATTTTGAATGAGGAGAGAACTGAAAGAATTGCATTTCGGTTTTCACTGGGGAGGAAAAATTGTGAAAGGAGAAGAAAAAGGGAAAGGCATGGATCCCAAAGATGTAGCCTTTGGAGGACAAATTTGTCAGCATTCCCCAAGTGCTGGCAGCCGAAGAAGACTCAAGCCCAGAAGCCCCACATTCACCCCAGCAGGCACCTGTGCAGACGCTGACTTTGGTTTGGAGCTGATGGAGGGTGGGAGAGGAAAGCCTTTTATCCAAGCCTCTTGGGAAGTAGGGGGAACAGAGCTGGGATGGTGTCCATAAAGCCAGGGCTGGGGACCAAGCATCAGGCCAAGGGGACCCTCCCAGGTAACTGCCTGTACCACCCTGTCCCCAGCCCACTGACTTTTACTGCCAAGTTGGGTGACTGTGCATTTAACCTGAGAGTGGCCTGGGTCCAGCCTGAGCTGCTCTTGCCATACTGGCAGGGGTTGAGGTGGGGACAGGGTTGGCTTGGAAAGACTTCAAGTCAAATATGAAGATAATTTGATTCATTCAGCTAATGGCCAGTTGGGATGGGCAATTAGTGCAATTAGTGTGAGAACTGAGTAGTGTAGGAAGTGTGGTCAGCATTGTTGGTTCTTAGCATAGACACATTCCATTTGAAGATGACAGGGAACACTGCACAAGTCAGAGGTGCTGAGTAGGTGACATTGTCCCCACAGGCACCTACAGGCCTAGCGTCCTCTCATCTGAGCATCTCTGACCTCATGGGTGTGGTCCTGGGGCAGCCCAGTTCTTTTTTCCTTAGCTGTTATGTTTATTCATTGAGTGTCCTTGTGTGTTTATCCTGATTACATTCATACACACATACACATACACATACATATATATAACCATACACATATACCTATATTTCTTACTAAAAGCTAATACTTGCTTATCACAGAAAATTTAGAAAATATGCATAAGCAAATTGAATAAATTAAAATCATCACCCAGAGTTAACCTCTATGAACCTGTTATGTAGTTCCTGACAATGCTTATTTCCCAGTGGGAACATACCACAAGTAAACATTGTCAGGAACTACATAACATTTAAAAAATAGATTATATCAATTTTAATCAATTTTAAAAATAGATTATAGGCTGGGTATGGGGGCTCACACCTGTAATCCCAGCACTTTGGGAGGCCTAAGCAGAAGGATTGCTTGAGCCCAGGAGTTTGAGACCAGCCTGGGCAACATAGTGAGACCCTGTCTCTACTAAAATTTTAAACATTTAGCCAGGCGTGGTGGTATGTGCCTGTAATCTCAGCTACTTGGGAGGCTGAGGCAGGAGGATTGCTTGAGCCCAGGAGTTTGAGGTTGCAGTGAGCTGTGATTGAACCACCACACTCCAGCCTGGACGAGAGTGAGACCCTGTCTCAAAAAAAAGGAGGAGGAGGAGGAGAAGGAGGAGGAGAAGGAGAAAGAGGAAGAAAAACACCATCTTGCAATCCCTAATCCTAATGAAGTAATTGATTCAGGCAAGTAGTATCAGTGGATGTTAAAACCATTAGGTAAAAAGTTTCTAGGGGGAAAATGACTGGTCTAAGGAAGAAAATACAGTTACACTGGAGGGAATTGTGTCCACCATCTTAGCATTACTGCCAGTAGGATGACATCCTGTGCTTTCCAAGGCGATGGATTAGGCAGTCCACATCACCTGGGATATATTCTTCCCAAAATATTAACCTGAGATCAATCAAGACTTTAAATGTAACTTCCAGTTTGTAGGAAATGCAAGGGATATGGAACATATTAAGTGACACCACAAGGAAAGAGTCAGATATATAGACAGAACAATTCAACTGGACACCGGCGTGGGTTCTTCAAATCAATGTTAAAACACACACACACACACACACACACACACACACACACGCACCACAAAACAAAACCAGTGGGGATTCCTTGAGATTAAAGACACATAAGTTACATGATAACCGAATCCAATTCTTGGTCCACAGTTGGAGGCTGCTTTGAATAAACCATCTAAAAAAATCATTTTTAGGGTAGTAAAAGAAATTTGTGTAAGAACAAAGTATTAGATGATAATAAGAAATATGTTGACTTTTTTAAGTGTTACGGTAGCTTTGAAAAGATGCCTACTGAAGTATTTAAGGATGAAAACATTTTAATAGCTCCTTTGATGTTGTCACTTTAAAAACTTAAGCAGAAAAAAATAGATGAAAAAATATGGCAAAATGTTAAAACTGTTAAATTTGAGTAATGAGTATATTTGGATGATGGGTATTCACTATAGTATTCACTCTATTTTTCTATATGTTTGAAGTTTTTCATATTAAAACATTTTTAAAAATAATGATATTTGCTCAATGGCAAATTTGCTCAAACATTAAAAAATCTGGAGATGTCATATAGAGAGTGCCTGGCCAGATGCCTGGCTTCTCTGGAAAAATCAGAGTACCTGGCTGTTGGGCCCATATTTTCAAATGGAAACATCTGGCCCTAAGCAGTGGCTGCTCCTTCAGGTCTCCTCTGGTCCCCAGCAGTTTTCCTCTGCCCACTTCACTCAGTTTGCCTAAAAAGGCCCAATAAAACATAAAAGCAACAAGGAAGCCATTGCTTCCAGGATACATGAAGAAGGAAGGGCCCTGGTAAGAAGGAGGGACCAGCTTTATGCTGATGACTCCTGCGGCTGAATGAGAACCTGAGGCGATGCAGGTGGGTTCTGTCCCAGGCAGCAGGTCGGTACCCAGAGGCATTTCTCAGGGTAGCGTGGTTGGCTCTGTGGTGTGTCTCAGTCACGTGATTTTAGGTCGCTGATATATGTGAACATTTATCATTATTCTTGTCTGCTCATGCACACTCTTCTTCTTTTAGGGTGTCCTTCACATTTTGAGTCTGTGCCTCCCAGGAGTAGGAACTGGAAACTTACTTCCCCAGCTTCCTTTGCAGCTAGGGCACAGACATGTGACCTGCTCTCCACCAATCAGATGCAACCTTGGAGCCTAGGAGTTGGGAAGTGAGAGTGGTTTTGACAGGGTGGTGACAGAAGCACTCAGACTTCGAAGGCAGCTGTGGCAGGGTTGCGTGGTGGCATGTGGAGCCCTGCATCCACTACATGAGGGGCAGCGTGGCCTATGGGCAGCAGAGTTGTTTCCTCATAGTGGCTCTGCCTTGTCACAGCTGTCAAGCCTGACCTCTGCCTTCACAGAGATTCCTCAAGAGGCACAAAAAAGCCTTTTCTGCTTAACTTGCCAGAGTGGGTTCTGTTGTTTGCAGCCAAAAACTCTGAGTGATTTGCCACTTAATCTCTCTAGGCCTCTTACTGTGAAGAATGAAGGAGATAACATAGCCTGGAAGCCAAGCTCTCTACTTCCCCCAGACCTGGTCATTCTGAGAGTCAGCCCCCACTGAGATGTGGAGCCCCAGGGTGCCCACTGAGATGTGGAGCCCCAGGGTGCTGGGAAGGCATCAGCTGGGAAGGTGCAGAGAGAGGAAGCTGTTGTCGTCTTAGTGAAATCTCCAAAAGGAGCCTTGTCTTGGCCGGGTGCAGTGGCTCATGCCTGTAATCCCAGCACTTTGGGTGGCCGAGGCAGGTGGATCACTTGAGGTCAGGAGTTCAAGACTAGCCTGGCCAACATAGCAAAACCCGTCTCTACAAAAAAAAAATACAAAAATTAGCCGGGCGTGGTCTCAGCTACTTGGGAGGCTGAGGCACAAGAATCACTTGAACCCGGGAGCCGGAGGTGGCAGTGAGCCAAGATTGCACCACTGCACTTCAGCCTGGGCGACAAAGCGATATTCTGTCTCAAATGGGAGGAAAAAAAAAAAAAAAAGAGCCTTGTCTTGTCTACCTTGACATTAAGCATTTGATTCATGTTTCTTGACAAGGAAGAGTTAGTCTTGCTAATCAGATAGGGCAAATGAGAACTGAACTTCTTCCAAGCCACTATGAGCTGTTCCCTTTGGGTCCTTTTGAAACTCAAGAATCTCCTGTGATGAATACTTCTTTCACAATGCTCCCAGAGCTTAATGGATTAATATCACCTTGGTCTTGGGACTCTATGTTCCTTTGATCGTTTGATCCCCAAGACTCCCAGAGAAAAACGAAAGAAGAAGGCCACACCACAAATTCTGGTGTTGAGAAAGAATACATTGGAGTTAGCCAAATCAATTAGCCACATGATATATAGCAGCCATGTCTAAACACTGTTTTCTCTCATTTTTTAAAAATTTATGAATAAAAAATGTCCTCTTTGGCTTCCCAAAGTGCTGGGATTACTAGCATGAGCCACAGCGCCTGGTCTAAACGAGGCTCTCTGACTCATCTGTACTGGTACCAATCGGGATGAAACATCCACCTCAGAGCCCCCTTTCATCAGCCCAGGGGCTACTCACAGCACGCAGTGAGTGGAAAGAGGAAGACTTCCACTGCCCTGACTCAGTTGCATTTTCAGCTCACCCACCCCAATCTCCTTCTTAACCACCTGGGTCTGCCCACCTTCCTGCCTTCCTCTGGGATTTGATCATGGAACTTAATCCCCAAGGCTCACGTGGAGACGACCCAGCAACCCAACCATCCAAAAGTCAGGAGCTGAGTCACTGGGGCCACTTAGACTGCAGATTAATAATAATTTACTACTAATAATGACAGCCAACATATAGTGATGACTGTATGCCAAGGACTGTTCTAAGAACTACACATACATTAACATTTCATTTTCATAATAACTCCATGAGGTAAGTACCATTATCTCCATTTAATGAGGTAGAGAAGTTAAGTGACTTGCCCAAATTTACACCATCTCATTCCCATGCTCCCAATTGCCTAATTACTCATAAGGGTAAGAGGCAAAGTGGAGAATGAGTTTATAGAATTGTATCATAATTCCCAGGTGAGCTTTTCACTCTGAGAAGGTCTTGGAGGATGAGGACATTTCTCTGGACTTTCTGTGAACACGAGACAAATCTTTTCTCAGTATTTTCAAGGGTTTGCAATGGCCCTCTGGGTGTTCAGTTGCCTAGACAAGCAGCCAGAGGCGTGCAAGGAACCTGACATCTTAGTGAGATGGCTTGGCTCTCCTGTGACCAGGTGTAGAGTTCACTTAACCTCTTTGAGACTCAGTTTCTTTCTTTCTTTTTTTTTTTTTTTTTGAGATGGAGTCTTGCTCTGTGGCCCAGGCTGGAGTGCAGTGGCGTGATCTCAGCTCACTGCAACCTCCGCCTCCCAGGTTCAAGCAATTCTCTGCCTCAGCCTCCCGAGTAGCTGGGATTACAGGCGCCCGCCACCATGCCTGGCTAATTTTTGTATTTTTAGTAGAGACAGGGTTTTACCATCTTGGCCAGGCTGGTCTTGAACTCCTGACCTCATGATCCACCCTCCTCAGCTCCCAAAGTGCTGGGATTATAGGAGTGAGCCACCACGCCCAGCTGAGACTCAGTTTGTTTATGTGTTAATCAAGAATGAAAATACTACTCAGCTCATGGCGTTGCTGTGAGGATTAAATGAGATTATGCATGGAGAGTGTTTACGCAGAATAAATGAGTATTCATTGTAATTATTAGCTGTATCGTGTCTTCCCCATTGTCCATTATCCACACGCGAGAGTTATATTCTATGTAACAAATACAAGGAAGATGGAGAGGCTCCAAGCCACGTAACTCTGCTAATCCTGTGAGAAGACTGTCAAACCTCTGAAGGTCAAGGTAAAGCAGAGGTCACCAGACAGTGCTAACCTTGAACTAATACCTGCAGGATGTTAGCCACCTGTTGGGTGTCACAAAAGTCATGAAAAAATAGAAGAAGACAAAACAAACCAGGAAGGGAGGCTTGTGACAGCCCTACCTTAACCATAAAGAAGGCACTAAAGGATAAGAAAATAGAGAAGACACTATACCTATTCAGGGAGAACCAAAGGGGAGAGAACAAAACAGGCTTGGTTTAAATCATCCTTCAGCTGCAGACATCAGCGCTGAAGCCGGTGCCCTGCATTGCTCACCCCTAGTCCTTTGGATAGTTTAATTTTAACACCTTCTTTACAATTATGTTTTTCTTTCTTAAGAAAGTTATGAGTGTAATTATATATTTCATACATACAAAATATATTAAAAACTGAACAGTTTTAAAGAAAAATAATAGAATGAGTACCTATATACTCACCATCCAGCTTTAAAAATGAAGTTGCCAGTGCCCTAGAAGCCACTGTGTGTCCCCCTTCTGTGATTCCACACCCCTCCCTCCTCACCATTCTTTTTTTGTTTTGTTTTGTTTTTTGAGACAGAGTCTCGCTCAGTCACCTGTGCTGGAGTGCAGTGGCACGATCTTGCCTCACTGCAACCTCCGCCTCCCAGGTTCAAGTGATTCTTCTGTCTCAGCCTCCCGGACTACAGGCGCGCCACTGTGCCTTGCTAATTTTTGTATTTTTAGTAGAGACGGGGTTTCAGTTACTATGTTGGCCAGGCTGGTCTCGAACTCCTGACCTCAGGTGATTTGCCCACCTCAGCCTCCCAAAGTGCTGGGATTACAGGTGTGAGCCACCACGCCCAGTCCCGCATGACTCTTCTGAATTCTGGGTCACTCGTTTCTCTGATTTTCTCTATCTGTGAACCACTATACATGCCTCCCTAAACGTTACGCTGTTAGCTGTGCCTGCCTCTCAACTTTACCTCCTTTCTTGTTCTCTTTTCATTTTTAAAAACTTTTTATTTCATTCCCCCAACCATCCTACTTGTTTGGGATTTATATGGTTTATGTCTGGTCTTTTTAGTGGTTATCCTAGCTCTTTATTTTTTTATTGTGGTAAAATATATATAACACAAAAGTCACAATTTTAACCATTTTTAAGAGTTTAATTCAGTGTTGTTAAATACACTCACATTGCTGTGCAATTGTCACCACTATCCATCTCCAGAACTTTTTCATCATCCAAAACTGAAACTCAGTACCCATTAAGAAGTAACTCTCCTTCCCCAATCCCTGGTAACTACTATTCTACCTTCTGTCCCCAGCTTTAACATGCATACCTAACATAATGAAGCCAAAAGTCAATCAATATCTGTACATTCCTCCCAAATAATATAGGAACCTTAGAATGCTTTAATTCCAATCACACTTCCCTGACTTATATGGTATTCTCCCACAGCATTTGAGCTTATTTCCCATGTCACACACACAGATTTCAGAGTATTTAATATTTTTGTAAGGACAATATAAACTTAATCTTGTTCACATATTTGCCAACATCTTTGCTCACCATTTCTTTTTCTCCTTCTTTCCTTCCTTCCTTCCTTCTTCCTTTCCTTTTCCCTTTTTCCCTTTTCCCTTTTCCTTTTCCTTTCCTTTCCTTTCCTTCTTTCCCTTTCTTCCTTTCCTTCCTTCCTCTCCTTCTCTTTCTCTTCCTTTCTCTTTCTTTCCTTCCTTCCTTCCCTCCATCCTTCTTTCCTGCTCTCCCTCCCTCCTTCCCTCCCCCCTCCCTCCCTCCCTTCCTTCCTTCTTTCCTTTCTATCTTTTTCTTTCTTCTCCCACTCTGTCACCCAGGCTGGAGTGCATTGTACAAACATGGCTCACTGCAGCCTCCACCTCCCAAGGCTCAGGCAACCCTCCCACCTCAGCCTCCTAAGTACCTGGGACTATAGGTGTGCAACACTATGCTCAGCTAAGTTTTAAAAATTTTTTGTAGAGACTGGGTCTCGCCTTGTTGCCTAGGCTGGTCTCGAACTCTTGGGCTCAAGTGATCCTCCTGCCTTCTCCTCCCAAAATGTTGGGACTACAAGTGTGAGCCACTTTTCCAGCCCCATTTATTTTTCTATCTCAGTTCTTCCATCTGGGATACCTGAAGTACATTCTTTAAATTTTCTTTAGTAATAATTTTTTTTGTAGCACACTCTGTTTGTGTTTGTCTGAAAATGATTTTATTTCACCATTCTTGAAAGATATGGAATCTTGACAGCTGTTTTCTCTTAGGACAGCAAAGATATTATTCTGCTCTCTTCTGGTTTCAGTTGCTGCTGTTGAGAAATTAGCCATCAGTCTAATTGCTATTTATTTGCAGGTGACCTGTGTTTCTCTCCAGCTGCTTTTTGGATTCTATCTCTCTGACTCTTGTGTTTGTGTTATAGTTTTGCTGTGAGGTACCTGAGTTTGGATTTCTTTTTGTTTATCCTGCCTAGGATTCACTGAACTTCCTGAATTTGAGGATTAGTATCTTTCAACAATTCTAGAACATTCTTAGCCATCATCTCTGCATATTACCTTTTTCCTATTTCATTACTTATTTCCCATTGAAACCATTATTTTATATAGTTGAGACTTTTCACTGTATCTCTTAATATTTTTTATCCTCTTTTTAATATTTTTCATCTCACTGTCTTTCTGGGCTATATTTGTTGTATTTTCTTCAGCTCCGTATTTTCAATTCACGAATTCTTTCTTCTACTATATCTAATCTTAAATTTGAAACAGGTTGGCAAATCATATCTTATGAGCCAAATCTGGCCCATAGCTTGCTTTTAGGTTTTTTTGTTTGTTTTGAGACATGGTCTTTATCACCCAGGCTGGAGTGCAGTGGCACAATCACAGCTCATTGCAGCCTTGACCTCCTGGGCTCAAGCTATCCTCCCACCTCTCAGCCTTCTGAGTAGCTGGGACTACAGGCATGTGCCACCATGCTCAGATAATTTTTGTGCTTTTTGTAGAGGCTGAGTTTCACCATGTTGACCCAGGATGGTCTCAAACTCCTGGGCTCAAGTCATCTACCTGTTTTGTCCTCCCAAAGTGCTTGGCTTACAGGTATGAGCCACCATACCTGGCCTTTTTTTATATGGTCTTTGAGCTAAGAATGTTTTTTAAATTTGTAAAGCATTGTAAAGAAAACCAAATAATATGGGACAGAGATCTATATCACCCATGAAGCTTAAAATATTTCTTACCTGGTCATTTGCACACACACAAAAAGCCAACTAATTTAAATCATTCCCTATTGAAAAATCTTTTTTCTTTTCTTTTTCTTTCTTTCTTTTTTTCTTTTTTTTTTCTTTTTTGAGACAGACTCTCACTCTGTCACCCAGGCTGGAGCTCAGTGACGTGATCTCGGTTCATTACAACTTCTGCCTCCTGGGTTCAAGCAATTCTCCTGCCTCAGCCTGCCAAGTAGCTGGGATTACAGGCCCTCACCACCATGCATGGCTCATTTTTGTATTTTTAGTAGAGATGAGGTTTCACCATATTGGCCAGGCTGGTCTCGAACTCCTGACCTCAGGTGATTTGCCCACCTCAGCCTCCCAAAGTGCTGGGATTACAGGCGTGAGTCACTGCGCCCGGCCCAAAAATCTTTTTTCAGTTATAGAAAATTTCAAACATACAATATATAGAAAAGGATTGTGACCTAAATTCTTGTGACCTAAATTCAAGCAATTTAATGTTTTGCCATATTTATTACATTTATATATTTTTTTGCTGAACTATCTTAAAATAAACACTAGACTATTAAGTACTTCAGCATGTATCTCTTTTAAGAAAGAACACTCTCCTAAATAACCCAATATTATTATCACACTTAATTAAATTAATAATAATTCCTAAATACTGTCTAATGTCCAGTCCATTCAAATTTATCCAGTCATCTCCAAAATAGCTTTGTTTGTTTGTTTGGGTTTTTCTTTTCGTTGTTGTTTTTTGTTTGTTTGTTTTTTGAGACAGGGCCTCACTCTGTCACCCAGGCTGGAGTGCAGTGGCGTGATCTTGGCTCACTGCAACCTCCACCTCCCACGTTCAAGTGATTCTCCTGCCTCAGCCTCCCGAGTAGCTGGGATTACATTCCTAGGTATTTTATTCTCTTTGAAGCAATTGTGAATGGGAGTCCACTCATGATTTGGCTGTTTGCCTGTTATTGGTGTATAAGAATGCTTGTGATTTTTGCACATTGATGTTGTATCCTGAGACTTTGCTGAAGTTGCCTATCAGCTTAAGGAGATTTTGGGCTGAGACGATGGGGTTTTCTAGATATACAATCATGTCATCTGCAAACAGGGACAATTTGACTTCCTCTTTTCCTAATTGAATACCCTTTATTTCTTTCTCCTGCCTGATTGCCCTGGCCAGAACTTCCAACACTATGTTGAATAGGAGTGGTGAGAGAGGGCATCCCTGTCTTATGCCAGTTTTCAAAGGGAATGCTTCCAGTTTTTGCCCATTCAGTATGATATTGTCTGTGGGTTTGTCATAAATAGCTCTTATCAAACCAACAAAGATCAAAAGAGACAAGGCCATTACATAATGGTAAAAGGAGCAATTCAACAAGAAGAGCTAACTATCCTAAATATATATGCACCCAATACAGGAGCACCCAGATTCATAAAGCAAGTCGTTAGAGACCTACAAAGAGACTTAGACTCCCACACAATAATAATGGGTGACGTTAACACCCCACTATCAACATTAGACAGATCCACAAGACAGAAAGTTAACAAGGATATCTAGGAATTGAACTCAGCTCTGCACCAAGCGGACCTAATAGACATCTACAGAACTCTCCACCCCAAATCAACAGAATATACATTCTTCTCAGCACCACATCACACTTATTCCAAAATTGACCACATAGTTGGAAGTAAAGCACTCCTCAGCAAATGTAAAAGAAAGAAATTATAACAAACTGTCTCTCAGACCACAATGCAATCAAACTAGAACTCAGGATTAAGAAACTCACTCAAAACCACTCAACTACATGGAAACTGAACAACCTGCTCCTGAATGACTACTGGGTACATAACGAAATGAAGGCAGAAATAAAGATGTTCTTTGAAACCAACGAGAACAAAGACACAACATACCAGAATCTCTGGGACACATTTAAAGCAGTGTGTAGAGGGAAATTTTTAGCACTAAATGCCCACAAGAGAAAGCAGGAAAGATCTAAAATTAACACCCCAACATCACAATTAAAAGAACTAGAGAAGCAAGAGCAAACGCATTCAAAAGCTAGCAGAAGGCAAGAAATAACTAAGATCAGAGCAGAACTGAAGGAGATAGAGACACAAAAAACCCTTCAAAAAATCAATGAATCCAGGAGCTGTTTTTCTGAAAAGATCAACAAAACTGATAGACTGCTAGCAAGACTAATAAAGAAGAAAAGAGAGAAGAATCAAATAGACGCAATAAAAAATGATAAAGGGGAGATCACCACCAATCCCGCAGAAATACAAACTACCATCAGAGAATACTATAAACACCTCTATGCAAATAAACTAGAAAATCTAGAAGAAATGGATAAATTCCTTGACACATACACCCTCCCAAGACTAAACCAGGAAGGAGTTGAACCTCTGAATAGACCAATAACAGGCTCTGAAATTGAGGCAATAATTAATAGCTTACCAACCAAAAAAAGTCCAGGACCAGATGGATTCACAGCCGAATTCTACCAGAGGTACAAGGAGGAGCTGGTACCATTCCTTCTGAAACTATTCCAATCAATAGAAAAAGAGGGAATCCTCCCTAACTCATTTTATGAGGCCAGCATCATCCTGATACTAAAGCCTGGCAGAAACACAACAAAAAAAGAGAATTTTAGACCAATATCCCTGATGAACATTGATGCAAAAATCCTCAATAAAATACTGGCAAACCAAATCCAGCAGCACATCAAAAAGCTTATCCACCATGATCAAGTGGGCTTCATCCCTGGGATGCAAGGCTGGTTCAACATACGCAAATCAATTAACGTAATCCACCATAAAAACAGAATCAAAGACAAAAACCACATGATTATCTCAATAGATGCAGAAAAGGCCTTTGACAAAATTCAGCAGCCCTTCATGCTAAAAATGCTCAATAAATTAGGTATTGATGGGACGTATGTCAAAATCTCATCTTATAGCTCCCATAATTCCCACGTGTTGTGGGAGGGACCAGGTGGGACATAATTGAATCATGGGGGCAGGTCTTTCCCATACTGTTTTTGTGATAGTGAATAGGTCTCACAAGATCAGATGGTTTTAAAACTGAGAGTTTCTCTGCACAAGCTCTCTTTGCCTGCTGCCATCCATGTAAGATGTGACTTGCTCCTCCTTGCCTTCTACCACGATTGTGAGGCCTCCCCAGCCATGTGGAATAGTAAGTCCATTAAACCTCTTTTTCTTCCCAGTCTTGGGTAGGTCTTTATCAGCAGCATGAAAACAGACTAATACACATATGTCATTGTCATTTCATTTTGTCTTTATCCTTATCATAAGCATCAACCAACATTCCTGTTAGAGTTATGGTGAATTGCAACAATAGGTTGGCTATGGATATGAAAAAATGTTCAACATCAGCCGTCACCAGAGAAATGCAAATTAAAACCACAATGGGCTGTCATCTTACACCGGTCAGAAAGGCTATTACTAAAGAGACAAAAAAATAACAGATGTTGTTGAGAATGTGAAGAAAAGGGAACTCTTACATTGTTGGTGAGAATGCATATTAGTACAACCTCTATGGAAAACAGTTTGAAGATTTCTCAAGGAACTAAAAATAGAACTACATTTAATCCAGCAATCCCACTACTGGGCTTCTACCCAAAGGAAAAGACATTAAAAAGATACCTGCACTTATATGTTTATCCCAGCACTATTTATGATAGCAAAGATATGGAATCTATCTAAGTGTCCATTAACGAATGACTGGATAAAGAAAATGTGGTAGACATACATATTGGAATGCTATTCAGCCATGAAAAATAGTGAAATCATTTGCAGCAACATGGATGGAACTGGAGGGCATTATCTTAAGTGAAACAATTCAGACAGGTAAATATCACATGTTCTGACTTATAAGTGGGAGCTAAATAATGTGTACACATGGATGTAGAGTACAGAGTGATAGACAATGGAGACTCAGAATGCTGAGGGGTTTGAAGGGGGTGGATGACAAGAGATTACTTAATGGGTATAATGGACATTAGTTGGGTGATAGATACACAAAAAACCCAGACTTCACCATTACGCAATTGATGCATGTAACAAAACTGTACTTGTACCCCATAAACTTATAAAAATAATTAATAAATAAGTAAATAAAAGCAAACATTGAGAACAAAAAAAATAGGTTGGCTATGGATACAAGAGTTTGGCAAAAATCAGCAAAAGTATGTTATAAGAATCAGTTGTCTATATGGAATTTACAACAAAGAGTATTATATATTTTATCGTTATTATTTGTAAATTATGTGCTATACATCCTTTATATCTGTATAATTTATGTGTGTATATATGCATGCTTTTTTTGCCACATCGTGGGGTGGACCCTAAGACTTATCTCCTGACCTCCCATCTGGGGCAGCCATCAGAGTGCAAGCTAAAATCTCCAGGATCCTGCAGAAACCCTCAGAGTACCAGCCAGTTTCAAGTCTCCTTAATCCTCAGTTTTGGGGTCTATGGATTACTTATGTTTGTGTCAGTTCACAAGGATATACCTAAGAGGATATACCTCAGTTCACTGACGATATACCTGAAAAGATATTTTATTTAACTTTTTTTTGTTTTTTTTTTTTTTTGAGACGGAGTCTCGCTCTGTCGCCCAGGCTGGAGTGCAGTGGCACGATCTTGGCTCACTGCAAGCTCCATCTCCCGGGTTCAGGCCGTTCTCCTGCCTCAGCCTCCTGAGTAGCTGGGACTACAGGCGCCCGCCACCAGGCCCAGCTAATTTTTTTGTATTTTTTTAGTAGAGACGAGGTTTCACCACGTTAGCCAGGATGGTCTCAATCTCCTGACCTCATGATCTGCCCTCCTTGGCCTCCCAAAGTGCTGGGATTAGAGGCGTGAGCCACCGCGCCCGCCCTTGTTTAATATTTTATTCAGCATTTAGGTTTTTCTTTAGGAGGATCATTCAGACTCGTGCTTTCCATTGATTCCCAGCTACACAGGGCTTGGCTAACCTTTAGGATTTGCTTATTAATTATACCTGTTCACTCCACAAGGATGCAGACTCAGCCCTCTAAGTACGTGCAGCAAATGAGCAGACTATATCTGATTGTTATGCCACTTCCTGTCTCCTCATGAAACATGCTTGGATTTAGGGTGTGAGGCTTTGGGTGGCTCCATTGTTCTGAGTTGCTTTGTTGTGCTTTCATTTTGTGAATGGGTACAGGTAACTTTAGCTTGGGTGTGAGTTATGATTAGTAGTAGTAGTATTTTGGTTCTTCTGCAGTCCTGCTCAGGTTGAGTAGAGCAGCATTCCACAAAAAAGGGGGTGGGATTCATTTTAATTGGCATCCTTGGCTGACTGGTAAGCAGCTGGGCCCCTGTCTTAGTCTGCTCTAGCTGCCATCACAAAATACCACAGACTGGGTAGCTGAAACAACAGAGTTATTTCTCCCAGTCCTGGACGCTGGAAGTCCAAGATCAAATGTCAGCCAGCTCACCTCCTGGTGAGGGCTGTCTTCCTGGCTTACAGACGGCTGCCTTCTCTCTGTGTCCTCACATGACAGTGAGCGAGCAAGCTCTCTAGTGCCTCTTCTCCTAAAGACACTAATGCTGTGGGATCGGGGTTTCACCCTTGTGGCCTCATTGAAACTTAATTACTTCTTTACTCCAAATACAACCACATGGGGGATTAGGGCTTTAATATAAGAATTTAGAGGGGAGAAAATTCAGTCTGTAGCAGGCCCTCTGAAGAGGAGGCCCAGTATGAGTTCTAGAGTCAGACAGATCCAAGTTCAAAGCCCAACTCTGCCATTCACTAACATTGTGAAATATCTTTCTGACCCTCAGTTTCCTATTCTGAAAAGTAAAAACAAAAAGTTCAATTTCAGAGGGTGACTGTAATGATTACATTAGAAAACGTATAAAAAGTAGCCAGCACAGTGCCTGTCACACCACAGGGGCTCCACAAATAGTTGCCAAGATGATGTTAGTTAAAGTGTGGTCCGCAGACCAGCAACAGCAGCATCACGTGAGGTCCTGATAAAAATACAGAATGTCAGGCCGCATCCTGGACCTGCCAGATCAAGATCTGCATCTTAACACCATCCCCAGTGATTTGAAAGCATGTTGAACTTTGAAAAGCACTAAAGTAAATGCTATGAGTTGGCCCAGTTTGGCAATAAGGCATATTGGGAATGCTGTGACATAAATCAGGGGGCCATCAGGAGGAGCCAGGGCCAGCCAGCATTGTGATTTCATTTGGCCCAGCTCAGCCCTGAGCAATGCTTGAATGGAGGAAGGGAAGGGAGCCAAAGCCTGGGGACCGAGACTCCTGAGAGCTGACCGCGTGCAAAGTTTCCCAACCATCTAACTGCATGGTCTCTAAGGGCAAAGCTGGGTGAGGCCCCAGCTGGTGCTGCTGCTATCTAGGGGCTCTGGCTGGTGGGCTGGGTCAGTGGTCAGCAGTGGATACAGAAGACTTCCTCAGCCAGTTTCTTTCCCGCCTTGTCTGAGCTACCGGCTGTTGAGAGAACCTACCACTTCTCTCAACTCTGGGCCTTTGCACCTGATGCTTTCTTCAGTGCTTTTTTCTCCTGGCTCTTTCCTACTCATCTTTGAACACCCAGCTTAAAGCCACTTCCTCCAGGAAGCTGTCTCATAATAATCATAATTAAAAACCTGTCTCATAATAATAATCCTCAGCTGCTCCTATCCTCACAGGTGTCTATCCAGGGCTCACTCTCACCACACTGCCGTATGGATGACTGTGCCCCTGTCTGCCTCCCTGCTAGCTCCTTGAAAAAGTCTAAACAGCCTTGATGTCTGGTCGGTGAGCTTAGGATCCAACAGTGCCTCTGCCACTTTCCATCTCCATGACTTTGAACAAGTCTCTGAATTTCTCAGAGCTTCACTTTCCTCACTGGTAAAATGGAGACAGCTCTTTTGAGGCTTGAATAAGATTAAAGGAAACACACTACGCGAAACTTTGCAGCCACCATTCAGGTGCGCAAGAAACATCACACTTATTTTCTTTAGTTCAGGTTAAGTCTGACTGCAGTAGGCTGGAGGGAAGTTTCATTGCCCCTACTGGGCCTTCCTTCCTTCCTTCCCTCTCTCTCTGCTCACACAGTAATATTGGAAACTTTCATGATGTGCAGAGAATGAGAGAAAGGCCTGAGATCTGGAGTCCCACCCTGGACATCAGAGATTTGTGCGCTGGAGTGTGCAGGATGAGGTAGCAGGTAATAGGAAGCGGTCCCACCTCCATCACACACCAGCTATGTAGCCATGGGAAATTTGCTTGATCTCTCTGACTGTCAGTTTTCTCCTTCTTAACATGGGGATGATGATAGTGCCAACTCCACAGGGTAGTTCAAAGCACACAGCTGATCTATCGAAAGCTTTTAGCATAGAGTGAGTGCAAAGCATGTTGATTTAAGAAAGGTTAACTAGGCCGGGCACAGTGGCTCACGCCTGTAATCTCAGCACTTTGGGAGGCTGAGGCGGGTGGATCACTTGAGGTCAGGCGTTCAAGACCAGCCTAGCCAACACAGTGAAACCTGTCTCTACCAAGAATACAAAAATTAGCTGGACGTGGTGGTGGGCACCTGTAATCCCAGCTACTCAGGAAGCTGGGCAGGAGAATCGCTTGAACCTGGGAGGCAGAGGTTGCAGTGAGCCGAGATTGCGCCACTACACTCCAGTCTGAGTGACAGAGCGAGACTCCGTCTCAAAAAAAAAAAGGAAAGGTTAACTATTGCTATTATTAGTATGTATAATGGGAGTCAATGTAAATTAAAATGATTATTATTGATGGTATAGTCAGCCATCTTGCTAATTCTTATATTTCTAATAATTTGTTTATTGATTCTTTTGGTTTTCAATGTGATCGCATAATCTGCCACTATAATTTTGTTTCCTCCTGTCTGAACTTTACTCCTTTAATTTCATTATCTTGTCTTATGACCTGACTTTGACCTCTGCAGCCATGCTAGGTAGAAGGGGTGACAGTGGGCATTGTCCTCATGTGGATTTTAAAGGAGATGCTTCCTATATTCCCCACAAAGAATGATGTGTTCCCATAGCCTA
This sequence comes from Pan paniscus, assembly GCF_029289425.2. Classification (NCBI taxonomy): domain Eukaryota; kingdom Metazoa; phylum Chordata; class Mammalia; order Primates; family Hominidae; genus Pan; species Pan paniscus. Next base: position 79,080,114 of record NC_073265.2, on the reverse strand, counting down.
GAATTCCCCAAACTTTTTGGTACCCGAAACTGGTTTTGTGGAAGACAATTTTTCCATGGAGGGAGTAGGGGCGGCGGGTATGGTTTCTCATAAGGAGCATGCAACCTGGATCCCTCACATGCACAGTTCACAACAGGGTTGGAGCTCCTGTGAGAATCGAATCCCGCAGCTGATCTGACAGAAGGTGGAGCTAAGGTGGTAATGCCCGCTAGCCTGCCACTCACCTCCAGCTGTGCAGCCTGGTTCCCAACAGGCCACGAATCAGCACAGGGTGGTGATGGGGGACCCCTGCCACAGCCTTTCAGTAAATTAAGGTAATCAGTGTGTTTACCTTCTTTCATGCCTGTTTGTGGATCTCTCTCCACTGACCTTTAGACTCTTGACAACAGAGACTGCATCTGCCATGAATTGGACAAATTCCCCCAGGGTTGAACTTAGCAGAGATTGGCATTAGCCAAGGGTCTAGGCTGCCTGCTCCATCCTGAGGCTGCCCCTGAGTCCAGCCTTCCACCCCATCTCCTAGCCCTCACCTCTCTCGCCAGATACTGAGTCCACCAGTGTTTTGATCTTGGACTTTCCTGCCTCCAGAACTGTGAGAAATAAATTTCTGCTAAGCCATCCATTTTCACTATAGCAGCCCGAGCAAGCTAAGACACCAGGTGAGGGGTCTGGGGCCTGGAGGACCATTGGTAGAGTCAGGGCCTTGGGGACTTGCTTTTGGAAACCCTGCCTGACATTATGTAGGAATGTGAAATCCCTAACATTTCTCATTAAATACAAATTTGCCATAAAATAATTTGAAATTATCCGGGGACATTTCTTGCTCTTCTTTTTGCTACCAAACCATACTTTTAAATTTTGTGACAACATTTTTCATATGTACAAAAAGGAGACAAAGAATAACACAGTGCAAATCTGTGGGATTCACCACCTAACTTAAGAAATAAAATGCTACCTAGAGGGTTGAAACATCCTGTGTGGCCTCTCTGATCCACTCTCCTTACAGCAGAGATAACTACCACCCTAAATTTGGAGGATATTGTTCCCATTTATTTCCTTAAACTTTATATATATTCCTTACAGAGATCTAAAGTGTTTGCCTTTTTTTCAATTGTTACAATGATCTATTAAAATAATTTTTGTAATTTTGCATGTGAAGTTCTTTTGTTACGAGTTACATAAGTTATGCTTGTTCTGATTTTTTAGTCATCGTTAGTCACTTAAGTTCTTGAAGAAGGAGAATAATCTAGCCAATAAATTGATTTCAAGTGTTATGACATGTTTCAGACATAGTTTATAAAGTTGAAGTAATAGTGTGTTTTGTGGACATTTAGCAAAAGGGTCACTAATTTTGACTTTGCAGTTTTCCTTTCATATTTTGAAGCCAGTAATTTTTTTTCTCTAGTCTTATAAATGTTTACGTGAGTACGAAGACCTCCTAGGACCTAGCACTTTAAGGACTTCACACTACTGCCTCTCCCAGTCTTGCCATGAGAGTCCTCGATGGGTACACAGCAGCATTGATATCAGAAGCCAAACTAAAGGTGGTGGTTTGGAGCACCCGCTGAGCCAGGCCCCTGTCCTAAGCATTTTGCATCTGTTAATTCACTGACTCCTATAAGGTAGGTGCTACTGCCAGCCCATTTTCCAGAAGAGGAAATAGACACAGCATGGTCACGGCTAGGTAGAAAGGGGTGGGGCTGGGATGTGAACCCAGGCAGTTTGGACACTTCATGATGCTTGCTGCCTGCCATTTTCTGAGCCCCAAATGCACACACATGTACATGTATTTTCTCAGACTCCTCACAAGAACCAGGAATCATCCCCATTTTACAGGAGAGGAGACTGGCCCAGAGAGGCTCAGGGACTTGTTCCAGGTCACACAGCTGAAAGTGACAGATTCTGTGATTCCAAACACTGCCTGTGCCTTTAAGTACTCCACATGACTGCCTCTCCCAAACTTGCCACAAGGCAGCCAGGGTGAGTTCCCTATACCCACTCACTACCTCCATCTCACCCCTCTTTCTGCTGTACAACCTTGCCGGGGAGGGAGGCAGGCGGCGGTCCTGCACGTGTTAAGAGAGGGCATAGACAGGCACCAGGTGCCAGAGGACCTGACCTCACTGCAGTTCTCTGCCTCTATTAGCCCAGGGCCCCTGCAGTCAGGAGGAGGCTATTTGCAGGCCCTTGGCCCAGGCCTGGCCTCTCCTCACCCCTCCCCACCATCCTTCTCTTTCTCTGGGCTGCTGTCCTGCCCAGGGCAGGTGGCAACCTGGCTGGTTGCTTCCCAGGTGCGATAGTCTCAGCTGACTGCCTCTCCTCCCCCAAGATCGAGACTTATCGGTCATCAGAATCATTCCTGCCATCCAGACCCAGCTCAAGGTCATCCCCAGAAGGTTCCAGCACCTGCTTGCTGCACGGGCCTCCTTCTGCCTTGCCTAGAAATGGGGAGAGAGGGGGTGGCTGGTTTTTTTTTTTTAATGAGCCAGATCCTTGCCTGGAGTCCTCTATATTCCAGCGCAGGGAACAGAGCCAGAGTAAAGTTAGAAGGTGAAAGGACAGCAGGCTTTAGATCAGAAGACCAGGGTTTGGTCCCAGGCTCTGTGCCTCCCTTCTGTAACCTTGGACTAGTCACTTTCTCTTTCTGGGCCTCAGTTTCCCAAACTAGAAAGGGTGTTGTGGGGCTAGACACTCTCCAACATCCTTCTCTTCTAGGAGTGTGTGACTAAATCTGTCCCCTGAACCAGAATATTGGGTTTGTGACAGTATTGAGTTTATTATATTAACATATAATAAAAATTATATAGCATATTATAAATTAATTTTTCTTTAGTTAGAAATACTGGCAAACTCATCCCTTGCCATTTCAGGAGAAAGCCTCACTGACTGTTCAGCCAAGAAGGAAAGAGGAGACTAAGATGGACCCAACATCTAGAGAAGAGAAGGTGGAAGCAGAGGCAGAAGCAGGAAGTGGGAAGCAGCAAGTGGGAAGGGAAGCCCAGCTTTCCAGTTCTGGCAGTGCAGAGCACTAGAACAGTAGATGGAGCTTTTAAAAATGAAACGCCTGAACCTTACTGTAGCCAATCACATTGGAATTTCTGGGAGTAGAGCTGGGTACGAGTGTTTTTGGAAACACCCCGGATGAGTGTGATGTTCCGTGAAGGTCAAGAACCACCATTTAAGAGCAGTGGTTCTCAAACTTTGGCGCGCCTCTGAACCCCCTGAAGAGTTTGGTAAATACAGGACGCCAGACCCCACCTGCAGAGTCTCCCACCCAGCAGGTCTGAATGGGGCCTATATTCATTTCCTGTGGCTGCTGTAACAAATCACCACAAACTCGGTGGCTTAACCAACAGAAATCTATTCTCTTACAATTCTGGAGGTATGAAATTAAAAATGAGTCTCACTGGGCTACCATCAAGGTGTTGGCTGTGTTCCTTCTAGAGGCTCAGGGAGAATCTGTTTCCTTGCTTGCCCCCTCTTCTAGAGGCCACCTGCACTTAAAAGCTTTTTCCCACTTTGGTGTCTTGATTCTTTTTTTTTTTTTTTTTTTTTTTTGAGACAGAGTCTTACTCTGTCACCTAGGCTGGAGTGTAGTGGTGCAATCTCAGCTCACTATAACCTCTGCCTCCCAGGTTCAAGCAATTCCCGTGCCTCAGCCTCCCGAATAGCTGGGGCCACAGGTGCCTGCCACCATGCCTTAGCTAATTTTTGTGTTTTTAGTAGAGATGGGGTTTCGCCATATTGACCAGGCTGGTCTCGAACTCCTGACCTCAAGTGATCTGCCCGCCTTGGCCTCCCAAAGTGCTAGGATTACAGGCCTGAGCCACTGCACCTGGCCTTGGTGTCGATTCTTTATGCTCTTGAGATCCTTGGAATGTATATGTTCTTCCATACCTCCCTTCTGTTTCCTTCACTGAAATTCAAAGTGATTGATATAACAGTACTCCCTGTAGTTTCTTTTCATTTTAACCAAGCCTAAATCAAAGTGTTTTTTTAAAAAATTATAACTCCTATTTTCTTATAGGGATACACAAAACGAAGCAAGATTATATAAGTCACAGGAAGTAAAAATGAATACGGTACAACAAGGCTAACGACATAAAATTGGACCAGTAATGAAGCTACTGTAAAAAGACAGACCATGGAGTTGTGCACTTTTGCTGCAAGTGGGTACATATTTGGTGTAAAGTTTCCTGGCAACCAAGACCAAAAGGGAAAACTAGTTAGTTACATAGTTCATAACTGTCCATGTGGTAGAAAATTAATCTACTGCTTAGGAATCTACAGCTGAAAGACCAGAAAGACCCTGTGGAAAGTGGGAAGCCACACCCTCAAGAACATCTTTCCAATAGATTCAAAGACGAGTTTTATGAAATGTTTCTTCTGGCAAAACACAGGAGAGTAAAGCTGATTCTGTAGGGAATGTTGTGAGTCCACCCAGGGATTCATTCTTCTCTTGTTCTGGCTTAAACCTGGGTTAATTTTAGAGTGTCTGGATCACCTGGTTGACCTTAAAGGAGAGTTAGATTCCCAGAAGAAAGAAGGTCGGCCAGTTAGGAAGCATTCTGTTGCTTGATAATTGCAAGCAACAGGAAGTCCAGCCCTATTGGCTGAAACAAATATATTTCTGGACTCGTGTGATTTGGAAGCTCAGTGGTAGTTTTAGCATCAGACAAGACTTTACTCAGAGCTTAAATGCTCTCACCCTCCAAGTATGGGAGTATCCTCGACCTCCCCAAAATGCAACTAAAAAGTTAAAGCCCAGCATAGCAGTGGGCCTGTGTAAGTCCTTCCTTCCTATAGTGACTTGTCAGATTAGGTCTGATTAGTCAGATTTTGGAAACTGTTCCTATATTTCTTCTTTATATTGACTGGAGAAGAGAAGGTGTTTTCCCCACCATTCTCAGTGAAAGTCCCGAGTTTCAATCTGATTGGATTAGATTAGGTCACACACTCATCCCTTAACTGATCACTGTAGACTGGAAAGCACTAATTAACCTAGGCTAGATTACATATCCTAACTTTGACCTCACTAGACCCAGGATGAGCAACTTGTCTGGGAACAGGGAGCAGAAACAGTGGAGCAGAAACTCTTGGGTTTTAGAATCAGACAGATCCAGGTTAGTTCATTTATTCATCAATTCAAAACACTGGGTGTAACATACCAAATAAAACATATCTAGTCCCACCCCTAACAGAGACATTAAACCAGTGTATCAGTTATCTATTGCCATGTAACAAACCACTCCAAAACTTAGTGACCTAAACAATGACCATTTTATGTGCTCACCGTTGTGCAGGTCAGCAATTTGGGCTGGGCTCAGGTGGGTGATTCTTCTGGAATAATTCATGTGGCTGCAATTGGAGCTGGATGATCTAAATGGTCTCACTCCTAGGTCTGGCTGTTGATGTTGGCTGTTGGCTGAGCCAGGGGCCGCCAGCAGGCTAGCATGGGCTCTTCACTCAGCAGCAGGGTTCCAAGAGGACAAGCCCAACACACATGTGCTTTTCAAGCCTGTGATTATCAGGCTTGAAATACTGCAACATCTGCTGCAATCAGTAACAACCACATAAGAAAGCAATGACAAGTTATGATTACTGCTCTGAAGGAAGTGAGCAGGATGCTGTGAGAGAGGGTTACTATTCCAAGTGGCACCTGGGCCAGCAGCATTGGCATCACCTGGGACTTGTGAGCAATCCAGCATCTCAGGCTCCACTGCAGGTCTCCTAAATCAGAATCTACAGTTTAACAAGATCCCCAGCAGATGTGTGTGTAAGGTAAAGTTTCAGAAGCTGGTGACTATTAGGGGGGACAGAGGAGTGAAGGAGGGGGAAGAAACAGCACAGCTAGTTTATGCCACTTGGTGTGCTTCTCACATCCTTATAGTTTCTGCCGTGACCTGGCTACCAAGCCAGCAGGGGCCTTCTTCCACTGTCCTGGGGCTCCATAGGAGAGCCCCACATTCACAGTCTTACAGTGAGGACAGCTTTGGTTCAGTGGGTATCACCCAGAGGCAAGCGCCTAAAACTGGAGTTCCACTGGGCTTGGCAGGGAGCTTGCCCCTGATAGGTGGGAACAAATGGGGCCTCTGTTTATGCATACACAGTGCCAGGTGGGGACAGAGGCCAGTGTTGGAGCAGCCAGTTCTGAGCTCCCTAAAGACCCCTAGGAAAGCCAGATCCTCAGGGCTGCTTGGTCCATCAGCCCCTCACCTGGCATGGAGGATGATAGTGAGTTGTCAGGTCCACAGCCATAAGGCTGTGAAGAGGCTTTCCTGGTGGGCAAGTGGGTGGCATTCTAGAATGCCATGCTAGAATGACTGTGTGTCCCATTTGCACAGGGCAGTCCTGTTGACACCTGCCATCCTGTTGTAATTATTAATAATGCCCCTTCTCATTCTGGTTTGGCTCATAAATTGAAAGGGTCACCCACTTAAAGCCTGAGTTTAATCTCAGAATTCAGGAAGGTGCCTCTGAAAGAGCACTGGACCCTGAATCAGGAATAGGAACTCTTGTCTTGCCCTGCTTCTGGCAAGCTGGGGGACCTCAGGCATGTCCCTTTTTCCTTCTGGCTTCAGTTGTCTTATATGTCAGAATCGAGGGGTTGGATCAGACAATCCCTGCTAGCTGGGGAGTAAATGAATGTGAAACGTTATCCTTAGGGGTTCTGCTCCATCAGCTTCATGTTGATGAGGACATTGTTCTCTCTCTAGCATCTTTGATTCTATGTCCTCTGGGGACCCCACATTCTGCTAGTTCCTCTCCTGGTCCGCAGCTTGCAGGAATCCTGAACTCGTGTCTCTGAGGCTCTTCCTCAGGGCTCTGTGCCAGTGGGGCCACACTGCCTGTCCGCCTGCCTACTCCCCCATACTCTGCTCCACTGGGACCCTTCTTTAGCCTGTACTTCCTAGTTGTGTGACATTTGGGACAAATAACTTAATCACCTGTGACTGTTTCTCCATCTGCCATGGGAGATAGCAATGTCATTCTTGCAGGATCATGGATAGTGCACACAGCGTCCGGCCCGTAATAGGGACTCACCAAGGCACTTCCATGCCTCATATGTCTTCAAATTGACCACCTGGAGGGCTCAGCTCAAGTCTTCAATGAGTTGAGAACTAAAGGAAGTGATTTGCAAGTGTGAAGACTCTAGAAGTTTCCTCTCTGTAACACTCTGCAACGCTCTGAACATTTCTTTTTTTAAAAAAAATTATTTACTTGTTCATTTATTTAGAGACAGGCTCTTTCTCTGTCACCCAGGGCAGAGTGCAGTGGTGTGATCACATCTTACTGCAGCCTCCAACTCCTAGGCTCAAGCTATCCTCATGCCTCAGCTTCCCAAGTAGGTGGGACTACAGGCAAGTGCCACCATGCTCAGTTAATTTAAAAAAATATTTTGTAGAGACAGAATCTCACTATATTGCCCAGGCTGATCTCAAACTCCTGGCTTCAAGTGATCTTCCTGCCTTGGCCTCCCAGAGTGCTGGGAGTACAGGCATGAGTCACCATACCTGGTTGTAAGTGGAAGTTTCTATGAAAGTTCTCACTCCTCAGCTCTGCCTCACAGACTACATGCTCCACCTGCCATTTGACTAATTGCAGGGAGGAAGGAGGGAAGCAAAAGGGACACTTTATCCTTTAAAAGGATCACATAGCTCCTGAGGGCTTTATCCTAGCAACAGTATGTTGTGAAATCAAACTTTCTTGCCTGACTCTTGCTTCTGCGGTCTTACTTTGGGACATTTTGCTCCAGCAGAAAGAGCACCACCTGTGCAATCTGACAGCCTTGTCCCCTCTGAACTCTACCTTTCTCTTTTTGACAAAGAAACATTGTCCCCAACTCACAGAATCATGGGGGTTATGCTAGGTGGGATTGTAAAGTATCTGTCCTGTGGTAGGACTCAATAAACTTAGAGCTTTTCCTGCCTTTTGCCCTATTGTCTTTCTGATTGCTGAGAATATACACTTTTCTGTGGGGCAAGATAAGAAAGCAAGAGTTTCAATGTTCTAGTTTCTATTGCTGCATAACAAATGATCCCCAAACATACCTGCTTGAAGCAATAGGTTTTTTGCTCATGATTTTGTGGGCCAGAAATTTGGGAGGCTTCTCTGGGCAGGTCTTGCTGAGGATTTCTCAAGTAGTTATGGTCAGATACTAGATGGTGCTGTCATCATCTGAAGGCTCAAATGGGCTGGGTGTCCAAGATGACTCACTCACCACTGGCAGAAGATGCTGACAGTTGGCAGAGGACTCCATTTGAGACTGTCAACCAGACCACCTACATGTGCCTCTTTGGCATGACAGTCTTGGCTAGTTGGATTTGTTACATGGAGGCTGACTTTCCCCAGGAGCAAGCAACTCAAGGAGACCAAGCAAAAACTGCATGACTTTTTATGACCTAAGTCTCAACAGCTACATACCATTGTTGCAGGACTTTTCCTTAGTTCAGTTAAAGATGGGGTCCTTGTCCGTCCTATGGCCATGAAAATTTAAGTTCACAGATGGTTTGGAGGGTGAGTAAAGCAGGATTTTATTGGGTGAAAAGGGGAAAAAAGGGGGAAACAGGGACTCTCGCAAGGCCAGAGTCCCTCCCGTAGAGCACTTCCTGCCCCCGCCTTTTGAATCCCAGGTTCCACAAAGGAAGAGGAGGAGCCTGACTCCTCCCTGCTGCAAAGGGCGTGAACTTCTGTGGCTCCACCCAGTGCCCAGGCTAGTTGGAGTTTTTTCTGGGGAGCCCCTCCCACCTGGCTGTCTCGCCGTCACTTCTGCCATACTTATCTGTGGAAATCAGATTCAAGAGGAGGCGACATAGAGCTCACTTGTCCTTGGAAGGAATAGCAAAGTTACATTGTTGGCCAGCATGTGGATGGAAGATTATTGAGGCCATCCTGTGAAATACAATTTGTCACATCTCCCAAAGTCATATGTAAATGTGAGCTTTTTAGCAGTCAGGATTCTTGCTCATAAACTACAGAAGCTGGCTCTAGTTAAAGTGAAGATAACTTATTTGAAGACCTTTAGGACTCATAGAATTGATGGAGGTTGGAAGAACAAGATTGGAAAATGGGTCAGAACCAAGGAGTTCTGGAGGACTGGGTGGCAGGTGCCCCAACAAAGGAGAGAGCATAAGGGCTGTCCAGTCCAAATAGCCTGAGCCGCCACTGCTAGAATAAATATGACCTCCACGTACCCAGCTCTGAAGAGCAACACTTAGGAAGAGCGAGTTGATTGGTTGAGTCACATGCTTGCCTCCTGATTGGACCAGCATAGACAGAGGGAGGAGCCATTTGGACCTCTTACTTTCCTAGTGGGAAGCTAGGACGTCCTCCCGCAGAGATTGTGCTCAGTGTGAGATTCTGTAAAGGAGAGGTAGAATGCTTTAGGGGCTGAGTGGGGGAAGGGTGGGTAGATGTTGGATATTCCCAAACGGCAAATGTCCACCAGAGAACTCAAAGACTCAGACACCCCACCTGCTGTAGTTAGTGCCCACATTGCTACAAGGGGTGGAGAGCAGAAGAGGAAGCTCAGAGGGAGCAGAATATCCTCAAAATATTAAAGGACTGGCACTTTGAGAAGGAATTTGATTTGTTCAACACAGGTAGTTGTAAGACAGATTTTTGGCTCAATACCAGGAAGAACTTGAATTTTTAAAAAATTATATGTTTAGTGTTTTGAGTAGGTAATGCAGTCGTTGAAAAAATATGAAAAGCAATGCTGTGAAAGTCTCTCTCCCACTACTGTTCCTTATCCACTTACCCCTTACTTAATTCCCCACCTTCACTCCTGATGCTAATCTTAACAGTGTCTTGTTTATGTTGCCATAGATTATTTTTCCTTTTGAGTTTTTAAATTTTACTTTTGGCCGAGTGTGGTGGCTCACGCCTATAAGTGAGACCCCATCGCTCCAAAAAAAAAGGCTGGGTGTGGTGGTGTACACCTGTAGTCCCAGCTACTCAGGAGGCAGAGGTGGGAGAACTGCTTGAGCCCGGGAGGTAGGCTGCAGTGATCACACCTCTGCCCTCCAGCCTGGGAGACGGAATGAGACCCCGTCTTAAAAAAAAAAAAAAAGAAAGATAAAATTTACTTTAAAAATTGTATTAAGATTTACATAACATAATATCTACCATTTTAACCATTTTTAAGTGTGTGGTTTAGTGACATTAAATACTTTCGCATTGTTGTGTGAACATGGCCACCATCCGGCTCCAGAACTTTTTTCTTTTATTTATTTATTTATTTTTATTTTCTTTATTTATTTTTTTGAGACGGAGTCTTGCTCTGTCTCCCAGGTTGGAGTGCAGTGGTGTGATCTTGCCTCACTGCAACCTCCACCTCCCAGGTTCAAACGATTCTCCTGCCTCAGCCTCCTGAGTAGCTGAGATTACAGGTGCCCACCATCACACCCAGCTAATTTTTTTGTATTTTTAATAGAGATGGGGTTTCACCATGTTGGCCAGGCTGGTCACGAACTTCTGACCTCGAGTGATTCTTCCCGCCTCAGCCTCCCAAAGTGCTGGGATTACAGCGTGAGCCATCGCGCTGGGTCCAGAAATTTTTCGTCCTGTGAAACTGACACACTGTACCCATCAAACAGAAACTTCCCATTCTCCCCTTCCCCCGCCCCTGGCAACCACCGTTCAACTTTCTTTCTATGAATTTGATTACTCTAGATACCTCAGGTAAGTGGAATCATGCAGTATTGCCCTTTTGTGACTGGCTTATTTCACTGAGTATTATGTCTTCAAGGTTCATTCATGTTGTATCATATGTCAGAATTCCCTTCCTTTTTAAGACTGAATAATATTCCATTTTATGTAGACACCACATTTTGTGGGCTTTTTTGTATTTTTATTATATATATATATATATATATATATATATATATATATATATATATATATATGAAATAGTGTCTGGCTATGTTGCCCAGTCTGGTCTTGAATGCCTGGACTCAAGTAATCCTCCCACCTCAGCCTCCCAAAGTGCTGGAATTACAGATGTGAGCCACCACACCCACCACATTTTATGTATTCACTCATTCATAGATGGACATCTGGGTTGCTTCCACCTTTTGGCTATTGTGAATAACGCTGCTATAAACATGGACGTACAAATATCTCTTCAAGACCCTTCTTTTAATTATTTTGGCTATAGACCCAAAAGTAGAATTGTTGGGTTATACGGTAATTCTATTTTTAATTTTTTGGGGAGCTATATTATTGAGTTTTGAGAGTTCTTTCATATTTTAAATAGAAGTCACTTATCAGATATGTAAGTTGAAAATATTTTCTTCCAGACCATTATTTATCTTTTAATTCTCTTAGCAGAGTCTTTAAAAAATCGGAACTTCTTAATTTTGTTGAAGTACAATTTATCCCCCAAAATTTATGGATTATGCTTTTGGTGTCATGTCTAAGAAATCTTTTCTTTGAGAAGTCCTATTGTTTTCGATTTTACATTTAGGCCTATGATCCACATTAAGTTAAATGTTGTAAGTAATGTGAGGTATAGATTGAGGTTTGTTTTGTTTTGTTTTTCATATGGATGTCCATTTGTTCTAGCACCATTTGTTGAAAAGTTTATTCTTGGCTGGGTGCAGTGGCCCATACCTGTAATTCCAGCACTTTGGGAGGCTGAGGCAGGCAGATTGCTTGAGCCCAGGAGTTTGAGACCAGGCTAAGTAACATGGTGAAATCCCATCTCTACAAAAAATAGAAAAAAATTTAGCTGGGCATGGTGGTGCACACCTGTAGTCCCAGCTACTTGGAAGGCTGAGGTGGGAGGATCACTTGAGCCCCAGAGGTTAAGGCTGCAGTGAGCTGTGATCAGGCCACTGCACTGCAGCCTGGATATTGGAGAGAGAGACCCTGTCTCAAAATAATGAAAATAAAAGTTTATTCTTTCCTCATTGAAATGCCTTTGCAGCTTTGTCAAAATTCAATTGACCATATATGTGTGAGTCTGTTTCTGGACTCTATTTTGTTCTATTTATATATACCAGGAGTGTCCAATCTTTTGGCTTCCCTGGGCCACATGGGAAGAAGAACAGGTGTCTTGGGCCACACATAAAATACACTAACACTAACGATAGCTGATGAGCTTTGTGAAATTGCAAAAAAGACTCATAATGTTTTAAGAAACTTTATGAATTCGTGTTGGGCCACATTCAAAGCCATCCTGGCTGCATGCGGCCCATGGGCTGCAGGTTGGACGGGCTTGATGTATACTATCCTCTCACCAGTACCAACTATCTTGATTATTATAGCTTTGGAGTAAGTCATGAAGTTAGTATAAATTCTCTAACTTCGTAGTTCTTGATTGAAATTATTCTGACTATTCTAGTTCCTTTTTTTTTTTTTTTTTTTTGAGATGGAGTTTCGCTCTTGTTGCCCAGGCTGAAGCACAGTGGTGCAATCTTGGCTCACTGCAGCCTCCACCTCCTGGGTTCAAGCAATTCTCTTGCTTCAGCCTCCTGAGTAGCTGAGATTACAGGTGCCCGCCACCACACCTGGCTAAATTTTTGTATTTTGAGTAGAGATGGGGTTTTGCCATGTTGGCCAGGCTGGGCTCGAACTCCTGGCTTCAGGTGATCCACCCACCTTGGCCTCCCAAAGTACTGGGATTACAGGTGTGAGCCACCGTGCCCAGCCCCATTGCCTTTTCATACAAACTTTAAAATCAGTTTGTCAACTGTTTTTTGTTGTTGTTGTTTGTTTTTTGAGACAGAATCTCTCTCTGTCACCCAGGCTGGAGTGCAACGGCATGATCTCGGCTCACTGCAACCTCTGCCTGCCGGGTTCAAGCGATTCTCCTGCCTCAGCCTCCCGAGTAGCTGGTATTACAAGCACACGACACCATGCCCGGCTAATTTTTGTATTCATTTTTAGTAGAGACAGGGTTTCACCATGTTGGCCAGGATGGTCTCGATCTCCTGACCTTGTGATCCACTCGCCTCGGCCTCCCAAAGTACTGGGATTACAGGTGTGAGCCACCACGCCTGGCAGCTTGTCTACTTTTACAAAAAAAAAAAAAAATTCTGCTGGAATTTTTATTAGAATTGCATTGAATCTAAATCAGTGTGGGAAGAATTTATATCTTAGCAATATTGAATTTTCCAATCCGTGAACATGGTATGCCTCTTCTTTTTTTTTAAGGTTTTCTTTGTTTTTGTTTCGTTTTGTTTTTGTTTTATTTTGTTTTGAGATGGAGTTTTGCTCCTGTTGCCCAGGCTGGAGTGCAGTGGCACAGTCTCGGTTCACTGCAACCTCTGCCTCCCCAGTTCAAGCAATTCTCCTGCCTCAGCCTCCCAAGTAGCTGGGATTACAGGTACCAGCCACCACGGTCCTGGCTAATTTTTTGTATTTTTAGTAAAGATGGGGTTTCACCATGTTGGCCAGGCTGGTCTTGAACTCCTGACTTCAGGTGATCCACCCGCCTTGGACTTCCAAAGTGCTGGGATTACAGGTGTGAGCCACTGCACCTGGCCTCTTTGATTTTTTTTTATTAGTTTATAGTTTTCAGCAGACAGACCTTGCACATATTTTGTCAGATTTATACCTAAGTATTTCATGTTTTCTGGTACTATTGTAAATAAAGCTTCAATTTTTTTTTCAAATTCCAATTGTTTATTACTAATATATAGAAATTTATTTGATTTTTTTTTATGTTGACCCTTCCCTTTGATTGTTAATCTTCATTATAGATTAACTTCCCTCTTACCTTTCTCACATAAAGACTTTATGGCTATCACATTGCCTTAAGATGGAGCGTTAAATATACTCTTTTAAATTGAGTGAGGAAATGAAAATCAGCTGTAAAGAAAGGAAAACAAACTGTAGAGAAAAGAAAACAGACTATCACTAATTAATTTGTTGTAACTCTTATACCACTCTTGTATAGAAAATGCTGTAATCCCATTAAATGTCTTTGTTTTCTACCTGTATTAGCAAGAACTTAACTCTTAACTTTGGAGCACGGATCCCATTTCCCTGGAGTCTTTGTCTCCTGGATGATCATTTTCACCTTTTCACCTGAATAAACTTTAAACTGGATTCTGATCCTTTTAATTCTTTCAGGTTTATAGAGAGAAAATTCAAGCCTCAACAGGCCAGGTCAGTTGGACAAGGTGACCTTTAAGCCCTCTTCTAGCTTCATGAAAACAGATCTGAAACTTGCCTGATCTCAGGAATGGTAGTGAAAACACCATGTACCTGAATGGTCTGGTGGCAGGTATGTCCTGTGCACTTAGTATTCTCTAAGTTCTGGGAGGGGCAGGTTATCTGCCAGGAAGAGGCAGGAGATTCCAGCATCCTGATGTGCTTAGCAGTATCATCTCATTCACCAGACAGGCAGCCCTTGTGCCTCTCCACTAAGGCTAACTGCCAGGAGGATAAGGTGTGGGTGGGTTTTATTCACTGCTGCATCCTCAGAGGCTAGCAAAGTGCCTGGAAGAGGGAGAAATCTCTAGTGTTTATAGACAGACCAACACTCATACCCTGAAAGGACACAATACCACAGGGGATTGGTAGAGGTAATGATTACAGGCAACAGATTGTTCAAAACAACTATATTTAGGCAAGTATATTTTTGCAAAACAACGAAAGCTCAGTGTTCCTTTCAAAATGAAAACTTTCCTTTTCCATACCTCACTATCAATTATTTCAGTCTCAGATATGCCCCGTTCTGTTTCTCCCACAATATTTGACTTAATTAACAATACAGTCGATTATTTACAAGGAAGTTATTTCTAAAACTGTAGTTCAAAATCACATCTGATTTTTTCACCTGACTTTTGTGGTATAGTTGTTTTTGTTTTTAATGATGTTGCCGGGGTTAACTTTTCCCAAAAGTAGTTTTTAAGAGTAAAAAACTGGGGGGAAATCATAAATGGCCAAAGAGGTTAAATAAATTATGTTACCTTCATTAAGTAAAATATTTGCAGCCACTATAATGATGTGAAATTTTATTTACTGGTAAGAAAAGTTCGTAAGGCATTACTGAGTGGGGAAAAAATCAGTTTATAAAACACTATGTATAATGTGATTCCACCTTTTGTTTTTAAAAAATATGTTATATATTTAAATATATTAATATGCAAATATAAGAATACCTAAATATAAGTATATAAACATTCTAGAACAATATACAACAAAATGTTGACAATGGTTATCTCTAGGATTTCAAATCATTTTTGTATTCTTCATATTTGTTATAACAGGGTTCCTTTCTTTATTTTTTATTTTTATTTTTTTTTTTTTTTGAGATGGAGTCTGTCTCTGTCACCCAGGCTGGAGTGCAGTGTTGCAATCTCGGCTTACTGCAACCTCTGCCTCCCGAGTTCAAGTGATTCTCCGGCCTCAGCCTCCTGAGTAGCTGGGATTACAGGTGCCTGCCACCACGCCCAGCTAATTTTTGTATATTTAGTAGAGACGAGGTCTCACCATGTTGACCAGGTTGGTCTTGAACTCCTGACCTCAGGTGATCCGCCCTCCTCAGCCTCCCAAAGTGCTGGGATGATATGCATGAGCCACCATGCCCAGCCAACAGGGTTTCTTCATAATCAGGAAAGGCTACTGTCATCTTATGAAAAACATTTCAATAAAAGTACATTTCCCTCTAAGAACACAGCTCTGGAATTATAACGTGAGTAAGTAGAAATGAACAAGAACTAGATCTAATACAGGTTTCATAAAGTCTTCTATTACCCAGCTCTCTTGTGGCCCCCAGAGCTGTCCGTCTTCACTTGCCAGACTGTGCCCACAGCAAGCCCCCTTAACTCCAAGTCCTGGTACTCAGCACCACCAGCCTGGGCCTGAGTACCTCTCCCTGAGCTGGGCCTGCATGGAGCAAAAAATGTGTAGGCAGCCAGAGTCCTAGCTGCCGGGGAGGCTGAGATAGTGTTGCTGCTGATAAAGCCACTGTCCATCCAGCAGGGTTGAGACTCTTTAGACAATCTGTACAATCTCTGGGCACAAGAGTTTTCCTTTCTGTGTCTTCCCTCTCTTCCTCGTCCCTTTCTCTTTTCTTTCCTTGCTTCAACTTTCCTTCCCTTGCTTCCACTTCCCTTCCTTCATTTTCTCCATCTCCCGAGCACCTGGAGGTCACAAGGGACACAATGATGAATCACCCACAGTCCCCCTTAAGGGACCTGCAACTAGAGAGGGAAGCAGGTGAGTCCTGGAGTCCACCTCTGTGTGCTCCGTGCCCTGAGGGAGGGCCTCCTGGAGGAAGTGACATCTGCCTTAAATCCTGAAGGATGAGAATGAGTTGGTCAGGAAAGACAGTGGATAAGAGCCCAATCCTCATGGGCAAGTTGGTTGCTGCTTCAGGTTCCTGACTGGCCCACCTGTTCCACAGGACCAATCCTGCCCAGGAAATGGCTTTAAGCCATTTGTTGGCTGGGGTGAGCTCCCTGGCCATCTCACACTACTGCCTCCCTGGCAGCCCAGCCCACCTGGCCCTATGATGGCAGCAGGGCCTGGCTGATGCTCACCCCATAAATGCAGCTGAGTCAGGGTATGTTTCCATGCTCAGGACTTCCTGGAGGGGCTTGCACAACTGCTCCTGCCAGGTCATGCCCAGGTTTTCTAGTTCTCACCATCAGCTTGGCAATTCTTCCTTATTTTGAATCCAGATCCTTCCTGCTGCATTCAATCCAGTGTCTTTTGCTTTATCCCCAAGGTTTTAAAAAATGAAGAAAAACTGGTCTCCTTGTTCTGTAGGAGAACAGCTGTTCATCTAGAAAGCCGTCCCTCCTTCATTGTTAAGCCCTTGGGCTTTAAGCAAAGATGTGAGGTGTGCTTTAAGCAAGAAAGTATTTGGGATCTTTCTCATTACTCTCGCTTCGACCATGGACCACCCTGGGCACTCAGATCCATTTGCCATTTGGGGGCTATAATTGAATTAAAGACCAATTCAGAGATTATTAGCTCATATGGAACATTGATTGTCTCTGTGAATAAATCCACTACCCTCTCCAATTTTCTCCTAGTAACTAGTAACAGTTTTAAAAAGTATCCCATAACTAGTAACAGTTTTAAAAAGTATCCCTTAAGAAGATAGACGTTGGAGAGGTCAGTTTCAGGATGAGTCAACCTTGAAGTTAGACATGGGAGCTGGAGTCCAGGATAGGAGTATTGCAGCAAGGGTGAGGAGGCTCACTAAGATCATTCAAAGGAGAACAAATAAACATCCATTGTTGTGTAATTTTAAAATGTTTTAATACATTCTACTCACGGGGTGTGGTGGCTCACGCCTGTAATCCCAGCGCTTTGGGAGGCCGAGGTGGGCAGATTACTTGAGGCCAGGAGTTCGAGACCAGCCTGGCCAACATGGCAAAACCCCATCTCTACTAAAAATACAAAAATTAGCCGGGTGTGGTGGCGCATGCCTGTAATCCCAGCCACTCATGAGGCTGAGGCAGGAGAATCTCTTGAACCTGGGAGGCAGAGGTTGGAGTGAGCCGAGATTGTACCACTGCACTCCAGCCTGGGCGATAGAGTGAGACTCCGTCTCAAAAAAACAAAAACAAAAACAAAACAAGAAAACATACATTCTATTCAACAAAGGAGAGGGAAAGATGGTTTGGAGGGAAGCGCTGGATACAGTCAGAAGGAAGCATCCATTGGGGAAGTTGGTTTGGAAGAGTTGGAATAAGGTCGGAGGCGGGAGTCTTGCCAGGATGGAACAGAATCCAGAACTGCTGCCTGGGCAGCTCACACCAGAGCCAGTAGGGACAGAGGGACCCTGAGGTTGGGGGACACGAAGGACTTTGAGGTCAGCGTGTCTACGCAGGCCTTTATCTCCTTCCTGTATTCTGTCATCGTGGATGGTAGCCTTCAATGGAGAGGCCACATGGGCAAGCCCTATCCTCCTACTCCACTCTGTGTTCATCTGTCAAAGCCCTTTGAGTGCATCTTCAGTGCTCTGTAGGTCCAATGCTCTACCCACTTTAAGTTCCTGTAGGGAGTTGGAGAAATAAGTTGTGACATGCACACCCATGTGACTTTTGCCCTCTCCCTGCACCTTTAACTTCTGATTCATCCCATGCATGCAGCTTCACCTGCACGTGCCCAGGGCGTGTTCTGGTGTCTTCCCTCATGCCGAAATCAATTCAGTCCAGAGAGGAGGTGACTGGGAGCCACCATGGGGCATATCACTGGTCTTTAACTGGCTGTTAGGTCCAGAGGCAGGACAATCAGAGACCCCTCTCAGGGCCTTTGCTCTGTTCTTAGAGGTAGAAGGCAGCCTGTGCCCCAACTCCCTCACCCCCTACAAACCACACTCCAGGCAAGGGTGGCCAGCAGTAGTCTGTGGGTCGTCTCTTCCTTGTGAGCACACCCTGCCACAGCACTGCTTCACAGGAGAGAGCCATGTGGACAAGCCCCATCCTTCTATTCTACTCTGTACTCATCCAGCAATTGCTGCAGAGCCACCCCATGGTGGCTCTGCAAGTGGCTAAGGATACAGGGCTTAATAAGACACCATCTTTTGTAGCCAGCCTCCAAGATGTATCCTTGGGATCCTTGCTTCTGGCATTCACACACTTCTTGGCCCCCTCTCACGTTGAATCAGGGCTGGCCTTGATCACTGGATTACAGTAGAAGTCTCAGCAGATGATTTCCAAGGTGAAGGCTTGTAGTTTCCACCTTGCTCTCCTGAATGGCTCGTTCCAGGGTAAGCCAGCCACCAGACCATGAGGACACTCGAGCAGCTCCATAAACAGGACCCTAGGGAAAGATACTGAGCCCCTGGACAATAGCTAGCATTCATTTTCCAGCCGTGTGAGTGACCTACCCTAGAAGTAGACCCCCAGCCCCAATCAAGCCCTTAGATGACACATGATTGCAACTACATGAGAGATCTCAAACAAGAGCTGCCCAGCCCTGACACTTCCAAATCCACAAAAATTATGACCGATTTTTTAAAAAAAGATTATTGCTGTTTAAAGCCACTGCATTTTGAAGTGATTTGTTATGCATTAATAGATAATAAAAAGCAAACTGACTTAGCCGTTTTTATTACTGTCCTAAATTCTCTGCAACAACATCACTCCTTATGTCCTGCACACTGGGTACTACAGCACCTGCCATGTCCTGGATAGATGTATGGGAGTGGAATTGCTGGGAATTAGGATAGGGGTATGTTGGCTTTTACCAGTTTATTTTCCCACCAGTAATGTATGAGAGCTTTATCTCCTCCACCTCCTCAACAACTCTTGGCATTGTCCGTCTTTACCATTTTAAGCCATTCTGATGAGAGTATCATAGAATCTCATTGAGATTTTATTTTGCATTTCCCTGACAACTAATGGTGTTGAGTGCCTTTTCAGGTGCTTACTGGCCCTTTAGGCACCCTCTTTTGTAAAATGCTTATTCAAGTCTTTTGCCCCCAATGTTTGTTGGTTTGGTTGCCTTTTTCTTATTGATTTGTAGGAAACCTTTATATATTCAGGATATGAGTCCTTTGTCAGATATATGCATTGGGAAAATCTCTTGTCCTCTTCTTAATCTTTTGATTAAAAGAGGGTTTTGTTTTAATGAAGTCTAACTTAAAATTTTTAAAAATTTTTAGTAAGTGCCTTTTATGTCCAGCTTAAAAGATCTTTGCTTGGTCATGGAGACCGCCCCCCACCCTACTCTGTTTGCTTCTAGGAGCTTTATTGGTTTACTTTTCACATTGAAGTCTATGATTTATCTTGAATTAATGTGTATGGTGTGAAGAAGGGGTCAGAGTTCCTTTTTTCCCCTATGAATATGCATAGAAAAGAACATCCTTCTCTCTATAGAATTGCATCAGCTCCTTTGTTGTAAGTCAAGTGACCATATATGCATGGATCCATCACAGACAGTTTTAAAAGGTATAGATTTCCAGATCCTCAACTTCTCTATGTCTTCTTTTCTGATGTGGATCTATTTGCCTCTGCAGTCAAACCTCAAGCCAGTCTTCTTTTCCCATCTCATTCACCTTTCCAAATAAGGCCTTTAACCCAAGCCCAGTCTGACCATGGTGCCTGAACTAGACATGTGCAAACCGCTGGGAACCCAAACAAAGCGGCGATTGGAGAATGCACACCCCTGAGAGAAAGACCCCTTCAAAGCACAGCGAGCATCTGCTGTAGATATTGAGGGGAACAGCACCTTGTTCCATTTAAGGGACAAATTCTAGGTGGCAAGACTCTGTGCATTGTCTGTCTATTTTGCTTAGAATTAGAATTTAGAATTGAAATGTTATGGGCAGGCTTTGTCTTGAGGCTGTGTATTAACACATTTATTTGAGTTTGAAAATGATTTCAGATTTTCTTTTGATGGTTAATAAGTCTAATTGGGCTGACTGGGTTGGCAATGAATTCTGGCTTTGCCAATTAGCTTATATGGCAGACATTTTCCATAAATTAAACAAACGAAATATGCAACTCTGAGGTTCTGGAGAAAATATACACAACATGAGGGAAATTATGGTTTTTTGCAGCTGTTAAAATTATGATATGAAATTTAGATGTCAACTTAAAATTGTGTAACAGAGTATACAGCTTTCCAAAATTTATTTAGGGGATGTACAACAGGAAATGTTGAAGACCACTAGTCTAAGGCAGTGGTTCTCAACTCCGGTTGCAATTGGAATCACTTAGAAAGTTTAAAAGGTGATGATGCCTGTGCTTCTCCCCAGGCCAATTAAATCAGAAAAGCCAAGAGGGAATAGTGTAAAAGCTCCCCAGGTGATTCAAAGTGCAGCCAGGCCTCAAACCACTTGCTCTGTCCTCCACCCTGCCCTGTTTCTGTGTACTCACGGCCATCTCAGCCCCTCTCCCTTCCTCACCCCCAATGCTCAAGGCTGTCTCTCCAACCCCCAGACCCATATCTAGCCCCAAGCCTAGACGTTACCTCTTGGACATTCACAGGCCTTTCAAACATAGCATGTCCCAAACCAGTCTTGGCAACATTTTTGATCACGCATTAGTAAAAACTGTGGGGAGTGTATATCCCAAAATATGCATATTTAAAAAAGCATACATATGAATCACTATGTTAATATGTTATGTGCATTATTAAATGGTTATAAAACAGAAAATATAAAAGTATGAGGCCAAAAATTAGTATAAATATAGGTTTTAATATTTTCTCTCTACATTCTATGGACAACCTCCATGCCTTTGCACATGCTGATCCCTCCTCCTGGAATTCCTTTCCTACTTGTCCTCATGTACAATTTTCTGCTCGTCCTTCAAGGGGCAGCTTGCAAGCCTCCCTTTAGACACCTCTACAGGTATAGCCGACCATGCCCTACCTCCATGGCACTGCCAGGGGACCCTTATAGGCCTCTGTCTTTAAACCTGTCATGGTATATTAATCCTTGGTGTTTGAATGTCTCTCTCTCCCCTGCCAGCTCAAGAACCTGTTGAGAGGAGCACCTAGCATAAGACCTGGCTTGTGACAGGTTTGTAATAAATACATTGATGATGCAGTGAGTTGAATAGTGGAGTGAGTGAAGAGGAGGTGGTCAAAATATCTAACAACCCGTATAGTGGCTAGGTGGGGAATGGTGGTGGGAAGTTCAAGGGCATGGCACCAGCATCTGCTTGACCATCTGGTGAAGGCTTTCATGACAGAAGGGGAGAGGGCAAAGAAGTACATGCAGAAGAGACCGCAAGGGCAAGCTAAGCTCACCTTTATGATGAGCTGCTCTTGTGAGAACTAATGCACTTCCTAGAACTAACTCACTCCTGTGTTAATGGCATTAATCCATTCGTGAGGGCTCTACCCTCATGACCCAATCACCTTTTAAGGCCCCACCTCCCAGTTCCATCAGTGGCAACTAAATTTCAGCATAAGTTTTTATGGAGACACTCAAAACATACTATATACATATAGTACGCCTCTGCAGTCAAACCTCAAGCCAGTCTTCTTTTCCCATCTCATTTACCTTTCCAAAGAAGGCCTTTAACCCAATCCCAGTCTGACCATGGTGCATGAACTAGACATGTGAGATTTTATTTTGCATAAATATATATATGTGTATATATATATGTATATATACTGTGTTTCGGGTGTCCCCATAAAAATTAACATTTTTATATATCATATTATATATAACATATATAACATTTATATAGCATATTATATATAACATACATAACATTTATATATCATATTATATATAACATATAACATTTATATATTATATTACATATAATATTTATATATTATATTCTATATAATATTTATATATCATATTCTATATAATATTTATATATCCTATCATATATAATATATAACATTGATATATATCCTATCATATATAATATATAACATTGATATATATCATATCATATATAATATATAACATTGATATATATCATATCATATATATTATATATACCATTGACATATATCATATCATATATATTATATATAACATTTATCTATATACATAAACATTTGACCCTTGAAGAACACAGGGATTAGGGGCACCAACTTCCCAGGCAATCAAAAATTCACATATAAATTTTGATCCCCAAAAACTTAACTACTAATAGGCTACTGCAGATCGGAAGCCTTCAATAACATGAACAGTCAATTAACACATATTTCATGTGTAATATGTATGATATATTGTATTCTTACAATAAAGTAAGCAAGAGAAAAGAAAATGTTAAGAAAATCATAAGAAAGAGGAAATATATTTAGTGTTCATTAGGTGGAAGTAGATCATCATAAAGGTCTTCATTCTCATCTTCATATTGAGTAGACGGAGAAGGAGGAAGAGGAGGGGTTGGTCTTGCTGTCTCAGATATGGCAGAGGAGAAAGAGGTGGGGGAGGTGGAAGGGAAGGCAGGAGAAGCAGGCACACTCAGTGCATTTTTGTTGTTGTTGTTTTGTTTTGTTTTTTTGAGACAGAGTCTCGTTCTATCAACCAGGCTGGAGTGCAATGGCGTGATCTTGGCTCACTGCAACCTCCACCTCCTGGGTTCAAGCAATTCTCCTACCTCAGCCTCCTGAGTAGCTGGGATTACAGGCACCCACCACCGCACCCGAATTATTTTTGTATTTTTAGTAGAAACAGGGTTTCACCATGTTGGCCAGGTTGGTTTCAATCTCCTGACCTCGTGATCCACCTGCCTTGGCTTCCCAAAGTGTTGGGATTACAGGCGTGAGCCACTGCACCTGGCCAGTGCACTTTTTATTGAGAAAAATTTGTGTATAAGTGAATCCATGCAGCTCAAACCTATGTTGTTAAAGGGTCAACTCTGTGTGTGTGTGTGTGTGTGTGTATGTGTGTGTAGAGAGAGAGAGAGAGAGAAGCAGAGAGAGAGTTTTTATAAGGAATTGGCTCACATGATTATGGAGGCTGCCAAGTCCCGAGATCTGCAGTCAGCAAGCTGGAGACCCAGGAGAGCTGATGGTGGAGTTCTAGTCTGAAAGTCAGCAGGCTAGAGACCAAGGAAGAGCCAATGTTTTAGTTCAAGTCTGAAAGCAGGAAAAGCACTGATACCACAGCTGGAAGGCAGTTGACAGAAGGAGTTCCCTTCTCCTTCGGAGTGAGGGTCAACCTCTTCATTCCATTCAGACCCTCAACTGATTAGCTGAGGCCCACCCACATTTGAGGGCAACTGCTTTACTCAAATGATGATCTCATCCACAAACACCCTCATAGACGCACCCAGAAAGAATAGTGTTTGACCAAATGTCTGGGCACCCCATGCCCAGTCAAGTTGACCTGTAAAATTAACCATCACAGCAGCCAAGGCAGAAATGGAAGTGAGACAGTGGTGGTGGAGGAGCTGCAGCCAGCACCTGAGGCCCTGCCCTGCGGGAGGTCCTACAGAGATAATGCAGAGCTTACCAGGCCCTGTCCACCTGCCCACCCTCAGGGGCAGAGATACAGTCCTCCAGCCAGGAGCAAGGCTGTGCCAAGAGATTACCTCCAGCTTAGGGCAGAGTGTAGATGCCATACCCCAGTGGTTCTCAACTGGGGCAGTTTTATCTCCCAGGAGACATCTGGTAATATCTGAATACCTTTTTTGTTGTCACAACGAGGGGATGGTCATACTCCTGACCACTCACATCCAGTGGGTAGAGGCCAGGGGTGCTGCTAACGCACAGGACAGTCCCCAAAACAGAGATTGATCAGGCCCCAAATGTCATTGGTGCTGAAGTTGAGGAACCCTGCCCTCACCTTCTTTCCTCCACATCTTCCCTCAAGCTGCTCGTGGCATGCCCTTCTCCACTAAGCCAACTTGTTAAACCTCTTCACGGCTGAGATCATGCTGCTTTCTTCTTCAGATCTGCGACCCTCTAGCTGGGTGACTTTTAGACAAGTGATCTGACCTCTCTGAGCCAGAGTTTCTACCTTGTAAAAAAAAAAAAAAATCCCTTCCTGCATGGCCAGCTGTCATGAAAAGGACACATGGTGATGGGCAGACAAAGACAAGGCTTAGCTTCGTGTTTGACTCCTAGGAGCGCCCAGTTCATGGAGGCTGCTGCTGTTACTAATCTGTTTCCATCTTCCCCTGGGAATCCTGAGGTTTATCTGTGAGCCTTTGGACTGCTGTATGGACAACATACTCTGCAGTAGCATGAAGAAGTGAGTGAAGACCCTCCCTTGAACCGTTTGCCCTGAAAGAACAGAAGTCACATCTTGATATCTCAGTGCCTTTACAGTGCCAGGGATGGGGTAGGTGCTGAGCGCCTGGTATGTGCTCACCCTATGCTGTACAACACACAGAAAGCCCCACAGGGTTTGAACTGTAATTAGGTAGAGGGTGTGTGGGACTCGCCTTGGGTCTCTGACTTTGGCTTCTGCTCCCGGCCTTGGATAGGCTGGTATTTTCTAGTAGATATCAGAGACTCCGGTTGATAGCACCACAGTGGCTTTTCTCCCAACTTTTTGTTTTACGTATTATCAAGCCAACAGAGAAGTTGCAAGAATAGCACAATGAACATGCATATACCCTTCACCTGGATTCACCACTTTTGTTTCATTTCTCTCAGTATATATGTTTGTGTGTGTTGGAGACATATGACATTTTACCTCAAAACCAGACATCTCCTAGGAAAAAGAGCAGCCTCCCATATAACAACAATACAATGATAACCCTTAAAAAAACTTTGCATTAATAAATCCCATTAGTCAATATACCATTCTTAGTTCCTTTTCCTCAGTTGTTCCAATAGCATTTTTTTAAAAGATTTTTTCTTGATCCAGGAGCCAATCAAGAATCAATCAAAGCATTTTATGGATTTGTCACGTCTCTTTAGCCTACAATCTTTGCCCTCCTTGTTTTTTTTTGTTTGTTTGTTTTTGACATCCATCACACCTACATTTCTTTTTAAGACTCCAGACCAGTTGTTTTGCAGAATATCCCTCAATTTGAGTTTGTCTGCTGCTTCTGCGTGATTAAATTCAGGGTATGCATTTTTGGCAGGAATAGCACATTTGGGATTGGGTCCTTCTTGGAGCAGCCCATCAGGGAGCAGCACATGATGTCCAGTTCCCCACTATTGCTGTTCTTATTTTTGATCCCATAAGTTGTCATGGAAGAGAGTTTTGCAGAGAGACCTACACCCTTTCCCCTCACTCCACAAGCCACCTACACTGAAGATCTCCCATGAGTATGGGGAGGCAGCCCTGTCTGTGGCTTTGAGGGACTAGAGATGATGGAGGCATGTCCAGAGCTGCTTCCCGGGGCCCCTAGCCCCTTCCCCCAGCCCTAATCCCCGCTCCCAACTCCAGGGAGGGCGTGGGACCCCCTCTCCTGGGCCCTGCCTTTGCAGACTTTTCAGAGAGCACCAGAGGGGAATGCCATTACCCACCGTCATAGAAGCAGCACCAATTATATTTGTGACATTTTTCAGTTTACAAAAGACTTTCCTATTGCTTTCTTTTCTTTTTATTTTTCTTTTTTTCTTTTTTTTTGAGATGAGGTTTCACCATATTGCCTAGGCTGGTCTCGAACTCCTGGGCTCAAGCAATCCTCCTGCCTCAGCCTCCCAAAGTGCTGAGATTGCAGGCCTGAGCCATTGTGCCCAGCCCCCATTCATTTCTAGTGGCAAATAGTAAAAGCTGCCACTTGTCAAGTACATACTACCAGTCTCGGGTTAAAAGCATCATTATGCATTAAGGTCATCCCAGGTACTCCTGTCACCCTCTGTATGGATGGGGAAACCAAGGCCCAGAGAAGTTAAGCAGCTTGCCCAAGGTCCCCCAGCTAGGAAGTGGCAGGGCTGGGACTGGAGCCCGGGCCTCCTAGAGCCTCTGGGTCACTGTGCTAAGCACCAAGCTGCATGGTCTTTGAGCATCACAGCAAAATGAGAGCTGAGCAGCGCAGACACGGAGGCACCCATTTGCAAATCAAGGAAATCAGGCCCAGACAGGGGGTGTGATCTGACAAAATTTGTGAAACTGGGACCAGCCCCAAGAACTTCTGAGTCCTGGCCTAGTGTCTTGCCACAGCCTCGGGCTGCGTGTGGGACCAAGGCCAGAGATGTCAAGGATGCGAACAGTCATCTATCAAGAGGGATGAGTAGAGAGAAGGGTGATAGCAGGGACAGTCCCAGCACCACGCCCTCAACACAGCCACACCAGAGCAGGGGAGACTCCACCTCGCCTGGAAGAAAGACAGCCTGAACCACCTTTGCCTCGAAATCCATCTCCCTGCCTGCCAGCGTGGCTACCACACCCTGCCTCTCCCTGGCTGGGGAAAGAACCATTGCGTCCCAGCCGTCAGTCATCCCTGCTTGTCAAGGCACACACATTTTAGGAGGAAGAGGCCGGTTCCTTAGGAAAACCCCTGCCTGGCCTGTTAGACTTGAGCAGCAGGTTTCTTAAACCCCCATCTCAGAGGACAAGGCAAGAATTCCACCTCTGGGTTGTCATCTGAAGTACCAAGCTGGGGTGGGGAGAGGGAGGTAGCCTGGAATCATGTGGTAGGGCATACATGAGACAAGAAAAGCCAAAGGGCAGAGGGTGAAGGTCTACCTATTATCTGCCATGCAAATCCTAGATCAAAGTCCACCTCTTCCATGAAGTCCACCCTGATCACCCCAGGGCCCATCAAGCTCTCCTCAGGTACACAGGAAAGTGCTCATTCTGCTTTAACCACTGGGGCAAACTTGTATCTCCTTTTCTATAGTGCAAATCTGGGGGGCATGCTTATATAGTTATTTGGGCCTGATATGGAGCTGTGTGCAGTGGGTGCTCCGTACATGTTTTAAATAACTGAATAAATTGAAAGAATCCATTCATCCATTCATTCCATTGGAAAAATAATTAATGGGCAACAACCGCAAGCTAGGATCTCTTCTAGGTGTCCTTGCCCTTGGGTGCTGATGTTCTAATGTAGGAAGACACCATAGACAGATACGAGAAGTGCTAGGAAGAAACAGTGTATGAATGCTTGACATGGAGGTTGGGATAGGAGAGAGTGGGGAGAGAGACCTCCACCCTCCCGCTGTCTCATCAAGCCCCTCTAGCCCCAGCCCCCTTTACCCACAAGGACAGACACTCCGCAGAGCACCTGGGCCTTGCCTGAGGTGGGCGGGCAGGCTGCTGGCCATGCCTTATGTGAGCTGGAGACAGAATGTTCTGGGAGGGGACATTTTTCCTAGGCTTCTGGAATAGTGGCCATTTTTTCTTCCAGGAGCACCAGAAATAAAACTGCCGGCCACCCAGGGGAGAAACTGAGAGCTTGGCCTTTACTAATACCAAGGGCAGTTGAGGAAGGGGACAGCTGCCTGGGGTGTTTAGAAAAGGGCAGTCACAGCTGGGCGTGGTGGCTCACGCCTATAATCCCAGCACTTTGGGAGGCCAAGGCTGGCGGATCACCTGAGGTCAGGAGTTCAAGACCAGCCTGGCCAACATGGTGAAACCCTGTCTCTACACAAATACAAAAATTAGCTGGGCATGGTGGTGGGTGCCTGTAGTCCCAGTTAGTCGGGAGGCTGAGGTGGAAGAATTGCTTGAACCCGGGAGGTGGAGGTTGCAGTGAGCCGAGATCATGCCATTGCATTCCAGCCTGGGCAACAGAGTGAGACTGAGTCTCAGAAAAGCAAAGCAAAGCAAAGAAAAAAGAGAAGAGAAGAGAAGAGAAAAGAAAAGAAAAGAAAAAGAAAAAGAAAAAGGGCAGTCACATCAAAATGCTGTGGGCTGGGACTAGGGCACCGGCAGATGAACTGATTTCCCTGCCTCCCTCCATGGGGCCTTCCTTGGCCGCTCAGTGTACATTGTACTCCTGGCCTCCTCTCTCCCGCTTTCCTCCCCTCTGCTCCACACAGCATGTATCACCCTCCCACATGCTGTCTGCTTTACCTATCTATTGTTAAACACAGTAGATAAGTAAGGTACATACTACCAGGTTGTTTGCCAACCTTCCCCACCATTCGTAGAATGCCAGCTCCACCAGGACTAGGATTGTTGCTTCATTTGTTCACTGCCATGTCTCAGCACCTGAAACAGTGCCTGGCACATACTAGGTGCTCAAAGAATATTATTCTTTCCTTCCTCCATCCTTCCAGAACACTCCCCAAGTGCCTCTTCTGTGCCCCCACACTATACTGTGAGCAGGGGACAGATTTATAAATAAGATGTTACCCCTGTCTTAACAGAGTTGATGGACCCTCTAGGGAATGAATGACTTCAGAGGGTGGTGTGCTCCCCACCCCACTCATCCCAAAAGCTCTCTGTCCTAGCCCAACTTTCAACTTGGACCTCCAGTAACTGGGCCTGTAGAGCCTGCAGAGGTGGTGCTAGCAGTTGCTGCTGCTGTCTGTGGTCTCATCTTCTCAAATATTATGCAGGGGGGCACTGGGAGAGGGCTTCACTGTCTCCGGGTGGTAGGACCTCACACAGGGGACAGGTGCCATGATCGATGTGGCTGGGAGGATGCTGGGTGTGGGAAAGAGAGGAGAATGTGGGAAGGAGGAAGAGGGCATGCTGGGAGGAGAGGCAGAGGAAGCCGAAGAGGGCAGCCTGCAAACCCCACACAGGATGAGACACAGTGAATGTGGTTGAGGTCACTCCAGGATCAAGGGTGAGGCCTTTCCTGGGTGACTTAGGTCCTGGCAGGGCTGCAAGAGGCTGTGAAGCAATGCACTCAGCTTGTCCAACCAGAGAGAAGGCTGCATGTGAGTGGGGAAAAGCAACAGAGGGGCTAGCTCCTCTGGGCTGGGGGGCACCTTGCAACTAGAAGCAGCTTTGGAAATGACCCATTCACAATCTTCATTTCACAGGTGAGGACGCAAGCCCAGAGAGGCTAAGAATTTGCCTGAGATCACCAGCAGAGGGAGACAGAAACTGGACCCACACCAGGCCAGGACTCCTTCCACCATCCCACACTTACCTGCCTCAGTTCTTCAACCTTGATTACCTATCTTTCTCTGCAGAATCTCAAGTGGCACATGCTTTTCGATTGTTCCAGGCACTAGGAAAAAAATGAACAGGAACTGAGGGCATGTCACATGCCAGGCACTGTGCTGGGCTCTTCGCCATGCTGTATCTCAGAATAAGTCTCACCAGCTGGGTGCAGTGGCTCACGCCCGTAATCCCAGCACTCAGGGAGGCCGAAGTGGGAGGATCACTTAAACCTGGAAGTTCAAGACCAGCCTGAGCAATATAGCAAAACTCCACCCCTACAAAAAATACAAAAAACATTAGATGGGCATGGTGGCACAGACCTGTAGTCCCAGCTACTCAGAATAAGTCTCACCAAGACCCGAGGGGAGATAACTGTCTCGATTTTACAGATGAGAGAGTAGAGACTCAGAGAGGTTGACAATTTGCCCAGGGTCACACAACTACTCAAGAAGCAGAAGTGAAACCAGCGACGTCAATGCCTAGCTTTCCCTCTGCTCCCCCTATTCTGCAGGGGTCACACCACCCAGGCCCTCAGGCTGTGGAGGCTCTGACAGTTGGTCTTGACGCAGAGAAAGGGATGAAGAGAAGACTTCTGGACTGGAAGAGGCTCCCTGGGCCCCTTCCTTGGTTGGTGATTGCTGGGGCTCACTGAGGTCAAGAGAGACCTAGCAGCTTCCTGGAATAAAACAAAGGGAGAAATACCATAAAGGGTTAAATACTATGGTATGTTGATATACTATAAACAAATAATTTTTTCTTTTTTCAAGATGAAGTCTTGCTCTGTCGCCCAGGCTGGAGTTCACTGCAACCTCCACCTCCCGGGTTCAAGAGATTCCTCTGTCTCAGCCTCCCAAGTAGCTGGATTACAGGCGCCCTCCATCACACCCAGCTAATTTTTGTATTTTTAGTAGAGACGGGGTTTCACCATGTTGGCCAGGCTGGTCTCAAACTCCTGGCCTCAAATGATCCACCCGCCTCAGCCTCCCAAAGTGCTGGGATTACAGGTGTGAGCCACTGTGCCCGGCCAGGATTTGTTTTTGAATGTTAATTCATGATGACCTATATTAGTTGAGTGGCCCAGAAATGTAACCCAAGAAAAAAACCATCTGATAACAGTGTCTCCCTTGAACCTTGTATCCCCTTTGTAGTCTGAAGCCCATCATTTGTACCTTTAGTCTACCAAATATGAAGGTCAAGGGCAAACGGCCTTCTTGTGCTGGCTGTGGGTAGTGACTGTGCTTGGCTGTGGCTCCAGGTCTGTCCCACTGAGCCTCTGCAGGGCTTGTGAGTCAGCATCTCTCTCCTGGACCCTGTACCCTGCCCCATCAAGGAGTCCCCCAAGGGGTCCCGGGTTCCAGCACCACAGGTGTGCTAGGGGACTCTGGAGGAGGTCTGGATGGGAGGGCAGTTCTCACAATGAGCAGGACACCCCGGCTTCCCTATCCTTTAAGCAGGCCAGCCTGGTGAGCAGGTCTTCTACCTGCCCCCTCCCGGCCCAGGCTTCAGGGACCACGCCACCCACTGCCCTCTATCCCATAACGCCACTGCTCCTGTGGGGAACCTAGATGCTCATGAATCTACTTGCAGCAGCCTCTCCTATGCCAGCCCTTGTCTCCCTCCCTCCACTTATTCCCATTGCCGTGTGCTTGATGTTTTTCTCCCCAGCAGTGAATGCACATGCACGAAGTCAAACCCTCCTTCTCGCTCCTTCCAGAGGGGACAAGCAGAATGGCACAGTAGAAAGACTACAGCCTTTGAAATCAGACAGCCCAGGGTTTGAATCTCCAGCAAGTTCCTTAGCCAATCTGAGAACTCAGGTTTTTCAACTGTAGGATGTACCTACAATGTCCACTTCACAAGTGTTTAGTTGAGAATTTAAATATATATCAAAAGGATCCAGCAACCGCAGGTACTTAATAAATGGTCCCTATTGCTGGTATTGCTCATGCAGTGTCTGGCTGCTTCTTTGCCAAGGGAGTGGGGATACCCTGGTACCCCACGCTGGCACAGTGTGGCCACACTCAAGTTCCAAGCACCCTGATTAGGTGCTTAGCCTCAGATGTTATACATGGCATTAGTGGCTTTTACAAATCTGGGATTTCAACTGGCAAGATTTTTTAAAGCCAGCATTGGCAAGAGTGCATGGGAAAAGTCACTGACCCCTGGCTCACAGGGTGCATGCTTTGTCTCGTAAAATCTTTCTAGGGGAACATCTAGAGATATGTATTGAAACAGCTCTGCCTCCAGGAATTCACAGAAAGTTGTGCAAAGACTTACATATCTGGATGTTCATGACAGCATGATTTGTAATACTAAACAAATAAAAAATGACCTCATCGCTCGTCACCTAACACTAGGGATTGTCTAGATAAAGCACAGTATATCCTGCTATAAAAGTTATGTTGTGGCAGGCTGGGTGTGGTGGCTCATGCCTGTAATCCCAGCATTTTGAGAGGCTGAGGTGGGAGGATCACTTGAGCCCATAAGTTCAAGACCACCCTGGGCAAGACAGGGAGACCCCATCTCTACAAAAAAAAAAAAAAAAACTTAGCCGGGTGCGGTGGCGCACGCCTATAGTCCCAGCTACTCAGGAGGCTGAGGCCAGAGAATGGTGTGAACCCGGGAGGCAGAGCTTGCAGTGAGCCGAGATCACGCCACTGCACTCCAGCCTGGGCAACAGAGTGAGACTCTGTCTCAAAAAAAAAAAAAAAAAAAAAAAAAAATTAGGTGGGCCTGGTGGCACATGCCTGTGGTTTCAGCTAATTGGGAGGCTGAAGTGGGAGGATCACTTGAGCCCAGGAGGTCAAGGCAGCAGTGAACCATGATCAAGCCACTGCCCTCCAGCCTGGGCATCAGAGCAAGACCCTATCTCAAAAAAAAATAAAAATAAAAAAGAAAAAGAAAAAGAAAAAAAGTTGTAGAAGTATAATATGGGAAGGTGTTTACAAAATATGAAAGAAGTTAAAAACGCTATAAATTAGTATGATCGTTTGAAACACTCCCCCTGCTCCCCTCCAGCCCCTCTTCAATGAGCTAGGAAAAGACTAGAGTACATACACCAAAATATTAGTATTGCCTCTGGGTGGTGGGATTATGAGTGATTTTTACTTTCTTCTTTGTGTTTTTCTGTATTTTCCAAATCTCTACAATTATCTCTGTATTTTTAAAGAAAAATTAGAAAATCAAATTTATTTTGACAATATACAGACTAAGCTTAGATTTTACTTAAATATTATGGTTAACTCATGTCAAGATCACAGATCTTAACCAGAAGACAGTTTCTGACTATAGATCAATGAACTTGTGAAAAACTCTTAAATTGTTCTTACAATCCTTTATCCGTGTTTTTTTTCTTAAAACCCTTGTATTTTGGAATAATTTTAGATTTACAGAAAAGTGGCAAAGACAGTCCCCATATAGCCCTTACTCAGTTTATCCTACTGTTAACATTTTACATAACCATGACATTTGTCCCAACTAAGAAAACAACATGGGAACGTCAC
Organism: Pan paniscus; assembly: GCF_029289425.2. Lineage (NCBI taxonomy): Eukaryota > Metazoa > Chordata > Mammalia > Primates > Hominidae > Pan > Pan paniscus. The sequence goes on along the minus strand of NC_073265.2, from coordinate 79,047,258 downwards.
TATTAACTAATTTTCAGGCTTTATTTGGATTTTACCAGTTTTCCAATTAACATCCTTTTTCTGTTCCAGGGTCAAGTCTGGGGTAGCACATCACAGATGTCTCCCCAGGCCGCTCTGTTGTGTGACAGTGTCCCAAACATTCCTTGTTTTTCATGTGCCCTGTATGAATTTCATAATCAGAAAAAGAAAGGACAGATGATGATGCAGATGATGATGCAGATGATGATGATGTTGATGATGATGACTTAGGTCTGGGAATTCCTTCTGATCTCACTGGGAGGCCAATGATCCCCGTGTTTCTCTGTTCAGCAGAACAAAAGGAGAAAGGCCCCAGTATCAACGGGACACACAGAATTTGGGGCACCCTGATCCTCCTGCCCACTGCCTTAGCCTCTGCTCCTGCCGCTGTCCCCCAGCCGGACGCGGGGAATCTTTTGGGGCCCTCGGCTTGGGTTGGGCCCCCGCCAGTTGGGCGAGCTCGCGGGCGGTGCCCGAGTCAGCTGCTCCGCGCCCCACGTGGCCGCCCCGCCCCCCTGCCCGGGTCTCAAAAGCCCCGCCGGCCTCCGAGCGTCCGAACCGCCCGCTGCCAGCCCGGCCAGGCACCCCTGCAGCATGGCCTGGAACACCAACCTCCGCTGGCGGCTGCCGCTCACCTGCCTGCTCCTGCAGGTGGTTATGGTGATTCTCTTCGGGGTGTTCGTGCGCTACGACTTCGAGGCCGACGCCCACTGGTGGTCAGAGAGGACGCACAAGAACTTGAGCGACGTGGAGAACGAATTCTACTATCGCTACCCAAGTAAGTCTCGCCGCCTGCAGGCCCAGCGGAGGCATATCCGCACCGGTCCCCACCTGGCCAAGGGCTCGGCCCAGAGCGGGGCAGAGGAGGGGATCTATCCTGCAGCCGCGGACTCCGCATCTCGCCGGCCTCTGCAGGGCATGCGTGGGAAATTGTCAGATGTGCACAAACTCCTTTTCCCCGTGAAAAACTAGTAGGGAAAACACCGGGATGAGGTTTTTATTTGACCGCCCTCCCAGCCGTCAGAGCCCCCCAACATCCCTGTCAGAGAGCCCTGCTTGGTATACTAAGAAGATCCGAGTCCTCTCGCCCCATTACCAACCAGTGGGTGACCTGGCTGCCTTGTCCAGAGGAGCGCTTACCCCAAATAAGCGCCAGCCCTGCTGCGGGCAGAGGTGTTGTGGGACCACTGGTGGGCCAGGAGGCCAGGACACCCACCCCCTTTTAGCTTGGAGAGGGAAAACAAGCGCCCCTGAATCTTCTGGTGTCAGCGGTGCTGTGGTTAAGAGCATGACCCTACAATCACACACCTCCCTTTCTCTCATGCTCTCGTGGCTCTTGCCACAAACCAGGTGGGTGGCCTCAGGCAAATGCCAACCTTCCTAAACCTCAATTTCCTCATCTACAGAATGAAGATAATGGTAGGACCTCCTTCACAGGGGTTGGGGTGAGGCTGTGGCGAGGAAGTGCATGTAAAGCTCTGGCAGAGTTGGGGTGGGATCCTTTCTTCATAATGGAGCAATTGCTACAAGAGCACCAAACACAGGTGCCCTAGGACTCAGGAGCAGGGAGAGCTAGCCCAAGGTCACTCTGAGCTGCCCGACCTCTGGACTCCCAGCCTGGGGCTTTTCCCAAAATCAGAATGCCCTTGTACTTTCTGATTTTCCACTCCATCCGCCATCAGCCAATGACAATTATTCTAGCCGGTGGTGTTCATGTAGTCATTGACTGTTAGCTTTGAAAGGGACCCTAAAGCCCCTCTCCAGCAGCCGCCTATATCAACTGGTATTCCCTCCACACCTTAGACATTCTCGGCAACAGGGGATTCTCTATCTCCAAGAAAACAACTGCACACTTTCAGAATGGCAGCCTGCATGAAAAAAGACTGCGTTTGGGGGGCTGCAGGCTTGGTGGGAGCCAGCCATATTAAGTGGCTGCCAAAAAGTTAGGGCTATCATGGGCTGCATTTAATAGTTACATGGTGCCTAGAAGGGAAGTAACAGATAAGGGGTGCGCCCCCTGCTGGGGAGACCACAGTTTCTCCTGGGCTCCATTTAGGGCTGTTTTTTAAAAGATATCTTAGACAGCTGCAGCCTTGGGATTCAGGCTCCAAATCCACTGTTCACATTGTCCACCTTTCCTCTCCTCAAGGGGGGGACTTTCCAGCAAACAGTGAGGCAGGCAAGCTTGAGACCCTCCTTTACCTGTTCTTCTCCCTCCCTCCCACACTTGCTTCCCACTTGACCCCAGAGCATAAGGGGCAAGAACCCCCATGGGCGTTCACAGGTCCTCAATGTGTCTGGGGAGTGGAGGACCTCAAGACCTTAAATAGGCTAGGTGCGATGGCTCACACCTGTAATCCCAGCATAGTTTGGGAGGCTGAGGTGGGAGGATCGCTTGAGCTTGGGAGTTTGAAGCTACAGTGAGCTATGACAGCACCACTGCACTCCAGCCTAGGTGACAGAGTGAATCTCTATCTCTCTCCCTTTCAAAAAAAAAAAAAAAGAAAGAAATGAGAGAGAGAGAGAGACCCTATAATAGGAGCTGCAGAACCTCACCAGTGGGGAGGTACAGTCCTTACATCTCCCCAGCTCTTATCCTCCTCCCACCACACTTGCCCACCCACCTTTCACACCCCAGCTTAATGTGTTCATGCAACAAGTGCTTATCTGTAGTGTGATCATACAATTTATCATCATCAGAGGACACCTCTGAGAGTGAAGGTGGTGCTGGTAGTAATTTGCTGGGACCCATGGATAAGCCATGACTGTCCTGGCAAATCAGGGCTATGGTCACTCTGGATAAATAAGTTGAATATCCTGGGTCTCTGTCCCCAGACTTTCTGGAAGCAGAGAGGGGCACCGTGGCACCCAGGGCCTCAGTGGGACCAAGTGCTCTGAGCAGAAGTGATCTGTGATGGCTTCCTGGGAAGTGGTGGATGGTGAGGAGGGGAGAAGCCGAGCAGCCAAGGGGGCCACTAAAAGGGGGTGCTGTTGCGAGGAGGGGCAGTGGTTCTGTGTGGCCCAAGAGTAGGGTTTGTGAAAGGGATGGGGCAAGGATGCTAACAGGGGGAGAGCCCCAGCATCAAGGAGGGCCTTGAGTTTCCCCTGCTAGTTCTCCTGGAGAGCTCTTGGCCACTGGAGCAGGAAGCAACAGAGGAGAGGGGTATAGGGGAAGAATCTTGGCAAGAAGTAGTGGCCACCCCTCCAACCGCACGTGCGTTCTCTCCTTTAATCATCACCACCACCTGTGAGGGAGGTGGTGTGATGACCCCCATTCTACAGATGAGGAAACTAAGGCCAGAGCGGAGAAGTGTCTTGCAAAGGTCACTCAGCTGGGAAACCAGGGAGCGAGAGGAGCAGCCCTGGGGTCTGAGCCCACACTCCTGGCCCACTCTCCTCCCTAGTCTCAACCTTCCCCCTTTCCCCCGCTCCACTCATCGTGGCTGTGGTTAGGAGTTAGAGGGCACAAGGCTTCCTGGCCCATGTGAGTCCCCAAGCCTGGGTTCCTGGGCAGCGAGGTGATTCCTAGGGGATTGGGGTGAGGGCAGGCTCCAAGGTGCCTTCCCTGTTCCTGGATCCAGGCCATCAGCAGCTGTGCGGGCCTCGTTTCTACTCAGGGGATTAGTGAAGCCTGCTGGGCATCTCCAGTTTCCGGAGGAGTCCAGCTCCAGTTGGCTTGGCCCGAGGGTAGCTCCCCAGGCATGGGCCCTGCAGCAGGTAGCAGGCATGGAGCCAGCTGGGGACTCACTTTGGCAGTGCCCTCGGAGGCCCGTGATGCAGGCAGTGGCTGTGGTTGCTAAACACGCAGCTTCCCTATGGGCTGGTGCTCCAGGGTCTGGGTGAACCGCTGAGGGCAGTGGCTTCAGGGAGGCTGGCCCAAGGAGGAGCCACCAGGGCTTGGACTCCAGAAGCTCCCTGGAAGACCAAGGGAGGAGTGGGACACATTTCGGGAGATGACCCAGGGCGGAGGAAGCTCTGGTTTCAAACACCGGAAGGACTGTGTCATGAGGCCGAAGCAGGCTCCATTTGATAAAGGACGAGCTTACCCACAGGCAGAAGGCAGTGGAACTTTAGAATTAAACAGATCCCATTCGGGTGCATCACTGCATGGAGGAGCCAACCACCTCGCCACAGTGAGCCTCAGCGTGCCCATCTTAAGGTAGAAATGTTATTTAAAGTACAGGATCTCTAGGAAGACTCAAGATGACAGGTGACTGGTAGGGCACTCATCTCCTGGCATAAAGGGAGAGGACAGTAAATGCTGCCACTGGGCTTCCCCAGAAGGGAGTAAGTGCTCCTTCCGTGAAGGTGTGTAAGTATCAGCACCTTGTCAGAAACATGGTGGAGTCACCTCTCCCTATATTAGTTGGAACTATTATAGCATTTAAATTCTTTTGTGCACTTCCCAATCACAAACTGCTTTTTGCCTGCCCTGTCAGGTGGGGCATTTATAATTTCCATTTTATGATGGAGGTAATGGAGGTTCGAGAGGAGCTGGACACTCTCAGCCAGCCAGTGGCACAGGCAGGGTCAGAGCCAAGCCCCCACCCCAGGGCCTACCTGCTTTCCAGGGTCTTCTGTGGCATTGCTGCCCCCTGACCATCTCCCCAGGAGATTTTGCAGTGTTGATGTGGAAGAGGTGGGCACGGAGTCTTGGGGGAATTGGGGAACTGGCCAGTAGGTCTCAAAGAAAACAGGCTGGGCTGCGAATGGGAGGGGGAGGGGGGCAGCACCCAGACCCTGGAGGGCACCATCCTTCGTGTGCTGATGCAGCAGAGGGGAGGGCTGCAGAGGCCCATTAGTGTGGGACACTTTGTTCCCCTAGACTCAGCCAGCCTGGTGGGGGACTCGTCTACAGAGGGAGGCAGCAGGAGCTAGAACGGGGCTGGGGGCTGGGAGTAAGGGGAGAAGGAGAACAGCTGGGTACTGGTGCCCCCTGGAGGCCAGAGTGCCAGCCCTGCCCCATCAGGGACCTCCAGGTTGAGGAAGCCAGTTCTGGGCAGGACAGGTGGAGTCACCAAAGCTGGGGAGGGAGACTGAGGGTCAACTTCTGTTGACCCTCAGCAAGTTGCCAACCCAATGCAATCTTGTCAGTCTTGAAAGAGGAAAAGAGAAATAATAACTTATATGATGGGGCAATTTCTAAAGAGCCAGCTGCCTTCGCATAGGGCTTTGATTGCGTTATACCATTACATGTGTGCTACAAAGCTCTGCAGTGAGCACTGTCCAGGGGCTGTTACTATCTCCCATTTGACTGACAAAGAACCTGTAGATCTGAGAAGTTCTGTCCTTTGCTGAAGGTCCATACGGTTTGGACCCTCAAATCGTCACTATTAAAAATCTTTTTTTTTTTAATTTTTATTTTTTTGAGATGAAGTCTCACTCTGTTGCCCAGGCTGGAGTGCGATGGCACAATCTCAGCTCACTGCAACCTCCGCCTCCTGGGTTCAAGTGATTCTCCTGCCTCTGCCTCTCGAGTAGCTGGGATTACAGGTGTGCACTACCTTGCCCGCCTAATTTTTGTATTTTTAGCAGAGATGGGGTTTCCCCATGTTGGCCAGGCTGGTCTCGAACTCCTGACCTTAAGTGATCCACCTGCCTTGGCCTCCCAAAGTGCTGGGATTACAGTCATGAGCCACCGCGCCCAGCCTAAAAATCATTTTAGGTAGCATCAAACTTTATGAAACAGAAATTAATAAGTGGATACATTTTGATGCTGAATTAAGACCAGTTTGACAGATAAAGAGACGGGAAGCAAGAGGACAAATTGGGGAGGTGCCCAAGGAGAAGGAAGTGGGTGTCTGTGTTCCTGACGGAGGGAAGAGAAAAAAAGAGACACCCCCAGACAGGGTGAAAAGGAGAGACAGGGCACCCACCAGAGCAGGGAGAAGAGCAGGGTGAGAGGGGACAGGCAGGGAGGATGGACCAGGAAAGCGAGGGCTCCCTGCTCCTGCTCTCAGGCCACACAGAGGCCAAGGCAGCCCTGAAACCACACACACCTTCCCCTGCAGCAGCGGCTCCCTTGGTCCTCTTCAGCTTCGCCCCTGCCAGCATGTCGCCTCTATACCACCAGGCAACTGACACCCTTCTCATCGAAAGGACCCCACTTGCGGTGACGCTGTCTTTCCCCAGGGGCTCCTCCCACCTCCCTGCCAGCGTGTCCTTCGTCTTCTCTGCTAGCTTCAAGGCACAGCCAGTTCTCAGCTTGTGTCTCTCTCTCCCTTCATTCCCACATTGCAACTCACAGCTCTATTTGCAGGCCTGCCCAATCTCAGACCTCAGCTCCAAGCCCCCACAGCCAGGCTCCATTTCTCCCCCTAACCCCCGCCCACCAGCCCAGCCCTCACCCCCCTGGTCATCTGAAATTCACCACGGCCAGGCCAGACCCAGCACCTCCCTCCCACGCAGCAACCTCTTCCCACTGCCTTGTGTTTGTCAACAGCGCTGCCATCCTGTCATCCTGCCAACTCCCCTCCCTGCTTCTGGAATTGTCATCTGAATTTGTCACCTCCCTCTCTTTCACACCTCTCTTCCAGTCTGTCACCCATCAGTTCTTCCCAGAATAACCATAATACCATTTATGGTGCTTCACATACATCAGCTCAATTTCTTCCACAACAGTTAGAAATGTGATAAACCCTGCAACACGATCATACATGAAATCATTTGCGCACATTGAGAAACCTAAGCCGAGGTGTATTTGTTCATGTAAACTCAGCACCGATGCTAAATTCAGAGGGAAGTTCAGAGCACCACCCTGGGGCAGGACCCACAGCTCTCCCGCACTGGCTTGTACCCCTGCCCTTCAGTGTGCCAAGCCCCCTAAGCCTCCTCCAGGTAGCTGCTAGCTGAGGGGGTCTGTGGCCTTGGCCTGGACCTCAGGGAAGCCTGGAGGGGAAAGAGATGAGGGCAGGCAAGGTGCAGGCAGCTGTGCCGTAAGCATCGCTCCTGCAGCCTTGGCCAGGCTGCAGTGGGCACCAGAACCTGTCAGCCCTCCTGGTGGGAGGCGGACTGGAGGGGGGCTGCAGCCCTTCCTGTGAAATCCCACCTGAGCTCCTGGACCACTGCTCAGCTGGCACACCTGGGTGCTTCTGAGACAATAACAATCATTCATTCATCCATAGCTATTAACTGAGAGTCGACCTTGGCACTCTCCTAGGTGCTGGGAATACCACAGTGAACAAAACAGGCATGGCTCTGCCTTCTTGGAGTTTTATAGCGTAGTGGGAAAGACAAACAAATGTGTAACTTCAAATTATAACAAGAACCGTGAAAGAAAAAAGGATGCCATAAGGGAGAGAACCTAGGAAAGAAAACGGAGTGCCATAGGGGGAGAACCTGTCTTAAATGGGTGGTCAGGAAGGCCTCTCTAATGAGGTGACAATTTGCTGAGATCTGCTGGCCATTCTGCAGGAACAGCATCCCAAGTGGCAGGGACACCATAGGCAAAGACCCTAGAGTGTGGGACTGAGAAGCAGAAGGGAGGCCAGAGCAGCTGGAGCACCGGGGGAGGTGAAGATGTGGGGAGGTAGAGATCCCCTGGGAGGCAGGTGGGTGAGGGAGTAGGAATCCCCCGGGAGACAGGTGGGCGGGGCTGGGACAGGCCTGTCAGGGCCCTGGAGTCTCTTTTCCTTTTGACTGTTTACTTGGAAATAATCCCAAATTTACAAAAAGTTGCTCAAACAGAAATAGCACAAAGAAAGCTACACTCTGGCCAGGTGCAGTGGTTCACATCTGTAATCGCAGCACTCTGGGAGCCCAAGATGGACAGATCACTTGAGGCCTGGAGTTTGAGACCAGCCTGGCCCACATAGCAAAATCCTGTCTCTACTAAAAATTAAAAAAAAAAAAAATTAGCTGGGTGTGGTGGCACATGCCTGTAATCCCAGCTGCTGCAGAGGCTGAGGTGGGAGGATCATTTGAACCCCAGGAGGCAGAGGTTTCAGTGAGCTGAGATTGCGCCACTGCACTCCAGCCAGGGTGACAAAATGAGACTATGTCTCAACAACAACAACAATAAAAGAACACCATATACTCTAACGCAGACTCAGCTATTTGCTCACTCTTTCTCTACACGGATGCACACGCACATACACACACGCACACATACACATGTGTGCTTTGTTTTTCTGAACCATGTGAGGGTCAGTCACATACGTCATGGCCCTCTACCCTTAACTATTCCAGTATATTTCCTAAGAAGGGGGATATTCTCTTCCATAACCATAGTAATCAGCTTCATAAATTTCCATTAATGCAATATCTTCACCTGTTTATATCTTATTAATATAATATCTTAATCTGTTTATATCTGATTTTCTCAATGGACCCAATAATTACCATTATAGCACTCCCCTCCCCCATTCTCCCAGCCCCACCAAATACAGAATCCAGTCTAGAGTAAGGTATTAACTTTAATACCTTTTGTCATGTCTTTTAATCTGGAACATTTCAAAGGTCTTTTATGACTGATACTTTTCAAGAATACAGCCTTTCCCCTTGTTAATAACATGTTCCTCATTTTGTGTTTGTCTGATGTTTTCTCATGATTAGATTGGGTTCTGCAGTCTCAGCTAGAATCCCACCTAGGGGATAGGTCCTTTTCAGGGTATCACATGTGGAGGCATGAGTGATATTAATTTTGATCACCCAGTCAATATGTTGCCCAGTATAATTACTGTTATTTTCTTCCCCTGCAACTAATAAGCAGTCTATAAGGAAACCCTTTAAGACAATGCAAACGTCCTGTGCATACTCAAAATTTCCCCCTGCATTTAGCATCCACTGATTGAATCTTTACCATGAAAATGATGATTTTCCAACTCTAGCACTTTTTCCATATTTAACAGTGTAGCCTCAGCATTCTACTGTAGGCAAGAGCCCTATCTGCTACCTCATTTATTTGTTTACCAACTTATTATCAGTATGATCTCATGAGTTCCTTTTTTAATGGTTTTAATTCATTATAACACATAATTGCTTTGGTGCTCAGATTGTCCCAGATTTGGCCAGTGGGAGCCCTTCCATCTGGCCCCTGTGTCCTGTGACATCTGAGGTTCCTATTTGTGTGTTATGCTTTTGCAATTCTCTTTGCTTCTCAAAGCTCTTTGTCTTCTGTTATTTTCTTGGAGTTGAGAACCATGCAACATAAGCGCTGAGAGGGCAGTTAAGATCATCCTAATACATCCCTTTAGTTTGGTCGTTGAGAAAACTGAGGCTCTGAGAAGGGAAGTGGCTTGCCAAGGCCACATTGTGAGTTGGAGAAGACTTGGGTCAGAACTCAGAATTAGGCCATGCCTGAGTGAACATAAACGATGACATCTGCCCATTTAGATCACCTACTATGGGGTAGACACTGTGCTAGATGCTTCTTTACATACACATGTGTGTTTAATCCTCACAACATCTGTGATGTAAGCATTGCAGAAGCAGGTGCCAAGCCCCGAGTTAAAATACTTAACTTTCCCAGAGTCATCCACCCAGAAGATGGAGTAACCGGGGTCCAAATTCAAGTCTCAGTGATGCGGGGATGTGTATCTGCTGGAGTCAGTGGTGGGATATGGGGATGTGATCAGCTATAACTGATGTGCTTGGCCTGTCCAGGCTACTCCTTGGCCAGATGAGCATTGATTCTCCATAGCAAAGGAACAGGACTGCGGTGGAGAGGGCAGGGCATCATAGCCTCAGACGGTCTGGGCTATCGACCTTAGACCCTGCGTGTAAACCACACCTGGCCCCAAATTCTGATGCCCAGCTGCCACCTCCAGCCTGGGCCAGTAGAGCCACCCAGGGAGGAGGGTAGAACCAAGGAGCTGCCATCTCTCAAGGAGGGCGCTTGGGAATCTCTTGGCACTACAGCCCAGTGGTTTAAATAGGCTAAGGTGGGGACCCACCTCGGGTCCCCCCCCAGCGCCTCCCTTTCTAGAGAGGCCCTTATGAAGGAACTGGAGGCTCTGCCCGCAGCGTTACCTTGCCCAGCCCCAGGGTTCAGATGTGGGGGTGGGGGTGGGGGAACCGGGTTAGGATGGTGGAGCAGGGAGACGCGCCAGTGGCGGGGAAGACTGAGGGGCTACCTCGGCCTTCCTGGCCCAGACCCAGGGCTGGGACGAACCTTTGCCAGACCACCGAGTCCCGGGCTGCACTGTCCCCGCAGGCTTCCAGGACGTGCACGTGATGGTCTTCGTGGGCTTCGGCTTCCTCATGACTTTCCTGCAGCGCTACGGCTTCAGCGCCGTCGGCTTCAACTTCCTGTTGGCAGCCTTCGGCATCCAGTGGGCGCTGCTCATGCAGGGCTGGTTCCACTTCTTACAAGACCACTACATCGTCGTGGGCGTGGAGAAGTGAGCGCGGGGCGGGCCCCGGGGGCGTGGCGGACTGGGAAGGATGGGGCTGGGCAGGTGAGCCTGAGGGAGGAGGGCGTGCCCATCGGCGGGACCGGGGCTTGAGGCTGGAGGGCAACTCCTCCTTTGGGCCACACTGGGCTTGCGAGACAGACAGACAGACAGACACAGACACACACACACACACACACACACACACACACACACACACACACACACACACACACACACTCTCTCTCTCTCTCTCTCTCTCTCTCTCTGTCTCTCTCTCTCTCTCACTTCGCTTCCTGATCAGCGATTCTCCAGGGTGGGAGTCGTCCAAGTGTCATACATAGGAGGGTCTCCCTTCCCCTACGACAAAGGCTGCAGGGACTTGAGGCTAGACTTTCCTCTGGGGGCAGGGTCCGGCCGGGCCCGGCACATCAAAATCGCCCAGCCCTGTGTCCTGAGAGACCGCAGCCCACGGGACTCTGGTGGGAGAACTGGGATGTCTGCACCAGCCTCAGAGGCTCCTTGTGAAGGAAACACCGAATGGGGACTCCAGCCAAATGGAGGTACCTCTCTCCCTGCCTTGCTTCACCGCCCCCACCCACCCCAGGGAACAGGTGCCGGAAACAGCTGCGAGACGGGTGTGGGTGTGGAGTGTTAGGGCTGAAGCCCCGCCCCCTCCTCAGCTTCCACGGGTGGAGCACCCTACTGTCACTTCTCAGCTCCATCCTTCTCATGACTTCTCTATGATGACTTGGCCTGATGAGCACCACCAGCCCCTTCTTGTCAGGTGACTCAGCCCCTCCCTCTGTTCTGCAGTGACCTCCTCCAAGCCTCAACACACCTCCCCAACCCACAACACCACCAACAGGTTATAAAATAAATTCACCCAAAGCCAACTTGCCAAAAAAATCAATGGAGAAAGTGGCCAGCTCACTGAATGACTCATTTATCAAACTCTCTATCCCACGGCAACTTATGAAACCTATAGCAATTTGCGTTGCTCTGGTCCTACTCAAGAGCCTTTGGGAGATTTTTCCTGCTTTAGCCAAGTTTTAGTTTATTGGAGGTTCTTCTTTAAGTCCAGTTTAGACAGACTTTTATTTCTGTAGACATATGAAAAGGTCAGCTAAAGAAAAAAAAATGTTTTCCTCCGTTCTCCCATCCTTCAGGAAAAAAAAATTAATTTGAGAAAAGTAATCATTGGTGTGTGAAAATGAACATTCATTAGCTCACTCATAAACTGTCCACAGAAAGGGCTTAGAGGCAAACTGGTATAAACCACCTTTAAAGGGCAAATCCCTGCCGTTACTTTTAGGATACCAACGAGGTATGATAGCCAGGTGTCTGAAATCTAGGACACATGTCAAATATTTGCAAAAAGTTACTTCATCCAAGCCAGATAATTAATCCATGAATTAAGAGAAACAGGAAAGATAGTTGACTGGATATGTGTTGGAAACAGTAAACAAGTCTTTTTGTTTATAAGACGCTTGACATGCATATCACCCTGAAGTTCAAAATGCACAAGAAATTATCATTCCCAAAACCATAGATCCAAAGTATAAAAACACCTGTAATATATATCATTGGCCACCACAGCAAAATAGCTATGGCTAAATGAATTTTTTTAATCTCAAAAAAATTCAAAGGGAATTATTACAAACCGTGAGTTAACAGGCTTTTGGTGAAGCAGTTGTTCAGCAAGTTGGTCACTTGAAAAACTGAGTTTGGACAAATTGGCTCTCAGGAGATTGATTTTTCAGCACCTGACTTGGAGCTGATTTCTGGTGCCCGGGGCTGGGATGAGCATATTGTCCCCAGACCTGACTTTGTGGATCCAGAGATGTGGACCCTCCCTCTGGCTTCTGGCCTGTCCCTGCTGAAGAGTCTTCTAAGTCCCACCTGTCAGTGTAGAAAGTGCCCCTCTTCAGGCCCTGCCCAAGCCTCCTCGGCCCTCCTGAGATGTGGCATCTGGATCTCCATCTCCCAAATGCTGATAGCCCAAGAGATGGGCCTTTCTGTTCTCTCTCTCCATTTTTTTTTTTTTTTTTTTTTTTTTTGAGACTGAGTTTTGCTCTATCACCCAGGCTGGAATGCAGTGGTGCGATCTTGGCTCGCTGCAACCTCCACTTCCTGGGTACAAGTGATTCTCATGCCTCAGCCTCCTGAGTAGCTAGGATTACAGGTGTCTGCCACCAAGCCCAGCTAATTTTTGTATTTTTAGTAGAGATGGGGTTTCACCATGTTGGCCAGGATGGTCTTGAACTGCTGACCTCGTGATCCACCTGCCTTGGCCTCCCAAAGTGCTGGGATTACAGGTGTAAGCCACCATGGCCGGCCTCTCTCTCTCTCCTTTCTAATGGTCACTTCTATCAAGATGAATCTTCCAGCTGCAGTTATGGGATCTTGGGCAAATAACTTAGCCTCTCTAATTCTCCATGTCTCATCTAAATGATGTGGCTAATGACAGTGCCTGTCTTGTATGGCTCAGGGATGGCACAGGAGGGCATATACAGTACTTAGTAGATACCCCAGAGCCCAGCACTTAGGAACTGCCATCGCTCATTTAGCCAGGCCCTGCACTAGGCCCTGGGGACACAGCGGTAAATGAGGCAATAGTGGAGTGGACAGTCCAGTGAACTGGCCCTACAATTAGTTTCATTCTCACTCCTCACCCCATTCTCTCTCTCATACACACAGCCCTGAGCATGGAAGGGAAAGGGAGTCCCTTCTAGATGTGACAGACCCCCACCCACCCCATCAACAACTCTCTCGGCCTAAGAGCCACACTGAGGGTCTTGCCTTGGAATCCAGAGGGCAGCTTTGCTGCTGGCAGGGGACAAGGAGGCCAGGCTTGGGCAAAGTGGGCACATGGATGGAATCAGGGTCTACACAATGTCCACTCAGCTGTCTGCCTCTTCATCAGCCCTCTGCTGGGCTGGCAGGGTGTTCAGGGTCCAGGCTTGAGCAGGACCTGTGTACCTGCCCCTTTGCCTCCATCCTCCCTGCTGGCCTTCCTGCTCCCTCCTTCCATCCAGTACCACCCCAGCTCCCTCCTTCCTGCAGGAAGGCCCCCCTGTCTCTTCCCTGGACATAGATCCTCTTCATGGGTAAGGTAAAGGAAAGATCCCAATAGCAAGGCCCTGGTTACCAGCAGAAGAGGTGTGTGCAGAGGGAGAGATAAGGATCTGGAGGCAGAAACTGCATCTGGTTGGAGGAAACAGGAAGACTTCCTGAAAGAGGAGGCAGTAAAAGGAGGTTCTGGAAAAGCAGGTAGAAGCTACAGGGCAGGGAAAGACCCCAAATATGGGGCGTGTTCAACAATAGCAACCAGACCACATGGTGCCCTGAGCCCAAGCTGTCTGCAAGCAGTGGGGGCCTGAGATGGGCTGCATGGGAGGTGGGCATCTGGTGTGTGCTGCTGTACTAGTCCTGTCTCGTGTGGTTTCTTTTCATTCTTGGAGTAGCTCTAAATGTTAGGTGCCCATTAGTGTAGATGATGAAACTGAGGCTCAGAAAGGTTAAGCCACAAGCCCAAATCCATATATGACCAAAGTCCAGGGCCTCCAGTGCCACTTTTTGCTGTTGCCCCAGCTTCTCCACTGGCCTGTCTCCCCACAGCCTCATCAACGCTGACTTCTGCGTGGCCTCTGTCTGCGTGGCCTTTGGGGCAGTTCTGGGTAAAGTCAGCCCCATTCAGCTGCTCATCATGACTTTCTTCCAAGTGACCCTCTTCGCTGTGAATGAGTTCATTCTCCTTAACCTGCTAAAGGTGAGCAGGGCTCAGAATGGGGATGAGGTGGTGGGGGTGCTTTGGGGGACAGCAGGGTATGGAGAAATAGACAGCTGGGGAGACATGCCAGCCTGGCGAGTCACTTAACTTCCTGAACGTCAATCAGTTTTCTCATCTCTAAAGTGGGAGTAATAATATCTACCAGGCAGGTACCACAGTCCACCTAGCCAAACAATCCAGCACGTGGGCAGAGCAGGGCTTCCTTGAATGTTGTTTTTTTCCCCCTCCTTTCTTTCCCACACATCACATGGAATGAATAGGATATCCCTGCACATACTCTTGCACACATACCACATTTCCAGATTCCTCTGCCAAGAAAAGGAATCCGGTGTATTGAAGCGGCAAATCTGTAGGACAGGATCCCAGGTGAATGGCCAAGGTGGCCATGGTGTGTACGACACAGCACCAGAGCTGCCATTCACATGGGCCATGACAGGAGTGCTGCTCCCTCGGGGAGGTCAATTCAGTGGCTCAGATAAGAGGCACCTTAGACCTCTGACTCTATCTCAGAAGCCTCCTTGGTGCCTTTGGACAGTAGGGGATCTCACGTAGAAACTGCACCCTTTTCTTAGCACCCTCCTCTTCTACGTTTGGACTCTGTCTGGAACTCCCCCTCCTTGGCAGGGAATGATTTAGGTCACCCTAAATTCAGTCATTCATTTTGTAATTTTTTTCAGCTACCAGATTAGTCCAAGCTACCATATCTCTTCCTCCTGACTCATCTCCCCGGCTGCATTCTTGCCTTCCTTGCCCCTAAGGAAAGTCATCTCCAGCAGCCAGAGTGCCCTATAAATAATGCATAGAGAAGAGGCCAGGCACTGTGGCTCATGCCTGTAATCCCAGCACTTTGAGAGGCTGAGACAGGCGGATCACCTGAGGTCAGGGGTTCGAGACCAGCCTGACCAACATGGAGAAACCCCGTCTCTACTAAAAATACAAAATTAGGCCAAGCACGGTGGCTCACGCCTGTAATTCCAGCACTTTGGGAGGCCGAGGCAGGCAGATCACCTGAAGTCAGGAGTTCGAGACCAGCCTGGCCAACATGGCGAAACCCTGTCTCTCCTTAAAATACAAAAATTAGCCGGGCGTAGTGGCGCATGCCTGTAATCCCAGCTACTCTGGAGGCTGAGGCAGGAGAATCGCTTGAACCCAGGAGGCAGAGGTTGTGGTGAGCCGAGATCACACCATTGCACTCCAGCCTGGGCAACAAGAGCAAAACTCCATCTCAAAAAAAAAAAAAAAAAAACCAAATAAATAAATAGTGCATAGAAGACCATTCACCCACTGAAAATCTATCAGCAGTTTTAACATTTCATTCAGGAGAAAATCCAAACTTGTTATAAGGCACTTCCTGTTCTGGCGCCAACTTTTCTCTCCACATGTTGTCTACTCTCTCCCCATCTTATTGTCTACTCTCTCCCCATCTTCCTGTGCTTTGTCATACTGTGCTGTCTGCTCTTCAGGCACAAAGCTGGGTCCCACCTCAAGGCCTTTGCAATTGCTGTTCCCTTTGCCTCCAAGGGTCATCTCTCAGTCCTTTGCATTACTGAATCTCAGTATGCGTATCCCCTCTTTTTTTTTTTTCTGAGATGGAGTCTCACTCTGTTGCCCAGGCTGGAGTGCAGTGGCATGATCTCAGCTCACTGCAACCTCTGCCTCCCGGGTTCAAGCGATTCTCATGCCTCGGCCTCCCAAGTACCTGGAATTACAGGTGCACACCACCATGCTCAGCTAATTTTTGTATTTTAAATAGAAACGGGGTTTCGCCATGTTAGCCAGGCTGGTCTTGAACTCCTGACCTCAGGTGATCCACCTGCCTTGGCCTCCCAAAGTGCTGGGATTACAGGCATGAGCCACCACTGTGCCTGGCTTACCCCTGTTTTATAGATGAGAAAGCTGAGGCTCGGAGGGGTTAAGGGGCTCACCTAAGGTCACACAGCTAGTAGAGGCATCTGCTAGGCTGGGAGTCGAGAATCCCAGCCCTGTCAACAACCAGTTCTATGACCGTGGATGACACACTTACCTCTCTGGCTGGGTTTCCCCCATCTAAAGTGAAGGAGTGAGTCTGTGATTCTATTCATCTGAAATTGGTTCTAGGTGGGGAGGAAGGAGGAGGTTAAAGAGAAGGAGAGGTGAGTGTGAGGGGGACAAACATCAATCTGGCACCTGTTAAGTGCCAGGCCCTCACCAGGGGCAAGTTGCCTGCATGAATCCTGACAACAGCCCTGCTAAGGCACTAGCAGGTGGTGTAAATGCAGAGCTTGTCAAATGAGAGGCACAGAGGTGGAAACCAGTGGGTGACAAAGCAGGTAGGTCGTTTCCTTCAGTTCTGCCTCTGCCTTACCTCCTCCAGCAGTATGAGCAAGTCTGTCTCCAGGCCTGGGTTTCCCCATCTGGGAACAACCAAATCTGCTGGGTGAGGACACCCTGGCATTTTGCTGATGGGAATCCCTACCTTCTCCCCATTACCAGTTGATTGGTCCGTGAAGGCCCCAGGCTCCATCCTGCACCCTGAAGAGTCCAAGAAGGCTGGAGCTCTGGGCGTGTGTGTGTGTGGCAAGACAGGGACGGCAATGAGGAGGGAGGGAGAGAAGGTGCCAGAGTCTGACAGGCCCCTTGCACCCCAGGTGAAGGATGCAGGAGGCTCCATGACCATCCACACATTTGGCGCCTACTTTGGGCTCACAGTGACCCGGATCCTCTACCGACGCAACCTAGAGCAGAGCAAGGAGAGACAGAATTCTGTGTACCAGTCGGACCTCTTTGCCATGATTGGTGAGAACTGCCATGATGACCGAGGGCCACCATGATGGGTGAAGGTGGCCATGATGGGTGAAGGCAGCCATGATGGGTGAAGGCCACCATGATGGGTGAAGGCCACCATGATCAGACCTGATCCCCACGTGGTATGGTGCATGGCTGCCAGTTCTCTTTGGGGGAAGGGCAAACAGAGTTTGCCTATAGATACTTCTAGAATCCCATATGTCTGTCCCCCTTCCCTATGAAGCTGAAAGAAGTTGGTCACTCGTCCTGTATTTCCCCTAGAATGCCCCAAGGCAGACAGAGTGGTAACCAGGAGCTGCTCACTCCATCCCCTGGGCTAGGGCAAGATGTGCATTTCCACTTCCTGTGTCCATTCATTCCAGAGAAGACACTGACCACAGCCATTCTGGTCTCTCAAAACCCAGCCCTGCCCTCCAGGAGCTCCTCACAGTGTAGTGGAAGAGAAAGCAGTGCCATGTGGAGGATCTCCCTACAGTAGAGAAAAGATTCTCCCTCCTGGCGCTGTGGGAACAGGGTGGGGGCATTTAGCCCAGAAATGGGGGTCAGGGTAGACTTCCTGGAGTGGTGTGGAAGGCTAAGTGGGGGGTAAGGAAGGCAGGGAGGGCCTTCCAGGAAGAGCCCCTGCATGACTAAAGCTGCAGAGGTGGAAACAGCTGGGTGTGGGGTCATCTCTAGAGCTAAAGGACAGGATGCCTGCCTGAGCTGTGGGGCTGTATCTAATGCCTCTCCTCCCGGGCCCATTGGGCCTGTCTGGTCTGACCAGGCACCCTCTTCCTGTGGATGTACTGGCCCAGCTTCAACTCAGCCATATCCTACCATGGGGACAGCCAGCACCGAGCCGCCATCAACACCTACTGCTCCTTGGCAGCCTGCGTGCTTACCTCGGTGGCAATATCCAGTGCCCTGCACAAGAAGGGCAAGCTGGACATGGTGAGCATGAGGGCGTTGGGGGTGTGGCTCTGACTGCCTGGGCCTGGAGGGCACTGATCACCATGCCTTGCCAACACCTCTGAGGGGATCATCACACCCATCTTGCAGATGAGGCTGGGGGAGAAATGATTTGTTTTGAGCACATGGCCAGTTTTCAGCAACACCCAGAGCAAGGATATTCTTTATCTTTTTTTTTTTTTTTTGAGAATTCTTTATCTTGTTTTTTTTTGTTTGTTTGTTTTGTTTTGTTTTTTTTGAGATGGAGTCTCGCTCTGTCACCCAGGCTGGAGTGCAATGGCGCTATCTCGGCTCACTGCAACCTCTGCATCCCAAGTTTAAGCAATTCTCTTGTCTCAGTTTCCCGACTAGCTGGGACTGCAGGTGCAGGCTACCACGCCCAGCTAAATTAGCTAATTTTTGTATTTTTAGTAGAGATGGGGTTTCACCATATTTGTCAGGCTGGTCTCAAATTCCTGACCTCAGGTGATCCACCCACCTCAGCCTCCCAAAGTGCTAGGATTACAGGTGTAAGCCACTGCGCCCAACCTATCTTATAATCTGACACAAGCGTCTTGACATGGGCATATGTGTGCTGAGACACTGTCTGGAGTATCGATTATTTGGGGACACTATCACCATGCAGAGAGGTGGGGATTCAGGCACCTGAGGAAGAGAATCAGACACACAGACTGGCACACCTGTGTGTATCCACACCCACCTGCAGGAAGGGACATGGAATAGGGTCAAGGACAGGGACTCTGGGGCCACACAACCTGGATCAAGACACCTTTCTGCCTCTTGCTAGCTCTGTGGTCTTGGACAAGTCATTTAACCCCCCTCACCTCAGTTTTGCCATCTGCAAATGTTGCAAGATAACTGTCCTCACCTTGCAGACTCGTTGTAGAGATGGAAAGCGCTAACCCCTACAGCCAGCAGCACGGTACCTGGTACAGGTTAGCATTCAGACAGCAGCAGCTGGTGCGTGCCTATGTCTAGACCCCATAGGCACTTGACGTGGACTTGCATCCATGGCAAGAACATTCAGACATGCTAGTCTGGGCACACAGGTATACATGGTATACATAAAACAACAGTGTGCTTGTTGTCAGGGCTCACCAGCAAGTGCACCAGCACATGGAAAATGCCCAGACCTGCTAGGTGGGATGGGTGGCATGTGCAGAGAGGCACAGGGAGCAGCTGTAGCAAGCCTGGGTGGGGCTGAAGTCCTCTGCAGGCTCCTGGCTTGCTGAGGTGAACTCCCAGCCATCCCTGGCTCCCAGGAGCCAGGCTGCACCCTTGCACAGCCAGCAAGTGAGCTCCTCCAGGCCCGGTGCTCCAGGGAGAGGACTGAGTTCTTGCCTGCTCTGCCTGCCCTGCCCAGGTGCACATCCAGAATGCCACGCTCGCAGGAGGGGTGGCCGTGGGTACCGCTGCTGAGATGATGCTCATGCCTTACGGCGCCCTCATCATCGGCTTCGTCTGCGGCATCATCTCCACCCTGGGTTTTGTATACCTGACCGTAAGTGCCCCAGGCAAGGGGCTGGGGGCTAGAGAATGCTGAGGTCTTTGTGTTCCTGACAAGTGAGCTAAGGGTTCCTAGGGAGGGGGCTGAGGGCTAGAGAATCCTGGGTCTCTGTGTATTTGAGGGTCTCTGGAATCCCGGCCTCCCCACACCCTTGATGCAGCCCCCGGCCTGAGCAGCACCCACCTCCCGTCTCCAGCCATTCCTGGAGTCCCGGCTGCACATCCAGGACACATGTGGCATTAACAATCTGCATGGCATTCCTGGCATCATAGGCGGCATCGTGGGTGCTGTGACAGCGGCCTCCGCCAGCCTTGAAGTCTATGGAAAAGAAGGGTAAATGTGGAGGAGGTGCAGTGGGATGGAGCTTCCCCCTTCCTTCTCCCATCCCTTCTTCCTGCTATTCCTCTGGGACCCGACTGCATCTTTCTCCCTTTCCTTCCCCACTCTGGACCAATTGTTTCATGGGTCTCTCTCCCCAAACTCTGTCCCTTAGAGTTTTAGAGGCCAACTGATATGTCCGGTGTCCCCATGTTGTGGGTGGGAAGGCTGAGGCCCGTGGTACCCGGTCACATTTTTGGGGTGGCAGCAAGTGGTTACTTGGCCTCTCCATGGGGCCCTGACCTGCCCCCTGTCTCCACCCCAGGCTTGTCCATTCCTTTGACTTTCAAGGTTTCAAGGGGGACTGGACCGCAAGAACACAGGGGAAGTTCCAGATTTATGGTCTCTTGGTGACCCTGGCCATGGCCCTGATGGGTGGCATCATTGTGGGTGAGCAGGAATGGCTGAGCCAGAGAAGGGGGGTGCTGCTGTGGGGCTCCCTGGGTGGAGAAGCAAAGGGCATGCGGCACAGGTCAGCCTGAGCCCCCAGGAATCCCTGATCTCTGCACTTCTGGCTACAGGACTGGGACAATTTGGAACTCAGCCCAAGGGCCCCAGGAGGATTTTCCCAGCTGAGGGAAATGGCTGGGGTGAGCAGAGAGAAGGCACTTCCTGACATCCTATAATCTCCAACTTTCTGTAGGGCTCATTTTGAGATTACCATTCTGGGGACAACCTTTAGATGAGAACTGCTTTGAGGATGCGGTCTACTGGGAGGTGAGTTCCAGGGACTTGGCCCCCTGAAGGAGGGCAGCTGCGTTCCCTCCCTGCCTCCACTGCATCAGCTGGGCTGGGGCCTGGGGACCCAGATGCCGGGGGTGGGGGTCAGAGCCTACATTACCCTACTTCTTCATCGGGGGAGGCTGTGTCTCATGGAGGTTGAAGACTCTTCCCTCTAGACCCCAGGGCTTGGAGTGGGTGATGTGTACCTCTCTTTCTGCATACCCTAGAGGGGGTGACAGAAGCAACCTATAGTCAGGGCTACAGCTGGAGTTTACTCTTGTCCCTAAAGACTCAGTCAGCTTTATTCTAGAGCAGTGGTCCCCATGGTATAGTGCCCGGCACCATCAGCATCACCTACAGACTGGTTAGAAATGCAAATTCTCATGGGTGCAGTAGCTCACAACTGTAATTCCCACACTGGAAGGCTGATGCAGGAGGACAGCTTGAGCCTGGGGGTTTGAGACTAGCCTGGGCAACATAGGGAGACTCTGTCTCTACAAAAAATAATAGAAAACTTAGTCAGACATGGTGGAATGCGTCTGTAGTGCCAGCTACTCTGGAGGCTGAGGCAGGAGGATCGCTTGAGCCCAGGAGGTGGAGGCTAAAGTGAGCCATGATGGCGCCACTGCACTCCAGCCTGGGCAATAGAGCAAGATCCCAAGAGAGACAGAGGGAGAGAGAGAGAAGCGGAGGGGAGGGGAGGGAAGGGAGAAGAGAATGACAGAGAGAGAGAGAGCGAGAGCAAGAGAGAGAGAGAGAGAGAGAAATGCAAAGTCTTAAGTTCCTCAGACATCCTGATTCCAAAACAAGGGGGCGGGCCCAGCACGCTGGTTTAACAAGCCCCAGGTGATTCTGATGACAAACAAGTCTAAGCACCACTGTATTTGAGCAGCGGTTTTCGCGCTAAGATGCACACTGGAATCACCTAGGGAGCTTTGACAGCATTCCAAAGCCCAGGCCCCAGCCCACAGAGACTTGGATTTAACTGCTCTGGGGTAGGGTCTAGACATTAGAATTTTTTTAAAGCTTCCTTGGGGATTCTAACACCCAGCCTGGGTTAGGAATCACAGTGCAGTGCTCAGCTTCAGTCTCCATGAGAACCACCTGGAGACCTTCCCAGGCACCACCCCAGAGGTTCTGATTCAGTAGGGACCGGGACTCTGCAACTGACAAGCTCCCAGGTGATTCCAATACAGAAACTGAGTTCTGGACTGGGCGCAGTGGCTCATGCCTATAATCCCAGCACTTTGGGAGGCCGAGGCGGGCAGATCACCTGAGGTCAGGAGTTCGAGACCAGCCTAGCCAACATGGCAAAACCCTGTCTCTACTAAAAATACAAAAAATTAGCCGGGCTCAGTGTCTCATGCCTATAATCCCAGCTACTCAGGAGGTTGAGGCAGGAGAATCACTTGAACCCTGGGGCGGGGCAGAGGTTGCAGTGAGCTGTGATTGCGCCACTGCCCTCCAGCCTGGATGACAGAGTGAGACCAAAAAGGAAGAAAAAAAAGGAAGGAAAGAAAAGAAGGAAAAAGGAAGGAAGGAAAGAAAGAAGGAAGGAAGGAAGGCAGGCAGGCAGGAAGGCAGGCAGGCAGGCAGGCAGGAAGGAAGGAATGAAGGAAGGCAGGCAGGCAGGAATGAATGAAGGCAGGCAGGCAGGAATGAATGAAGGCAGGCATGAATGAAGGCAGGCAGGAAGGAAGGAAGGAAGGCGGGCAGGAAGGAAGGCAGGCAGGAAGGAAGGCAGGCAGGAAGGAAGGCAGGCAGGCAGGAAGGAAGGAAGGAAGGCAGGAAGGAAGGCAGGAAGGAATGAACGAAGGCAGCAGGCAGGCAACTGAGTTCTGCAGCATCCCACCCCTTTCAGCAGTTGAGGAACATTGTTCTAGATATGAAAGTGGTGGAATGTCACAGAACTCAGTTTCCTTAAAAACATGCCACAATCTGGGCTTTCTGTGACTTCAGGCTGGCCTCTCCCCATGAATCATGATTGGAGGTGCCCACCTGCCATTGGATGATGCAGGATGGCAGGACTCCCCTCATGCCTCGTGCACTGTCCCCTCATGACAAGGGTGAGGACCCGCCTGTGTCTGTGGCTCCTGGGACAAGGGGCCACCCATAATGCCTTTCACTTAGCTCTGTATTTTTAAAACCATACCAGAAGTTTTAAGGGTAATTTTAACTAATATCTACTATAAGGTAACTTCATGCACATAACGAATGTCTCTTAAATTAACTCTTTAAAAATGTTTTTAATTAAAAATGACTAGGCGCTCATTAAAGAAAATCTGGAAATACAGTAAAATAGAAATCCTGTCACCCTATGTCAAGCAATATTAATATTTTCTGGTATATTTCCTTTCTATCTTTTTTCTCTGCATAGATTTTTCTTACACGGTTGAAATTGTATTATTCACCCAATTTAGTATCCGTCTCTTTCTCCTTACCGCTCTATCATAAGAATTGTTCTATGTTATTACATTACTAATAAACTTTCTTTTCTCACAGGATAATTATTTCTATTCTATATTTAAGAAAGTCAGAACTTAAACTATTTTAGACACCACAATTAGAAACCAACAGATTTTACGCTAATGAAATAAATCAGAAATGTTATCAGTTCCCCCATGTAGAAGTTCCCTCTTGGTTCTGTTTTGATCTTTATAATTTATTCCAAGTTCACACCTCTCAGCTCTGTATACCTTGAGCAGTACAGACGTCCCCCAGTAACCTCAGGGGATTGGTTACAGGATCTCTTGCGGGGATGCTCAAGTCCCTGATATAAAATGGCATAGTATTTGCATAAAAGCCTACATGTATCCTCCCATATATTTTAAGTAATCTCTAGATTACTTGTAATACCTAACACAATGTAAATGCTGTATTGTTTTTTGTTTTTATTATTTTTATTGTTATATTGTCATTTTTTGTTGTTGCTTTTTCTAAATATTTTCAACCTGTGATAGGTGTAACCTGCTGATACAAAACCCATAGGTATGGAGGGCTGGCTGTACCTGGTTGGGAATAACAAAATTCTGTGCCAATGGAAGGAACACTATCAGGCAGTCCCTGAGGCCCTGAGTGGTTTACCTTGGGAGTGAGGTGGCTTCTCAGAGGATGGGGATTGGACCAGTGTTCCCCAGGACCACAGATGGGGCAAGGGCAGGGCTGACCTGCCCTGCCTGCCCTCCACCTCTCTACCCACTTCTGGCCTTCCCTGCACCTTCCCCACCCCATTTTCGGACCTGTCTGCAGTTTACAGAGCTTGCCATACTGCCTTTTACCGCCTCTGCCCCTTACTCCAATTCATCTTTTAAAAGTGGGTTCAGCACAACTTCTCAGCATCCCCCAGGCTGGGTTATAAGCCTGTCGTGTGCATTTGCAACTCTTACTGTCACTGGGTATTTCACTGCAATGCCTCACCATTGCTCTCATGGGGCAAGGACACTGTCTCCTCCTTGCCATGCCTCAGCACCCAGGACAGTGCCTAATATAGGGTAGGGGCAGGACTCCTGTGTTGAAGGACCACCCTGCTCTCCGTAGCATGTGATCCGCACGGCGATCACAAGGTGGCGCTCGCCACACACCATTTGCAGCTCCAGGTTCTAGTCACCAGGGACACCCTTGCCTGGACTGGGACAGGGTCCTCAGAGTTGCATCCTCTCTCTGTAGATGCCTGAAGGGAACAGCACTGTCTACATCCCTGAGGACCCCACCTTCAAGCCCTCAGGACCCTCAGTACCCTCAGTACCCATGGTGTCCCCACTACCCATGGCTTCCTCGGTACCCTTGGTACCCTAGGCTCCCAGGGCAGGTGAGGAGCAGGTGAGCATGGGCTTGGCTTGGGGAATGACAGGGAGGTTCTCCCAGTGGGGGCCCAGCTCTCAGAATCAGATGTTACTAGCAAAGAGGCAAAAAGCAAACATCAAGAAATGAGGGCTTCCACCCCTCCTGCCTGAGGTGCAGTGGGCACATGGGGTTGGCAGGGGAGCTTCTTAGAGTCAGACAACGTGCATCCAGGACAGACACAGGAACAGGTGAAGGCACAAGGGCCTGGAAGGAATATGGAAGGAGACCTGGGGGCACACTTGGCTTTGTGACTGTGCCTGCTGGTGTGTGACTTTGAGAATCTCTTCACCCCAGAGACTGGGCCTCGATTTCCTCACCTATAAAAATGAAGCTGACAGGTCTGGTTGTATTCAGTTGCTCAGCTCAGATGAGACCCACCCTCCCCTCTTTCTTTCCGTCAACTAACACTGTGCCTCCTCTGTGGAATGCACCAAGCCCTTGCTCATGGCTTTCACATCTAACCTTCCCAAGATCTCTACAAGGCAAGTAGAATTACTGCCCTCATTTTAATAGATGAGCAAACTAAGGCTCGGAGAAGTTCAGGTTCTTCAAGATCACACAACTAGCAAGTGGAGAAACTGGGGTCCTTGCTGGTCATTGTTACTGTTCTTATTATTGTTATTTAACTTCCTTGGAGGCCAGACCTTGGCAATAGCTGGGTCTGGGGCCTGAGTGATGTGGCAAGAGAGGATGTTAGGGTGCCAGGAAAGAGGAAGGTGAGGCTATGCCCAGTTGCCTTTACTGTCCACCCCATCCAGAAAAGAAAATGGTGCCTGAGAGGCTACAGCAGGACCCGGCAGTGACCCGCTGCTCTTGGCTGTCTCCCTGCAGGCTCCACAGACTGTCCTGGTGCCCAGAGGAGCTGGTGCTGACCTAGCTAGGGACGCAAGAGCGAGCAAGCAGCACCCCCACCTGCTGGCTTGGCCTCAAGGTGCCTCCACCCCTGCCCTCCCCTTCATCCCAGGGGGTCTGCCTGAGAATGGAGAAGGAGAAGCTACAAAGTGGGCATCCAAGCTGGGTTCTGGCTGCAGAAGTTCTGCCTCTGCCTGGGGTCTTGGCCACATTGGAGAAAAACAGGCTCAAAGTGGGGCTGGGACCTGGTGGGTGAACCTGAGCTCTCCCAGGAGACAACTTAGCTGCCAGTCACCACCTATGAGGCTCTTCTACCCCGTGCCTGCACCTCGGCCAGCATCTCCTATGCTCCCTGGGTCCCCCAGACCTCTCTGTGTTGTGTACGTGGCAGCCTCCAGGAATAAACATTCTTGTTGTCCTTTGTAAAATGGTGTGAATGCTCCAATGGGGCCAGTTTGAGAGAGAAAAGGACCCAAGAGATCTGCTTCTGCCCCAGCCGTTACCTTCATCCAAGCGTACCACCCACACTGCGAGGAAAGTCACTGCAGGCTGAACAGGCAGAACTTGGGTACTAGAGCCTGCCTTCAGCCTGGGGCACCCAGCAGGGCTCAGCTCTGGGCTGGGGTCTTGCTTCAAGGCCCCTCCATCAGCTACTCCAGAAACTCAGCCCTTGAGAAAGCTGGCATCTCTGTTGTGCCCTCCATGTGGTCCTGTTCTGGGCACTCCAGCAGGGCTGCGAGAAGGGAGGGAGGGCTCCTTTGGGCCCATCTCCTCCTCCCCATCCCTTCCCTTCTTTCTCTCTGCCAAGCCAGCCTTCTTTTCCCTGGACAGTGGGGTAAGGTTTCAGGAGGGTAGATCTCCCAGGCTCACCACCACCCTGGGCAGAGTAATACACCTTCCTGCCCTCAGGGGCTCACAGTCTAGCTGGGAGACAGACCTGACCCTCAGAATCCATGCTGAACTCTGACAGGTGTGGCTGGACAGGAAGTCTGTACCCAGTTGGCTTCTCAAAGCAGGGCCACCTGAGCAGGGTTCTGGAGGCTGAATAGGAGTTTACCAGAAGGATGGCAAAGAAACAGCATGGGCACAGACCCATGGGTAGGAATTAACACGGTGAAGTCTGCTACTGGCTAGAAGAGATGTGAGGCAGAAGTGTGCCAGTTGGAGAATAAGACTTGGAATCCGGATCTTTTGTGGAGCAAAGGCTCCTGGGAAGAAGGGGTGAGGGAAAAGGGAGGAGGTCTCTCAGCCTCCAACTCCGCCCTCCCCGCCCCCTTGCAATTCACACACACACACACACACACACACACACACACACACACACACACACACACACGGCTGCATGCCTCTTACCAGTGCAGGGGGGAGGGGAAGGAGGGATCTGAAATGCAACCTATTCATGTACCCGCGATGTAACACCCCTCATTTTCCATGCTGGGTAAAGACAAAAACCCTTTACAACCTGTTTCTGGAACTTGTCAGCAGCTGCCAAGAGGAGCATGTTAATTAAACGTCGGCAAAGATGGAAGCCGGAGACCCTGGCTCTAATTGGACAGTTTGCTTCACCGGATTGAAAAACATTGTGACAAAGGAGGAGGTGCGCGGCGCTCGGCAGGGGTGCGGCGTGGCGGGGAGGGAGCTGTGGCTTTGATTTCAGCTGATCTGAGCCCCAGCCTCCCTCCCCCAGCAGAGCCGCCTGGCCCAGCCCCATATGCCTATGAAGGGCCTGGGAGGGGCCCGCAGCGTGAGAGGGTGCGGGGTGGCGTGGGGGGCGGGGTGCGAAGGGGTGCTGAACCCCCCCCAGGGGGGGTTCCTGAAGCCCACCTCCCACCCCTCCCACCCCAATCCCAGGCACCACCAGGCCAACAGTATTGGGCCCAACCCAGAGCCAGGCTTTTAGGGCTCTGGGGCTCACCCCTCCTCCTGATCACATGACCTGGGTCCTGGGGGCTGCACAGGGAGGGGAGGGGGCCAGCGCTGGCTTCCAACTCCCTCCTGTGCAATGTGCAGGCTACACTAAGAGCCTATGCCCAGCGCGTCTGTTACCAGTTGAGGATAGTTGTCCAAGTTCTTGGCATTTTGAACAAAGAATTAGACAAAATGCACAAAGCAAGGCAGCAAAAGCAGAGATTTATTTTAAACGAAAGTACACTCCACAGGGTGGGAGCGGGCTCGAGCAAGAGGCTCAAGAGCCTGGGCTACAGGATTTTCTGGGGTTTAAATACCCTCCAGGGGTTTCCCATCTGTTCACTCTATGCACATAAAGTAGTGGCCCGCGACCAGTCTGATTGGTTGCGGGAGGGAACCAATCCGAGGTACTTTCATTTCCAACTGCCAGGCAGCAACTGCCATGCAGAAAAAGGAGGGGTTGAAAGGGAGTAGCCTCTGATATCCAGTCAGCATGCATCGAACTTAGGTTCCCTGCCTCTAGACCCTATTCTCCTGCCTCATTTCCCCCCTGAGAGACATGATCCCCAGAAATCTTTATGGGAGACAGAGTGACTGATGGTCTTTCTTCTGTAACTGCGTCACCCTGACTTGAGGTGCAGTCCCTACCTATTGGGGATCCCCGAACTCCTGCCTTTATCTATCGAGTGGAGACTGGGTAGTTTCTTGATGGCCAGGGGTGCTGCCTTCATTTGGAACAGGCTGGAAACCTTGTCACAGGATCATCTGAAACTTGATGGTCTCTAGGTGAGAGGAAATGAATTTGGTTAAAAGATTTAATGGGAACTTCAGGGGGTGGATACCTATGCTGTCAGGAATGTTTGTTATAGGAATGAATTACAACAGTCTGCTTAGTTACTACAAAGGAAGTGATTCCAATCGTTTGAAAGAAAGCAGCTAAACTGCAAGAAATCTGAGAACATGGCTGCTATTATCCAGCCTACAGTAACTATGCAACAAAAACACCAAGGAAAGTTGGTAGGCATTTACTTGTCTTTTGACTGTCTGATGGAAACTTCAGGCTCCTGGTCCTGGGCTTCAGGTATCACAGACTTGACCCTTGAAAGATGTATCCAACTATCTAATCCTAGTACCTTGACCATAGAAGGCATAGCTAGTACCACTAAAAACGGTCCCTTCCATTGGGGTTGCAATTGTTGAGCAGGTGATCCCTCCTTCTATGTTTTAACAAGTACCTTATCCCTTAGCCTGATTTTGGGTTGCTGGTTAGTTCCCGGTATGGTGGGGCCTTTGAGTTCCAAACTTTTGTAAAGCCTGCTGAAATTGTCTTAAGTTAACTAGGTATCTTACTAAACTGGCTGTTACTGGATCAGTAATTAAATCACTAGTTAAGAATGGCCTTCCATATAACATTTCATAGGGGGTTATATTAATTTTTGCTCTAGGGGTATTACGGATCCTTAAGAGGGCTATAGGCAGTAAGCTGACCCAAGTTTTTGATGTTTCCTGACATAGTTTAGCTAACACTCATTTTAGAGTTTGGTTAGCCATTTCTACTTTCCTGGAGGATTGAGGCCTCCATGCTGAATGTAAATAGTATTTGATTCCAAGAGCCTTAGCAACCCCTTGAGTTATTTGGGAGATAAAAGATGTGCCATTATCACTTTGGAGGCTCTGAGGTAACCCAGACCGGGGGATTATTTCTTTTAAGGGAAACTTTATAGCCTCATTAGCCTTCTCTGTTCTGGTAGGGTAAGCTTTGACCCAACCAGTAAAGATATCTATTAGCACTCACAAAAACTTGTATCCTCTGCAAGCTGGCATATGGGTGAAGTCTAATTACCAGTCTTCCCCTGGGTAAGTTCCTCTCCTCTGGTCTGGTTCTATTAGAGGAGGCATTTTGTTTCCTGGGTTAAGTGCACACAGTGAGCAGGCTTGACAGGCCTGCTTAACCACCGAAGCTAAGTTAGGCCCAATGAAGAGCCTGTTAACCATGGCCAGGGTGGCATCTCTCCCCATATGGAAGGAGTCATCCAGGGTTTTTATAATTCTCCATTGGGCTGTTTGAGGGAGATGTATTTTTGATTTCATATACCACCAGGATCTTTTTTTTTTTTTTTTTTTTGCCCCCCTTGCTCCTTTATTAACTGTTCTTCCTGTAGTGTGTATTTGGGATCCACTGGGAATCATAGAAAGGAATCAGTGCTAGGATCTGTTGGGATTGCACCCTGAGGGATGTGGCTTTGGCTTCTCTATCGACCTTTCTGTTCCCTTGTGCTATAGGGGTTAAGTCCCTTTGATGCCCCCTACAGTGGATTATAGCTATGGCCTGTGGCAGGTGTATTGTTTCCAATAGCTGAAGAATTTCAGGCCCATGCTTTATGGGGGAGTGTTTGCTAGCTAGTAGTCCCCTTTCTTTCTAGATTGCAGCATAAGCATGAACCACAAGGAATGCCATATTTAGAATCTGTATAGATGTTAAGCTTTTTATTTTGTCCCAAAATTAATGCTCGGGTAAGAGCAATGATTTCAGCCTTTTGTGCTGATGTGCCAAGGGGCAGTGGCTGGGCTTCCATAAGGGTGTTGTGATTGACTATTGCATACACAGCTCAGTGTTCCCCATTTGACACAGAACTGCCACCTGTGAGCAAGTCCTCAGAATCTGGGAGAGGCTGATCTTTTAAATTAGGCCAGCTAACATATGCATGTGCAATGACTGGCTCGCAGCAATGATCTGCCATTGGGCCTATGGGTATCAATGAAGCTGGATTCAAAGTGTTACAGGTTTTAAGGGTTACATCTGGATTGTCTAGGAGCATGGCCTGGAATTTGGTTAACCTTTCCCCCATCACCCAGATGTGTCCTTTTATCTCTAAGACTGACTTTACCTGATGGGGGGTTAGAACTTCCAGTGATTGGCTCAGGGTGATTTTAGTGGCTTCCTCCACTAACATAGCAATGGCTGCTGTTACCCATAGGCAACTTGGCCATCCCAAGGCCACTCTCTCCAACTTCTTTGAAAAGTAGGTGTTTGGTCTGGGTTCTGATCCTAATTTCTGGACTAGCACTCCCACAGCTATGCCATTCGTCTCTGCTACATACAAGGGAAGGGCTTAGTTAGGTCTGGGATCCCAAGAGCTGGAGCCTGGGTAAGGGCCTATTTTAGCTTGGCACAGGCTTCTCTCATTTCCAGGGTCCATTCCATTAGCTCATTTTCAGGCCTCCTTGTTGCTTCCTACAGGGGCTTTGCTATGAGCCCTAAATTTGGTACTCATATTCCACAAAACCTGGCCATTCCCCAAAAAGAATGAAGCTGCTGCTTGGGGTGGAGGGGCCCAAACCACATACGGCTTGCACTCATTCTAGGGATACTTGCCAGGTTCCAGGTGTTAAGATATACCCTAAACAGTGGACCTGTTGGAGAGTAATCTGAGCCTTCTTTTTGGACACTTTGTATCACCTGTCAGCCAGGAAATGTAAGGTTTTTATAGTATTTTGGTCAGAAGCCTCTTGGGTTGGGCTACACACAAGAAGGTGATCCACATACTGGAGTATACTCCCATCCTCCAATTGCAGACCCCTCAGATCCCTCTCTAAGGGTTGGGCAAAGAAGTGGGGGCTATCCCAAAAGCCTTAGGGGAGCACTGCCCAAGTGTTTTTCTCTGGTATTAGGATTTTCCCATTCAAAGGCAAAAGGGTATTGGGACTCTGGAACCAGAGGAATGAAGAAGAAAGCATCTTTTAGGTGTAGGACTGAGAACCATTTTGCATCCCCTGGTACCTGAGCCAGTAGGGTATATAGATCCATCATCAATGGGTGGAGAGAGATAACAGCCTCATTAATTATTCTGAGAACCTATACTACCCTGTATTTCCCCAAAAGCTTTAGAACGGGTAAGATGGGGGTGTTGCGGGGAGAATTGCAAGGTTTTAAGAGCCCATGGGTAAGTAATACCTCAACTATGGGTGCTAGGCCTTTTCTTGCTTGCAGCTTAATTGGGTATTGTTTTCAATTGGGAAAATAGCTGGGGTCTTTAAGCCATATTTTGACTGGCACTGCTGTTTTGGCCTTCCCTAGTTTCCCAGTATACCATACTAGTGAGTTAACCTGTTCATTAATGTGGTCTGGGACATTGTATTTTCTACTATTAGCAATTTCACCAGGTGATGCTTAAATTGTAGTAGTGCCCCTATTTTAACCATAGTATCTCTTCCCAACGGGGGGACTGGGCATCTTGGTACTACTAGAAATTCCTGTTGGAAGATTTGTTTCTCAAATTGACAAATCAAAGGAGGAGTAAACAATCTTTTTTATGGCTTTCTTTCCATTCCCATAACACTCATGGACAGGGAAGAAAGTTTTCCTGTATAAGCAGTAAGAACAGAGTAATTTGCCCTTGTATCAAAAAGAAAATGAATTTGGGTGCCCACGACATACAGAGTTACCAGGGGCTTCTCAGTAGTAATTACGATATTCCTGGACAGGGGCAGTGAGGAAGACCTGGGGCCCCTTCAGTCTTCATCTGATTCCTCCTTGTGCACAGCTAGAGTTTTGCCTGATGAAGCTCCTTGGTGGGAGCAAAGGTAATCAATCCTCCAGTGCCAGGGGTCATAACTGGTGCCCTCACATTTTCAGCAGGGGCCTGGAGGGGGAGTAGTACAGTCCTTTGCCCATTTCCCAGTTTTCTTGCACTTGAAGCAAGAGCCCTTTCTGGCATCATCCTTATGGCCCTTTGGGTTTCCCTTGGATGCTTTTTGGGCATTCAGGGCATTGCCAATGATGGCTGCCATACTTTTGGCTTGCTATTTTTCTTTACTCTGTTCCCTTTTTCCTTCCACCAGATCACTATTGTTATACACCATAAAGGTGGTATCAAGAAGCTGATTATGATTAGTTTGTGGCCCCATCTGTAGCTTTTGGAGCTTATGTCTAATGTTTGGGTTGGATTGTTGAATGAATTGTGCCACTGATATTTTGCTTTCGGGAGAGGAAATGTCCAGATTAGTATATTTTTTAAAGGCTTCCTTCAGTCTGCCATAAAACATGGCTGGATTTTCCTCCTTGCTCTGTGTAACCTCACTTTATCATAATTTACTGCCTTAGTTATTCCCTTTTTCATTCCTCCAAGGAGAGCCTCAAGAAATTTAGCCCAGTTGTTCATTCCCACAGGTGTGTTATAGTCCCAATTAGGGTCAGTAGTGGGGACTGTGTCTGGGCCCAGGTGATTGCCCTGAGGGTTTTGGGCAAATAAGTTGTCTGCTTCCTGGCGGGCAGCCTCAAAGATTCGTTCCTTTTCCAAAGGGGTGCAACAAGTTGCTAGAATGAATTGAACATCTCTCCATGAGAGATCAAAGGCTAAGGTCCAAGTTTGGAACCCATCTGCGAATTTCCTGGGATTCTCGGAATAGCTTCCTTGCTTTTCCTTACATTGTTGTATATCAGTTACAGAGAAGGGGGCCTGCACTAGGACTGGCCCCTCAGCTCCTGCTACTTCCCTAAGGGATAGCAGGGCTGGCGGGAGAGTTGAATATGGTGTTCTTCTCCAAGTGTGAGGGGGACTTAGTAGGGTCCCCGGTGTTGTGGTTTTAGCCTCAGGAGCACTTGGCAAGGGGCTATATGGGGGTGGTTTCTGTCACCCTGAGAGATAGGTGGCCCTTGTAAAAAGGGGTTGTCTGTATCTAGTTCTGCCTTTGGACTTTCCTTTGAGGGGATTATTGGGTTTCAGTATAGTGCCATGGAGGCCTGTACATATGGGATTTCTGACCATGTGCCCTGCCTTTTACAAAATAGGTCTAATTGCAGGATGGTGTCATAATTAAGGCTACCATTGACCACCCGCTGTTCCGGGCTGAGCAGCTCATAATGAGGTAAAACAGTATTGCAAAAAAAAAGAATCATACATTTTCTCTTTAGATTGTCAGG
Source organism: Pan paniscus (assembly GCF_029289425.2). NCBI lineage: Eukaryota > Metazoa > Chordata > Mammalia > Primates > Hominidae > Pan > Pan paniscus. The sequence continues at coordinate 79,014,250 of NC_073265.2, read as the reverse complement.
GTAAAGTTGATTTCAGTGGTGGAGGATGTAGCCAAGCAGGGTACCAGGTGAAATAGATGGAGAGTGGCCCATAGAGGAATCAGGTGGAATCGATGGAGAGTTGCCTATAGTGGTCTGGAAAAGAGAAGAGGACTTTGGAAAGTGGAGGGCCCATTAGGTGACCCAAATTTTACACGGGTCATCCCCCTGTAAAAATTCTGGGCCCTGAGTGGGGTCCTGGGGGGCATCCCTCTTTAGGGCCCCATCTTAGTCTGTCGGACGTCTCTGACCTTAGATCTGACACCACTATGGAATGGTTTCCTCCACCACTGATGGCCCACTATGAACTTGCCCTCTTGTCCCTGGATGAAGGCCTTGATTTCTAGAAATTAATTTTCAGTCAAACCTTTGGATTTTTTCCTATCCCACTTAAAACAATTATTTAACTTTCTAAATTTAGGCAAGATTAAATTGTACATAAATTCCCTTTTATGAATCTCCCCGCATGACGCATGACACACACAAACCATCTGCACAAACCCTCTGACTTGTCCTTAGCCAGTTAAGTAGGGGAAGGGAAGAATTTAGCATGAGGAAACAAGGTTTAAGTCGCCTGAAACATGAGTTCACCCTGGATGGGCTGCCACTGCCAACTGCATCACACGGAGGGTTCCGGGATGATAACTGGACAAGACGGAAAAGAGCCCTTCCCCCTTCCAGGCAGGCAGCTATCCCCGGTCACTCCTTGGCCTTCAGGTAACACCAGAGAGTGGTCCTGGCCAGTTGCCCTCAATTACTAAGGAGCTGCTAGGAAACGGCCGCTGAAAGACTGAAAAAGAAAAGGACTTGGTCCCTCACCAAAGCCGGGCAGTTGGGGGTAGGCGCTTCCACATAGAAACCTTTTGTTTTCACCAGAGAGTAGCCCTGGCCACAAACCTGCAGTTGCCTCTGTGCATAGGCGCTATCCCCTGAGGGTTCTGAGTTGGAAAGGAAAAGAGAAAGAGGAAAAAGAGAAAAATAAATCCTAAACTTTGGGCTTACCTCCTGGCTGGTTCCCCAACATATGTTACCAGTTAAGCGTAGTTGCCCAGGTTCTTGGCGTTTTGAACAAAGAATTGGACAAAACACAAAAACAAAACAAGGCAGCAAAAGCAGAGATTTAACTTAAACGAAAGTACACTCCACAGGATGGGAGAAGCCTGGAGCAAGTAGTTCAAGAGCATGGGTTACACGATTTTCTGGGGTTTAAATACCCTCTAGAGGTTTCCCATTGGTTCACTCTATGCAAATGAAGTAGTGGCCTACAACCAGTCTGATTGGTTGCTGGAGGGGAAGAGTAGGCCCACGACCAGTCTGATTGGCTGTGGGAGGGGACCAATCAGAGGTACTTTCATTTTTCAATTGCCACACAGGCAAAGGAGGGGTTGAAAAGTCAGTAGCCTCTGATAGCCAGTCAGCATGCATCGGCCTTAGGTTCCCTGCTTTCGGACCCTATTCTCCTGCCTCACCTCCCTGGGAGAGATCTGGGTTGAGGCCCCTCTTTCCAAAACCAGCACTGGGTCACATGATCAGGTAGATCTGACAAACGTGGGCAACTGAGAAGCTCCTCCTGTAAAGTGAAGGTCCTTAGAGAGCCCTGCAGAGCCCGAGTTTCTCTCCACAGGGATACAGGGGGTGCACACAGAGACTGCCCCATTGGTGTGTTTGATGGTTGTTGTTCAAGTCCCCTCTTTGTTCTTGACTTGTGAACATTGACACAGCCTGGCAGGGAGCACTGACTGCGCTGGGCACCATGCTGAGGGTCTTATGTGCCTCAGCTCATTTAGCCTCCCAGCAACCCTGAGAGAGAGAGAGGCTGCAGCATTCCCATTTTACACGTGGGAAAACTGAGGCCCAGATGGGATAAGTCACTCAGTCAAGGTCACAGATCCTTCTGATTCCAGTGTCTGAACCTGGACTCCGTGTTTCCTGCTCTCTGGCTCCAGGCTCCAGGCATTTAGGATGACCTGACAAAAGGATGGGGTTCCTAAGTAGACAATACCCCTCCAAGGGCCTCCAGCCTGAGGTGCACAAAAGATGGGGTTACAGCAGGCTGGGGGGTCACTCTGGAAGGCCCTACACATGTTCCCTATCCTCATACACATGCCCAACTTGCATCTTCTAGGGTGGAACAGTTAACAAGGGCAGAGACCCCACTTCTGTCCCCTCCTGCCTTGGCCCCTGCTTTGTCCCCCACCCCACTCCTATCCTGAGCTGCTGCCCAGTGGGAGCTCTGTTTAGGGTGGGAGGCCAGGCTGGGGCCTATGAGAGCCCCAGCAAGTACAGGAAAAGGAGGCACTGTGGCTCAGCCCCAGGGATTAAGAGATACAAATTGGATGTGGAGGGCTGAGGCCATTGACTGAAGTCCCTGTGAGCTGAGTTCCCAAGGGGGGAGCAGCCCAAGTCCTGTCCCTGGGCAGCCTGTGCCTGAACAGTGTCCAGGCAGCCTGCTGGGCCTAATCCCGTGGGAGCTGTGGCCCAAGGAGCCCCAGAAATACCGCTGCTGGGGAGAGGGGCTGCCCTTGATGGGGTCAGGCAGCCTCACCCTGGATGCTCGGGGTGGCCACCCTGAGAAGGGATGGGAGATGAGAAGGTGCACTCACAGGGGTGTGTGTGCACATATGTCCCTGGCCTGGGCGTTGTATCGGTGTGGGACCCTCTAAAGATGGGCAACCCCATGTATTAGGGGCAGTGTCAGGCCCTTTGTGTGTCTGAGGTTTGGGGCACAGGGAACGGGGCCTGAGGTGCCTGACTGAGGGAGTGAGGCATGAGAATGAAAATGGCAGAGCCCCCGCCCAGCAGGCCCAAGTGGGTGCTAAGTGTATGTGTGTGTGTGTGTGTGTGTGTGTGTGTGTGTGTGTGTGTGTACTCGCACATCGTCTAGCGGGGCGCTTGAGAACAGCCCTTCAGAGGTGGTTGGAGGGGCTCTGCAAATTGTAATCAGATTAAGGGACCAATCACTTAGGGCTCTTGAAAAGGCCACAAGGTTTCTAATCAGCCCTGAGCGCCCGGCCCACAAAGCCCTGAGGAACTCGGTGGGAGTCGCCCGCTGGGGGGCCAAGGGGGTGGGGGGTGTTTTTCTTCCCTCGCTGTCTCTTGTAATTATGTCAATTTGCTAGCCAAATTGTTTGCTCGAGTGGACAGGGGGGCTTGTGCCCCATTCATGTGGTAATGTGGGAACTGGCCGGCCTCCTGGCTGGGAAAATAGAAGGTACCAGGGACCCTTCTGCAGGGAGCAGGCGGGCCCAGGGGGTGTGGGTCGCCCAGGCCTCAGGAACTCATTCCTCACCGGCGTGGGGCTTTTTTCCCACCAATTCCAGCACCGTCCAGCTTGTGTTGTTCTCTGGGATGTCCCTTTGGGCTGGCTGAGATGAAGGATGGGGTAGGGAGGCAAGGACCCCCAGAGGGAGGGCTGGACAAAAGAGGTGACCTCCAGGCTCCCTCAAGGTGAAGGTGGGCAGCTCTCTGTCCCCTGTGTCTGTTCCCTTATGGGACAGGCTGAGGCTGGAAGTTTGGGAGCAGCAGAGGACTCAGAGGTGCCAGAAAGACGTGGTCCTGAAAGGGTGAGTCTCACTACACACAGATTCAGGGACAAGCAGAGATTTGGAAAGAAGTTCTTACTTTGTTTCTTGAGCCTTTAGGCAGAGGCACCAATCACTGTGCCACCCTTTGTTTACACAGTAGATCACCAAAACTGACAGCAACACAGAGAAGTAGGTACTGGGTATCCCATTTCACAGACAAGACTACTGAGGCTCAGAGAAGCTGAGTGACTTGCCCAACGCCACAGAGCTAGGAGATGAGGAGCAGAATTTTGAACCCAGGTCTATCTGATCCCTCTGTCTCTTCTGCCCTGCCCCCACCATATGATGCCCCCGTTCATTCCTCCCTTCAACCAGCAAACAGGAACTGGCTGTCCCCCCACCCCAGTTCTGTATGATGCATTAAGGATGCAGAAGACTAAGATAACCAAGGGAGGGCACTGTCAGGGGACGGTTAGCACTAGCTCACTGTGGTGTGTGCTGTGGTCACTGTCAGCATGGGGCTGTGGCACACAGCAGTGTCAAGCCTTGGACACATTGCTCAGGAACAAAGGTCATTAGGAACAATGGTTATCAGTCCAGACACAGAACCTGCAGTGCATGCATTTCCCTGCCTCCTGGGCTACTCAGAAAGGGTCTTCTCTCCTCCCCAGGTCCCCCTTCAGCATGTAAAGACTCCTCCTCTCTTCCCTGGGGGTGGCAACCCCAACAACTCTGTTTCTCAGATTTGAAGGCCTTGTCCACCCTGGCCACTTCCCTCTGGACCCACCTGGGTTGTCAGTTTCCCTGTGAATGTGAAGAGCCCCCTGTCCACAGGTGTTCACAAGGCCACTGTCCTCACCACCCACCCTACCCTCACCACCAGTGCCCCTCACTGTTCCATTTCAGGGCCATTGGGATCTGCCCTGCTGCCAGCTGGCAGGAGGCTGGGGTGCAGGGTGGTATTGGGAGTCAGGGTGTGGAGAGAGATCTCAGAGATCAGAACCCCTTATCCCCCAACTGGGAGAAAAGGCCAGAGTTCATGTTTACTTCCATATGGGATGATGGCCAGAAATTCATTCTTCTTAGAGCAAATACAACTGGTTAGGCAGTTACCATATGACTTCCACTGGGCAACATACTAGGAGGCAGGAGTGCAGGGAGGCCCGGGCACTCTGACCCTAAAGTTCCCCAGTCCTGTGAGGAGAGGCAAGACTGAAACCAATGACATAGTACCCAGTCCAGGACAGGAGAAGACTAAAGACCAATAACAGCAAACACAAGGCACTTCTATGTGCCAGGCACAGCTCTAGGCACTTTACATATATTATTAATTCATTTAATCTTCACAATAATCCTATGAGGTCAGTGCAGTTATTATCTCCATTTTACCTCATGAAGAAACTGAAGTACAGAGAAGTTGAGTAACTTACCCACAGCCACACAGCTAACTTTCAGAGCAGGCCCCTGACCTCACTTCCCTCCCTCCTGGCAAAACCTACAGAGAGCAGTTAGATTTGAAGGGGCAAACAGGAGAATATCCAGTCCAGCTTTCTAGAGACTATGATGTCTAAGCTGAGTCCTGAAAGACCAGTAGGAGTTACTCAAGCAAAGGATTGGGGATGGAGGGACCAGTGCCTGGGAGGCAACAGAACATCCAGGTCAGGAGTGGTGAGGCATGAGGCCGGAGGGGAAGGCAGGGACCTAAACAAGGGCAAATGTGGATCCTATACTAAAGCTAATGGGAATGAGTCATTGAAGAGTTTTAAGCAGTAGGGGTGACAGGATCGGGAACAGCATTCTCCACTCCCCCCTCGCTGTTGGGGATACCAACCTCAAGGCTTCATTTAATTCTAGGAATTAGTCACACTCGGTTTTGCCTCAGGACCTTTGCACAGGCTGTGCCTGATGCCTAGAATGTTTTACATACCCTATCCCATTCCATTTTTTTTTCCATTGCTACATATGCCTTTTTTGTACCCTGTACTTTTTCTCCATAGCAGTAATCAAGTTTGTGTTGCTACACTTCTTTTTGTTTGTTTGTTTGTGTGTGTGTGTGTGTTTTATTTTTTTTGAGACAAAATCTCACTCTGCCGCCCAGGTTGGAGTGCAGTGGTGTGATCTCAGCTCACTGCAACCTCTGCCTCCTGGATTCAAGAGATTCTCCTTGCCTTAGCCTCCTGAGTAGCTGGGGTTACAGGCACCCATGATGGTATACTTCTTTGTGCCATTAGCTAACGGCCAGTCTCCCCAGTTCCACAAGGGCAGAGACCCCATCTGCCAAGGGATGAGCTGGGCACATTGCAGGATTGATCATTATTTGTTGCATGAATGAGTGAAAGAATGAATGCATGCATTCACTTTGGCTACACTGGGAGAATGAGGTAGAGGTTAGCAAGCAAAGATACCATCTATGAACACTTATGAGGCTTTTCTGGGACTGACCCAGGTCAGCGACGTGCAGGCTGTGAATGTGGGTGGCAGGCGTGTGAATTAAGACAATGGACATACTGAGGGGCTTGGGCATTAATTCTGATGCAGGACTTACAGGACCTAAACCTACAACCTGCTGCATTCTTCCCTTATTTGAGCATGGGCTGTAAGAGTAGAAGACCCAGATCCTACCTACAGAATTTTTTCCTCAGCCTAGAAACCCCCTGACACCTTATACACCAAAAAAAAGTTGGAAAGTTGTTCTTCGAGTTGGGGAAGGGGATAACCAGAGTGAGGGGTCTGGGCACAGCACAACCAATCAGGATGGCAGGCAGTAAGAGTGGACAAGGCTTTCACCCCTGGAACTTGCTTTGGGTGCAGAACACCTAGCAGGACCCCCATGCTGACCCTCCTTTCCTTGCTTGCTGATACACTTGGACATGGCTTTTGGCCCCTGTCCACTCTTTTCTTGTTTCCTGAAGGCACCAACAGATGCAAAGCCACCATATTAAAAGATTTTATGCCGGAAACTCTCAACAAGGAAACAGAGCTAAGGACACAGGGCTGGACCACATAGGACCACTGGTAGAGATTGCTAATTGTCCCACTCTCTCTATTCTACCCTTCATAACTATTTGTAGAATAAAGGGGCATGTCACCTCTCAGTATAAAACTACATTTCCCAAACTCCTTTGCAGCTAGCATGTGGTCACATGATCAAATTGTGGCCAATGAGTGGAAGTGGAGTACACAACTTCCTCAGTCAGGCTCCAGGAAGGAAGCCCTTTTCTCTTCCTGCCCCTTGACATGAAGATGAAATTGAAGTTGCATGTTCACAAAGGCAGAGCAACAAGACAGAAAGAGTCTGGGTCCCTGATAATTATGGGGCCACCATTCCAGCACTAGGCCATCCATCCAGATTTTTATGTAAGAGAAGTAAACTTGTGTTTAAGCCCTATTCTTGTGGGTCTTTTCATGCAGCAACCAGACTGATATCCTGACAAATATACAACCCATTGTAGGAGGGATAGGAAGGGCTCAGAGAAGGGGATGTGGGTTGGAAACACACCTTAAAGTTGTGAGGATTTGTGAATCTCAGTTTGTAAATTAAGGTAATAACACCCAATCATTATATCACCCCTTTCTTCCCTCCCCAGCCTGGGAGAATTTTTCTCTATTCCAAGGGTGTTGGAGAAAGAAGAATCCCCTCCTTCCTTTGCTGCTCCAAGATATTGTGTCTTTGCTCACAAATCTGAATTTTTCTAGGGGCTTAGGCATTGAGAAGCAGAAGCCAGGAAGGTGGTAATATACCTGTGTTTCCTGGACAGCCCCATCCCAACAGGATGGCAGTGAGTACAGAGTGGACTACCCAAATGGGAGCAAAAGAAAGAAAAATACAGGCGTAGGGGAAGGACTTAACTGATAGCTATTTACTTGGGCTCAATGGCACATGTGTGAGTGGGGAAGGGCCCAGAGTCTCAGCTACAGGGACACCAAAGTGAGGAAAGACATGCAGTTGTTCCAAGCCCAGAGATAGCTGGCTTCACCAAACAAAACAACATCCAAGAGGGTTTATTCATTAGCATTTTTTTTTTTTTGAGATGGAGTCTCACTCTGTCATCCAGGCTGGAGTGCAGTGGCATGATCTAGGCTCACTGCAACCTCCACCTCCTGGGTTCAAGCGATTCTCCTGTCTCAGCCTCCCAAGTAGCTGGGACTACAGGTGCGTACCACCACGCCCAGCTAATTTTTGTATTTTTAGTAGAGACGCAGTTCACTGTGTTGGCTAGGCTGGTCTCAAACTACTGGCCTCAAATGATCCACCCGCCTTGGCCTCCCAAAGTGCTGGGATTACAGGCATGAGCCACTGCACCTGGCCTCATTAGCATCTTGATATAAGGAAAAGAGGAGATGTGTTGCAGTTAGATAGACTTAGAATGAAATCCATCTTTGCTAATAATTACATGTGTGATCTTTGGCAGATCACCTCACTTCTTTGAGCCTCAGTTTCCTTATCTGTAAAATGTGGAAAATAACATCTATCTCAGAGTGAGTTGTAAGCATTAAAGGGGATAATTAGCACATAGCAGATGGGCAACAAATGCTAACTATGAATATGTAGGTATAAAAAAATAGATGACCCCCACTTTCTGGTATTCTTGCCCTTGTGTAACCTTTTCTCCTTTTTGTTTGGCAGGACCTGGAACTTGCTCCTAATCAATAGAATACAGCAAAGGTATGGGATGCAGGTGATTCTGTGTACATGGTTACGTAACTAAATAGATAGGATTGTAGCACCTGTCTTGCTGGAGTGTTTCACACTCTTGCTGGCTTTGATGAAGCAGGTGGCCATTTGAGGCCCAACTAAGAGTGGCCTGTAAAACTGAGGGCAGCTGACAGCCAGCAAGAAAATGAGCCTTCAGTCCTGTAAATGCAAGGAACTGAATTCTGCCAAGAGCTGCATGAACTTGGAAGCAGATCCTTCCTCAGTCAAGCTTCCAGATGAGGACCCAGTCCTGACCCACACTTTGATTGCAGGCTTGCAGAGGGCCCAGCTCAGCCATTCCAAGATTCTTGACCCACAGAAGCTGAGATAATACATATATGCATCGCCTGCCTCTGAATTTGTGATAATATTGTTCTGCAGATATCCATATCTAGCTATCATAAATGATGTATGTAAACAACCACACATCACACATTTGTTTGGCCAAGCATGGTATCCCATCCCTCTGACCACGGTGATTGGCGCAGATAAGGGCACTTGACAAAGCTAGGCCAATCAGCCTTCTTCCCTGGGATTTTGTAAACAAAGGCAGAGAAAAAGGAGCCTTGTCTTTCCTCTTGGCTTGCTCAGATGGTATGACGTAAGTTTATGGTTGTGAAATTCATGTTCTTCTCCTACAGCATGGAGGAAACTCTACACAGCAGGAAAGAATAAAACTGGCTCACAAAGAGGAGCCCTGAGACACACTGAAAAAGGCTGGTTGCCATAATCTGAGTAGCAGGGACTGCCACACCTGAGGCCAGCCCAGCCCTAGATATCCCAGGTACATGAGCCATTAAATTCCTCTTTTTGCTTGTCCTGGCTCCCCTTGTGTTCCCTGAGCTCCTGGAGGTCAGAGCATCTGCCAACTTCCACATAACGTCCCCATATGGCCCAGCTCAGAAAGTTTTTCCAGAATAAGTATAGTAAATGGTGACTGGATGTGAGAACCTTACTATATGTCAAGGTCCCCAAAGAGCATTCACTTATATGACCTTATTTGATCTTTACAAACAATCCTGCATAATCATTACTGCATGAGTTAGATGGTTTTGACCATTATTATTGGGAAAACCCCAATAAAATGGCTTAAATCATAAGAGGATTTATGAATTCATATAAGAATCTCCCCAGGGACATTCCAGGCTCATAAGTCCATTCAATTTTGCTTTCCTGTGAGTCTTACGGCTCCACACCTCTTGCCATTGGCTTCAACCTCAGGTCAATATAAAGGTGGCGAGCAGCTCTGGGCATCACATGCAGACCTAGCAGTGCTCAGGGGAAGAGGAATAACCATCTCTTCCTTTCATGTACTTTCTTCTTTTCAGACATATTTTTAAGTGAAATTATATATATATGTGTGTATGTATATATATATATATTATATATATATGTTGGTTTCATTTTAGTTCTAGAGTCTTTTTTTTTTGAAAAATGATGTTATTTTGCAGCTTACCCTCCTTGTGTTTCTATCAGTTTTACAACATTCTCTAATTCAGTGGCTCTCAAGTGTGGTCTGGACCATCAGCATCACCATCATCTGGGAACTTACTTGCTACAAACACTTGAATGAATGCCTCCCAACCTGTTGACTCAGAAGCACTGAGAATGGGCCTGACCATCTGCATTTTAGCGGGCCTCTGGGTGATCCTGATGTATGCTCAAGTTTGAGATCTACTGCTCTAATTAACTTTTTTATTTATATTTTTTGAGACAGAGCGAGAGCTCTGTTGCCTAGGCTGGAGTGCAGTGGTGTGATCATAGCTCACTACAACTTCAAATGCCTGGGCACAAAAGATACTCCCACCTCAGCCCAAGTAGCTGGACTACAGGTGCACACCACCACACTCAGCTTATTTTTTTTAAATAGAGACAGGGTCTCACTTACTGCCCAGGCTGGTCTCAAACTCCTGGCCTCAAGAGATCCTCCTGCCTCAGCCTCCCAAAGTGTTGGGATTACAGGACAGGTGTGCACCACCACGCCAGCCGCCGCTCTAATTTATTTATCTATTTCCCTGTTGACATTCAAGTTGTTTCCAATGTTTTGTTACCTGTGCTACCATACAACCCTTTTTAAGTGCTTTTGCATCCTGTAAGAACATCTCTTCTCTCAAATTTTTCCTGGTTAATTTTTCACATTGACTTTTCCAGATGAACTCTTCCAGATGAGTGAGTCTGCTTGTAAATTCCAGTCTCAGTGGGATTACATTGAATATATGCTTTAATTTGGGAAGGATTGACATCTTGACAATATTGAGTTTTCCCATCAAATATTGAAATCCTACAGGATTTTTAAAGTATAAGTCACACAATTATATGTAATTTAGGTATGCTTTATTATTATCCCAAATGTAACAATTGTAGAAGATACTATAATGGTCTTCTCCTTTCACTGAATTTTATGAAATTAGGAACATAATAATGAAGGGTCAAATGTACGATCTTCTTGTTTTTCTTGAGATTGTCTCATTTCTTATGTTGGACTCTCAATTGTTATTCAGCTATGCTTATGTCTCTTTTTGAGAGCAAAGAAACCTTTCCCAGAAATCCCCCTAATAGACTTCCCATGTTCTCTTGGCCATGACAGTTTTAACAACGTCGCCCTTAAATTATACCCCTCCCTTTGAGACGTGAGGTCTATACCCTCCCTTGAATCTGAGCTAGGTGGGTCAAGTTCCTGCTTGACCAATAAACTAGGACAAAAGTGACACTGCCAGTTTCTTAGGGCTCAGACCATAAAAAACCATCAGCTTCTACTTCTTGTCTCTTGGGACACTCACTTTTGGAACCCAGCCAAGCAGGAGTCCCCTGGCCCTCAGCCTAGGCTGGGTGACCAGTCTACAGCTGGCACAACTTGCCAGCCATGTGAGTGAGCCCTCTTGGAAATGGGTCCCTCCGTCCCAGTCAGCTTGGCCCAACTGACACCACATGGTAGAGACAAGTCGTCCTCACTGATTCCTGCCCCAATTACAGTTGTGTTGAGCAAAAGAAATGCTGTTGTTTTAAGTTTTGAAGTAGTTTGTTAGGCTGCAGTAGCTGACTGTGCCAATGGCACAGCACACTTCGATGCCTCAACCACTCACTGGTGTGAGGACTGGGACCTCTGTGAATGACTTAAACCACCCAGAACCCTCCCCCAGAGGGTGGGGCTAGTGCTAATAGAACTGGGTTAGTTACCCTGTGGCTGGGCACAGTGGCTCATGCCAGTAATTTCAGCACTTTGGGAGGCCGAGGCTGGCAGATCACTTGAAGACAGGAGTTTGAGACCAGCCTGGTGGCCAACATGGCGAAACCCTGTCTTTACTAAAAATACAAAAATCAGCCGGGTGATATGGCACATGCCTGTAGTCCTAGCTACTCGAGAGGCTGAGGCAGGAGAATCGCTTGAACTCGGGAGGTGGAGGTTGCAGTGAGCTGAGATTGTGCCACTGCACTCCAGCCTGGGCGACAGAGTGAGACTCCATCTCCCCTCAAAAAAGAAAAATTATCCTTGGGCCTTTAAGTTGCTCAGCAAGTCAGTATACATAGTATCATAGTATTGTGTATACAACTCTTTACAGTAATATGCATGTATAAATGTATCATGGATATATAATGTGTAGTATGCAAGAAAGAGTGCATATTCAACTATACTTGCACAGTATTTTTTATTAAAAACATCTTGAGTGTGAATCATTACATGACTGTCAATTAAATGCATACAAGATAAACACCACTGTAAATGCTAGAAGAAGGACTCAATCATTGAATAAACAAAGGAATGAGCCTGGCCTATCTGCTCATCTTTCCCCTCAGACATCTCCCCTGTTGGCCAAGTTTTGTTTATCCTTCTCTTGTGCCTGAAATGCCCCACCTGAGTTGCTGAGAACAAGACAGTGAAGTGTCCCAAAGGCCATAGTTATGAGCAGCACACCAGTGCCTGATACACCAGGGATACACCAGGGGCTGCACCTGCAGCATAAATTGTGTGTGTGTGTGTGTGTGTGTGTGTGTGTGTACTTACACACATGGGTACTTGTGAAAAGCTGTGTCATGAAGGACCTGGCATTTCTCATGTTCCTAAGAGATGCCACCATGGCGTGATGCCAACCAATAGCCCCAATCTCATCCCACCAAGGGAAGGGAAGGATAGGGGAACCCCCAGTATTTTAAATCCCATCCCCTAGACTGTACTTGAGGGTATTGTAGGGGAGGAGAATTTTATTTTTCACTTGATCTCCTCCTGTGCTGTTACCCTAAAAACCAATAACATTTTTTTTAATTTTAAGAATTTGAAAAATTGTGTCTCACCTGTTCCCAAATAAATGTAAACTCCTTTGATGGGCAGGTGGCGTCTCCCATCTGCAGCGCCTCCCTGGATCCCAGCATAAGCCCCGCTTCTGCCTTTCAAAGCGTGGTCTAGAACAGGTGAATCCTGGAAGGCTGCATCGTGGACCCAGCACAAGGGTCGATCTGGCTTCACCTGGGCTTCAGATGCAGGTGGGCCTGGCCCGGGCAACACAGCAAAGAGCAAATCGTCTGGGAGGGCGCTGATTCTCACCCCTCAGAGCCTGAGAACCACAGAGACACGCCCCCCACCCCCTCCCGCATCCCACCCCTCAAGGGCACTGCCCACACCTGAAGCTGTGCGCTCCCTGCCTTCTCTCCTCTTGGTCTCTTTCCTTCTCTCTGTCACTCTGTCTCTGGCTCTCTCTGCCTGTCAGTCTTGTTCTCTGTCTCTCTGTGTCTCTCTCTATCTCTCTAGGCAGCCCCATTTCCTGTCTCTCTCTCTCTCTCTGATCCTCCCTCTCTTTCTCTATATTGATCTGATCCTCCGTCTTTCTTTCTCTCCTCCTCTCTCTCTTCCTCTGCTCCCTTGCCTCCCTTCCCTTCTCTCCCTCTACGTCTGCCTCCTTATCTCTCTTTTCTTGGTCTCTCTCTCTCTTTCTCTCTCTCTCTGTCTGTGGCTGTCTCTATCTGTCTTTTTCTGTCTCTCCCACTCTGGTCTCCTCTCGTTCCCTCTCTCCCTCTCTGGAGGACGCTGCAGGATCATGCCAAGCCCAGAGGGAAGGTCAGGGCACCCTGCAGGGACCAGCACACCCTGCCACTAACATGTCACTTCTGCCTCCAGCCTGGGAAATAGCAGGGCTCAGGAAAGGCGAGGAATTGCAGTCGCTGGAGATGGGGCATCTCAATCGGGACTGACAACCGAAAGCAGAAGCCACAGAGTCAGAGGGCTGCAAGCCTGCTCCAGGGTACTACGGCCAACTGGCATGAGTTTCTGGGCACCAGCTCTGCACTGCAGCCCTCTTCTGGCTTCAGGGTAAGGGGGACAGAGGGAGAATCTGGATTTGTGTGGCCACATTGGAGCTTCCCTTGCCTGCAGGAGAGAGCAGGAGGAACACAGTGAGGCAAAACACAAAAGTCTCAAACTCTACTCTCTGCAAGCTATGAATCAGTGTTTTTTAATTGGCAAATCTCCCATTTTTTTAAAAGTCTAAGTTTTCCCCTGAGGGTCTGGCACCACTGGGCTTACCCTGGCAGATCATTGCAAATTCCCCTGTCTCCCTGGCCCCTCCTCGGAGAACCTGGATGACCCCCTGTGGTAACCTGCCTGTCCTCTGTGAGCTCCCAACTGTGTGGTGTCTGGCAGAGCAGAGAGAGTCTTTGAGCAGAAGTAAAGACCCCAAGTGCTATCACCAACTTCTCATGTGACATTGGGCAAGACGCCCCTGCTCTCTGGGCCTCCGCTTTCTAATCTGTAAAATGGGAGTTTGGGTGAGCCCAGCAGTAGGACTTATTTTTTTTTTTTTTTGAGACAGGGTCTCACTCTGTCGCCAAGGCTGGAGTGCAGCAGCAGTGGCATGATCACAGCTCACTGTAATCTCAAACTCATGGGCTCAAGGGATCGTCTCACCTCAGCCTCAGTAGCTGGGACTATAGATGTGCACCTCTACACCTGATTAATTTTTTTAAACTTTTGAAGAGATGAGGTCTCACTATGTTGCCCAAACTAATCTTGAACTCCTGGGCTCAAGCGATCCTCCCACCTCAGCCTCCCAAAGCCCCAGGGTTACAGGTGTGAGCCACTGTGCCTGGTAGGACTTACCTTTTTGAGCACCTGATGAAAGATATGGAGCTTCTTCCTAGAGAAAAAGACCTGTGCATAGAAGTGCCTGTGATTTCGGCGGTTCACCTGTCCCTCTCCTGGGGGCGCTGGGTCCCGGACTAAGAACCCCTGCTCCGCTACAGGGTCCCTTCACCCACCATCTCAGCCAACTGAGTCTGGATTCAGGTGGACCCACAGACTGAGGTCTGACTGCTGGGAGCCACCCCTTCCCCAGTGAGCCAGAGCTCTGCCTGTTTCAGCGGCGGTCCCTGCCGCCCATCGATATGCAGGAGGGGTCTGGGCTGGCGCTAGATTAGCATAGAGCACTCCAGGAGGTAAAGGCCCACCGGGTGGCCTCTGTGTGCAGCGCCGGCCTTTGTCCTGGCCCAGGGACCAAGCAGGAGAGCCCAGGCGGCTCCTACACTTTTGACTGCCAGATGAAAAGGGGCGACATAAAGAGGCTGCCCGGGCCAAGCATGGGGGCGCTTTGTGTCCCTCCAGACGGAGTTACAGACGTCTGTGAAACATCAATTACAGCTGAATAAAGACGTCTGCTCAGCCCAGACGCGCCTCCTTTCAGCTGGGAGGTGTTTCCAGGCCAGGCCGGGGATGCCTTTGGCAACCTAATTTGTGACTCTGTAAGCAGCCCTGGCATTCATCACACCCAGGGAGGATGGGAACAGTCTAGGCTGGGCTGGCCCAGTGCGCAGTACAGCTCCAGGAGGTGTCCTGGAATGCGGGTGGGGGTGGGGAGAGAAAGCAGCCACTGACCTCCCTTTTCCTCTCCTCCAGGCCAGGATGGTGGGGAGGTGCAAGCTCAGAGCCACATGAATCCCCTGTATTAACCAGGCTCCCCACCCAGGCTTTCATCCATGATAAATTCGCTCCTTGCTCCGACAGCTCCTGGCTGTAACGAATTAGGGTTCACTGGTCCCTATCCCTGATGGGCTGGTGTGATGTGTTGTAAGGGGACAGGCAAAAAGAAAACCTCAGACTCAAGTCCCATGGCTACCAGAAAAGCTGAGCCCATTCCTTGACATCACTGACTCACAGGGCCTACCCTGGCGCACCACCCTCTTGCCATGTGAGATGAATAAGGCTGCATTTGCATTAAGTCCCTGTCCATCAATTACTTGCAGCCGGAAACAATTCTACCTGACCACACTCCTGGTTTTGCACTTTGACAGAAGGGCTTGTGCCATTTAGAGCCACCTTGGGAGGAGGTGACAGGGCCATGATGGGCATGAGGACCCAAGACAGGGCACTGGTTCTGGGCATGGTGAACTGGGCTGCCCCTTTCTAAATGGTGGTGGTCTCTGGGATGCCCTTGCCTCAGAAGACCTCATCCCTGGGCAGTCTTGGGCAGCAAAGGTATTTCCTGAGGACCCCGTGCACCCAGGGGCACTTGTCCTGAAATATGCCCAGCAGGACCAGGCCAATGACCCTTTGACCACCATGTGTCAGACCCTGAACAAAAGCCAGTGAGCCACCTCTTATGGGGCTGTGGAGGAGAAATGGCCCTAATAACAACCCTCTTGCTTCCTAAGCACCCATTTCTCACCCTATCTTGGATGAGGTGTGTTTAGAAGGCCCCAGAAAGCTGAAAGGAAGCCCCACGATCCACAGGACTTAGAGGCAGCCAGTGGTGTGAAGAGGATCACAGCCTCCGAGCCAGCCTGCGTAGATATAATCCTGGCTCCACTGCTCACCGGCTGGGGGCCTTCAGCAAGTCAGTTGACTTCCCCGTGCCTCGGTTTCTAGACTTGCCAATGTAGGGATGCAGGCCCTGGCACACCGGGAGCAGGCGGTGGGGCTGGGGTTCCAACCCGGGGTGGCCTGCCTCCTGAGCTCACGTGTGACCTACTCCCCAAAGTCCTGGGGAATGTGGAGCCTCAGTGCCCACTTTGGACCAGGACTGTGTTAGGCAATGGCCCAGAGGGAGGGGGAGCTCCCTCCTTTCCTCCAGCTCCTCCTCTCCTGGGTGTCACTCACGCCCATCAGTCCCCTGTTCCTGCTTGTGGCTGAGGCAACTGTAATGTGAGGAAGGGCCCAGGCCTGCGTGTGCCTGTGTGCTTACAAGTGCATGTTGTGTACGAGCCTGCGTGCATGTGATTGTACGTGTGTATGTGTCACAGATACATATGGTTGAGGCAGAGACCACGAACCTGCCTGATACTCTGGAGGTGCAAGACAAAGAGGGGCCACAGCCATGTCTGGATGATTGGGTGAGACCTGATGTGAGGCCAGCTAAGTAAGGCCAAGGAAACTGGGGTGGATGCCCCTGAGGAAGGAAAGTGAAGAGCAGGCTTAGCGTTGCCTTCAGCCCTGGACACTCACACGGCCAGGCCACAAGTGGTATTGTCTCAGGGCATGCACCTCCTATGACAGTGTGTACCCATTGGGGTGGGCACGTACAGCTAAGAGAATGGGAACCATCTGCCGGGGGTGGGTGACATTTCTAGGAGCTTGTAAGTAAGCCTATACCAGATCTATGAGGGCATATAAGATCATTCATATTAATCTTTTTGAATAGCTAATACTTTCTTTTTTTTTTTTTTTTGAGACGGAGTTTCACTCTTGTCACCTAGGCTAGAGTGCAATGGCACAATCTCAGCTCACTGCAAACTCCACCTCCCAGGTTCAAGCGATTCCTGCCTCAGCCTCCCGAGTAGCTGGAATTACAGACAGCCAACACCACGCCCGGCTAGTTTTTTGTATTTTAGTAGACACAGGTTTCACCACGTTGGCCAGGCTGGTCTTGAACCCCTGACCTCAGGTAATCCAACCACCTCAGTCTCCCAAATTGCTGGGATTACAGGCATGAGACACTGCCCCCGGCCTTGGATAGCTAATACTTTCATCTAGTACAAAAAAAGTTTTGCGGTGAGAAGTCTCCTTCATGGCCTTGTCACCCATCTGCTCAGTTCTCACCACTCCCTAAAAGATAATCACTGTTATTAGTTTCTTATGTGTCCTTCCAGAGCTTCTTTGTACATAAACATGTACAAAGAAGAATGCATGACAATGCAAACGTGACTCTGATTTTCACACAAAAGGTGGCATAGTGCACTATGTCATGCTGTTTTTCTTTGTAGTAGAGTGTCATGGGTATCTTTGCAACCTTTCTCTATCAGAGCAAGGAGATCATTCTCATTCTCTTACTCAGCTACATGGTTTCGCCCGAACCCATCCTCTCTTGAGGCTCATCTGGGTGTTTTCCAACCTTTTTCACAAATGATGCTGCAACGAATAGTCTTGCACATAAGTGAGTTCTCACAGCATGAGTGTACCTGTAGGATAAAGCCCCAAAATGGGGCTTGCTGGGCCAAAGCTTATATGCATTCGTAATGGTGCCAATCTTGCCAAATTGCCCTATAGGCAGCAGGTGCTGCCCCCAACCCACAGCCTATCATTAGGATCTTAACCAGGGGGGGTCACTGATTATTTTGGTCTGGGTTTCTTTTGGAATCAGCTCTCTGTCAGAGATCGAGAAGGGATTTCCTTCTGCAGCATGCTGGCCTTCCCCCTTCCTCCAGCCCTGGTCCAGGCGTACACTAAGCCATGCACACATCTTGGCTTAGCCAGCAGCGAAAAGGCCTTTCCAACTTTCCTAGCCCAGCACATCTGTGCAGGGGTCTGCACAACCACACACAGAGGCCCTGTTCATGCTTGTGACTGTCTCCCTTTCTCTCCTGCCCCTTCTCGGAAACAGTCAATAAGGATGGAGCTCCTTTGCCCCCAAACCCCTGCCACCACCACACAAATACACAAAAATCCCTTCTGAAAAAACTAACAGTAGAGCCCTAAAGGAAGAAGTACATCTTTCCATGTTTACTATTCAACAGATCCATGAGAGCCTACTATGAAGCTGGCACCTGCTAAGAGCTGCAAATGTGACCTTTGATGTTGGCCAAGTCTCTTGATATTCAGGCCCAAGTGCCCTCTTGAGTAAAAAGGCGTATGGACTCTGAGGATTCCAAGTTTCCTTCTAGCTCCAATGACCTACCACCCCCAAATTGTGCTGTCATTGCATGTATATATCAATGGAAGAAGGCTTGGAAACACTTCCACAGGCTGACAAATCATGGCACTTGTTTGCAAGAATGGCTTCAAAGAGATCAACCTGGAGAGCCCTTTGCAAGCTGGTGAAGAGTTTTGCACATGCGTGCGTGTGTGGTGTGTGTATGCATGTTCAGTGAGGTCTCCCATGACCTCCTGCCAACTACATGAAGGCTAGGTTTTGGATCAGCCAGTCCTTGTTGAAAATCCTGATATGACCACTTCTGAATTGTGTGAAATTGTGCCTCTACTTGCCCCTTTATAGAAATGGGCGTCTTCACATTTCTCTCAGGTGGCTATTGTGAAAATTGAATGAGATCTTTTAAAGTGTGGGCACCTAGCAAGTGCTCAGCAAACATGATCTGATTTCCTGGGAGTGTCCGAAAGCCAGCTTGTGGGCTGCCACGCAAGGGCAAGCCAGGGTCAGGCTCGGAGGCGGACCGGCTCGGTGCCCCCCAGCCAGGCTGCTGGTGAGTCTGGCGCCACCGTGAGCAGGGGCCCTGCGCTCTCCCTCCTAGGCGTCTGGACAGGCCGGGGAGGCAGACGAGGCAGGCGAGTGACAGCTGGGAAGGTTTAATTGCTCCTCAGTGGCTTGGGAGCACCTCCCTCCCTTGCCAACGATCTGCATTTCAATGTGAGAAGAGTGGGAAGTGGGATGCTGCTCAAAGGGGTTACAATGATTAATCATTTAAAAAGCAAGATCTTAATTACAGGCCGCAATTTTTGCTATTTAAGGAGTCCATTAGTTGCCAGAAAGAAGAAGAAAAAATTATCACAGGTTATTCTCCTCAGAAAGTAGAGTGGAGGGGGGAGGGACAGCAGGGGAGGGAATCAGCTGCTGCTTCAGATGGAGTGGGGGGCAGGGGTCCTACCCCAGGAAGGGGCCTGGGCAGGAGCAGGATGGGCCCTGCCTCGGTGTGTGGGCAAGGGAAAAAGCTGTTCAGAGGCCCCTGTCTCTCCCCAGCTTGGGCCTGCCTGGAATCCCACCTGTGGGTGTCCCGGGAGGCCTCCTCCTGGGCGTGGCAGCTGGTGGTCGGCCCCTCCCCACCCCCACTGACCCCTGACTCCACCCTGCTCAGGATGCAGGGTTAATTGCCAGGCCCTCCCCTCTGACCCCTCTGTGGATTTTAGTCTTGTCTGGTCTCTCAGCCCCTAGGGTATACAAAGGGGACTGGTGGGGCAACAGTGTTAGGAGTCAAATAAAAACAACCAAGCTTTAGTGGATTAATTGACTGATCCTCAGGGGGCTAACAGGTCAGAAGATCAAGGGCTAGCTTCCCTACCCTGGCCACCTAGAGGTCAGGGCACACTTCTGCCTCAGAGGAGGGCACTGCTGCCCACCCAGGAGATCCAGATCTGAGCTCCAAGCCTCCTTCTGAGCCCTGGCTGGCAGCACGCTGGATCCTAGAAAACAGCCCCAATGACAAAGGGGGCCCCACCAGTGGCAGGCTGGTGCCGTGCGGTCAGAGACCATTCCTGGGGCTCATCCTGCAAGGAATGCCAGAAACCCCAATCCAGATTGCAGTGTGCCTGATGCTACAAGTGCCGACGAAATCAATAACTTGGATGAGTGAAAAAATGAAAAGTGTGAACTGCAACCAGGCTTCAGGCTATCCTTATTCCTATGATACCATATGTTCAAAACATGCTTGCAAGCAAGTTGCAAAGTTTACCAGCCTACCTAGAGGAAGGGTTTATTCCCCGCCAAGCCTCCTCGATATTGGGAGTAAAATAAATGAAATCTCCTCTATAAACAGTCCCTCCTGCCAGGCGGATTAAATGGCTCTGTGTGTGTGAGTCTCTATCAGCCTCATCTGTTCTAACATTTAGGCCCCCAGAGGGCAGGCTGCTAAATTGGATTGAATGATAACCCTAGGGATTTGGGGGAGTGGGGGAAGAGAAGACCCTAAGCACAGACTGACAACCTGGGTTGGAAATCAAAATAACCCAACTGATTTCTTGGTGACTGTACCTTTGTCCCTGCCTCCTCCATCCTCAGACCCACCTACCATACTGCTGAGGGGAGGAGAGTGTCTGTGTCTTTAATTGCCCTATTGCCACCTCCTGGGGTGTGAGCTGCACAAACCTACCTCTAGCGTCTTCTGGTCCCCCTATCGCCCCCACCAATGCTGATTAATTACAGGGTTAGGCACCCAAAACAGGCAGTGACCAGTGCCTTTCACTGGTCACTGCCTTGAAGCCACGGTAATCAGCAGTTTTAGCTTGTCACTCTCTTGACACTCTACTTAGATCAGGAAATGGCAAACGTGATGGAAATAAGGACTTTATTAACTGTTTCCTCCTTTCCTAGTGATGGGGTGATGGGCAGTTGGGGAGCTGGGATTGGAGGATCGAGAGGGATGTCGGACATTTGGAAGCCTTCAACCGGTTGCCACCTGGGCAGGTGATGTGCAGACCCTGGAGCGACCGTGGAGCATAGCCCGGGACTTGCTGGCCGCACCTCCACGCACGGATCTCTTGCGCAGGTCATCCAGGCCTCTCATCTGCCACTGGGGATGGGATCCCGGCTCCGCCTGCCTCTGAGAGCTGACAAACATCTGCACCAGGGAAGGTGCTTTAACCCCAGGGAGTCCCCAAGGGCTTCTGGGTAGCAGGCCATCCTCTCTTCTGGTAGGGCCTGTGCCCCATCTCGGCTGCTGGCCCCTGCAAATCTTTTGTGAAAATTAGGAAAGGGCGCCCCCTTGGGGCAGATGCAGCCCTCGCAGGGCACAGAGCTTAGGAATTGGGGGAAGGCCCGATTTTAGCCCAGCACAGCCCCTCAGGGGCCTGTTAAAGGTGCTGCCAGGTCCTTCCTTCCCTTCAGTCTTCACAACAGCCCCTAAAACAGGCAGGTTGGTATCTGACACATGCAGAAACTGACGCTCCCTGTTCCAGGGTGCTCTCCTGCAAAGGGCCTCATGAGGCCTAGGACCTAGAGTCTCATATCTCCCAGGTAGACACCCCGGCAAGCTGCCACAGCACCCCCACCCCACAGAGACTTAGGATGGCATCAAGACCCAGTCATGAAGGGGGGCAGGTGACTCCCAGGCAACCCAGCCACCACCTACTACCTTCCCAGGGGGCGGCAGGCGGCAACCAGAACCTAGAGCCCCTGCCACTACCCCCACTGACACAGAACACCCTCAGCTGCCCCGTGTAAGCCACTGCAACCTGGCTCCAGAAGCACATTAGAGGGTCCCAGCCACCACCATGGTCTCTGACCGCACGGCACCACATACCACAGACCCTGTGAGACCCAGGAACCCAAGCAGGACGACATCGTCTTGCCTGTACACAGCAAACTTCCCCGCCCTGGAGCTGGCCTACTGCCCCCCGCCCCTTTCTGCTTTTCCAGTAGGGTCAGTGGCTTTCGGGCATTGTCCCAGGAGGGTGGGGGCTGGAATCCTCACCAGGAGAACCCCAGCACCAGCCCCGGCAATGACTGGATGCCAAATGCTTGACTCCTTTTTTCATTTCTATCATATCCACAAATATTTATTGAACCAGGCACCAGGCCCTACCCGAGTGCTTGGGATCCACCAGTGAAAACAACCAATACCCCTGCAGTCTCAGAGCTGACATCCGAACCTGACTCAAAAGCATGAATAGGTGGGTCGGGATCATGGTTGGCTTCATGCCTTTGCTCAAATGTCACCCTCTTAATGAGGCCTTCCCTGGCCTATTTGCAATGGCGGCCCCAGCACACCCTGTTCACCTTCCTGCTTTATTCCTCACCTTCAGCTTATCTCTATGATGTACTTATTTATCTTGTTTATTGCCCACCTCCTCCACCAGAATGTCAGCTCTGTGAGGCAGGGATGGTCATGTGTTTTGTTCAGAGCTGTATATCATGATGGCTGGATCATCATGCTCAATAAAGGGGCTCAATAAAGGTTGTTGAATAAGTGAACACTCAGCCTTGCTTCACTGGCCGGCTCCTTCCTGTGTGGCCTCAGTTCCTCTCTCAGTTCCTCTCCCAAGCCCCACCCACAGGTGCTCCCCTCAGGCTGTAAGGTTTGCTCCGCCCTCCTGGCTCCACCCCTCCCTATGCCCAGGATTAGTGGGAAGCCACAGTGGCCTTGGGAAGAGCATGGGCATCTGGGTGCCCTAGACCTCACCCAGGCCACTGACCCTGATCTGCCCACTGGGCCTGCCTGACCTGGTGCTGGCTTTGTGCCCACTGCCCCAGCTGTGCCCTCCCTCTTCCTCCCCTCCCTCCTCCCTGACACAGCAGGTGGACAGAGCCTGTGCAGCTCTAGCTGCATTGCCTCAGGGGGCAGCTTTCTAGCTTCTGGTGACCTGCCACCCTCTCACTCCCCTCTGAGCTCATGGCACAGTGGACAGCTACCAGCCTGGCTCACGGCAACCTCCAGCTCCTGGGCTCAAGCGATTCCCCCTGCCTCAGCCTCCCAGGGAGTTGGGGCTATAGGTGTGCACCACCACACCTGGCTAATATTTAAAATTTATTTATTCATTTATTTATTTTTTTGAGACGGAGTTTCGCTCTCGTTGCCCAGGCTGGAGTGCAATGGTGCGATCTCGGCTCACTGCAACTTCCGCCTCCTGGGTTCAAGTGATTATCCTGCCTCAACCTCCCGAGTAGCTGAGATTACAGGCACCTGCCTCCACACCTGCTAATTTTTGTATTTTCAGTAGAGACACGGTTTTACCACATTGGTCAGGCTAGTCTCGAACTCCTGACCTCAAGTGATCTGCCTGCCTCAGCCTCCCAAAGTGGTGTAAAAAATTATTTTAGAGACGGAGTCTCGCTATGTTGCCCAGGCAGGTCACAAACTCCTGGGCACAAGGGATCCTTCCACTTCAGCCTCCCAAAGTGCTGAGATTACAGGATTGAGTCACTGCACCCGGCTTACCATTTTCAAGCATGTTGACATTCAGGATTGGGCCTGAGCCCCTGAAACCAGCATGCAGGTAGCCAGGGCAGGATTGCAATGCCCATTTTACAGAGGCGGGCCCAGAACTCACAGAATGAGGCTCATACATCTCATAACTGGGGCTTGGACCCAGAGCTAGTCTCGGAAGGTTCTGGAGCCCTTTGGCCTGGGAAACAGTCCCTGCTGGGATCAGGGACCCGATGCCACCCTCTGGTGAGAGAAGCAGCCCAGTTTCTCCCTGCCCATCTCTGAAGATACTTGCGGTTTATTCACCAGTTCATTCAATTCTCATTTTCCCAGAGACAGTACATGTCACAGAAGATTCAAACATACTCCTGAACAGGAAACTTTTCTGGGACTCAGTTTCTTTACCTGTAGAAGGGGCTTAATGATAGCATGTATTATTGTTAGTACTTATTATTAGTAATAGAATATAAGAGGTCATTGTGAAGAGTCACTGAGGCATGGTATATAACATGTTCTGCACATTGTCTGGTACATAGGAAACATTCATTATATTCATTAAATAGTAGCGATTTTTATTCTGGGTCTAGGCATAGAGATGCAGCTGGGTGAGAGACATAGACTCCCTTGCTCTGGAAGCCTTGTGTCCCCTGGGGAAGCCACAACCAGAGTGTCAGCATGCAACATGCAGGCCCACCCAAGGAGAAGCCTCGCAGAGGGGCAGCTAAGTCAGCCAATGGGGCCACAAAGGCGCAAAGGCCTCCTAAAAGAAGGGACCACTAAGACCGGATGCATGCTCAGGAGCAGTCCAGGCAAGGAAGGAGGGATAGTGTCTTGCCCAAAGGCACGGCAGGTGCTAACGTGGGTCTGCTGGGGCAAGCGGAGGCAGACGGAGGCCAGCTTCAAGAGGCCTGTGCAAGCCCCTCTGGAAAGCTGGGACTTCTGGGGGCACTGGGGACATGGCACAGCTGAGCTCAGAGAACAAGAGGGTAAATAGAGAAGGAAGAGGGGCTGTAGAGAGAGGTGATGGCAGAGGGAAGAGAGGGGCATGGAGAGGGGCCAGGTGAGTGGGGTGCCCTCAGGCACTGGATCAGAAAGTCTGGGTGTGGGCTGGGGCGGTGGCTCATGCCTATAATCCCAGCACTTTGTGAGGCCGAGGTGGGTGGATTGCTTGAGGTCAGGAGTTCAAGACCAGCCTGACCAACATAGTGAAACCCCGACTCCACTAAAAATACAAAAAAATTAGCCGGGCATGGTGGTGGGTGCCTGTAATCCCAGCTACTTGGGAGGCTGAGGCAAGAGAATCGCTTGAACCTGAGAGGTGGAGGTTTCAGTGAGCCGAGATCGTGCCACTGCACTCCAGCCTGGGTGACAGAGGGAGACTCTGTCAAAAAAAAGAAAAAAGAAAGGCTGGGTGTGTTTACCATCCAGCAAAGGGAGGTAAAGTGATAGGGAGAGGGGTCCTCTTTTCCAACTCAAATGGAGATGCCATATGGGCTAGCTCTGGTGCTGCAGGCAGGACCCCCGTGAGCACTCCCTCTGGACCCAAGCCCTGTTCTGGGAAGGAGTTGCCCGGCTTCCTGATAGCAGTCCTCCAAGCTCTGAGCACTCTTGGGCTGGTGAGCCAGTATGGGATGAGGAGGGGATCCCCTGGTGGTCCTCCCAGAATCCTATCCTCCAAGAGCCAGGACTGTCTGTCATCTACTGTGTGAACTCACAAAACTGTCTTCCCCAGTCTGGGTTTCAGTTTCCTCATCTGTCAAGTGGACCCATTTCTTTTCTCCCCTCAGGTCCTAGTGTTGGCACACATTTAGTCTGGGGTGCTCAGCCAACCAGCACCAGGGACTCCCTGCCACCTGGATCCCTTACTGCTCCCACACCAAGAGGACCTGTGACCCACGAGTGCAGGGAAGCCATGTGAACGGCAAGAACCTAGTTGCTGGACTGAGCAGCCTCCTGCAGACATTCTGGTCTACACCGACCTGGCTCAGCCGGAGTCAGCCCCTCTCTAGAGCTGGCAAGAGGCCCAAGCTTAGCGCCTCTTCCAGAGGGGGTAGCCCATTGCCCTCCCATATCTGACAGGTCTCCTTGTGCTCCAAGGGGCAGTGAGGGATTGGAGTGTCTCTTGCTGCCTCTTTTCTGGCCTCATCCCCACAACTGTGGCTGCACTCTCACCGCTACCCTGAGCTTCTGTGGATGCTGAATTCATATGAAATCTCAGAGGGAGGGCTCCTGGGTGGGCTGACAGATGGGAAGAGGAGATGCTCCAAGGCTTTCCTCCCTGACCCTGCTCTCCCAAGATTGTCCTCTGCCCTCATGTGCGGGGCCTGAGCAAGCAGGACAGGCTGCCTGGTTGAACTGGTGGTCTCATCTCAGGCAGGATCTAGGTGTATGATGTGGCCTCAGGTCTGGGCTGACAGAGGGCAGTCTGGTATAACACAGAGGCCCCTGTGGGACCTCAAGCAGGCTCTGGGGAAGTCAGTGACCAATGAGTCCTGAGCAGGAGGGAGCTAGAGCTAATGACTCTAGCAGATCTCATGAATGCTCAGAGTTGGGCCCGGCACAGTGACTCACGCCTGTAATCACAGCATTTTGGGAAGCTAAGGCAGGCAGATCACTTGAGGTCAGGAGTTCAAGACCAGCCTGACCAACACAGTGAAAAGTACATAGCAAAATACATAGCAAAAATTACAA
Source organism: Pan paniscus (assembly GCF_029289425.2). NCBI lineage: Eukaryota > Metazoa > Chordata > Mammalia > Primates > Hominidae > Pan > Pan paniscus. The sequence continues at coordinate 78,988,312 of NC_073265.2, read as the reverse complement.
AAATACAAAAAAATTAGCCAGGCGTGGTGGCGTGCGTCTATCGTCCCAGCTACTTGGGAGGCTAAGGCAGGAGAATGGCTTGAACCTGGGAGGCAGAGGTTGCAGTGAGCCGAGATTGTGCCACTGCACTCCAACCTGGACGACAGAATGAGACTAGATGTCATATGACTTAGCATGCCAATGCTTAAAGGCTTAAGGAGAGGAGAGGAGGAGGTGAGTGAGACTATGTGACTATGTCTCAAAACAAACAAACAAAATAACAACAACAACAACAAAAACACAGGTGAGAGTTGAGCCAACCCAGGCTGAATCCTTGCTCTTCTGCCTTCTAGCCATGTGACCTTGGACAAGTCATTGGACTTCTCTGTGTTTCAGTTCCCTGTGCAAAGTAAAAAGCAACAGTAACACCTATTCTAAAGGGTTGATATCACGGAATAGATATAAAGTACCTGGCACAGGACCTAACACTGAGTAGTTACTCAATTAATGGTAACTATGATTATTTGTATTCCCATGGACAAGTGGCTACATGGTACTTCAGTGCCCTGAGCTATGTGACCTTGGGCAAGTTGCATACCCTCTCTGGGCCCATCTGTAAAATGAGGGACTTCAGTAGAGGAAGCCCAAGACCTCCCTTTGATGTAAGCTTTCTGATTTGTGGGCACTCTGGGTTGATAAGAGGAGACTGCTCACTACATTGTTTATATGAGCTTCAAGTCCTGGGCCCTTGGAGAGGACTGGACGTAGAAGAAGGAGGAAGAGGGATGGAAGAAGGAGGGGACAGAGGGCCCGAGGAAGAAGAGGATGTGAAGCAGGAGGAAGGAAAGAAAGAAGGGGAGGAGGACTGGAGGGGAAAGCAGAGGACAGGGAGAGGAAAAAGGGGTAGAGAGGAAGAGAAGAAGAAAGAGGAAGAGGGGAAAGGGGAGGAGGAATAGAGAGGAAGGGAGAGGAAGGAAAATAGAAAAGAGAAAAGGAGGAAGCACAGGAGAAGGGGGTGGAAGAGAAGGAGGAGAAGAGAGAGAGAGGCAAGGAAGAGGCATGAGAAGGAAGTGTCAGCAGCAAGTGTTCGGTCACTGCAGAGAAGTCCAGAAACGAGCTTGCTCCCGAGGACACCAGAAGGACCTGGGCTTGTTGGAGGCTAGAGCAGGGCTGGTTCTCTCTGGAGGGCTGATGTCCTGAGCCTGGCCCCTGGGGCTAGGAATGCCCTTCTGGATTCCAGGAAAGGACCTCTGGACCTTGAGTCACTGCCTCGTCAAACCCAGAAGAAAACAGATTGGGTGAAAGCCATTGGCCACTAGGTGGGCCAGGATTTCCTTCAGGAGTGCTCCCGGGGCATATGGATAAGCCCAGGAGCGCCATCCTCAGTCCCTCTGTGGGGGTGAGAGGTGGACAGAGAGGTAAGGGATGAAACCAGGGTGAAGGGCTTTTCTGGCCCTTTCCTAGACAGGCCAGAGCCTTTAGACTGAGCAGAAGGGGCCACCCCCAGGGGATCGGCTGAGGCTGGGTTCCCAGAGAGCCCCGGTACCTGGGCAGGCCAGGCAAGGCAGCCAGCCCTGGAGTAGCCTCTGCAGCCTTGGCCATGTAGTTCACCCCTCTGGCATTCCCTGCTCCCTTTCCTGAAGGGGAAGCACAGACTTAAGTGTCAAAGATCCACTACCTTGAATTCCACTGTGAGACCTCGAGAAAGTCACTTGACTCCTTTCAGCCTTGGTTGTCTATAAGAAGGGGTAGTACTAGTGGTAGAAGGACTAAGTGCAGTGATGGCGGCCCAGGGCTTAGCATGCCAATGCTTAAAGGCATAAGGAGAGGAAAGGAGGAGGTCAAGATGCCTTTCCTTCTCCCTCTTCCCTCCTTCACTCTGTCCCTCCTCTGGCGCAGATGCTGAGTGCTCACAGCAGGCACGAGGACCCTGAGGGCATGCCTTCCGGTCCATTCCCAGGCCGTACCCCACTTTCCAGCTGCCTCTTGGGGTGGCCCACACTCAATCCACCACCCCAGGCTGCCTGCATGTCAGCAAATCCTCCAAAAATACTTTGCAGCGGGTGAATGGAGCACACGGCGTCTTCCTGGGTCCTCCCTCACCGCCCCAGTGGTAAGCCTGGGAACCCTTTGCCCGTGTGTGTCCAGGATGGGCAATGGAGGAGCAGTAAGTCCGTGGCCTCTGTGAATGGCTGGGCCCCCTGGGGGACGGGGGAGCTGGGATAGGCTAGATGAATAGATCTTGAGCCCGGAAGTAGAAGGTCTGGGTCCCTGGCTGCCTAGGAGGGGGCAGGAGGCTGCCTTCTTGAGGAGCCTGGGAAACCCTCTCCCAGGCAGGCCACAGGCAGGGGTGGGAAGTCAGGGCCCGCGGGGGCTTTGTGCCCTGCACAATTGCAGCCGCTCTTCTGGATAAAGGGACGGACAAAGGGGCCTTCGGAAGTGGCCACGCTGCTCAGCCCCAGGGAGGCCCCAGGAAGCCGGCTCTCACTGGCCGCCCACTCAGGCATCCTCTCCACACCCCCCACCACCCACCAGGGGGGCCAGCTGGGCCCCAGCCACCCACAGCCTGGGCAGCTGCATTGGGAGTGAAGGAAAGTTCCTTTGCCCAAGGGACCTGGAAAGGACCAGAAGACCCCCAAGGAGGGTTGAGTTTGGGGGTGGGGGAATGCTGCTTTCTTACTTCCCAGGACAGCAGCAGGAACGGGCGACGGAGGAGGGTGGGCTTAAGAATGGCCTTCAGGCCTCTGATGAACCATGGGCTACTTTTAAGTCTTCCCCCATGAGGAGCCACTGGTTTGCAGACAGAATGCAGCTCCTGCAGGCTTTGAAACAGCTCCTCTTCTGAACTATCCTCACATCACAGGACCCATTTCCTTAGCCAGCTGGTTTGTCAGATACAGGCACAGTACTCCAGCAAGCACCCCCAAAGCACCCCAACTCGGAATTCAACAAGACTGGGCTCTGCAGTTCTGGCTGTGGGACCTCAGCAAGCTTCACAACCCCACTGATCCAAGGTTTCTCCATCTCTCATACAAGTTAGAGCTACTGCTTGTAGGATGGGGAGTGCATTAAACGAGATGCCTGGGATCAAGCCCCTGACATTCATGACGATCTGGTCTCTAAATAGTAGTTATGTTCCTTAGGCCCAGTGTGAATGTGGAATGGTCATTAACTGCACGTTAGCTGTATTCAGAAGCAGTGTTGGGCTACGGTTTCCAGCAATCTTAGTAAGCAGAGTATGTTGAGGGTAAAGAGATGGGGGTGGTAAACACTCGTGCTACAGCATCCACCTGCCTTTTAATTTTGAAATGACTTTAGATTTGCAGAAACATTGCAGATGGTACAGTGAGATTCCCCTAACATTAACCTCTTATATCGCCATGGTACATTTGCCATAACTAAGAAATTAACATTGTTATAACACCATGGACTAAACTCCATACTTATTGGGATTTCACCAGTTTTTCCGGGAATGTGCTTTGTTCTAGGATCCAGTCCAGGGCACCGCATTGCATTCAGTCACCTGTGTGTCATGGATGAAAGAGCAGAAGGCCCCCTCTTCATCAGCTTTGCTCACTCCCGGAAGGCAAGGCCCATTTCCTGGAGTGGGGAAACGACCCACACAAGCCCCCTGTCCTGCTGAGTCTCCCCATCAGGAAGTGGGTTTCCTAAGCTCATCAGTGCATTTAGGAGCTCCCTTCCCAGAGCTCTAGACTAATGAAGGAGTTCTGTGGCTTCTTGCTAGCATGGAAAGCTGAGGAAAGAATGTCAGAACAGAAGCAGACCACACAGATGGGAAACGGGACACCCAAAACATCTGAGAGGCCCTGTGTCCCTGCTGCTTGGTACACACATACACACATACACACACACACACACACACACACACACACACCCCCAAATCAGACCTTCCTGTAGCTCAGAGAGTGGTTCAGAATCCAGAACTCTTTTCCCCAACTCCAATCACTTGAATGAGAATAAGAATGAGTCCCAGCCCATCCCCCAAGCCCACACCTGCCACTCCTCCCACAGAGCTGGTTGTGGTGCCTGGATGTGGGCACTTCTGGGTCCCAGCCCACCCTGGCAGCAAGAGTCAGCCAAGCTCCCAGGAGCAGTGGAGGGAAGGCCCCCTTGGCGTGGGTGAAGACAGGACAATGCCCACTTTTTCAGGCAGCTGGCATAGCCTGCCAGGCCCTGGGTGTCTGAATGCCCACTGGAGCCAGACACTGGACTCTGTTTCCCAGGCAGCCCTGTGCCAGCACCTGCCCCCACCCAGAGAGAAGGAGCCTTTCTTTCCTGCTGGCCAAGGCCAAGGCTCCCAAAAGAGCATCAGCGGCAAGAGGGGCTGACCTTTGTTCAGGAAACTGGAGTTTCCTGGCCACCCGTACCCCACCTCCACTTGGGAACCTTGGAGCTGGAAAGGGAAGTGTGTGTAAGGGCCTCAGTTCCCCTCTGTGAGTCTGCCCTGCTCCCTCCAGACTCTGAAGCTGCAGGACTGCCAGCCGGCCTTGGCAGGCCCCCTCCCTGCCCCCACCCCACCCCACCTATTCATCAAGGGCTCTGAATGCTAAAGACCTTCACAAGGCTCATCCTGTTGGCCTTGAAAGGGACTCACATTAAAGACTGCTGCAGGGTGCGTTTGGAGGGAGGGAGGGAAGAAGGGATTCCAATTGGAGTGACTGTGCCCACTTGGAAGGTTGCAGAATTGAGACCCACAGCGGTGCCTGATGATGAGCCCAGGCTCCCCAGCTAGGGGAGGGACATGGATTGTGTCTCCAGACACCAGTTCAGGATTTGAGTTGCATGTGGCTTCCAGGCCATTTGCTCTAATGACTCACACCACTAGTTCTGTATAAGGACGTGGATCAAGGTATCCTCAAGGGGCCTTGGATACTGCTGGGGTTATTTGCTATCCAATCCAGACAGTTCCATTTGGGCCCCATGGACGAGCAAGTGCAGGGCCAGCTGGGATTTCTGGAAGGCGTGGGACTCACCCAGAAAACAGCCTCGGAGACATTTTGGTGTGGCTGTCCAGAAAGCCAGGCTGTGGGGCACCCTCTTCCATCAGGCCAGCTCTGGGAGATCCCTAAGCCTGAGAACTGAGGGCAGCAACACCCCAACACCCCTCCCTGACAGCCCCATCCACTCACCCCTAGGCCAGAGAGAGGGAGCAGGGGTGGATCTTGTGCCCGTCACACACACCGGTGACATGTACAGAAACATATGCACAGAGACACTAGACCCCCTCACCAATAGATGCAGGGAGACACAAAGATGAACACACACACACACAAGCACACAGCAGACAATGGCTGTTGGATCTTTATCATGGGCACTGTGATGTGTGCCTGGCCCTGATCACCTCATTTACTCCTCACACAACACACAAATATACACAAAATGGGACCTAAGCAGAGAGACCAAGACACACATATTGGAAACCCAAAGACAAATACCTCACAGACTCAGACACACAAAAAGGACAACCAAACCATGGACCCACAAAGATAAACACACCAGTGGTGTCCCAAGGGCCAGGAGATAGGACAGAGCCAGCCAGGAGCAGGCAAGTACTTTGTCTGTAGAGAATTTAAAAGTCACCATGCTTTTGATTATCAACTTGCACTGCAATTCCTTAACCGTGTCCGTAAAACAATGCTCCATTCCCCTCCCCAAATTATTCTGTTAATTCTTACCTGTTTTATTCCAATTTTTTTATTGGGGTAAAGTATGCATAACACAAAAATTATCATTTAACTGCTTTTTCATTGTGATGTTTTAATGATTTTTAAGTGTGCAATTCGTTGGCATTAAGTACATTCACGATGTTGTGTGACCATCACCATGATCTAGGACTTCTTCATCATCCTAAACAGAAATTCTGTACCTATTAAACAATAACTCTCCATTCCCCATCTCCCAGTTCCTGGTAACCTCTATTCTACTTTCTGTTTCTGCGAATTTGCCTTTTCTAGGTACCTCACATGAGTAGAATCACACATTTATCTTTTTGTGTCTTAAACTGTTTATTTTATTTTTATTAGTTATTTATTTATTTTTGAGATGGAATTTTGCTCTTGTCGCCCAGGCTGGAGTGCAGTGATCTCGGCTCACTGCAACTTCTGCCTCCCAAGTTGAAGCAATTCTCCTGCCTCAGTCTCCCGAATAGCTGGGATTACATATGTAGGCTTCAAATATGCACATTTATATTACTTATCCTTTAGTTAACCTTGTGTTCTACATGAAAGTTAATTCCAAGAACTCCTGGCTCCGCAGTTGGCCTCTAGACAGGTTTTGATGGTTGGCATCTACCAAGTCACTTCCGGTGCAGGCTGTGTCTCCAGGCCCTAGCTCCGTGATAGTGAAGTTGTAGAACAGAACTTGAATTGCTTAATTTTATTTGTGACTAAAATTTAAAACTGTGAATCAGAGAGCAAGCTGTGAAGCTGCAATAGTTTTTGTTTGGAAAATGCAAATTTTACATTATATAGGGAATATTTTATTGAATTTGAACAATACGTTTAAAATTGAAGTCTCTTCTTTGCAGATTGTTAGTATTTTAGTCCTATTTAATTCTAATGTAATGTTATTCATTACTGGGACAAATCAGTATGTAAGTATATTTCCCCCCTTTGTTTAAATAATGTAATTTAAAACTATTTGCCCATTTTTCCCCTTTTTTAACTATAATGACTATTTCTTATTTTATTTATTTTTGAATTGGCATGAGTTTATATAGGAAATTCAATAAAAGAAAAATTTGGCTACCTGCCATTTATGGTTACTCATTTCATGATTACTACTGCCAATAATTTTGTCTTATAGAAGAGGGCTGGTGTTAAAAATCTGCTCAGGGTATATGCTAGGTACCCTCTGAGACAGGTGTGCGTGCACACACACACACACACGCGCGCACGTGCACCCTCTGCTAAGTGCCCAAGTCCGCTAATCACGAGTGGGTGGGTCTCTCCAGCCAATAGCAGTCCCGGTGGTGGGAGGGTGGGTCCCAGATTGGGCGCCGGCGGACAAGGTGGGGTCGCGAACGGACGGCAGGAAGGAATAGAAGAGGATTCAGGCCCCAACGAAGGTCCTGAGCCACAAAGACCGCCTCTGCCGCCTACACCTGCCCCTTGCCCCGTCTCTGCTGCACTTCCAAAATCTACCACGAGGTGTCGCTGTGGCAAAGCGATCCCCGCCTCCGGACGCTTCCGAACCCTCTCGGCGACGTTTGCTGAGCGCCCTCGGTGCCAGGTACCGTGACTGGCCCTGGGGAGTCCAGACAAATGAGGTACAGCCTCTGTCCCTGAGCACCGCACAGCCTGGCGGGGGGCTGACAATGAGATCTAGGTGTGCACAGCCTGGCGGCGAGCGAGGACGTGGAAGGGCGCTCAGAAGCGGCTGCGTCACGGAGGGCCTTTAGTCCCAGCCGGAAAAGCTCAGGCTTTCCCACGAGGCGAGCAAAGGTCTGAGCGGACGTGTGCTTAGAAAGGCGCTCTGTGTGCTACTATTTGTGTTTTAAAAACGAAGGAAGGGTGCAAAATAAAGACCATACATTGTGAGTGTTCATAGGATATATCTGGAAGATATTTTAAAATGGGGGACATTTGTGTCCTCAGAAAATGAGATTCGTGGCTGGGCACAGGGATGGGGTAACTTTCACTCCGTGTATTTTGTTCATTTTGAGCTATGGAAATGAATCACCTTTCTGAAAAATACATGAAACAAAAACTATTAAATTAAAATTTGTAAAGTCTTTATAATAAAAACAAGTCAGTTAAGATCATTTCAACTGTGTTGTGTAAGATGAGCTGGAGAGACAGAGGCAGAGGCAGGGAGACCTTCAGAGCTGGGCATTGGTCCTGGGGAGGAGTTGGAGGAGACCTGGCCTGGTGGGGAGGTGGGGCGTGAGCACACCGCTGGGCTCTCCAGCAGTGATGACAGGCACAGGGCTTGGCTTATGGATTTTTCTGGGGCAACAAAAATATAAGGGCATGAAAAACAGAAGTATTGCTCCCAGATTTTTAAAAGGAAACTACAAAATCCAAATGAACAAATGTTTAATTAGATGTCTACAGAATGGAACTCATGCCAACCAGCCAATTGTCACATAATTCACAGAGCAGAATGTGAGTGCATTTTGATAGGTTTGACATGTTGCAGGCAGGGAAGCCCAGTGGGGGATCCCCAGGACCTGCCTCCATTCTATACTTCCAGGCTGAAGCCAGGCACCAGGGAGGCTCAGAAGTCACATCCCATACCAGGAGCAAGTTTCTGAGGCTTGGATACTCTTAGATATCCTCATGCCAAAGCCCCCTCCTGCCCTAAGTGAGGAGTCTGAGCAGGCCAGGTTGAGGGCAGCCCCCAACAGCAGGGCTCTTTCAAGGGTGTGTGTGTGGAGCAACAGTGGTGGGATAGCATCAGTGAGTGGAAACTACACCACAATAGTCAAGCCCACTCCCTGGACAGAAAAGGAAGCTGAGCCCAGAGCAGGGCAGGGACTGCCCCAAGGCCACACAGCCCGTTAGTTGGTGCACTGAGACTCATCCTGTCAACTCTGGCTTCCAGATCTTGGTGGCCTCCACTGGATCACATTGATGCCCTGCACACCCCAGTCCTGAAGCCAAGAGAGGACCTTCAGGGACCTCTTGGCCTTCCTCAGACAGCACTGCCAGCTATTCATGACTCCAGAGGGTTATTTGGTGGGATTTAGGAGAAAGTCCACATCCCAGGCCTTGCAAATGGCTGTGCCTCCTGGGGAGAGGAGTGGAGGGGAGGGCTTGTCCAGGCTGCTGGACATTTGCCAAGTCTCAAGGCACAAGCCTGTGAGCTGGCCTTCCTGTGTCACAATTCCCTCACCACAGCAGGCCTCCATCACCAGCTCACCCCGCCCCACAATCCTGGTGCATGCAAAGGCATCTGGATTCCCAGGCTTGATTACATAAAAATTTAAAACTTCCATGAAGCAAAAAATACCTCACATGAAGGTAAATGAAAAGTGACCAATGGAAGAAGATGTCTACAACATAAGAGAGGAATGATACCTATAATATGTAAAGAGTTCTTATAAGTTAATAATTTAAAAAAATATGAGTAACCCAACAGGAGGCAAGGGTCCAATGAGGTAATAGCAGGAAAGGAGCTTTGCAGGAAGAGCTGGATATGTTTGAGGGTGAGTGTCCTGGGAAAAGTTGAGAGGAGGAAGCTTATTCTCTCCTGGTAGGCACAGAACTAGAACTGAACCATCTCTGTCTATTCTTTCTTTCTGACTGAGAGGCATGAATATTCCCTATGCCAGTCAGCTCAATGGAAAACACACACACATACACACGCACATATATACACACACACACATATATACACACACACATACACCCCTAAGCAAACGTCCTCCTGAGAGCCCTTCTGTGAGTCTTCTAAGATGTTTCAGTCCCAGAGAGGGACTCTAGACTGAACCATGAATCCTATGAGTAACAGGTGAGCTTGAGGCCTGGGGAGGACACTTGGCAACCTCCCTACCTCCACTCCCTCTTTCTCCTTCCTAATAGAATCCCAGGCAGCCACCCTATCGCAGGCCCAGCAAAGGATTCATGATTGGACAAGACCACAGGTTTTCGAGAGGAGCAGCTGCATCCCACAGAGTGTTTAAATTTTTGTGGAACATAATTGGTAATGATGGGGGCACTGTGGGCATTTGGTGAGCAGGAATCGAGGTTAGAATTCCTGACAGTTGCACATAGCAAGAAACTTTGGCCTGAGCCCCACGTGACTTTCAAATGTTCCACTGGACAGAAATGTAGGTGAAAAATCTGAGCCTAGAATCTAATCTCATGTGACATATTAATAGAAAGGTTTTTTTGCAAGACTTTCATATATATTGAAAGCATACTGCAGCAAACCGCCACTGTGCACATTGAGGAGGCCTATGCTTTGTTTCACTGGTATCTTCCCAAGAGTTACCACCTCAACACAATCATGTCACTGGTAGCAATGTTACCAGTGGCGCTTTGGTCACCAAAACAACCGACCTATATTTGCCCATATCTGTTGCTACCGCATTCATGGAGCTTTTAGGCGCAGGTGAAAGCATCTGATTGTTTCATTATGTTTTCTAGAATACTTTTGCCTGAGCATGTATCTTGAAATATATTTTATTAATTATACATTTCCTTTTGTTTTTCTTTTAGAGTTAGGGCATTGCATTGCTATTTTTGCAATTACATGTGTAAGTAGGTCCTACTTCTACGGATTTCATCAGGATAGTAATATTTGTTATGAGAAGGGAACCCTGAGCCTAATGGGATCGAGAATGGCTGGTCTGAGCTAGACGGCAGATGGAAATCCCCTGGGGATGACTATGGTTTCGTGGATTGGGTGGAGCAATTTTTGGCATCTTCATTCTTTGGCATGAACAAGGAGGCAACCACACGGGCCTGATGGCTACTGGCAGCCATCTTGCGTTCATGAGGGAAATGTTCCTGAGAATAAAGCCAATGTGGAGAACAGAGGTGGGGGACCTGGATCTTTGGTGATGTCACCGAGCCCTGATGCTATGGCATCCGAGGATACCCTGCCTCTGCATCTCCAGCCCTGTGAGGTAAATGTTCTTATGAGGAAAACAGTGGCAACCAACTGTTAGGTACAATGGCATGAATGGTTTGGGTTAAATGGCACTACTACCTCGGTTTCCCTCAGAAAAAGGGATCTTGGTGAGCATGGATACAGCTTCCTCTTACAGTGATGCCAACATGGCCATTCATGTTTCTGACCCTTTAACGGCCACCTTTAAAGGCCAGACCTCAGAGGAGACAGTAGCAGCTGCAGTTTTCTTCCTGCTATAGGCTTCTCTCCACCTCTGAGAAATGTTCATGGGGCTCAAAGTGGGTGGGGCAGAAAGGCTATGAATCTAGGTCTCCATAAGAGCTTCAGGCTCAGTATCCACTGTGTAAACCAAGAGTGGACCCAAGCCACAGAAAATCCAGCCTGGCAGAATCCCGGCCTGTTGCGCACATCTGGAAGACATGCGGGAACTACCCAGTCCAGCTCCCTGTGTATCAGTCAGGGTAGGCTGTGTTATGGTGACAGCAACCCCCCAAATCTCAATGACTTGAAGCAACTATGTTTCATTCCCACTCCTATTTACATGCCCGTTGAAGATGGGCAAGAAGCCTCTGCTCATCCAAGTCACTCCGGGACGCAGGCTGCAGGGAGTTCCATGTTGACCCATACTCTCACCATTCCTGGGAGCAGAAGGAGAGCACAGTAAACCCCAAACTTACTGTCCCTTAAGGCTTCTGCTGAAAAATGTCACATATCTCTTCCCCACATTTCATTGGCCAAAACAAGTCACATGGCCATACCTGCCTTCATCAGAGATAGGGTGCATACTTCTCCTGCCAGGAGGGCCAGTAAAGGGGAAGACACTGCATATGAGGACAGTGTACAGCCTCCTACACTTGATTTGTTGTCATCTATGTGGTCACCCTGATTCTACCTGAGCTCCCAGAGGACCTTTCCACAACAGCAGGTCTGACTGTGCTGGCCTCCATGTGAGGGCCTTCAGGGGACCTCATCCCTGACCAGAGGAAATGCAAACCTTCAGCATGGCCATCAAAACCATTCATGAGGCCAGGCACGGTGGCTCATGCCTGTAATCCTAACATTTTGGGAGGCCAAAGCAGCCGGATCACTTGAGGTCACAGGTTCGATACCAGCCTGGCCAACATGGTAAAACCCCATCTCTACTAAAAATACAAAAAATTAGCCGGGCATGGTGGTGCATGCCTGTAATCCCAGCTACTTGGGAGCCTGAGGCAAGAGAATTGCTTGAACCCGGGAGGCAGAGGTTGCAGTGAGCCGAGATCATCCCACTACACTCCAGCCTGGGCGATAGAGCAAGACTCTGTCTCAAAAAACAAACAAACAAACAAACAAATAACAACCACGGTCTAGCCTCTATTTACCTCTCCAACTCCTCCCTCTTTATTTGCTACTTACTCATTCAGCCATAAACATTTACCAAGTGCTTCTGCGTGCTGACCACTGTGCCAAATGCTGAGCATGAAAGGATGTACATCCCTGTGAGCCCCTTAAAAGCCCAGACCACCTCTTGTTCATATCCAAAGACTCCCAGCGGCAGCAGCCTGCCATGTGTTAAAAAAGAATGAGACAGCTGTGTACATCCTGATATGGGACCAACCCTAAAATAGAATGTGAAGTTTAAAAAAGGGAGATGCAAGCCAGCCACAGTGGCTTGCATCTGTAATCCCAGCTACTCCAGAGGCTGAGGTAGGAGGACTGCCTGAGGCCACGAGTTCAAGACCAGCCTGGGCAACATAGCAAGACCTCACCCCACTACCTCCTTAAAAGATTTTTTTTTTTAATTAGCCAGATGTAGTGGCATGCACACATAGTCCCAGCTACTCGGGAGGCTGAGGCAAAAAGATCCCTTGAGTCCAGGAGTTTGAGACCAACTTAAAAACAAAAGCCGGGGACAAGATGCACAACAGGGTGAACAGTGTGCTAACTTTGTTGCACAGTGTGCTTGGACACGTGGAAAATCTCTGGACAGACACAAAATAAACTAATATTAATGACTGCATCTGAGGTGGGGAACCCACCCCAAGGGACTGGGGGACCCACCTAAGAAACTTACCTTTCTTGTCTACCCTTTGTTTAGTTTGAATATTTTACAATGTGCTTTAAAAAAAAAACAAAACAAAAAAAAGTCAGGGCCTGGTGCAGTGGCTCACACCTGTACTGCCAGCACTTTAGGAGGCCAAAGCAGGTGGATTGCTTGAGGCCAGGAGTTGGAGACAAGCCTGGACAATATAGCAAAACCTCATCTCCACTAAAAATACAAAAATTATCTGAGGGCGGTGGTGTGTGCCTGTAGTCCCAGCTACTTGGGAGGCTGAGATAGGAGGATCACTTGAACCTGGGAGGCAGAGGTTGCAGTGAGCCGAGATCACACCACTGCACTCCAGTCTGGGCAACAGAGTGAGACTCTGTCTCAAAAAAAAAAAAAAAAAAACAGAAAAGAAAAAAAAAGAGAAAAATGTTGTAGTATATGCTGTTTTAACTTGGTTTTATTTTACACTCTCCTGATAAAGATTCAAACAGTAGACAAGAATATAAATGAAAAAGTACATGTGTCCCATCCCCTACCCCCTTCCCCCTACCCCAAACCCAGCTCCTGGTTGCCCGTGCTCAGCTTCTTGTCACACAGGAAATGTGTAGTCATTCCATCTTAGGGGTGCACTGCAGGGGATATTCTCTTTTTATGCTTTTGTGAAATTTTTAATTTTTCTCAATAAGTGTATTATTATGGAAATAAGAAAAAAATACATACTTTTCACAGCGCTCTGAATTAAGACAGGGCTTGAGCCTCCTGACTTCCTCCCCCCTTCAACTTGGGAGAAACAGGCCTGACACTACCCCCGACCCCACTGCCATCCACACTGTCCCTGCCACCTCACTTTGGGAAGTGACTGGGTGGCAGAAGCAACCTTTCTAATTCCAGAAAAGGCCTCCAGTTCCATGATGAATAAAATTCAACATGAGTCCCTTCCTCACCTCCTCCTCTGACCTCATGACCTCAACCCTCCCCTCCCTCTCCAAGCCTCTGCCAACCAGGCCTCCTTTCAGATGCCAGAGTAGTACCACAGAGAAGAAACCTGTTGCCCTGTTGATTTTTCAGGGGGACTCAACCCAGGAATTCTCCTCTGTCTCGTTCAACAGGAAGTCTCTAGAAATGGATCTGAAATACAGCAAAGGAAGAAAGGGAAGCAACTTGAAAACTCCCTCTTTCACGTGGATGTCAGGTTAAAAACGACTGGCCTTGTTAAAACCGCACCTTAATGAGGCGCCTTCCCAGCCTAATTGTCACCATGGCAATGACCCCTGGTGGCCATCTTTAATTAACTCCGTCAGAGTCACCAAATGAGCTCCTCCAGCAAATTGCTCGCTAGCCCAGACAGTCACGCGGCCCCTCCTCTGTCCTCTGTCCTCTGTCCTCTCTCTTCTGGCACGGGTGATGGGACAGAAAATTCTCAGCTCTGGTTTTCCTCTCTACCTGCTTGTTCTCCCTGGCATGGCCAGGGAGGGACTCAGACACTGGTAATAATAATAAAGTAATAACAATACTAGTGTTATGCTAAGCCCTTTTTCTGTATTATCTCATTTAATCATCACAGTAATCCTAGGAGGGATGCACTATGATTATCCTTTTTTTGTTTTGTTTTCTGATGAGAAAACTGAGGCACAGAGAGACTCAGTCAGTCATTGGCAGAGCTGGGATTTAAACCCAGAGCATCTGGCTCCAGAGTCACTATGGTAGTCCCTCTGCTGGAGATGAAGCTCACAGGGTCTCCTCCTTCTTCTGCAGCATGATAAAGACCTGGAATTGCTTCCATACCCACTACTTTCCAGCTGTATGACCTTGGGCTACTTACTTCACAAGTCTGAGCCTGGTTCCTCATCTGGAACAGGGAGGGTCATTAAAGTGGGCTGAGGGTGGGTCAGGGGCAGGAACAGCCTCATCAGTTCTGTTCAATAATGACATCCCATCTCCACCAGAACCTTCCTGTTGTATTCACCCTGGTGTGGCTTTAGAAGCAAGATGGCATGGCAGTTAAGAGATAATAAATGAGGCCAAATGTGGTGGTTCATGCCTGTAATCCCAGTACTTTGGGAGGCCAAGACAGGTGGATCGCTTGAGCCCAGGAGTTCCAGACCAGCCTGGGCAACATGGTAAGACCCCGTCTCTAATATATATTATATATATATATATATGTAATATACATAATATATATTTTTATATATGTAATATACATAATATATATTTTGTATATATGTAATATAATATAATATATATAAATATAAATATATTAGCTGGGCATGGTGGTACGTGCTCGTAGTCTGAGCTACTCAGGAGGCTGAGGTGGGAGAATCACCTGAGCCTGCAATGAACCGTGACCACACCACTATACTCCAGCCTGGGTGACAGAGCAAGGACCCTGTCTCAAAAAAAGATAGAGAGATAATAAATGTCATCATCCATGTGAAGTTCTGAGCATAGTATCTGCCCACAGTAATGTTTAGTGAATATTAGCTGTTATTATTTTTACTAAGTGGATATAAGCAATCCCTGCTGTCCAAACGTGGAGATGCCCCCCCAGAAAGAACTCCTCCAGAAGACAGCTAACAGGAATGAGAGGAAAAGAAAGTAGTACAGCTGGCCCAATTGCTGCCAGTTTTAGAATACACAGGCAATAGGCTTGCACACCTGTGGGAGAATACACTGGGTAGCATGTTACAGCTGTGGACCAAACACGGTAGGCACTTGTGCTGGCCTTGCCCACTGAACACACCTACATCAACCTGATCAGGCTAGATCAGGAGGTCCAGGTGCTCACCAATGAGTCACATTCCATCCAGAAAGAAGAAAGATAATGGGTGATTCCCCTCCCTCCAGGAACACCCCCTGGAAGGTACACAAGATATTTCTGCTTATATTCAATTGACCAGGACTTAGTCACATGTCCACACCCAGATCCAAGAGAGTTTGGAAATGCAGTCCTCATCTTGGGCAGCCAAGGGAAAGGGAGATGATCCTCAGGCTTTGCCACAAACCTTCAGGTCCTTCTCTATACCACCCGAGAGTGGTATGTCTAAATTGCAACTTCTGACCACATTGAACTGCTTCATGGCTCCCCCATCACTTTCAGCATGAGCTCCAAGTTTATAAGCATGAATCATAAGGCTCTGCAGGGTCAAGCCCCCACTCCTTTCCCACTCACCCTTCATTCCAGCCATACCAAGCCACTGGGCATGTTTTGAATCACACAGGCTTCCATGACTATATACCCTTGCCTATGCTGGGAATGCCACTTTATCTCTTCTCCATTTAGTTAGAACACCACTTCCTCTGTAGAGCCTTTCCAGGGACAGGGAGAAAGAGGTGGCCAGGATGGACAGAAAAGGGTGAGCATTCAGACCAGGGCTGGGGAAGGAGGAGGCATTCTTCTGTTCAGAGCTAAAGAAATACCTGAGCGGTAGATGTGCCAGACTTACTTGTACCGGAGGAGGCAAACTGGGGCTAATCAGGGCTTTTGAGACAGGAAAGGATCTTGGATTCCAATTTGTTCTTGTACCTCCATTTGACAAATGAGGAAACTGGGACCCAGACATAGGCAGTAACTTGCCCAAGGCACACTGCAGCAGAGTTCCCCATCAGTGCTCACATCACACTTTTGTTGCTAGTCTGTAGCCCACGTATAAATGTTTTATGGGACTATGGGCAGTCCTAAGTGTATTGCACAGAGAGGTGTGGCTTGTGCAGGGGATGGATCAGCAGGGGTCGCTCAGAGGCCTCACTCTCTCAGCAGCTCCCTTGGCAGTCCCAGGACACCCCAACCTCCCCAACAACTCTCCCAACCCCCTCAGCCCACTCCCCACAAGGCCACCGGGCCTGGGAGTTGCACATGGCCCAGCCCTGAAGTTCCCCCATGACATCGGTAGTGGGTGCGGTGCAGCCTCTGAGGGGCCACCAAGACAGAGAAGGAACCCATGATAATCCATCTCCTGTGCTTGACCTGCCTCCCTTCTGTGGCCCCAGGACTCCTGAGAGTGCAAGATTCGTCCTTGTCTCTGCCCTTGGTGCATGAGATTGGGGGCATCGTGCTCCCCCACTAGATGGCGAACTGGCGACCATTGTTCCGAAGGTGGGCACGAAGCGAGAAAGGCTGCCTCTGCCTCTCAGGGTGGTGCGAGGACCACAGAGGTCCTCACTGGCTGTCGGGGAGCATGGGACTCTCACTGAGCCAGGGTTTCTGAGAGGAAAGCGGGCTACCATCTGCATAACTGACCAGTCAAGCAGAGCCAGACTGAGTTTGGGGGTATTATCTTTCTTGACTTGAAAAATAAGGTGAGAAGAGGTTTCTAGGGTGTTCCCAAGACCAAGCCAGGCAAGGGAGGAGGCCCTGGAGGGCCTCATGTCTGGGCATGTGGCCTGCACATACGCAGCCCAAGCCTGCTCTGATGGGACCCCTTCACTGAACTAGCTCATGTGCCCTGGTGCCCCATGCAGATCACATGTCATCCTGGTCAAGACAAGAGGCTACAAAGTTCTGATCCCAGAAAGGTAAATGTCAAACCACTTCGCCAGGAGGGATTTGAGCTGAAATGAAATAGAAAAGAAAAACCCTCCTAAACATGTGTACCCTGAGTATCTTACTATGGCCCAGATTGGTTCTAAACTGAACTTTTGAAGCATGTGGAAGAATGAGGACCTGGCCTGTCAACAAGTCACTTACCTGGCTGAAACTGTTTAGTGCTTCACCACCTCTTGGGGTTCCTTCCCTGTGGCCTCCCCACTAGCTCCCAGATAATTTTTCTCTTCCTCAGCCTGCCTGGGTACCATTTCCTCCTACTCTCTATTGGTTCTCCCTCTAATATTCCCTCCCTACTTCCACTTCTCAGAAAGGACCTCTGTGAGGCCATATCGAAAGGTCAATTGTCAATCCTCATCTTTCTTGGCCTGTCAGCATATTGGATACTTTTGACCTCTCCTTTGTTCTTAAGACACCTCCACTGCCCCCAACCCCCAGCCTCAAGTACATCACTTTTTTTGTTCTCTTCCTCTTCAAAGACCCTCCCTCCTTTACTGATTTTCTTCAATTTCTTCCTCTAAAATCAAAGTACTCCAGTGTTCAGCCCCTGGAACACTTTTCTTCTTTGTACTTTTACTCTCTAGTGATCTCATCTGCATGGTTTTAGATAAGACCCATAAGCTTACCTCTCCCCGGTTAATATCTCCAGCCAGGACCTCTCCTCTGAATGCCAAGTTTATATGTCCAGTTGCCTAGTAGACTATCTCCCTTGGCTATCTAGTAGATCTCTCAAACTTAACTTGTTCAGAAACAGCCTCAGATCCCCATCCCCAAAACTCTGCTCCTCCTTCAGTCTTTCCCAGTTCAGGAAACAGAAACTCCATCCTTCCAGGTGCTCAACCTCAAACCCCCAGGGTCATCCTTGACTCCACTATTTCTCTCCTACACACCCCTCTAATGTCTCAGCAAATGTAAGCAGTTCTATCTTCAAAATATATCAGAATTAGTCCAGTTCTAACCCATCACCACCATCCTGATAGGCGATTAATGTGGAAGAAGCAGACAGGGGCTAGATCATTGAGGGGGAGGAGTATCTTAGCTCTAGCAAGAACGTTTAAGTTTTATTCTGAATGATATGGAAAACCATATGAGTACTTTACACAGGATCAGATTTGCTTCTTGAAAAGACCACTCTGGGTACTGAGTGGAGAATGAATTGAGGAGGCAAGACGAGAAGTGGTGAATCCAGTTAGGTGGCTATTAAGGTTTCGGGGAATGATGATGGCGTGGACTACTTCCCTTCCAGGCAGAATCTCCCATCTGAGATGGGAGAGCCCGTCTCAGAGGCGGAAAGGCTGACCCAGGAAGTGCCTGAACAAGTGAGCCTCTGTCGGTGACCCCAACGGAGGCGGCCCGAGTTTCAGCACCACTGGGAGGACAGCTCCCATCTCGCCTCAGAGCCAGAGAATCCAGAGCCTCTGCACTGAGGCGAATCCTGCAGAGTCTTGGGGTCCAGCGCTGTCTCAGAGGCTGGTGGCTAGAAGAAAAAGGCAAATGCCCTTTCTCTGAAAACTTGTGTTTGCTACCCTTCATAATGGAGGTAACGATGCCGCCACACCGCCAAGCCAGACCCTTATGGATTTTAGGGGTCACCAGTGGAAGGGGAGACCCAAAGCAAACCCTCTGAAAATAGCGTCTGTGACAGACACCGGAGTTTATTTCCCCGACTTTGGAAAATTTTAAAAGATGCCAGATGTGCAGTAGGTTGGGGGAAGGGGCGTTTCTGCGCAGCTCCTGGTAGTCTGCACTGCTCTGTTGTGTCTCTGCTAACAAAGCTCCGAAGAACTAAGTTGCTTCTCTGAGAGCTGGACAGTTTAATCATTCCAGACCCAGTGCAGATTTTCTCCCTCCAATGGCAGAGTTTCTCTAGGATGGGGTAGTGAGAGGCCTGCCCTCTACTCCTGGCCCTCGTAGCTCTGTCCTCTCTAACTGAATCTAGTTTCCCCTGATCACTTTTGAACTGGATTGATTTTTAAATCTGGAGCTCGTCAGGATTCCTCTTCCAGGAGTTGGGGGATGCCACTTGGCGTCTGCACCTGGGGAAGCCTCGCTGTGCCAATTCTGGCTCCTAAAGGTGCTGTCAGGAGGGTCAGGGAAGATGGGAAGGGTCTTAGCTTTCTCACTCAGAAATGACCTTTGGGTTTCAGAACCCCAAAGAGGAGCTTTCTCTCAGCTTCCCTATGAGAGGGGAAAGGGAGCAGCAAAGACTCTGACCTTGACCTTAGGGATACCCCAGACCACAGTGGGAGCTCACCCTGTCATGGCCATCTGCTCCACAGTGCTAAACCCACCATTTCTGCCATTGCCCAGGTACACATGGGCACCCTGTGCCCACCTAGCCTCCCTGCACTAGGTGGGGGCTTGATCCTTAGGCAAGCTTTGTCCTGGAAATGTCCCTTAAATGGGCCAGGCTCCAACTTCAGAACCACCCCGCTCTAAGGGATATCATAAGGCAGATGCAGAAGTTGGGGGGGAGGGATGCCAGGACTAGGTTTTTGGTGTGAAGGCAAGGCCAGACCAGACCTAGAATCAAATCCCATCCCCTTCTCTTTTTGCTCCCTCATTATGTGACCTGGGGTAAGTCACTTTTCACTTCACTGCTCCTGGCCTTAGGTTCTGCCCCTGTGAAATGGGGGGAAGTAGCTCCTCCCAAGGAGCTGCTGTTGGGAGTCACTGAAACAAAAGTAAACCTCTGGTCAATGCCCCATAATTGGCCCTCTGTTGATAAAATATGAATGCCCTTCCTGGAAAAGGGATACCTGAGGAGACTTCATAGAATTAAGGGAGACTTCCCCTCCCCCAACCAGCCCATATCCTGTATCTTTCTAGACCCCCGCAACCTCCAATGGGGACTGGGCAAATATACTGCCACCCAAAAAGTGAGGGCCTGAAGGTGACCTGTCTTCACCAGGTTCCCACTTCAGTTCCTCAGATCAAGACCCCAAGTAAAGGAGACCTCTGCTCTCAGCCAGAATTATCCTGTGTGCCTCTCCTCCCTCCTGGGGTCCCAGCACTCCATTTTAGGAACTTTAACAGGGGCCTGAGAAACAACAGGAGGCTTCCAGCTGGCTGCCCCAGGAACAAGGGCATCCGCTCCCTTTCATCAAGACTTCCACTACCCCATCCGTAAAACTGGGAGAAAGACTCCTCAGATGAGGATTAAACGACACAAAAATCCAGCAAGGCATTCAACACTCGGTCTTGACAGGCGTCCACAGAGGTTTACAGTCTCCCTGAAGACACTTGCTCGCACTCCACTGAGGGGCTGGTATTTTGGCTCCCAAGGGTTCAAGAGGTTAAAAGATCTGGCCGAGTTCACACAGTTGGAAATGTGGAGCTCGACGACTCCAACCCAACTTCTCTAGGAGCAGAGCGTCTGGGAGGGCAGAAGCCAAGCTCCTGAGCCTGCCAGGCCAAATGCCGCGGGCCAGGAGTGGGCAGGGGCGGCGGGACTGCCAGCTCCCTCACTAGATCCGCTGGTTCAGCCACTGTTCCGGGACCACTTGGGCCAGCAGGGAACCAAGCGCATGTGCCCCCGGCCCCACCCTCTTCAGATCTCGCTCTCACCTACAGGGCCAAACCCGCCTGCTCTGGGGCAAAGGTAAAACCGTCTCCAATCATTTGCTCCTCAGTATCTTTCTGATTCTGGCATCTTTTGAGCCGAGGTGCAACTCCTTTTTCCAATTAGCTGCTATGATGAACTGTCGGGAGCTCTGATATTTGAAAATATCTATGAAAACTACTCCATACATACATAGATGCATGCATATATACATAAACACATACCAGGGCCCCCAGATTAGCTGTCCCTCCAGCTGCCGACCCGCCACCGCAGAGTAGTGGACGAGAAAACCTGGCGCTGCCGGAAGCAGAATGAGGAATGTCCCGTTCAAGGCCAGATCCCATGTGGCACCCCTGCCCCATGCCAAGGTGGAGTCTCCGGGCTTTACCTCTTCCCGGTCTAGCCGCAGGGATGGGGGAAGGATGGGGTGCGGGGGGATGGTACTGTTTCCACCCCAAAACTGCCATGAGGAGGCCCCTTGTACGCACACCTGCAGCCCGGAGTGTCCCCGCCAGGCAGCTTTACTTCGCTAAGTGAGTTGTACTGAGTGCCTACTCCGAGCCGGGTGCAGCGGAGAAGCAGAGCTCCTGGTGGCCCTCCTGCAGCATAGGCACGCACCGACTCGGGATAGCGGCCGGGCATCGCCCTCAGCCCCGCGCTTCCCAGGCCAGGCCCCGCCGGGAACCAAACCCGTGCCCCGCTGCAGCAAAGCGACATTCGCCCTCAGGAAGTCGGCCCTGTAGGTCTGCGTTGGTTCAAAAGCACCTCACTGCGCCCTCTCCAAGCCCCCACTTCCCAGTCATCCTGACTTCACGGCGCCCCCCAGCGCCTGACGGGGGCACTGCACACAGTAGGCGCTCGGTCAAGGGTAATTCCCTCCCTCCTTGCGGTCTGGAGCCGGCAAGTGATGACTACCTGGGCTCCCCCTGCTGGAGACCGCAGTAACGACCTGAGGCCCATCCTCTCCGAACCCTTATTTTTTTTAACTGCTGGAGACTCTCAGCCCACCTCCACCCCATCTCCGCCTCCTGCCAGGTACCGGGCAGAGGCTATCAGGAAGATCTTATTTTCCCACAACTTTATCCTGAATGCAAACAAAATGAAAAATGCACACATTTACCCAACAAATATTTACTGAGCACTCACTTTAATATTAATCACCACAGCGAACGCTGAGTACTTACTGCATGGAAGGCATTGTTGGGCTCTTTTACATGTATCAGCTCATTTAATCCTCACAACAACCCTAGCAGGGTGGTATTATTATTATTCCCACTTTGCAGTTGAAGACACCCAGGCCCAAAAAGATGTGGCTAAGCTCTCTCAAAGAGGGGAACAGGCTTTGAACCGGGATGTCTCCGGATCCCTGGCTCCTAACCATTACATTACACCATGGAATGCCATGGTAAAATTAAAATATATATATATATATATATATATATATATATATATATATATATGACATCAGAAGTGGCTTCAAAGCATCCCTTGTTCTCTAATTCACACTGTGAAATTTGTCCTACGAAGAGAAACAGACACACGTTTTACCTAGAAAGAGATGTTGAGGTTTTCTGGTCATTTTCTGGGTATGCATTTGCTTGGGCCACCAGCAGATATAAGAGTAATATTATATCTCCTGGTTGCCCCACATATTGGTTGCCCCACATATTGAACAAGATGTAAGGTTTAAAAAAAAGTATGCAAACAACTACCAGTCTGAGGTCCCCACCCCATCACTTCAAAGCTGTACTTCCTTCCAGAATAGAAGAGAATGAGGCTCCATAAGACTCAGTGGACTGTTCTTCACTCCTAAGAAGTCAGGAGCATGAAGAAGCCTAACCTACCTCTTTTGGACACTCTTCCCACCCCGCCCCAGCAAACTGAATTAATCACACTCTTTATGAGCCTCTCCTTTGTTCCCAGAGACCCTGAATGGGTCCAGCCACTCCCCTCACTAAGAGCCTGGGCGCAACTTTGGTGGAGGTGATAAGTGCCATGGTAAAGGTACACTGTGCAGAGTGAGTTAGGGTGAGACCACCCACCTTGGGAAGGGGGCCACGGTGAGAAAGCCATGGATCTAGACCAGGAGTACAAGAATTTTAGAATGGAGAGAGCCCTTAGAGGCCAGCTAATGCATCACTTATCCAGCTCAAAGACTTGCAAGATGCAGGGCCAGATGCGGTGGCTCACGCCTATAATCCCAGCAGTTTGAGATGCTGAGGCAGGCAGATCACTTGAGACCAGGAGTTCAAGACCAGCCTGGCCAACATGGCAAAACCCCATCTCTACTAAAAAATACAAAAATTAGCCAGGTGTGGTGGCATACACCTGTAATCCCAGGTACTTGGGAGGCTGAGGCACAAGAATTGTTTGAACCTGGGAGGCAGAGGTTGCAGTGAGCCGAGATCATGCCACTGAACTCCATCCTGGGCGATAGAGCGAGACTCTGTCTCAAAAACAACAACAACAACAAAAAACTTCCAAGGTGCCACAACTGTGCCTTGGGCACAGGATGTTAAGCGATCCACTTCAGTCCCTGATACCAACATTCCATTGTGGAAACTAGAGAAGCATTACATCACTTTCCTCTCTGCCCCAGCCTTATCTCTGTCCCCTGGCCCAGGCCTATCTATTAACTGTGTGTGTCTAGCTTTCCCATTTAAGACTCTAAGATCCTTTGAAGACAGGCTTGTATGTTACTCACCACTGTATTCCAAGCACTGGGCACAGAGTCTGATAGAGAGTAGGAGCTGAACTAAATAAATGAATTATCCCACAACATCTCTGCTTGGCTATCATGCTGCCCCTATTGGAATCCTCCTAGAGATGAGGCACTAGCTATTTCTCCATAGGACTGCATCCCTGTGTGTCAGTTAGCAGGTGAGTTCTCCTGTCTGCAGACTCCCAGACCTAGTTATCACCCTCTGAGCCTTTCCTGAATCCTGAAAAAAGCTACTGATTGTACCAGACAGCCAGACACCTGGCTTCTGTCCTTGGAGCATGGTCCAATCTTGAAAAGGGAGATCTCTTCTCCCCAAAGGACACAGGAGACCCACCTGAGCCCCAGAGAACCCAGCCCACTTGGGGGCTGAGTTCATAGCACAGTGTGTAGCTGAGTGGGGGCTTATCCTCAAAACTCCCTTGCATGTCTGGTAATGAGTGTCTGGGAGAGGCTGGCCAGAAAATATGGAAACACTGTAATGTCATGTTGGTTCTATAGTATTTTCCTGAGTTTTCACATGTCAGTGTGAGCCAGAGGATGGGCATGCATCCATGCATGTGTGTGCATGTCAAACTACTTGCACATAGGCTGAGCATGGACCTAGGAATGCGGCCAGAAGCAAGTCTATATCCTGGGGAGGAGGGGTGGTGCGCCACAGTGTGCACAGGCTGGTGAATGCCCCCAGAAAAACTGGGGTCTGGATGACCCTAAGGGTGTATGTATGTATATGAGTATGCAGGAGTGTGTGTGTGTTCACAAGCAATCTGAGTGGCTGGCCGTGTGTGTGTGTGTGTGTGTGCACAGATATAAAGACAAACTGCAGTCTGGTTCTGTCTGGGTAACATGTGTGTGATGTGTGTATATTTACAAGTATTTCCTAACCTAGTTTAGTGACGTTGTAATCTTGTGGCTGAGCATGCATGTGTACATGTATGTGTATATATGTGTGTTTACAATGTAATCCCAAGCCTGCATGTGAGTGACTAGTGTGACCGTGTGTGTTTGTGTTTTACATGCACATTCCAGCCTGGTTCCATACCCCAAGACCCCATAGAATATGAAGGTCCTCTGATGAGCCCAGTACATCCTAACGCTGGCTGAGTGCTGGGTGGAGTATGTATAGGTGACTGGTGTTTACCAGCAACCTTGACCAGCCACCAGCCTTTGTCTGGTGCCCACTTCCCATGGCCCCTAAATTCCTCACCCTGGTAGGACCCTGGCTGTCCTTGCTCTGGACTGCCTTCCCCAAGGAGTCCCTTTAACTCACAGCCCCTTTCCTGGCCAGGGGGCTGGGAGTTGGGGGATATTCATCTCGGGGAGTTTTTGTTCTGCCTCATGAAAAGCCTCAATGGCTGGGAATACCATTCTAATTACGGGGAAGCCCAGCTTATGTGGGGGACACAAAGGGCTGTGGTCTCATAGCAGCTCCTTCCATCCGTCAAATAAGGCCGTCTAATGACGGGGTGAGAGCTGTGAATGCCTAAAACAAACTCGAAAAGGAGGGAAAATAAAGCCGCCGGGGGCTTAAAATATATTAAATTACCCTGATTAGGAGCCGTGGCTTTGCAGGCACTAGTTGGAGAGACTGGGGAGGCTGTGAGTCCCGCTATTCATGTCAGGGGGGAAGAGGGGTCAGTAGGTCGGGGGCGGGGGGTGTTCACAGAGCCCTAGCCCATTCTCATGCTAACACCAGGGACACACTGCAGGCTTACTGGGCTGGAAAATAGAAATGAATTTGCCGTAATCCTCCTTCTTCTCTCGTTCTCTCTCTCTCTCTCCCTCTGCAGCCCAGGAGAAGCTTTGCCTAATCACAGCCTGTTAGAGCCTGCTGGGCATTGGGGCAGAGCCACACCCCAGAGCCTGTGTCCCTCAGCCCTCTCATCCCCTTGCCCCTTTCTGTGGGGTCCAGAATGAGAATGGGCTCCAGGGCACACGTGAAGGAGCAGTAAAGGCAGGCAGTGGGGTTCCAGTGGATGGGGAGTGCCAGGCCCTTTTCCAGCGTACAATTATTTACAATCCACAATTACCCCTTTAAGCACATGTACACAATTCACAGACACAAATATCCCTTTACTCTTCACACAACTCCTCACAACACATCCCTTCACAAACACACACTTAGATAGGCACAAATACATCTGTACACAATATGCTTCTTCAAGGGCAAATACACATCTACTCCTTCAAGGGCAAATACACACAAATACACACAGGCACCCACGGAGCTCTTTACAGGCACCCACGCATGGAGACGTAGCCCTTCTCAGACGGCCATAGGCTGCCTCCAACACACACATGCACCAACACATATGTGCATACCCATGCAGACTCCTGCACACCCCTTCAGGCATACCTCCAGAACCACGACCTAGTACAACTGCAATGTTTCACAACGGAGGAAACTAAGGCTTAGAGGGCAGCGGAGGGGCCGCCCTTCCCCAGCGCTAGTTGAGTCAGCCCTGTTTGTAAGTGCTGCAGGACCTTGGATAAGTCGTTGCCCTCTCAGGGCCTCAGTTTCCTGCTATTAAAGAGGGTGTTTGGACTAACGTTCTAGAAAACCCTTCCAGCTCAGAAATTGGTTGGAGCCAGTCTCAGGGACTATCTCTTGTGTCCCTCCCCTGCTTCTGCACACTCAGGTGGATGTCCGCGCCTCCACGGTGCACATAGTGAATCCCTCCAGTGTTCGCACGGTTACAAACTAGAGGGTCCGTTGGGGAGTCCCGTACCCACACCCTCGCAGGTCCCGCTGTAAGTGGCTCCGCCGTCCCGCCCGCCCACAGTCAACTGCGCGCTCCTTCCTGTGATTTTGTCGGTGCGACTATCCCGGTTTGGGACGTGAGGGTGTCAGGTGTGGCTCTGAACCACCAAGCCCCACAGCGTGGCGCCAGGGACCCGGGAGAGGCGCCCGAACATGCTCCTCTCGGGCCCCCGGCGCCCTCTGTCGGCGGATCTGGAATAGGAGCGCCCGGAGGAGGCCCGACGCGTGCACGTGACCCTGCGACCTGACCCCGGGAGTCTGCACAATGCAACCTGCGCCCGCTAGTTCTCGGCTTGGCCGTGGGGAGCCAGAGATCCCTAGGCCGGACTGGAACAGAGACCACCAGAGTGAATTGAACAGAGGGAGCGTGGGAAGCGCAAGACCGGCCCCGCCAACCCCTTCCCCCCCATGGCCCCTAGGAACACCCCTATCTGCCAGCCCCCCACACAGAGCAAGCGCGCGCGGGGGTATGCAGGGCACCCAGGCCAAAGCGGGCACACCAGGGCCGGCTGCCTGCTGCTAGCGAACCTGAGCCCATTGGCCTCAGCGTTTCCATCCGTGATGTGGCAGCCAAAGTGTGCCAGGGAGAAGCCCCGGGAAGTTCAAGAACCTACCTCCCACCCACCCCAGGCAGAGAAGGCAAGGACCCGCGAGCCCCCACTAGATAGCCCACAAGGGCACCCGGCTCAGCCGAGGCTGCTGCTGCCCCTCTTTCCTGGAAGGCAGCGCCAGGGCTGAGCTAAGCCGCTTGCTGAAAGTCGGTCGGGACAAAACCTGAAACTGCAGTGGGGAAAGCTGGTGCAACCGAGATCCTTCTAGCCTGGGCATCAAGACGCTCTAAGTGGTGATCTGACGTCATGGGAGTTAAGCAGGGTCCTGGGGAACCAAAAGCCACCAGCTTTAAGATGGACGCTCCTGGTGTAGGCTAGATTGTTTCAAGGAACCCAGGGGTTTCAGTAGCCGACATGAGAGGGGGACCACAGATCCCTCCCTAACCCCTCCAAGGGGTCCGAGGCTTGCACGTGATGACTATCCAGGGGCCACAAGTACTCCCAAGGAGGGATGTGAGAGCCCAAATCTCAGGCTCTGGCACTTGGTGCTCCATCCTTGCCCCTGTGGACACGCTGCTCCCTACCTGGTCTCAGGTTTGCTAGGCCCTCACTGGAGCTGTCTTTTTGGGGGTTATCTAGGTGGAACCCCACGTGCCTTCTCCCGGCTTCCCAGCTCCAGGTCAGCTTCCTGCACACTGCTGTCATGGGCGGAGGCACTCCCGTGGCCACCCCTTCAAAAGAACCAAGATGAAGAGGGGTGATTAGTGAGGGTGGGCTGTAGTGGGGAGATTTGGGGAGGTGGGAGGTTTGAGGACAAGCCACACTATGTGAGAGGGCTGGGCTTATGCTCTTTCCTGGGGCCTGAGTCCAGTCTGGAGGGCCTCGACCCCAGGGTTTCCGAAACGGCTGTCCCAGGCCTCGGGCCTGGCTGCACCATGCCAGTCGGGGAACCGGCCCTGGGGGAGCCCTGCTCTGCCCTGATTCAATTCCACTTCTCCTTGGTCTTCTGTGGGGGATCTGCTTGGGACCCCAAGGGACTCAAGAATGTGAACCAAGGGCGTGGCTGAGAAGGGTGAAATGAGGGCTCCTAAGAGAGAGGGAGTCGAGTTGAAGCCTTTACCACTTCCACCACGCTCTGCTCCAGCCGTGCCTTGGGGGCCAGTCCCGGGCCTGGAGAGAGCGTGCAGGCGCCCTCTCTTACTTGTCCCCCAAACCTTTCCCAGCCGCGCTCACCGCCCATAAATTCCATAAATTTGTGAGGGCGCGCACACACCTACGCCATCAAGGCATTTAACACAAACACACAAGAGCAACGAATTCGAATTCCGGAATTTTCACCACATAAAATTAAGCTTCACCTGGGGAAGCTCATCCCCTGCACCTGGAGGTGGGGAGATGGCGCAGAAGAAGGCGCTTGTGAGATGCCCTGCGGAGCTGGAGGGAATCCCTACTCCCCGCCCTCTCGGCGGCTTCCCCCGGCCGCGACCTGGAGCCCTAGTTCCAGGACTAGGAAGGCTCGGGGCTGACTCCACGGGGACTAAACGCGCCTGCGTGGGCTGGAGGCAGCCCGAAAGCCACGAAACAGAAGTGTCTGGTTTTCCCGCAGGGGTCCGATTAGCAACCGGAAAGGCCGGAGATATTGGGAATTTGGAGCCGTTCCTACTTTAAAGCCTACGTCCAGAAGTCACCTTCACCCCACAGTGTCTGCCCTCATGTAAATGGCCCTCCCATCAGTTACCTCCCGTGAATCATAAAGACAAACAAGATCTTGTTATTTTTCTAGAATATTCCAAAAATGAGCATCTGTGTTTGGAGCGAATTCCAGCGGGGCCGAGCTTGTCTTCTCCGGCATGATGGCACCGCCAGGGCTCTGGGAGGATCTCCGGGCCAGGCGCCGGCCTAGTGACTGGGGCTGGGAGGAGCTGGGGAGGCATGGCCATTGGCGTTTCTGCGTAGAACCGCAGCCCAGGGATCCCGCATCCGGCCCCGCAGCAGTCTCGGGTTCTCTGGCGCGCCCGCTCGCCTCTCGAGAACCTAGTCCCCGCGCAGGCCTCCCCAGATCGGAGCCGGGAACACCCTCCAGCACGGTCGCAGGACCCCGAGGGTCCTACCCAGTCATTAGCAAGAGTCGAGGCTGGATTTTCAGCGGCCGCCTGCATTCAGTATAAATGGAACGTGCTAGGAAACTCCGATATGCAGCGATTTTCTAAACATCCCGTATCCCTGAAACCCGTGTGGCCACCGCCATGAGTCATGCAAGGACTGGGCGACAGAAGCTCTGAGCTTCTATTTGTAAAACACAAAATAAATCGGGAGAGCTGAATGAAGACAAAGCCATTTTTAAACGTTCGATCGGTGAGATCTCCCCCACTTAGCAAACGCTTTCATTTTCAGAGCTGCCTGTGGCCGTACGCAGGTTCAGAAAATCGATTGTACTCCTGGGTGAATTCCACCCAGGGAACCGAGTCCTGGGAATGCGCGCCCATGTACACAGAAAGCCCACATTTTAGAAGGAATGTATGAGTGAAAAAGAAGCGAGTATTCCGGACGCAAATGAGTTTGTAAATTTACTCTCTTGCCTTCGTGGGAATCTTCAAATTGTTTACCCTGCTTTTATTCCCTCTGTGGTGCTGCCACGGGTGCGCGGGCTGAGCAGGCCGCCCTTCTCCCCACTTGGAGAACTCTGAAACCTGAGGGCCTCTGCCGGAAGCTGCTGTTCGGCCCATCCGGGTTCCCAGAGGAGCCACTTTTCCTCCTACTAGCCCGGGGATTGCAAAGTATCTGGATCCTTAAATTCTCTATCCCATATGCCCAAGACTTAAGAGCCAGACCCAGATGTGGGGCCCAACTGGGGGAAAGTAGGGGAACCCAGGGTACAGCTGGGGCCCACCCGACCAATGCTGGCAGGCACCACAGACACCTCGGTCCACCTTTCCAATATTTTGCTCAATGTTTGGGGTACCCAAGGGGCAGCGTGCCCGCATGTTGATGCAAGTGTGACCCCTGTGGCTGGAACGCCGGACAGGGCTTTCCTAAGGCCCTGCATTCCGCGCACTGACTTTTCCTATCAATGGGAGAGACGCAGGCTATTGACCCAACGGCCTCCTCCTCGCCGCCTATTGTCGCGGCTCAATCACGCACTTACCGGAAGAAAAGCGAGTTTATCTTAGCTTGGAGGAGCCTCGTGTTGCGAGTGTGTGTGTGTGTGTGTGTGTGTGTGTGTGTGTGTCTCAAGGGTGAGGGGAATTCTGCAACCAGAACTGCGCAGATGGGTTGTGGATAGACACTTTCAGAAAAGGGCCAATTTCCCCTTCACAATGAGCGCTAAGTACCTGATAAATGGGGTTGGTGTTTATTCATGAGCAGGTACTTGGAGACGGCGATTAGAACAGCCGCCTGCGCTGCCTCGCCAAGGTACTTAAATCCGGGCAGGTGCAGCGCGGCGCGCGGCCCCAGCTCACAAAGCCCGCGGCCGCCGTGGAGCTGGGAGGGGCGTGAAAGCTGGTCGCGCCGGGCCCCGAGGGCGCGCTGCGCGCAGGCACCTTAGTCCTTTGTTCCTCACTCGAAGCCAAGGCCACTTCACCAAGGGGCGCCCCGGGAAAACCTCCCCTTTAATTACTAGGAATTTCCCTTCGTCACTCCTCTGGGAGCCCAGCCGGGCAACTATAGGTCTGGCGGCCGCGGAGACTCAGCGTGGGTCCAGGCTTGGCGTTTGCATAAATGCTGCCTGTGAGCTGTCTATTAGCTAACCGGCTAAGTAACTAACTAAAATAGGAAGAAACAGAACCCAGGCCTGGGAACCGCGCGGGCACGCGGCTCTGGTCGCCCCCGCCGCCTAGGCGCCACCTCTGGCGGTGCGGGCAACCTCGGGCTTTCAGGTTTTGTTTCAACTCCAAGGGGAGAAAATTGGGGTCTGTCTCTTTCTACAGCTTCCTGGCGCCGAGGTCGTGGGACAAACCCGATCTCGCCCTCAGAGCGGCTGCGGAATCTCTAACAACTCCCAGCTTTTGCTCACGAGAGGCGGCCTCTCCTCGACGCGCGCGGAGAGAGCTCAGCAAACGCCAAGACCTTGGGGGACAGAGCGCAGGATCCTCTGCGCTTGCGGACTGGGAGCGGGCGGAGGGACTCCTGGGGCTGCTCCCAGAAATCTTGTCTGATATACCACTAGTAGCTCAGGTGCTTGGGGTACGTAGCGTCCGGAGGTCTGAGGCAATAATGGCTGGCGCACCTTCAGCCCGACTCCTCAGGCCTGCCCGGATGCCTCTTAAAAAAAAAAAATCTTTTCGAAAAGCAGATCCAGATTTTTCTCCAGTGCAGAAAGTCAGAGAGGAGAAACCTGTTTCAAACAAGTTGGATTTCCTTTGGGGAGAAAATTCTTTCAGAGTGATAGGAAACAAGGCACAGGGACCTGAAGTCACCCACTGCGAAGAACCCGACGGCTCTCTCGCCCGATGCAGATTGACCAGGAGGCTGTAGATATTAACGTTCATTACAGATTTTCTTGGAACCTTGGGGTTAGAATAAATTATAGATAAAATAATTATGATTCCCTGGGAAATTCGACATCCCGGATGTAAGCGCAAACCGAAAGTGGTAATCCAGGGGCGCCTCGGGAAGGAAAATAGAGGTGGGTCGAGTGCCCACGGCCTGGACCGCGCATCCACCAGCCAGTCCTCTACCGAGCAGGACTAGGGGCCAGATGTGCGGGCGGCCGAGATTTATTAAGAGAGCAAGTCTTCCTCTCGCATCTTTTGCCAGGACCTGAGTTAGGGTTCCAGGGTGAAGTGTTTTCTCCGGTTACAGCCTGAGTCTCCTGCGCCAAAGAGACGGGTGAGGTGGTTTGCAGGACAGTCTGGCAAGCCGTGGAGGGCCGAGACGCGCGCCCCGCCGCGTTGACAATGCCATGCGAATAGTCTCGTTGCACGACGGCCTCGGGTAAACATTACTGAGAGGTTGAGGGGCACTGGCCTGGACGCTCAGCTCCGTACGCCGGAAAGGCATGTAGCCCACAATACCGGGCACAAGAAGCGAACGGCATCACCAGGCTGGGGTGGACAGAGCGCGGCCTCCCCTATGCCGCCCTCAAGATCATGGCCGGCCTCGGTAGGGGGCCCCGAATTTAGGCTAGAAGTAGAAAATATATTGGAATGGGTGGGGGAGTGGGGGATAAAGATGACGCATCACGAAGCAGTTTTTATATTTTCCATTCCCAAGACCTTTAAGGCACACTCAAGAGATGCAGGTGTGATCAGGAGGGCCACCAGTACTAACACTCACTATTGACTTTCTTCGCATGAAAGATTTAGAATAAATTATAAAAATACAATGAATGTGATTTCTAGGGAAACGTATGCCCAGGTGTAATCCTTGCAGCCCCCTCCTCACTTCCTTGGTGGGGCTCCCCACCCACCTTTTCCCCCAATCCCAAACCCTAACCCCTCACCCCTCGCTGTAAGTTTGTTTTTTCTCAAATGGAGAAAAAGGCTCCCCAAACTGGCAGGAAACCATACCCTACAGAGGCATTTGAGCACATACATTCCGGGCCCGCGCGGGCACCTCCCGCCTTCTGATTTGTGTATTTCACTCTGGCTAAACCCCACTGACCTCGGGTCCCCCTCAGGCAGTCTAGTGAGTTAGGCCATGAGACCTGCCAAGCAGGAGCCCTGGGCGGGCACGGCTGGGTAAATCAGACCAAACGCACCCAAATCTGACTCCAGAACCACCAAGGGCAGAACCCTTTCCACCCATGAAAATTTTTATGTGGTTTTGGGGTGCGTTCGAACAGGAACCTCCAAAGAGTTTTGGTTACTCCAGCTACTATATCACAAATGCCTTATCTTTCTGTTTGGTGATAGAACCTCTATGTCCAGGCAGGAAAGTCAAGAACATTTCATTAACCTGGCATTCTCTTCATTGCCAGTCCAGTGACTGATGTAAAGCTGGTGCTACTAATGTCAAATTCTAACCAGAAACCACCAGGCTAGAAGATAGCTCCTTGACTCACAGGGTGTGGTGCAGGCTGGCTCTTCCTGAGGCTCACTTCCCACCCCAGCTCCCTCCTCACTGCAGCAACCCCCTCCATGGGGTAGGACAGTGGTAACCTTCAAGATGGAGCCTCTTTGGGGAAACTCAGAGGAAGCCCACCCCTGCCCCCTTTCCCCTAATCCTCCATCCTCTCTCTTGGTTTGTGATGAAAGGACTAAGGTTCCTCTGACCCAGGACCAAACAAGGCAGGGATTTGGTAAGCATGTGATTGGGTAAGCAGGATCTCCCACCCACCTCACCCTTTGCAAAGCACCTTCACACACAGCATCTCCTATAATCCCCCACTTGCCAGGCCTCCCAAGGAGGCACTGTCAGCTTCCTTCAGGAAATAGAAGCTCAAAGAATGGATCTGGGTTACCTGGAGATCTCCTAGCAAGGAGAGGTAGAGCCAGGATTCCTCCTGGCATTCTGATTCCAAGTCCAGGGTGGTGGTCCTTGACCTTCCCCCCACAATTCCAAGGAGGATGGGGGCATCTTTCAGGCAGCCTTGTGGGATAGTATGGGGACCTGACTTGGCACCAAGAGGTGAAGACATTCAATTGAACGCCACCGTCATTTAGTCCCCACTTCTGTGCAAGGCACATACCAAGAGTGGGGAGGGCAACAAACGTGGCTTCCATGGCCCCTGGCTCCGGGATGGAGAAAAGCTCCCTAAATTGGCAGGAAACCATATGCTACCAAGGATATGCCCAGAGCATGGGCAGTGCTCCAGAAGGACAAGGACATTTCTCCAAGGACCAGATATAAGGCCCATTGGCTAATTGGACACCATGGTACCTCGAGTCCACTAAGGCCTTTAGAAACTATCTGGGACTTCTTTACAGAGTAGGCAGCTGTTTTACTCTGCTGGTAGTAGAAGTTGCTAGGCCCTTGAAGAGGCTCCAGTAAGGTAAGCAGCTCTTCTCCCCAAGACCTTGACATGCAGCCCCAGTGTGAGCTCTGCTAAGAGATCGCGATTCTAGTGTCCACTTTGATAATGGCCTCCAGCAAGTCCTTCTCCATCTGCTTGTTTCCTCAGCTGCCAAGTGAGGGGGCTGGTAAAAGAAGGTTCCTAACATCTCTAACCTGGGCCTCTAAGAAGTGTGAGGGAGGGTGGCTACGGAAGAACCCCCTGCTGACTTCTAAGGACACTTGGAGAATGAGTTTTACCCAAGAGAAGTGCACATTTCTTTCTGAAATTTGGTCCCTAAATAAACAGTTTGATAGTGGGATAAGGCACATAGATCCTGGAGCCAGCTCCCTGGGTTCAAATCTGCCCCCGATCTGCCAGGGAATAGCTGTGTGGCCTTGGGTCACTTTACTCAGTCTCTCTGTGCCTCAGTTTCCTCATCTCTAAATCAGAGGTCCTGGTGAGGATTAACGGGCACAGGCTAGCTATTAATATGATTTGCCCACACCCCTGGATACAGCCTTGTCCCTTCCCAGTCTTCTTGGTTTCTGCCATGGACTGTCACCATTTCTGCCCCTGTTCCACTGCCAGGATTTCAGCCTTGCCTGGATCTAGCATCTGGTCAGGAATGGGATGAAGAAGGCAGGCACCGGTGTATTGCCTGCTTGATGGGTACCTTGCCTGAGTAACCTTTTTACCTCAGCCTGTTACTTATTTTTGGATATAGAGAGAAATTGAGCCTGTCTCTGTCTCTTTCCTTAATAATACCCCCAAGTGGAGACAGCTGTGTGAAAACACGTGTCCTTGGCTTTAAGGGGTGAGAGAGTGAGGGAGACCAAGCTGACCAGTCCCACTCATGAGGGATCCTGTCAGAGGCAGGTACAGCACAGAATTTCTGATGTTTTTGTTCTCCTTACACACACACACACACACACACACACACACGTCAGCTCCCTGAGGGCAGGGGCTTTTCTGTTTTGTTCTCTGCTGTATACCCAGTGCCTAAAACAATGGCTGGCACAGAATAAGCACTGAATAAATAAAATAAATATAAATTACTTGAAAGGAGGCAGAAGCATTCCACTGACTAGATCTATTATACTTCCATAGCACGGTCTAGTCTTAATTTATTTTCCTCATCAATAGGTAATAGTCAGAGTTTATGGCTAAGAAAGTGAAAAAGAACATGCTTCAGATTTCTCTCCTTAAGAGTCATCTTGGCCTCTAATTCTCTCAATTAGCCACAGGGCCTTTCAACCCTCCCCCCACCCACACACTCACACCTTCCTAAGTGCTGAGAGCCCAGGAGAGACAAGGTTTCAAGGGTCTGTATTTAAGACATCGGGGGTCCACAAGACCTACTGGGAGTTTGAATTATTTGCGTACAGAATGAAGCTGCTATCATTCCACAGTCCTGGCACCCCGGGCACTTAAAGCACATGGAGATGTATTGGTGTTGTTTTTTCTTTTCTGAGTGGGGAGGGGCACTGTTTTCTGAAAATGCATAGTGACAGTAAATTGTCATTAGAGGTGATTGCTGGTAATAATAATGGCTGTCATTCAAGGATACATTTATGACTCAGGCCCTGGGCCAAACCTAGCATCTTCTTTCATCCTCACAAGTCCATGAGATGAGATCAATTTGCAAATCCATTTTACAGATGAGGATATGGAGATTTGACACAAGTCACATGGTATGTAAGGGAGAGAGCCAGAATTTGAATGAAAGACTCCAAAGGAAGCTGTTCACTGTCCCCCAACCCCTGACTCCTTTCTGTCTCTGGGTGATAAGGAAAGCAAGGAAATCCACATGAAATGTGACTTGGGAGAGGAGGCATTTAGCCACTACCTTAGGAGCAAAGCTACAAAGTCAGTAGTATAGTAAAGCACAGTGAGTCTAACCCTTCCTGCCAAGTATAAAGCCTACTGGACCTTCTTCAGGATGTGAGACTGAAGGCAAGTTACTTAACCTCTTCATACCCCAGTTTCCTCTTCTATAAAAGGGAGCCATCTCCTTTAGTTGGGAGGACTAAATGAGTTAATATATAAATAAATTATTGTTCTCTCAGTCTACTGCAGAGTAGTATTTATACCACTGCTTGCCAACTGTGGCTGCCTTAAATGTCCTCATTTTACCCATCCAAATTAGGGAAACTACAGGAGAAAAATAGTGGTTTGTCCGAGAGCTCAGGCCAGAAGCGCCCAGGAGGAAGAGGAAGAGTCTAGAGCAGCCTTTACAGATGGTTTTACAGACGGTTTTGCAGAAAAACGTTTCGCTTTCCCTTTTTTAAAAAGAGGTAAACATCTTCCCAGGCTCCTCTGACATCAGCGTGTCAGTGATGAATCATCGGGAATCTAAACACACGCACTAGGTAGGTCAGTCTCCATTTTTAGTCAAGTTTCTGGTGGCTCCACGGAGACCTTGCAAAGGGGTCCCAAGTCATGTGCAGTTCATGAAACCTTAGCTCCTCTAAGCCCTCTGGGGGCCCCGTCAGATGAAGAGCAGAGCTGCACAGAGGCTGAGGGGATCCCTTCTGGCATTTCTTCTTCTTTTTTAAATTTTAAAGCAATTTGCATAGAATTTTTCTTTCTTTTTTTAACAGAGCACACAAAACCAACGTTTTCAGGCTGGTTCTTGCTTGCAAGTGAGAGACTTCATATGTGATGGAACAGAGGAGAGGAGCCCCTGGGAGCTGTTATATTTAAATCAATATTAAAAACAAAAATTCGACCATATTAGTGCTTGTTAGATTTATGTGTATGTATGATTTTTTTATTCATTCATCCAGAAATGACTTCATTTACTGAGTATTTACTAAGTACTCAGATGTGCAGCTGACCCTCTGCTGAAGGTGTCAAGGGAGGGAGAGATGTGGAGAAAATCTGGGTAGGCCTCCTGGAGGAGGAGGCACTGGACAAAGTTTGGCCAATTGGAGTTGGGAAGGAATGTACTCAAGTAGGCTGGCAATTCAGCATGAGTAAAATCCCAGAAGTGAGAAATCCCAGGACAACACAGAGAAGAGGGGAAGGAACGCACAATGGGAGCAGTACAGCTGCAGGGAAAAGGCCTTCTTCCCCCTTCTAATTTGTTACTTCTAACTTGCTGTGAATTTAGAAGCCAAATATTGTGGATGTTAGAACAGTATGTAAAGCATGGGTACATAAATGACCTCAAAGCAAGCACCTGAGAGTGAAAGGCAGGTATAGGGGACAAGATTTGGGCCACTCAGAAGAAGCCCCCGTGCCCTTTCAACTTGGCAGTGCACTGGGTGAGGTATGAGCTAGGTACAAGCTAACACCTGTCACCGCACGGAATCCAGGAACTAGGCAAGCAGGGACAGCAAGAGGTCCCCCCCCCACACACACACACAAAAGAACTCGTATGGCCCCTGCACTGCCACTAAGTCACTGCCCAGCCCAGCCCACTCCACCCCAGCAACCACCATTTGGCCCAGGACTTTATTTTAGGCTCTGGGAATGGGATGGGGGAGTGAGTGGGCACAGCTGATTCCCCTAACAGCTGAGCCACACACACATCTCCGGCTCTTCACGAGGGGCCTCAGGACCTGGCTGAGCTAGATTCTAACTAGGATCCCCTCCAGCCAAAATCCGAAAGGAGCCAAGGAAGAGCCAGAGCCAGAAACGCAGAAGGGGAGACCAAGAGGCTAGCCGAGGAGAGATGGGTGAGCCAAACGCCTTTGG
This sequence comes from Pan paniscus, assembly GCF_029289425.2. Taxonomy (NCBI): domain Eukaryota; kingdom Metazoa; phylum Chordata; class Mammalia; order Primates; family Hominidae; genus Pan; species Pan paniscus. The sequence continues at coordinate 78,950,936 of NC_073265.2, read as the reverse complement.
GAAAGGCCGGCGATCTTACTGGGCCTCGGCTGGGCGCACTTGCCCTCCATACCCACCGCCCAGGCCTGGTACTCCCCGGAGCCCTGGAGCGACAGTGCGCCCCCCACCCCACCGGAGGCCCAGCGGGGCTGCCCAGCCGGTTTTCAGCACACCATCCTCCGCCCCGCTTCTTGGGGCCCGCGTAGTCCCAGGCGGGGGGCGGGGCACAGGGATACGGGCGAACCCCGCAAAGGGCTCTTACCTCCGCGCGGGCATCCGTCCGACCAAGCACAGTTTGCCGCTGGGACTGCGGGGTTGGGGAGGCTCCCACGGGTTCGTATCGCGCCTCCACTCCCCCCTCCACCCCCTCCCCGGCCCGAGCCCCTAGATCCTTCGGTGGCACCGAGCGGGGAAGCCGGGACCAGGGGACAGGCGCCGCGCCGGCGGGAGGAGGAGGCTCCTGCGGGGCGCGGCGGGGCGGGGCGGGGCGGGGGTCTCTGCTGGGCCCCGCCCGGGAGGGGACGTGGGAGCGATTATGCCAGAGAACAAAGGCGGCCGGGTAAGGCTCAGCGCCCCCCCGGGCCTGGCCCTGAACTTGAACTTGTACTTGACACTTTGTCCGGAAGATGGCGGGGAAGCCCATCTGAGCTGGGACGGGGCTCGTCCGGCCACCTTCCGTCCTGGGGAGGAGGCAAGCCCGCCCTTTTCTGCGCCCAGAGGGAGCCAGGCATCCTAAGGCTCCCGGCGCGCTCCAAACAATCTTGGGCTCGAGAGTCCTGAGATCCCCGCGTTCCCTCGGAGAGTTGGAGTGCGGACGAGGTCCTGGGTCTCCGGGCCAGAGGAGTAGGCCGGGGCCCTACGCCGCGTCCCCCTCCCTCGGTCCCACCCTATCCTGGGCCTGGCCCGCCGCCCTCGCTGCGCGGGGCAGGCGGGATTCTCTGCACGTCGCGTCGGCGGCCGCTATTCAGCCGCTAATTGAACGTTAATGGCAGGTGCGGATGAGGTCACCGGAGCTGGCTTTTCTCACACATTTTTCATGCAAATTCGCGAAACTCTAAACAAATTTGAATAAAAAGCTCTTTGTGCCGCGCGCCCCCCAGTCGTCTCCCTCCCGCTCGGGGTCCTTACTCCTCCCGGTGCCCTGGGGCTCGAGCCGGGAGCCCGGGGGAGCGCCGCCTGCCGGTCAGTGGTTCTGCCCTACTAGTGGTCAAACGCGGCCCGGGCTGCTGGGGGGCGGGTGAAAGATGTTTCATTTGGGGTCGTGGGCCCGGGCTAGGTTGATGGGGCCTTTAGGGAGGCAGTGTGTGCAGTTAAGTGCCTGGCATCCGGACAGACAAACGTGACTGTGCTGGCTTCCTGGCTGCAATCCCCCCTCCCCCACCACACACGGAGCCACACGGGCCACTTTGGATGGCCAACTTGGCCTCACTCTCGTTCTTGGTTAAATAGGAATAAGGATAGTGCCCAGTTATGCACACAGATGTGAGGATTAAGCCACGATTTAATACACAAACTAGCACTTAGAATAGGGCCTGGCACAGTAAGTCCTGATTATTCTCTGCAGTCCAAAGGCCTTGTGAGAATGAATGCTGTGATGAAAGCAGGGTTGTGAATTTGCTCATACATGAAAAAACTTATCAGCGGCTTTCAAGAGACTCACCACCCCCTGCATCCCATTCTGGTCACAGAGATGAGATCTGGAGGCCGACTCCACTGCTTCCCAGCTGTGTGGCTTTGCCTATTTCTTAGTCTCTCTGAGCCTCTGTTTCCTAGTCTATAAGACAGAATTCAGTCTTATGGGGTCATTGTGAGAATCACATGAGAAGACACTGATGGAGGTTGAGAAGGAGCGTGGGGGCTAGCTCCCAAACCAGAACCTCCAGGACCCCTCTCCTGAGGGCAGGGCACCCTCAAGGCAAGGTAGGCCTTGCACTGGCCATGACCTTCACTTCTTGCCCAAATGACCCTAGCTCAGGTCAAGAAGACAGACTTTCCAAGCCTTGTAAGACTTCTTGCTCCATCCTTTGCACCCATACCAGTGTCCCCACCACACCGCAAGACAAAAGCAGTTGTTTTTGCTGGTGGCGGAGTGCTACTTTCCTCACTCATGTCCTCCTAGAAAAACTGACCAGAGACACGGAAGCCTTTGCAAAGAAAATTTATTCGTTGTAGGCTGCAAGAAAGGCAGGGGGTTCACAGCATAGGAAGAGACCTCTCCCAGAGCTGGCCCTAGTACTCCCTCAGAACCTGTGGGGCTTGGAAGGGTCTTGGTGATTCAAGCTACCTGAGTGCCATCTCTGCCCTCCTACTTCTGCTTCTCCAGCCTCAGCCTTCCCAGAGCCCCACACCAGGCCAGCCTCTGGGAAGCACTGGAGCAGGCCTCGGAGCAATCCTCATTTTCCTGCCAAGGACCCCAAGGAACAGCCAATCCTGCAGGAATGCAGATGACCAGCAGCCATGGGCTCCTATCTGTATGAGGCTCTGTAACCCTGTAAACCCCTCCTCTCACCCCACTGCCCAGTTCAGGTTTGGGCAAAACCCAGGGGATGGCATTAGGTGGAATTGCAGGAGAAGCCCAGCTAAAAGACTATTTGAGGTGACCCTGCAGGGGAAGGGTTAATGTCTCTATATGTGGGTGCTGGCAAGGGGAGTCTGCAGCTTTAGGGACCTCCTATAAGTGGCCAAACCAAACAGGATCTCTTTGGGGTCAGAGTACAGACTTTAAAGTCAAAGAGACTTGGTTTTGATCTCAGTTCTGGCACTTACAAGCTGTGACTTAGGACATGTAACTTAACTTTTCTGGGCCTCGGTGTCCTCATCTGTAAAATGGGTGTACCAATGACACCCACACCCCATAAAATGATGAGGAGTCACTGCACTAAGGCATGTGACCTGGGACCTGACAGCCTTCTGCACTTGGTCACTCTTATTGCTTTTTTCCTTCCCAGTCCACTGGCCCCACAGCCAATTTGAAGTGATTGTAGCTGTGCCCAGGCCTCAGGGACCAGGTTTCCCAGGCCCCTCTGGACAGCCCCATTACACCTCTTTCCCTGCCCCCTGCCCCTGCTCCCTCCCAGGCTACTGAGGCCCTACTGAGAGCTCTGCAGGCTGCTGCAGCCCCCGACCTAAGGCAGGTGTAGCCTGACCCTGCCCCCAGGGAGGGTGGTGTGCAGCATTACCTCTCAGAGACACTTTCCAGGCCATTTACTCTTTCAGGGATGAAGTAGGGGTGGCAATTGCACTCCTGGGCACCCGCACTCTTCTGCTCTGTGATGTCTTTCTCTCCAGACACATGCTGCTTATGCAAATAGGCCCATTCACAGCCCTGTTCCCCATCCCCCAGCACGGTGATACTTCTGGGCTGTGGCCAGATGGGAGCACTTCCCAGTTCACCATGTCCAACACCTGGCATGACCCTGGTGCCTCTAAAGGCCTCTTCCCCCAAACAAGCAGGTCCTCAGGGCAGAGGGGCAATGTCTGCCCAGAAGGAAACTGGGAGCCAAGACCTATCCACCATCCCCCACCCACCTCCCCTGTCCCTAGCCAAGCTCCTGGCTCTGCCCTTCACCTGCAAAGGAGCTCCAAGAAACCAATTAACCTCTTTTGATTTGGTGAAACTGGAAAAATGACATCCACGTAAGCAAGACCCAGAGACAGTAAGCCTGGCACTTAGTAGGTTTTCGATTAACACTAGCAACCATGATGATATGTGATTATTAGGCCCCTAAATGGCCCGTGGCTGAGGCCACCAGTGATTGTGGGATACTTTCTCCAGCAACATCACCACCACCCTCTTAAAGCACCCACGCCAACTTAGTTGACAGAAGTTAAGCCTATTACATTGAACCCCTTTACATCTTCCAACAAAAGTACCTTAGGAGCACGAAAAGAAAATATAACAGTATAGAAGAGTGCATTCCCCCATCCCCACTCCCCAGAGGTAGCCTTCCAGTACATACTTCCAGAAACGATCTGTATATAAGCATACTTATGACTCAGTTTTAAACATCTACAAATAAGATCATACTCCATAGCCTGTTCTGTAACTTATTCTATTCACCTTATCATGTGAACTGGCCAACCTTCCACATCAACTCATATGCGGAGATCTACCACACTGATTTTTACAGCTGCATAGGTATTCCACTGTATGAACAGACCACAGGTTCATGTCCATTTCTTTACTCTTCAAAAGAAATGCTCTGATGAACATCCTTGTATATAATTCTTTGGCAACTGTTACAAATATGCCCACAGAGTAAATAGTGCCATTTGTTTGTGACCAAGTATGTGTGCCTTTTACATTTTGATATTGCCACATTTCAGAAAATATTGTACAATTTACACTCCCTAACCGACAGTGCTGGAGAGTGTCTTAAAATAGGCATGTGATGGTACAGAAACCACAAAATTAGCCAGCCAGTCGGTACAGGCCACAAAGGCACCCACAGAGCCAGCGAAGAATGGCACTGGACTAGCATGTTGTCCTTAGGGTGGTTCCCAGTGGTTTCTTCCTGTCCAGGCCTGTATAGGCTGGGGGCCCAAGGGTGCCCTGAATCAGAAGGGAGTGGGGCCCACAGGGGGACTGGGTGGAGGGCAGGCCAGCATGTCCCGCCTGAATGATTTCCTGCAGCCATTGTCTCTGCCCTGCCTGGTCTCCTTGGGGGGAGTTTATTCAGGGGCCTTTGGAGAGGGGGCTAGGCAGGAGGGTGTGCAGTCCTCACCAAAGGCACCCAGGAATGTGTCATAGGAGGGGGAGAAAGAGGAGGGGGGAACTCATCCCTGGGAGAGACGGGACGTCAAGAACCCCTGACTAATGAATAGCGAGTTTGCCCTTGAACCTCACTGGGTTTCGCCATTCTCAGGCATAGAACAAGAGCTGAGACACGTCTGAGCCCAGCTGCACAGGGACGGCGGCGGTTCATCTCAGACACTTTGACAGGCCGGGCCTTTTCCCTGCATAGCTCAGATCTGCCTCCGTGCTCCCCTGGCAACAGCACAGCAGCATGGCTCCCGGGTCTAGGCCCTGCCTGCTGTGAGCAGGAGGAGGGAGGAAGAGGAGCACCAAGGGGAGGACAGCTGGGGAGAGGGAGTCATTAACTCCTAAAAGGCTGGAGTCCCTTGCTTTGGCAACTTTGCCAGTGTGCTGCCCTTGGTCCCAGGCTGGAAACACGGTGAAGAGCTTCCGTTTGCTAGAGGCCTACCCAGAATGTTCCATGCACCTCAGACCCAAACAGACCTGACTAGGTGTGACAAGAACAGACACGGTGAAGAAGGAGATGCTAGGCCAATGGGCCAAAGACAAAGGCCCTTAAGGGATGGGTTGGGGTACATTTTCCCAGGTCCCCTGCCAAGTCCCAGATGGGCAGATTACGGGGTCCTCCTCCTCCATCCTGGCCCCTGACTGTTACAACTTCAGGACAGAGGCTACTTGTTCTCCCTTCCTGCTGGGCTTTTTCCCTTCTGAGGCTCTTGCATGTCCTGGGGTGGCTTGGCTCTGTATTCCAATCCTGTGACCTTGGCAAGCGCCACAATTCCTCTGTCTCCATTTTCATAAAAGCTGAAAAGAGGCTGTCCGATCATACTTCACTTCACAGGACAATCTAAAGATAAGAGAAATAATATGTGAGAAGCTTTGCACTCTGGGGAGGAAGGTGTCCTATAAATCTCATTCAGGTATTATTAGGGCTGAAACTAGGTATTTCTGCCCCCTGGGGAAGGAGGGGCGGTGGGCTGGGGGGAGGAGCTCCTCCAAGGTTGTCTCAGCACTTCCCCAGCAGGGCAGTCCTGAAACTCAAAGGCAAGAGGTCAGGAAAGCTAAGGGTTTATGTCTGTGGCCTTTGAAGCCTCTGGGTGCAGCTGGCACTAGAAGGTAAGAGAGAACATCATTTCAAGGTACTTTATCTGTGTTATTTCTATGCCTCACTGCAACTTTATGAGAAAGGTGTGGTTATCTTCATGTTAGAAATAAGGAAATAGAGGATCAGAGAAGCTAAGGAGCTGGCCCAAGGTCATGCCAGTCATATAAGATGCTGAGCCCACATCCATGTATCAGCCGTACCAGTGGAAGAGCCTCCTAGCTGGGGTGCTGCGGAGAGGGGTCAGCACCAAAAAGTAGTGTTTCCCCCATGGTTGCTTCTCAGGGATTGGAGCTTTTGAGTCTAAAGGTTCTGGCCTAAGGAAGTGGAATGGGACAAATCCCAAGGAAAGCACTGCAAACCCACCTTGAGGGCCACCTGAGCAAACAGAGCCACCAAGGCAAATGCCATGCAGAGCAAACAGAAGTAGAACAAAGGACAAAGGCATCCAGATTAAAGGCTGGGAGCGCACCTAGGTGAGACTCATGCTGTCTGCCCAAGTCTTGCTCCAGGACAGGTTACTGCCCAGCCCCACATCCCTTGCCAGCAGTGAGCTGGGTTTTCATTTTTGTAGCCTCTAGGTAATGGTGCCTTGTTGCATCCCAGGCCAGCTTGAACGGGACAAAGCTAACTATGTTTCCTGTGAGCCAGGGGGCTGGGAGCAGGGTTACTGGCAGGTAACAGAGTAGAAGAGGCAGGAAGAACTCCCAGATGAAAAAATGCAGTGCTAAAAGGGACCTCAGATACCATTTTATTCAATGTTCCTTTTCTTTTTTCTCTTTCTCTTTCTTTTTTAAGAAATAGGATCTTGCTCTGTCATCCAGGCTAGAATGCAGTGGTATGATCACTGCAGCCTTGGAACTACTGGGCTCAAGTGATTCTCCTGCCTCAGCTTCCCAGGTAGCCAGAACACTTGGCTAATTTTTTCATTTTTTAAGAATAGGGTCTCACTGTTCTCAAACTCAGGCTGTTCTCAAACTCTTGGCCTCAAGAGAGCCTCCTACTTCAGCCTCCCCAGTTACTGGGATTACAGGTGTGAGCCACTACACCTGGATCAATGCTACTTTTCTGGATCCAGTAAAGGAGGTGGCTTGCCCAAGACCACTCAGTGGGAAAGTGGGCTAGAGTCCAAATCTCTGACTTCCAGCTAGGTAAGGTTGTGTCTTCCTATGCCCTTGTCACTTAACCAGACCACCTTAGGCCCTCAAAGGCATTAATTTCACCCAACAAGGCAAAGAGATAGGCCAGGCAAAATAAGTCAGTGTTGGCTAAGTGCGCCACGTGTCCAGGTGTGGCCTCAGAAAGCCTGGGGCTGGGGGAAGACGCTGCCTGCCTTGAGGCCAGAATCTTTCCATGATGATAGAACATGGCTCCACACTACCCCAACACCACACTCCCATACTCCACAGTCAGATAACAGAAACCATGAACTTCCCCAGGCTGACGAAGAAACAGGCACGAGGAGTTAGATCAGAGAACAAACAGACCCTCTAATCCTGACCCATGGTGCTTTTGAGAAGAAGGGACAGGAAGGAGGGGCAGCTCTAGGGGACGTGAGGATGGCGAAAGCCCACAGAAGCAGCTCTTCCCCAGAGCCTGGTGGCAGGTCTGCTGCCAGCTTGGGGCAGGAGCTGGGAAGGCCCTCAGCTCACTGCCCTCTGCTTCCGGGTCCTCTTCCAGGTCAGGCAGGGTGCCCCATGCTAGGCAGGCCTGACTTGCTTGAATGCAAAGATCTCAGTATCCCGCATCCTGCAACCTCCTCAGGAGCTGCCCTCAAGGGATGTCTGTATGCTTGCTGATAAATGGACTCATGATGGGGCAGAAAGATATAGGGAGAAGTTCTGCTCAGCTGTGCCCTCCTCCCTGGGTGATGATTTGGGCCAGGTGTCATTCTGACTGGTTGGTGCCCAACCTGTACAGGTGGTTAAATATTCTGAATATCACCACTGTCCCCATTCCCCAAATCTCAGCTATCTTAAATGACCTGGAGAAGCTTAACTCCTTCATCTCTGCCCCATATCTAAGGGAAAAGGAGAAGAAAAATTAACCCCACTGAGTGTTTCCCGTGTGCCCAAGAGTCTTCATAGCAGCTCCAATGGAGGTAGGGATTATGATGCTCATTTTACAAATGAGGGTTTGGAGGCTCTGAGACATCCAGGGTCTGCTGCAGAGTCATGGCAGAAGCAGAGCCCTGGGCCTCGACCCACAGCATCTTCTCCTCTGTCCCTACCCTCCAGCCAAGGTCCAAGGCCTGGGCTGCCCCAGTTCTGCTGAGCTGGATGCCTCAGAACCACTTGCACTTGCATTCGCACCCCCACCTCAACTTCCTGTCTCTCCTGGCTTCTCTCAGGGCCCGTCGCTGAGAGAATCAGGGGTTCATCTCAGGGGTTCTCTCCCCTTCTCATCTAGGCAGGGGAGCCATTCCACCCGGCATACTTGCTTAGTTCTAGACAAATCCCCACCCCCGACTACCCCAACAGCTGACCAGGGGGATGATACCTGTGACTTACAGAGACTTCTTCTAACTGGGATTGGCAGCCAGAGGATTTGGGAGCTGGGGTAAGGGTGGGGGCAGCTACCAAACAATAAAATCTTAGCCATGCAGAAAGGGCCAGAAAGCCCTAATCTTGGGAACTTTCCTCTTGAGCGACAAAGAGGAGGTGATGCCCGACTGCGTGCAGGGCCTGTGCTTCAGGCCTCCACTGGGCACCACCCGTGCTGGGTCCAGCCCTGCCGGGCCACTGCCTTAGAAGGAGGAGCTGCGCTCGGAATGTGATTCTCCAGCTTTGCATGACACTCTGTTAGCAGAGTGCGACTCCCAAGATCCCCTGTCACCTCCTAAAGCCTCTGCCAGCCCGCCCCCCAGCACCACAAGGATCACCAGATTAAGGAGCTCAGAGCTACAGCTGAGGCGGCTAAACCCTGGGAGGTAGGAATGGGGAGGGGCAGGGAGGGCAGTGGGCAGCTCTCCCAAGGCCCTGCTGCCCTGCCTCTTCTCCCAACCCATACTGTAGGCAACTCTCTCACTCTATCCTTGCCATGAAGCGCTAACTTCTATCCTCTTTTCTTCATCGAGCTTTGGACTTTACCACCAGTTATCCAGCTTGAGTTAGGAGCAGCTCAGGGAGACAGGGAAAGGGGTAGAAAAAGAGGCCCCCCAGAAACAGAAATAGAAAGAGAGAGAGAGGCGGAGAGGGGAAAGGCAGCCCAAATGGAAGGAACAAGTGCACTGCATGTGGGAACTGGCTGGCACAGCAGCATGGGAAGGAAGGTCCCTGCTGGAAGGGAGGCCCAGGGTCTCTCCCCTGCCTGGCCTGAGTGGCTACCTGAGGTTAATTCCAGAGGCTCCTTGTGGGTGGCTCTGGTCAGCTGCCTGGCCCCAGTGCAAGATACATCCCACAACACCTGATGAGAGAGTGGGAGGGTGCCAGAGATGGGGAGGCTGGCAAAGAAGGAGCCAGACACCCTGACCGCTGAACCTGAGACCCCCGCACTGAATAGCAGGGTGATGCTTCATCCCACTCCCCACCCACCACCTGAGGTTATTCTGAAGGGCTATGGAGAGGTGGGAACTCTGAAGTTCCCAGATGAACCCTGACCCTTCTCAGCCCTGTCCCCTGCCCACCCCCACCAACCCCATCCCAGGACCTGCAAGGGGCAACCAGGACACACCCAGGGCCCTGGCCAGCAGCTGCTATCCCTCCAGCTGCTTCTTTGCCACTGCCAAGCTCCCTTCTGCTGGGCCAGGGCCTGCTTCTCACCACTGCAGGGTAGGGATGGGGAAGGGCTCCTCTGTGAAGACCTGGGAAGACAGGCTCTGCCTGCTCCTGGTCCTCCCCACACTCTGAAAACAGGAGTCCACACTGAATATCAACAGGGATGAACTCCTTCCTGCAACACTCCCCTCCACCCCAGCCAGAATTCATTAGTCCCATTCCTGTCATTGTGCTACATCAGTGAATGCTACATCAACACAGTTTTGAAATGATCACCACTGTTACCACCATCAGAGGTTTTCTGAGCTAGAAGAGAGCCAAGAGATTCCTAAGCTCAACTCACTCCTCTTGCCAACAAGAAAACTAAGATTCAGGAGTCGGGGTCACTTGGCCTGCCTGAGGTCACATAGAAGCTGGTAGCAAGGACATACATGCCTTACGCCCTGTCTACCAGACCCCTTTCCTTTCAGGGCCAGGCCTCTATGAGGTCCTAAAAGGGAGCTTCTCCATCATATCCCACACAAGATCCTGGTCCAACCACAGGCGGCAGGGGTCTGGGGACAGGGGAGGCCGTAATGCGATCAGCAGACTGGCCATCTGGCTCGGGGACGGAGAAGAGTCCAGACTGGCTGTTTCTGCTGCCCGGTCCCGAGGGGCCCTGTGTCGCAAGAGACAGACTGCCAGATGGACAGGCACTGGCCTGGGTCTGGGAGGAAGCCAGTGAGTCCCAGTAGTCAGAGCTGACCAACTTTCAAACATGGAGGAGTGGCAGGGAGAAGGCATAAGGAGCAAAGCCAAGCCCCCCAGAGGTCAGAGAGACAGAACTACAGGATGGGAAAGCTGTGATTCCCCAGCCAGGCTCAGAGCCTGGCTTCCCAGGTAGGCCCAGCCCCTCTCAGCGCCAAGACCCCAGCCTACTGGCCAGCCACAAACAGGGCCCCCACCCGGGGAAAGGCAAACACATCTCCCCTGGCACCTTCTCAGACATGCATGCAAAACTAATTAACATGGGGAGACATGCGAGCAGCCGGCCAGCTCCACACCCTCGAGTCCACGCAAACAAGGCGAGCCCTTGTCCAGGGGACGTGCACAAAGCTTTGTTGCTAATTTAGGCATCTGTCTCTGTCTGGTCTGGTCCTCCTGCCTGCGCTGGGGTTTTTCCCAGCCCCTTGGACAATGCTGGGAACAGGCCCACCGATCCCTTATTCAAATCACACCCGGGACAATGAGCTCATTGTGCAGGCCACAGAAAAGGGGATGCTGGGGGTGGGAGTGTATAACGGGGCATCAGGGAGTAGAGAAGGGTGGGGGGTGTAAAGAAAATGGGAACCCAGGAAAGTGTTTACTAACACAGCCCCTGCAGCTGCCTTGGGCCCCCTTGCCCCCCCTCAACCTGGCTTGGAGCTGGGGGGAAGTGCTGGGACTCAGAGGTGGGGGGCCCCAGAGTAGAAGAAGGCTCAAACCTTCATTTTGTTGACCTTCTCCCACCTTCAACAGTTTATAGCTACCTCTGCATGTCCAAGGCCAGGCACATTTTTTAATAGGGTGGTTTGGGGGTTTGTTTTATTCTTACTTCAGGCTTAAATGTGCAGATCCCAACTGCAGAAGAGGAGACAGGGCTGAGGGGAGAGATGCTGTTGGCTGTGCAGGGTGGGACCTGCTGTCTCGGCCATTGTCTTCAAGCAATGTTTCATGTTCTCCTCCTTTCCAGCTAATAAATTAGAGAGGAGACGGTGAGCTGCGAAGGGAGAGGCTCCCCATGGATGGCGGCAGAGGGCTAGAAGGCAAGTCTGGGAGCTCACAGCAGCTGGGGCTCACCGAGCCCAGCGGCTGCTCACACCACACCTGGTCAGACACTCGCATGCAGCCCCACACAATGAGCAGCATGGAAAAAAATACACACACACACACACACATCTCCTGAGGTCCCTGAGGAGGACAGCTGGGCTTTGAAATGCCCTTCCTCTTTACCGCCACCTCCCCCAGCTCCTTGTTGCACTGAGCGCGCCTAGACAGGCCAACAGAAACAGACACACATAGCCCGACACTGACATGCAGACACAAAAAAAACCACGCACACCCAGAGGCAGCCCCAGACACACACACTGACAAAGGTGTAATGAATGCAGGAGGGCAAGTGCATTCAGTCAAAAGCCCACACCCTGGCTGCCCAGCACTGGGGTGGCTAAAAGGTGATGGAGAGGCTGTGAGCTGGCTCTCCCAAAAACCTCCTCCCCAGGGCTCCCAGGACTGCTGCCGGTGACACAGGAGGTGAAGTAAAATACCGTTTCAGGCATCCAGATGGAAGCAAATTCCTCTGGAGACAGAAAAGCATGGAACTGGTCTCAGCCCTTAGTCAGTATTGGCTGAACTGTCTGGAATTTTTTTTATAATAAAAGAAAGGGTGCTCAAAACTCATCTGAAGTCCCCTGCATTTTGAGACGATATACCTTGAAGCTGGGGCAAGGTGGAGCCTTGCTAGGACAGTTTCCTACTGCAGTACAATCCACAGGCTACAGTCATCCTTCCTGCTGTTAAAAAAAAAATTCTGTGAAGGGTATCGTAGGATGAAGAGGAACACAAATGGTTAAAGTATCAGAAACTCTTTAAAATGTGTTTCTGGGGATCCCTCTACCATCCCAGAGGAATGGAACTGTAACAGGTTGAACCATAAGAAATTGCCAATATTTGACTATTTTTCATCAACAAGAAAGAAATTTCATATGGGTCAACCTGGTAAGTGCTGGTTCCAAGGACCACCAAGGATATTTTCCCTTTTTAAATTAAATTACTTTTTTTTTAGAGACGGGTCTCATTCTGTCACCCAGGCTGGAGTAGAGTGGCGTGATCATAGCTCACTGCAGCCTGAAACCCCTGAGCTCAAGTGATCCTCCAGCCTCAGCCTCCCGAATAGCTGGGACTGCAGGTGTGCCATCATACCTAATATTTTCCCCTTTTAAATGTCCTTCCCAAACTGGGTTATTTTCTCCCTGAAGTAGAAAAAAAAAACAGTATTCCAAAACCTAAATCTACCTTGGACCATCCATCTACAGCCACATAAATACACTGCACAAAGAGGTCAGAACAGCAGCTGGAAAGAACTGCGAACACACATGCGCAGCCCAATGCCCATGTCAGGAAGGAACCCACCTTCAGACTCTTGCCACCGGGGCTTCTGCTTCTCTTTTCGCTGTCTTCTGACTCCAGAGTATGTCCTAGATGGGGACAGAGGAACATGAGAGGGAAAATAGAACTGGAAATGGGTCAACTGCGCACCCGGCCTCTCCAGCACTGGACTCTGCACGTGCTCTGCCTTGGAAGAAGCATCTCCTGGGCAGCCTCATAACTGAAGCACATGCTGTCCACTGGCTGCCATATTCAAACCCAAGGCCAGCCTCTGTGCATGCGGTATTCATCCAGCAAACCACCTCCAGGAGACCCAGGCAATGGAAGCCGGAGGGTGTGGACGCCACCCAGCGTAGGGAAGGCCTACTCATTGCCAGCATCTGGACATCCACTGGTCCCGTTGCTCACTGTCACAGAAGTCAGAGCACACTGCGTCTTCCTGGGAAATCACCCTCACCAATCTCTCTGGGGCTTCCTAGGGAAGGAAAGGTTGGAGGCTTCACAAGCAGAGCCCAGCACTGCTCTGTGTCTCACCACCTGCTTCTCACCTGGCCACAGAGGAAAGCCTGTTCCATGTGTGCCCATCCTGCTCACCAGCAGCAGCTGCTGAGGGTGCACACTTCCCCTGAAAACCTTTCTGGTGGCTAAGGACCTGGGGCTCTATTTAAAGATATGGAACCACCTTCTATACAGCCAGATGTGGCACAGTCCCTCTTATATCCTTGACAAATGCTATGTAATTTCTGAGAGCTTTATCTTACTGACATACACACACCAACCTCAACAAAACCACCAAAATAGCAATAATAATAAGATGAAACTTACTGCCCTTTCCACTCCTGGAAGGTGAATGACAGAGGCTGCAATTTGGGCTTTAGGGCTGGTGAATTCATTTGCAGGACTAGGCCCAACCCAGGGGCTATAAGAATGACTCCCCAAAACCTCAGCTGTATGAAGAGAGGCAGCTGGGTATCCCCCATTGCTAACTTATATGCAGGCCCACCTGCCAAAAACTGTACTCAGGATCCAACCTGGGTGCAAGGTAGCATGAGAACCAGGGTAAAATTCTAGCCTTGGTGCTCTGAACAGCATCTGATTTCTTCTGAGGAAGAGAAACCTACACGTGAATTCATCAAGATGTAAGTTATTGTTTGATTACATTTAAGATGTTTCCTACCAATCTCACAAGTAAATCTCCATAGATTACTGCTATTTTGATTTGTAAAATCAAACTGCCTTTTAGTCTGGGTGTGGTGGCTCATGCTGTAATCTCAACACTTTGGGAGGCCCAGGTGGGAGGATCGCTTGATGCCAGGAGTTTGAGGCCAGCCTGGGCAACAAAGACCCTGTCTCTACAAAATAAAACATATTTCCTTATTTTTATAAAATAAATATAAAAGTCTGGGTGTGGTGGCACATGCCTGTAGTCCCAGCTACTCTGGAGGCTGAGGCAGGGGAATTGCTTGAGCCAGAAGTTCAAGGTTATAGTGAGCTATGATCAGGCCACTGTACTCCAGCCTGGCCGACAGAGCAAGACCTTGTCTCAAAAAAAAAAAAAAAAAAAAAAGGTGTTTTTTTAAATGAAGAAAGGGAAACTGAAATGTCACAATTCTATACAGAAACAATGGAATCTAGAGAATTACAGTTCTAGCTGAGGCTAAACGACAGCTTAAGGTCATCATGGGCAAAGCATGACATGGCCTCTGACCCTGTTCTCCCAGGCTCTTGGGACATGGAGAGGGGCAGGAAAGCCAATAAGCCACAAACTGATGATAACTGTCAGACCCGGAGTGCCTGCTAACCTAGCAAACCACCCCCGCTAGCCCGGCCTTCTAGCTCTAGATGGATATATGCCTTTCCACATCACAAGCGAAAGTGCTGGGCCAGGGAATGTGGTTTCCTTCTCTGTATCCCCAGGGCCTTGCCCAGAGGCTGACACATAATGTGTGGTCAATAGACATTGAATGAATAAATGAGTGTGGTAAGAAAAAATACAGTGTGGCATGGGAAGACTTCCAATTTCAGAGCCCCGCAGTTCCCTTGCAAAGTGGGAAATGGCTCCACAGCACAGCCCTGGGGCTGCTGACGTCCAGGCCAGGAACCATAAGAGGTGAGTGGCACAGGGTGGGTGTGGCTGCTCAGCTCAGGTTGGCCTGGGCAGCACAAGGCCTGACAGCCTCCAGTGCCCACCCATCTTACACATGGTGACCATACCAATTCTCTTAGCCTGCTCCCTACCTCTGTCATTCTTATCCTCCACCATCTGACCTGACCTATACCCAAATCTCAGGCCCAGTCCAGCAGGACTCCTCCTCCCGCTTCATCTCCACCTCTAAGGTCCTGGTCAGAGTTCTCCCCATTGGTAGGGATGCCCTGTCTTGCCCTCTCAACAGCCTAGAAGACCTGTTTGGGCACAGTGAGGCTTCTCCGCCTCAATCTAATTCCTCTTCTCTTAACTCCCAAGGACAGAGACAAAACATCAAAACAATCTGCCCCTTGGATTTTTTGTGCCGCCTTAGGCTAGTAATACTAGTTTCTCTGCTCCTAGAGGTCAGGGGTTCTCCCTGCACTGCAGAGCTTATGGCTGGTCTGTAAACACCACAGCTTATTGTAGAGTGACTAACAGAGAGCTGACTGACCCTGGTCCCTTGCTGGCCACCTTACCTGGTCTTTACTCGTGACAGACCAGCAAGATGGGGGATGCATCTTGAGTGTCACAAGGTAAGTATTACTATTCCCAATTTTGCAGATGGGAAAACTGGCTCAGAGGAAGAGGGGAAGGGGTGTCCTGTGGGTTCTCAATTAGGTCAGACCAACCCCTCCACCTGGATACCCACTGGGCAACACTGCCTCACACCACCATGGTCTTGGAGTCTGTGACCCACAGTAGAAGAGAGAACAGTGGACTCAATACTGGGTAAAAGAAGCTGCAGATTCAAAGGGAAGGGGTGGCTATAAACTTGAGACTTGTTTCTTTACTCCCTTTTCCCCCAGCACTCATCAAGGATGTAACATGCCTTCAGAGGCATGTGCCACTTCTCCTAACCTAAGGAGACAGCAGGAGCTATGGTGCAGAACTGGGCAGATAGGAGGAAGGCTTGACATTCTCTGCTTAAGGACAAGATGAGATGGGACACAGGATGTGGGCCCCCTTCCCTCCTCCAGAAGATCATACGTGCTACATCAGGGGGATATAACATTGCAGAAAGTAAAAGGCCAGCATCATCCTGAGCAGCCACAATCCCTTGGCACTGTGGGCAGGCTGGTAGGCTTGGGCCAATCCCCTAATTTTACAGACTGAGGCACAGCAAGGATATGGAGCACACAATTAGGAGATAAATCCGGACCGGGTGGTATGCTGCTCACCCCTCTAGCACTGCACCAAGGCTCCCAGGGGCCCAGCATGGAGCCCTCCCATCTTGATTCTCCAGGTGTACTGCCAGCCTCAAGCAGGAAACACTGCAGAGGCATCCTGTGGCAACCCAAATGAACTCATGCTGCTTCCCAAAGCCCAGGCTGATTCTTTGGGAGACAAGGACTCACTGGGGGCTGATAGTCCCTCCTATGCAAGGGCTGTAGCTCCTGTAACACACCCCATGCAGTCACCCAAATGGCATTTGGCTTAGAAAAGAAGGGCAAATCCCTGGTCAAATTTACTATTCTTTTTTCTCCCCAAGAGATGGCCCTCAAAGGAGATACAATATACAAAGCATTAGCACAGAACCTGGCAGAGTCAGTGCTCAGTAAATGGTTCCTGTCCCCATCGTCATGACTCATTATGGCCTCCTCGATGCCCCTTCCTTACCTCCCAGGCTCATGTGAGGGGCCTTCTTTTTATAAACTCAAGGCTTACTGGAGCTGGAAGGCCCTTAACCCAGTCCAGGGTTTCCAGGGGAGGAAACTGGAGTTTCTGAGGGGGAAAGGGAGCTGGAGGCAAGCCCAGACCCACAGCCAGGGGTCCTCCAAGGGCAGAAGGCTAACTGAGGCCCCTCTGCCCTTTGACAGCAGTATGAGCCCAGCATCTCCCTGGAAAATCTCTCTGAGGCCCTGAGGCTTGGCAGGGAGCCAGGGCAGGAGGCCTCTCCAAGAAGACGCTGGCTCTGAGCCAAGACGCATCCCAGAAGCTCCAAGCTCACGGAGAGCAGCACAGGCTGAGGGGAGGAGGGGCAGCCAGGAGAGGGGCAACAAGGAGCCCTCGGGCCAAAGGAAACAAACCTGCTGAAAGTGGGTTTGGCACGAACCTGGGATGCATGGCTGCCTTCCCATGCCCTGTGGTTTCTGCACATCTGGGAGACTATGAAATCACTGCTAGGGACAGGGGAAGGAGGACGACCCTCCTGTTATCTACAGCTGTGCCCATTCAAACTCCACTGGGGCACTGCTAAACCTTCATCCAAAGACTTTTCTGGGGTTTACCCACTGGCTGCCTTGTCCCCACCTTAAATGCTGAAAAATACAATGTTGCCTGCAGATTCAAGCCACGACTTCTGCCTCCAAGGACTGGGGGGTAATCCCCATTTAAAGGGCTGTACTAGGCACTCCTAAAAGCCCCTTAAGGCCCGAGGCTCTCTACTTGCCTCCTCTCTAGCTTTTCCATGGACCTCTATGCACAGAGCCCTGTGTGGCCAGAAGCCTCCTGGGGGGAGATCAGGATTAGTTACTAAGCACTGGGGATGGAGGAGGTCTTGAGCATCTAGTGTAGACCTCACTGTCCAATGAAAATATGTCAGTTCCAAGTATAATTTTAAATGTTTCAGAAGCCTCATTAAAAAGTAAGAATGAACAGGTCATTTTAACAATATATTGTACTTAACCCAACATTATCATTTCAACATGCCACACTGACCACATTTCATGAGATCAACAGCATGTGTGTCTAGTGGTTATCATAAAGGACAGCACAGCTCTTGACAACAGCAACTTCTCCCCATTTTCAGGAGAGGATGAGAATGTGGTCCAAGTATCTAAGAAAAGCACACAAGGATAGAAAGGGAAGCCCCAGCTGTGCCCATCAGCCTTTCCCTTCAGCTTCCAAATACATAGTCATGGCCTATGAAATAGATAATTTTATGATCAATCAAATTCAGGGAGACTGCAACATAAACCTACTTTGAAACAGACAACCCAGAAATGAGCAGAAATGAATATACTTGACATTACAAGGCTAAGGAACAAAGACCAACAGGAAGACACAAGAGGGAGGCTCTGGGAGACCTCTGCATTAGATGCCAGTCTTGCTAAGGACCTCTATTTGTACAATCTATGCTCAGGGCCACCTGGCTCCTATGGGGTGTAAATACTCACACTCCAGCACTGGGTTTGGTGAATTTTCTACCATGTATCCCTGTAGGAACTACCCACAAAAGCTCCTCTCTGCTTTAGAAGGCAAGAACAAGTCGTGCATTTACCCAGTGCTTCTAGTCTTCTTACTCCGAGTCGCCATGCCAACACACAGTCATAATTACCGAGGAACGCGTCAATAGTGGCAGCATTGACAAAGACACTATATCAGGGCCTGTAAGCTAAGCAAGGTCAGGCTCCTCGAAGCCCCCCAGCTTCCTTCCCACTTCCTTTATTCCACTCTGATCCATTTCTTTCTCTTCTTTCTTTCTCTCCCACCCAGATGGTCTCTGATTATATTTTCTCTGCAGAGATAGGAACTACAGCTCAGCATATAAAACACTTTTATATCAATTGGGAGACAGGTTCTCCTTGGAGTCCTGATTTTAACTTGTGGGAAAAGTCACTTTAACATCCAGGCCTCAGTTATTTTGCCGTGAATGGGGAGAATATTTTGGATATTGCCTATTCAGCAAATGGGTGGCTGCATTTAATTCGCCTTCTAAATTCAGGGCTGATTTGTGTCATCTGGCCGACTCTAAGATCATCTTTCTGATCTGCACCAGAGGTACCAGAAGCTCAGGGAAACAAAAGACGGTTCAGCTCAGAGAGGGAGCTGGTTTTAACACCTCAAGAACAGCAGGGCTTGTATTTCTCCCCAGGAAGGGCAAAAGTCTCAAAAAAGGAGCCAGGAGCAGCTGAACGGTGGGCTCTATCAGATTATAAAAAGATAAGTGGGACAGATGAGAACTATCAGGCTAAGTGACAAGCATCCTGAGGCCCCCAGTGAGAAACAGGACATGCACCCATGTCCTGAGAGGTCAGAAAAAGAAGGCAGACAGCCATCACCAGAGCCCTACACAAGAGCGCCCCAATTTCAGAACACCCAGTGCACCAACATCTGAACTTACAAAGGAGATAAATTGGAGGCTGATGATTAGCATCACAAAATGATTATTCCCTTTGTAAAAGGCTTCACTGCAGGACTGCTTTAAATAGTGCATTTAAACCATGATCTGATTTGCTAAATTCGATTTATACACATCTACTGCCTAAGCTGGCGTGCGGCTGTATTTACATGTCTTCCCTTGGCACAGAGGAGGGGAGAAGCCAGCCATTATTTGGGGCCTTTAATCCTTGTAGACAGTAACTAATCTGGGGAGCTGAACCCTGTTTTTCTTCCACAGCTGGGGCTTTAGCTGCAAACCAGCCCTAGTTACCTACTCTGCTTTGCCCATGCAGATTCTACCCAAAGATGACAGAATTTGGCCAGGATCTGTTGGAGCCTTTCTACCAACGGGGGCTCCCATCAAGAAGCATAACCCTCCCCAGATCCAGGGGTGACACCTTTCCAGCCTAGAATTCCAGAGAATCTGGTCTGTTGCAGGGTCACTAAATTTATTCAGCACCTACAGTTATCATGCCAGGGATTCAAAGGCTACCTTTTGGGAGCCATGGAAATTTACTAATCTAAGCCACGTTCTGTGATTTGTACTTAAGCCATGGGAATCAAACCTGAGCAACTACAGAAAGGCTGACTCTCCACCCAAAGAGGATAAAAGAATGAGTCGGCCAGGTCTCATGGCCATTGTGCTGGTGGGGAAACCTCCCTCAGTTCACCTAAAGGGACTTGCAGGTGTCACTGACAACATAGTCCCCCAAGACACAAATGACCCTTTCCTATAAGGTTCAATAATGTGATGGGGCAGTTAGGAATAGGATGACTGCCAAAAGGGAAAACACACTACCCACCTCGTACCACTTGCCAGGAGAGAGACCTAGGGAATTAAGGATCAGGAACCTAACATTAAAAAAAAAAGGCCCCCTAGAAAACTGAAGTCAGGGACTTCCCCTCTACCACCGCCCCCATCCCCTCATTATCAGAAGTTTTAGCCCCACTCAATTATCAAATATTTAGACACCCACAATGATGAATCCAGCCCAGCACTAGGAACTGGGGGCAAAGAAAGGAACAAGGCAGCATCCAGGTCTCAGCAATTTATAGTGAGGAATGGAGTCGCTAGACCACAATTAAACTATCTCCAAGTTGAGAAGCCCACTAAAGCCTGGTCATGAGAGGATGGGAACTGGACTGCGAGTCAGGACCCCTGGGTCTCAGTCCTCACTGTATGAGCTAATTTTGTGACCTTGGTGAAAATCACTTAACCTCTCTGGACCTGGTTCCTCATCAGTGACATGAGCAGTTGACCTACATAATCACTAAGCTTTACATTTTCTATAAGTCTTGTGCAGGAAAAATGTTCATCTCTCTAAAATCCTGATGAGCTTCATTTTAAAAACAAGGTTATAAACCATCATGTTTGCTTTTCTTGGCTGCCAGGAAGCTCAGAACAAACACATTATTCAGTCACACAATCTATCTGAGGCCAGGGCTTTAGACTGGGAGGTTGGGGGATGACAGGAGAGCCCTCACTTGTGAGGCAGGGCTGTGTGGGGATAGGGACTTGGATTCAGGAAAGGCTTGGTGCTTATTTGAAAGATGAAACCACAGCGGTGATGAATCCCTGTGTTCCTGTGTATGTGCAGAGAGACAGGTTGGGAACGCAGGCCTTGGGGCAGATAGCCCCGAGTCCACAACCGGCTCTGCCGCATCCTAGCTACGGCAAAAGCCACAAATAGTGAATCATCACCCTACCTGTCAAGGTGAGGCTGAATTCTCCTGAAGCTGTTAGCACTAGCCCTGGCAAAAAGTGGGACTCCAAAGACACAAACTAGTATTACTGAAGTTTCTTGGTCACTCTGCATATAAATGCACACGCCTGGGACCTGCTTCGAGGTCGCGGTGGGTCAATGCGGACAGCTAGAAAAACAGTGATTGTGCTTAAATTATTCACGAGGGTAGGATAGGGGCAAAGAAGGCAGAAGAGCAGAAGCTCTGGCCCTTAGGCCTGGAGAGGGCAAGCTCAAACATGCAGCTCCACTGCCCGGCCCGCTTCATCCGCATCTGACCCCCAGCCTGCCCTGCGATGGTGTGAATGGAGCCTCCAGGACGGTCCTCAGTCCCAACCACACGGACGATGGAGGCCCACGGCTCCCTGGCCACTCTCAGCGCTCCGGACCACACTCAGCCCCAGGAGGGCGGCCACGGCCCGCTCGCCATTTTGGGCTTCGTGGTTCCAAGAAAACGCGGGCGTTAGCCACGCACCTAACACTCCTCGAAAATAATCAAAGAGCTTGAAGCGCTCGCGGTTGCAGACTCCAAAATAACGCCATTGTTCCCCACGCGGGGAAGGCCGTTTCCGCCCCTGCCCGGGGTGGGCAGCCCAGTGAGGGGGGCTCTTACCGGACGCCTCTTTCTCCCCAGCAGCCACGACACGCACAGCCGGGCTCGGCGGCTGCGGCTCCGGGGACCGGGCAGCCGCGACGGAGGGTCCGGCGGGCTCTGGGCAGGAAGACGGCAGCCACTCTTTCCTCTAGGCCTCGGGGTAATGAATAACCGGGCATCTGTCTGGGGCGAGCGGACAGGGCGCTCTCGACGCGCGTTCCGCTTCTGTGGGCCGCACGGCTGGACGAATGCGAGGAGGGGCTCAGCGGGCCCTTGGCGCGGCGACCTTCCGGGTGCCCACGCAGCCATCTTGCCGCCCCTCTTCGCGCTCTCAAAATGGCCTCCCGGGCCCTCTGTGCGGACCGAGGGGAAACAGCCGCGGGCCTGCTGGCGCCCTTCTCTCCTGCCTACCCAACCCCGGGCGTCCTGTGGGCGCGCGCCTCCCGCGCCCGCACTCTGGGGCCTGCGACGACCTTCCCGGCCTGATGCCAGCTCTGGGCTGCGGGCGCTTCGGGTTCGGAAGGCCGTAGGCCCAGGCGGTGCCCTGGTGTAGACGAGGTGTGAATCTTGGAAAGGATTCTTTGCTTAGGCTCTTGCCGTACCGCGGCTTCCGAGTTTGTGCCTGTTTTTCCAGTTTCCCTAGCTCTGGATCCAGATCCAGGCCCGCGGGGGCCGGCCTGATCCTGCGCGGGCGGGAAGCAGCCGCGCCACTCCCAGCTAAGGCTCTAGCAACCGAGCGCCTCAGGCTCCCGCGAACGCCGGGTGTCCAAGAAGCCGCCTCCGGTGCTAGAACCGCCAGAGCCGCCATTTACTTTGCGCCCACTGTGTGCTACACGCCGTGTTCTGCCAAATTATGTCACAGAGCACAACAAGCCAGCAGGTGTATGGTTAAAGCCATTTCACAGGTTGAGGGTGAGGGATGACATTGGATCCGGGCCTAGGGAGGAGGGGAGTCGTCTTGCTGGTGACCCAGGTAAAAACACAGGCGCACTACCAACCTGATCCTGGAATTTCCCAACCTCCCAACCCGCAGCCCACTCTCTGAGACATCTGGAGCGGAGTGCGGGTGCGGGCAGCCAGCTCCTCCACCCACTCCCTGGCTCTGGTCGCTCACCTCTCCTCCGGCGGGCCCTCCTACTAGTCAGTGCTGCTAGCTGCTGGCGAGTTCGTGACTGCGAAGAGGGCGCCGATCGCAGGTGGGAAGCGCGCCAAGGAGGGAGGCACCAGCAGGGGAGTAACTGTAAAATAGAGCGGAGATATCAGGCACCCCCCACGCCCGCCCAGAAACGTGCCCGGCCTTCTTGAAGGTGCACTCAGGGTCGCGTAGCGGTGGCCTGGGGGCGGGGACACACGCGTCCTCAGGTCACAACCACAGCCTGGGGAGGTTGCTGGGCACCGGTGGCGCCTCAACCATGCACTCCCAGGACGCAGGAGAGAAATCGGGTGGGGCACCGGCTAAGGGGGTTGGGGGTCGTGTTCCGTCTCACCTGGAGCTCCTTACCTGCCAGCTAGCCACGCTTCCAGCCACCCGCTTGGCTACCGCAGGGGCAGGCGAGGGGAGCGACCCTCTGCCTGCTCAGAGCTGGAGCTCCGGAAATGGAGAACCGTGAGGTTCTCACCTGCGACCCAGCAAGCGCATCGCGGAGAACCTGCCCGAGACCACCAAGGGACAACCCTGGCTGCTCCGGACAGCGCCGCTCGTGAATACTGAGATTCGGAACCTTCCAGAGCTGGAACCCCAGGCCATTTTCCGCAGGCGCCAACTGTTAGAAATGCCATACCCCAAGCTAACCTGGGCCTCCCGGCAGCACCCCCTTGGCTCCCAGCCCCAGCCCCCTGAGCAACGCAAGTCAGTCCAGATCCTGGTCCCTTCAAATCTCTAAAGACATTTACATGCTCCCCCTCCCCAGGCAGCCAAGCTGGGAACTTTACACCCATGTGCAACCCCGCTCCACAAGCCGTTTTTTTGGGGTCCCGATTCTCCCACTTCAGGCCCAGTGTGTATGGCATGCCCTGGGGGAAGAAGGCAGCTGGTCATCCGTCCTTCTGTGTGATTTGGGGTATCTACTGGGGTGTTCACTGTCTCCAGCAGGTGGAATTTCAAACTTCAGATCCAGACATTTATATGCATCCCTTGCCCCAGCCTTTGCTCAGTGCCTACTGTATGCCAGGCACTTTATTTGCATATTTTACTTAATTCTCACATAACCCTTGGAGGTATGGGTACTATTGTCCCCATTTCACCCAGAGATGCCTGTGACTTGTCAAGGATACAGAGTCGTAAAGGCCAAAGCATGCAAAAGAACTCTGTCCCACAGGCATGGGCATGTCCCCAGCCCCCAGCTGCTGCCCTTCTGGAATCTGGACTGCCGGTTTATTAACCTGGTCCTGGATAGTCCTGAGTCTTCCACCCTAGTGCCTCAAATCAGGAATTGTCACCTCCAGAGGCAGAAGAGGCCACAGAGGCAAGCCAGTCCTGCTCTCCCCATGACCAGTGACGAGGAATTTCTGCAGCCCTTCTGGACACCCCAGAAGCATTTCCACCCCTCTTTAGCGTAGATCCAGAACCTTGAGGGAAGCTGGTGAAGTGCCACACTGTCCAATAATTCTCTCCCAATTTTTAAAATCCTAGTCTACACTGTCAAAGAAGTGGGTGATCTCTGATTATCAGGATAATTCAAGCAGAAGAGAATGAGATGCATTGTCAGGGAGGGCTTGGTATTTTTACACACAACCCCAGTGGAGACCTAAGGAGACTCAGGAGCTAAAGAAAGCATTCTGAGGAAACGCTCCTCTCTTGAGTTCCTTACAAGGGATTTCATCCCAACTGATATTCAGGCAAGAAACCCTAGCTTTCCCAACCTCCATTCTGAGAGGTGCTTTTTCTTTAAATGACGTTAATGGGACATTGTTTCTCCTTTTTCAATGAAACCTCTGTAAGAGACAACCTCCATTAAAATATATATATATATGTCCATTGGGCCTGAGGTGAAAGAAATAAAAAGCAAAAGTGAAGGAAAAAAATAGGTTTTTCTTTTTCAGAAGAGGGTCAAGGACACAGCCCCCACCTGTAGGCTGCCTGAGATGGCAAAGATGGCAGCTGTAGTTGACATGGGTGGGTACCATCAGACTTGGGAGACATCAGGACTGGGGTAATGGAGAGGACAAGGGTCTGAAGTCACAGTCTCCAGAGGGCAGAGGAGAGAGGTCTTTCACAAAACAAACTCAGGTCGATGATGTAAGTCCAGCCTACCCAGGAGGGTGGCCATGGTGCCCAAATCCCTTTCCAACTCCATCTTCCAAGTCCATCTCCACCCCAACAAGAGAGAGAAGCCCTGAGAAATACCACCCAGTACAGTTCTGCAATACACAAAGAGCCGGGATTTGACCAGAGCTAGAGGAAAGCAGCTCCACTCATAGCACCCCCTAATTCATGGGGGGTGGGGGGGACAAAAACTAGGTTGCAAACTGAGGGGGGTTGGGACGGCGAGGCTGACCAGTGAGGGGCTCCAGTGTCTGCACAGATGGAAGCTGAAAGGAAGTTCTAATTAGCACAAAGCCGGCACCTTCCATTAATAGCTCACCACTGCTCCTGGATGCCGCTGAAGGCAGCCAAGTTGGAACGTGTGAGGCTCACCTGTCCCCAGCTCATTAACAGACCTCGGGTGAGAACAGGGCTCTCCTGGAGGACAACCAGCCCATACCAGCTCTCCCAAAGGAAAAAAAAAAAAAATCTAATGACAGGTTTGACTTCTGGGCCCATCCAAGGGGACAGTGTTTAACACAAGTCCAGTGCTCCTGGACACAAGCTCAACCAGGCCTCCCAGGACATTGCTCCCTCCAGACTCTAAATAAATTCATTTTCAAAAGCCCTGGCATACATTCCATTTATATGAAACTCTAGGTAGGTAAAACTAATCTATGGTAAGAGACATCGGAATGGGGACTGGCAGGGATTGACTGCTGAGAGGTAGGAAAGAAGTTTTTGGAATGAAGGAAATGAGGTTTATCTTGGGTGTTGGTCACATGAGTATAAATGCATTTGTCAGAACCCACAGAACTGTACACCTATGATCTGTTTCTAGGTGTAAATTATACCTCTATTAATATATGTGCGTGTATGTGTATGTGCGTTTATATCACACACATATCCATACAAAGGTCTCGGCCCCTGACTGTTTTCCCCATAGCCTGTGATCTCGTTGATGTGAAGGTTCACACCCTTTTCAAGGGTCACAGTGGAAAAAGAGGCCAGAGCAGATGGGGAAATGGGGCTGTGCACATCTCAGAAACACGAGGCCAGGGCCGGGCGGGGAGGAGGAATGTCTGAATTGAATCAATTAGCTGCAGAAAACTTCAGAAAAGAAGTAAGGCCCTTTATAAAAACAAAGCCCACTCCTTAATCCCCAAAGGCAATCCTCTCCCCCACTCCCATGGCCATTCCTCAGTAAACAAAGAAATCCCTCCTTCCATATCCACACCTCAATATTCATTATGGGCTGACGTTAAAGGCTGCATTCCAGCCTCCCAGAGTGCCCTAATGACTGGAAACCCACGGGCAGATGACTGAGGGCTCTGTCTCTCTCTTTCTCTCTCTCTGCATTCTCTCCCTATCTCCTCTGCCCATCCCATGGCAGTCTGTAGCAGTGTTCTTTCTTTCCTTCTCTCACTTTCTTTCTTCAAATTAGTGAATAAGCAAACCAAGCAAATCAAGGCAAAGACATCCCTAACTCTACTTTGTTCATTTATTTTGACAAGTGCAGTTTAATTTTAATTATTTATGGTAATACTTCATAGTAGGCAAGTAAATGTGCCAGGGTATATTTGGTAACATTAATGAAGTCTGCCTAACAGGAACCTTCACTCCAGCACCCCGCCTGGAGAACTGCTTGCTGGAGAAGTGGGGTGAGACCACTGGTCTGTGGTAGGGTTTGCAATTTTTTGTGGGGGTGGGGAGGTGGGGAACTTAATGGGTTTGAGGATTAGCGAAGGGAAAATTAACCCGATTCTAGAGAAGAAGCAAATACGTAAGCCCATAATCATGTGTCGATGTGGATTGTGTGTATTTAAACATTGAGAGAGTACACTTTGTGATAAGGAGGCCCAGGCATGCACACATGCCACACGCATATTTACACACGAATCTCAAATGTGCAAATCAGCAGAGGCCCACAGAAATTAGGCTCTGGGCATTAAAAATTGAAATACAAATGGAAAATGTGATACACAGAGTTCTATATCTCTTCAAAGTGCCTTTCTCCTATTTATATGCATCAAGTGGGCAAACACAGTGAAAAATTTGGATGATAATAAAAAAGGTAGGGGATTTCTTCAGCCTGTGATCACATAGGAATGCTCCCCTCAACACACAATGAACCATGAAACACTAGTCTCAGTCAATGCAATGTTGTTATTTTAAATGGGACTGATGATTTATAGCACCCCACCCTGCCTCCATCCTTAACATAACTGATTGTTAATATAAGCATATGATTTGGTATATAGACCATGTATACACATATATATATACACACACATAGAATGGGTATATTATATATTCATATGTGAAATCATTTAGTCCAAACACATAGGTAACTGGTACACCTTAAGATACATGCTTCAAGGCATTTATATTTAAATTATCTATAATGATAGATTTAAATCATAACATAATTAATGCTGGACTTTTGAGAATAGAAATATTTGACCTTTTTTTTTAAGTACCAAGGGCTTCCTGTTTCTCATCTCTGCTTTGTTTGTCCATGCCCAGGGTAGTGTAAGGACATTTCAAGAGACAGAAGTGGGTTATCACCTTGAGACCAACTGCATACCTGCCTCAGGATGGAGTCCAGGATGCCCCCTGAATATAAAAGTCTGGGTTTAGTCCAGCTCCTGGGGCAAGAAATATTAAACTTGGCCATTGCTGGCTTCTTTTACTGGATGATCCCACTTGAGAAAATGGGGCCTCTCCACCACTAAGGTACGCCAAAGGAGGAGGCCCCTTTCTTGGCACAGCCACGTGTAGAAGGTTAGGAATGCATCCAGCTGACTCTCGAGTACCTGACAGGCCATAAATGCAGGTGCCCCTGGAAGTGGCCTCACAACAGCTTCCTACCCTCTCCAACCAGAGGGCTGTCTTGGCCATGACAGCAGGGTCATCAGCTGAAGGCACCTCATTCCCAGCTTTCTTGCCTGGCCCCAAGCTCCTTGAACCCTTCTCCTTAAAGCCATGGTCTGGCTCTGGCGTGGGAAAGGCGGTTTGGAGCTTTTCACAAATCCAGTATCCCCTTGAACCAAAACCAATTAGCCTGGCCCAAGGTCCTGTCATTGAGGCCCTGGCCCTCTTTTCAAACCCCTGCGGCTCAATTGCGGTGAGGGGCTGGCCAGTGAATGCCGGGACCACTTAAAGTGGTGCTTAAGCCAGACCAGGCTTGAAGGAAGGAGCCAGAGCTTTAGGAGCTGCAGCGCCCCATTCTCAGAGCCACTGACCAAGGTTTTGTTCCAGCCACAGCCCCCACCCTGGCTCTATTTTTAAAAATCCTCCCTCCTCTCCCAGCTGTCTGGAGGAGAGATGAAAAGCTGGCTCTAGGAAGCCACGAGACACCCAAACTTGGCTGCCCTAGACAGAAAGGACATCCTCAGGTTCTGAATCCTGCCCCCAAAGGTCTTGCCCAGGGAGAAGGAGCTCTAACACTGATAGAACAGCCGGTGTGCACTGAAGGCTTTCCATGCATGAGCCTGCACAGCAGCCCATCTTCTGGATGCAAAAACTAAGACCCAGGGAAAGCGACTTGTCTAAAATCACAGCACTTAACAGCAAGAAAATTCGGGGGAAGCGTCTGGGGGCTCCTGAACACCACTGTCTTTGGAAGAGAGACATAGAAGAGGATGAGAGACCAAGATGAGCCTTTATACCAGAGCTAGGTCCTGGGGGGGATGAGAGGACTCGTGGAAGAGCCGCCCCAGGACAAACCCAGGCCCCTACCCAGGCCCCTTCCACACCATCCATTTGTCCCCTGCCTGACCCAGCTGAACTGACCCTAGGCAAAATGGGGTGGGAAAGCGGACGAGGCACCACGGCCTCCCTCCATCCGCCCCTCCCCACCACCTGTCCCCACCTTCGCTTTACACCCATCTAGGCGGAGTGAAGACTTGCCCTCTGCGATGGGCAGCACTGCCAGGGCGCCCTAGCCGTCGCCATGGTGACGCGCATCCCACCCTAGGTCAGAGCTGATTGGTCACTCTATCCAGGCTGGCGGAGGGGGCAGCCAAAGTCAGGGTGGGATGGGGGGGAGCTGGGGACACCCAGCCACACCGTACACGAGAGATGCCAAGGGGGAAGGAAGGCCACTAAAATGGCGCCGCGGCCTCCAAAGGCCGCTGCTGTGGGTGCGCATACCCAGGTTGGAGAAATCCTGGCGGTTCTGCACCGCGCGGCCTCGCCTGGGCCCTGGAGGGCGCATCCGTCCCGCCTGGGCTGTCCCGCGGCTCATGGCCAAGCGCTCCTTGCCCAGCCCGGAACCGGGCGCCCGAGCCAGCGAACAGGCCGGCTCGCCCCAGCTGGCCGAGCCCGACCCGCCGCGCGCTCGGGCCAGGCGAGCGCGGCGCGGCGGATTAGCCCTGAGCCCGCAGCCTCGAGGGCGCGGAGCGAGCGCGTTTGGGGTATGAGGGCGGGGCGGGCGGCGGCCGCGCCTCTAATCCCGGCGCTGCGTGTGGGAGCGGCCGGATCAGGGAATTAGCGCTGTAACTTCGGATTAGTAACGCTCGCTAAATGAGTGCCTAATTCCGACCCTTCATGCTTTTCAGCGTCGCGGCTGAGTCCTAGGAGGCCTCCTGGCCAGGCTCCCTCCGCGCTCTGGTCCCATTTCCCGGGAGGTCCGGCCGCGGCCGGCAGAGAACTCTCCGGCCTGTGGAGATCAGGCCTCAGGGCCGCGCCGCAGCCTCCTCTCGGCAGCGCATTTCATTGGCCCGGGCAGAGGCCCATGCAGTCCCACAGCGTTCGGAGTTGGGAGTTCGTGGACCAGAGAAAAGGAAGCCCCGGATGCCTCGCCCACCACGGTGGCTGTACTGATCGCTGCCCTGTCAGTGGCCTTCTGTGCGACCTTCCGTGAGCCACTGGGCCTTTTTACACCATTTCTAGGTGTAAAATGAAAGGAATGGGGTGAGAAGTATCCGAGATTCTCTAAGATTCTGGCTTCCAAGCTGCAGCAGATTCTCGGGATCTCCAATGCCTTTTTGGATGAAGAAAGAGTAGCACAAACCGGAGACAAAAATGAAGCCCAAACATGGGGAGCCAGTGGCCAGAGGAGGCTTGGGGAAGGCCTTCCTGGGGCACAGGAATGGAGGAGACGAGGGGCTGAGAAGGCCCCAGACCCGTCCGGCTACTCCAGGTCCAGGCAGGCCAGAAGACGTTGATGGGCCCAGGCACCAATTTTGAGTCTGTGCCTTGGGCTTTAAGTGTCCAAAGGGGATTCGAACATTGCTCTAGTAGGGGCAGGCATTCGTACCAGGAGGCCGAAATCGGATGGGTTGGCCTCTGGCCTCTGGCCTCTCTCCGAGGGCCGTTTAAGGAAGGTGTGGGATGGGCTCCTGGAGATTAGAACTGGCATGCTCATCGCCCTCCGCAGCCTTGCTGCCGCGATCTTTCTCTGAAGCGGGAGGTTTGCATCAACAGATTTTCGTAGAAAGCGGAAAAATGCCGCGTTGCCCTCCCGCACAGACTCCTCCTTCATCAGACCCTCAACTCGGGTTTCAGACCTGCCCAGATGGTATGGGACAGTGGTGTTTAAAAGCAACACTCATCTGAACTGTGTAGACACTGCTGGGAAGCTGCAAAGCCACCCTGGCAAGTGAAGGACTAGTTCTTGCAACACAGCAAACGGGTAGGGGTGGTGGGAGGGGAAGATCGAAGCCCGGTGCCCAGGGTTTGCCCACACCCGTTGGCCGGTGAGGGAGGAAGGCAGGGAGTGCAGGGCAAGGGGGCAGGAAGTGCTGCTCCGGTTTCCTCCGAAATGAGGTCACCATCAGCACACAGGCTCCCAGGTGCGTTGGGAAGGGAGGGACGGCCCAAGGGATGCAGCCCATAGCCTCGTGAATCCCGAAACACTCTAGTCACCCTTCACCAGCCTCCTGTCAGAAAAAAAGGGAAACTGGCCTTTCAAAATGGAGGTGGGGTACGAAGGGATTCAGAAAACCTTCTGCCCATGATTATCTCTGAGGAGAACCGGGGACCAAAGTAGGAGGGCAGCTGACTTTCCCTGCCTGGTCTTTTGTGTGTATTTTTTATTTAATTTTACTGTGAATGCTAACACACTCACAGGGTTCACAATTCCAAAGGTATACAGTGAAAAGTCTCCCTCTACCATCCACCTCAGCCACACAGTTCTCCTCCCCAGAGCCAAGGGGTTTTCCTTTTGTACTGTTTGAATTTTCACCATTTACATATATACCCTATATTCAAAATAATTTTGTTAGGCAAAGAACAAAAAAGGTTTGCAGGAGTGAAGATGGAAAAAATATTTCTATTTTTACAAGAGGGCTGGGCAAAGGCTGGGAGAAGAGGGGCCGTGAAAATCACTGAGGGAGAGGCTCCAGGGAGTGAAGTGAGCCAAGATGTACGTAAGGTGGCCTGGGGTCCAGCTCTGCCTTCTGAGCTGTGTGACCCTTAGGGAGTCACTTCAGATCCCCAGATCTGTTTTCTCTCATGTAAAAGGGTGAGGGGATGGGGGTCAGAGCTGGGTGGTGGTGCCAGTTCCTTTCAGCCTGTCTATCATAGCACTCACATACCCATATACTTAGAAAGCCCCCCTACCAATCGGGGAGTCTGAGCCTACCTTTCTTCCTTTCTTCCCTGAAGCCGGGCAGGGTCCCTTCCTTGGTCTACAGCCACTCGCTGGGGAGCTTGGGAGGTTTCCCAAGCTACAGGGGCCCTGAGCTTCAGGACAAGCCAAGGCATCAGGGTGGAAAGTGACCTGAAGGCAGATGAGAAACTCGAGAGGGACCCTAGCACTGTGTGGGGCCGGGACCCCCACGCACTGAGCAGGGGCAAGCCCCACTCCCTGAGCCCAGTTAAGAGGGGCTGGGAGCCTGAGTGGCCGGGTGTGCTGCATTGGGTTGCCATGGGAACGAATTCAGATTTCCCCCAATTGCTTTTTTATTTGCTAGACATTGTAATACATCGTATGTCGTGACTTCTTGGGGCAGGGAGGAGGGGGAGCTCTGGGAGCTTGCCTGCACCTTAACCTCGCGGGAAGTTGGGGAGGCTTGGGCAGGAGCAGCCCGGTCGGGGCTGGCGTAGAGGTAGCGGGAGACTGAGCTCGGTTCCTCCCGCCCGCCCGCCGGCTCTTGGTTTGTATGCAGGGCAGGGCCGGCCCGTCGGGGAGGGAGGCCCCTGCCCTGGCCCCTTGCCATTGAGCGCACTCCCCGCCAGTTCTGCTCCGCTTCACGCTGCACACAGACCCCCCAACTGCACACAAAGGCAGCTGCCAGAGCCCGTGAAAAGTGATCAAATTATCAAGAACTTGACCTCACCGAGGGGCGAAGCTCCGGCAACCCCCCAGCCGTATGCTAATGGCGCTCAGGGGCTGACTCGTCGAATAATTCGATAAAGGCCGCATTGTTAGCGGCAGGGCAGCCCCCAGCCCACCCCATTCACTCCCTCCACCCACCCCCTACCGACCGCTGTCTCTCTCCCATCGCATTTGCATCCCAAAATCCCCGTCCACGGCTCCGGGAGCGGATTGTTCCAGCCTGATTTATGGGGTGAAGGCGAAGGCTGGCGCCTTCCCCTTCCAGCGACCCCTCTGCAACCCCAACCCCCTCCCTCTCCCCGGCCCGCTCCACTTTGGGGTTCCTGCTCCGGCGCTGGGGGATAGGGGTGGGGGACCAGGAAAGAGGAGGACTGGGGGAAAGCTGGCACTGCAAGTGTCCCCAGAGAGAGAGCCGAGGTCAGGTACCTGGTCGGGGCGCGGCCGCTCCGTCGAGCTGGAGTCCGCTGGGCCGGCGCTGGGCTCCTCTCGGCTCCTCTGGCTCTTGCGGGGCGGGCGCTCGCACGCAGAAGTTGTGAGAGTCATTTCTACTTTCGGTTATCTAGCTTTATGACGGCTCTGTGGCACTCATACAGCTAGATAACCAAAGAGAGAAACGGGCCTCCCTTAGCCAGTGCCGCTGCCGCGCCGTGGGCTCCACGTGCTGCTGCCTGCCGAGCGCGGGAGCCTGAGCGGACGCCGTGCCCGGATCCTGGGGCGCACGCGGAGAGCCAGAGGGGATGGACAGACATACGCACACGCTGACTCCCGCCACCTAGGCCCGCAGCCCCCGCCCAGTTCCCTTCCTCCCTCGCCCTCCCGGCGCATTTCTCCCCTGCTCCCCGTTCCGTGCGTCCGGGCACCGGCGCTGCCGGCCTGCCTCGACGGCGTCCCGGGGCTCACGTAGGGCACCCGCGCGGAGCGCTTAGAGAGCCTCGGGCGCCCCGGCCGCCCCCAGCGCACTGGACCGCCGGCCCTCCTCTCGCAGGCTAATCGCCCCGCGGGGAAGTGACGTCAGTCCAGGGATCGGCCAATCACAGGCTCCCATTCAAATCCCAGCCCCCTTCCCGCGCTCCGCACCACCCAGCCTTACAATGGCCTCGGCGTTCACGGCTTCCCCGCCCCGAGGGCAAGGAAGCGCACCCTCTGCCCTCAGAAGCGTCAGGGCTGCGCACCGTCTGATCTTTCACCCAAACTCCTCCGTCTTCCTCCCAGGGCCCAGGGAGCCCAGTACCCACTGCGGACCATCAGAGTTTGGGAGACAAGAATGCTCGAGTGACAAGGTTTAGGGACGCGTGTGATAGGACGTGGCGATCTCCACAGGAGGGCCGAGAGCGCTCACGGAGAGGCCGAGAGCAGAAGCCATTTCACCTTTAACTTCTCTCTTCCTTTCCCCATGCCCAGCACTTGCAGTAGATCTAGCCCACGCGGCAGAGACCAGGGATTGAAGGAAGAATTAAGTGTCCCGGTGAGCGCAGGTCGGTGTCCCACCCATAACACCTGGCACTCAGAGGTTCCTCAGCTATGCTCCACTTGGGCGAGGCCCTGGCCTGGGCCCTGAGTACCAAGCTGCTGGGTCCCTTCTCTCTCTCGGTTCCTAGACACACTAGGAGTGTAAAACCGATTGTGCCAAGCACCTTGGAGAAGTCCTAGGCTCTCTCTTGGCTCCTGGTTAAATTCATATTTCACCAAAAATTAAAGCACAAAGTCATGCCTCCACTCTCCTTCTTCAGCTCTCAGCACACACCTGGCTACTCACTCCAAGTAGCCGCAACAGTGGAAAGGGACTGCCACCTTGGGTCTCCCGGAATCACCCCTAAACTGAGCTGGCAGCTGAATTGGTGGTACCATTGCAGCCTTCCAGATGTGAGTGGCCTATGGGTACCACTTCGTGCTCATGCCAGCCATCACCCCCTTCTTCCTTGCTGCTGTGGCTACCCTCCAGCCTTGAGCCCTATGATTCACCTCCGCCTGTCAGCCATCCCCAAGATGCAAAGGATTCAGTATGAAAAATGCAATATCTTTGCTCCTAGATAACCCCAGAAAAATCTTAAGCTCAACAGCTAGGGAGAGATTTTATGTGGGACTGGGCAAGTGGATTCCCAGATTCCAGCAGTCAATACACGGGAGTCACAGAGACTCTCACTGCTGCTGTCTACAGTGAGCACTGTGGGGTTAGGTGGAGGTACCCGTGCAGATTCATTTTAGTGGGGTCTGGGGCACTGGGCCACTCTGAGCCAGGTAAAACCCTGGCAGGATGGGTTGGAAAGAAGGGGCCAAAAGTGGATGGTTTGGAAAAGATTTCATGATTTTACTAAAAATCCCTTCCTTCCATATACTCCCCTAAAAATGACACATGTGGATTTTGTCAAGTTCTGGATTTTGTCAAATGCCTCTTTCCCCATTGCTTGTCTGTGGTTTGTTCTAATTTCATCCCAACTCTAAATCCGAAGCAGGTGACATCCTGCTCTCATCCCAGCCAGCTTGTGACCAACCAAATCTGCTATGTACATGTTTCCCTCGAAATCCCACTTCGCAGACACATTCCTTTTTCCAGAAGGTGAACAAGGGCCGGACAGCTGAACCAGCAGAGGAACAGAGAGGCCAGCCACGGTTCAGGAAGGAAGCTCTGAATTTGGGCCCGAGACAGTTAATTCCATGAATTTCCATAATTGGGAGGCGCCCCTTGCTTCCCCTCCTCCTGCAGCTCCAGGAACCTGCACCCTCTTCCCTTCTTGATGTGTGTGTGGGCGGCCTTCTGAGCCCTAGTCCTTTCGGGGCCACCCAGGGGTGGGAAGGGTGGGGCTGCGGAGGCAGGGAGGGGCCCAGAAGCATGTTTCACCTGAGAGAGAGGGAAGAAAGAGAGGAAGCGAGGGGGAAGAGGGAGCGAGGAACGAGCCCCTCGGAGTGTGATTTAAGCAGGATGCTGCACAAAATGGCTCCTCAGCGAGACTCACGGTAACCGCGCGCGGAGGCCGGCCTGCAAGCCTAGGGCGGGTGGGGGCTTTGGGAGAAAGAATTAAAAGCCTGATTTTGATTCAGTTCAGATGCAGGAGGCCACTGTCATCAGAGCCACATCTCTACTGTCTTTTTGGGAAATCGAGTCCCTTCTTGGGAGCAGGTGAGGCTGACCAGGGGGAGGCTCCCACACCCTGCTTGAGTGAGACCGGCCCCAGAATCAGTGCCTCCTCCATCTCACTGTAGCCCCACTCCCAGGAAGAAGGCCACAGAAAGACCGAGCCTCAAGGCCATAGGCTGCTGAGAGGAGGCTGTTCCGGTGGGTCAAGGCAGCTGCAGTCTCCGTGGGTTGGCAGCCGGCTTCCACACACAGCTTAACAGGAGCCCGGGAAGCCATCCAGGTCGACACCAGGCAGAAGCGCATTGTGTGGGCTGGGCACTGCCAGCTGAGGCTGGCAGACTGCTGGGCAGGCCAATTCAGAGACCAAGTGGGGAGAACCTGACCAGCCACCAGCATTGACCCAGATTGCCCCTTTGCCTGCAATTCAGGCTGGGTCTGGGTTCCATGAGCTTTCCCCACACCAAGCCCCTAGCCTTGGCCTTCAGCCCCAGCACAGTCCCTAAAGTTTCGGAAGATCAGGTACTGGGTCTGGCTGGCCACTGGGCACCCAGGCCAAAGCACCAGTGGCAGTGGTCGGGCCCTGGCCATGGTGCTGAGAGCTGCCTGCCAGGCCTGTCTCTCCACCTCCCCGCTTGCCCTGAACTTCTTCCACCTCGCCCCCTCAGTCCTAAACCCAGGCTCCAGGGGCACCTGCAGCTACCAGGAGAAGCTAACAGCCAGAGAAAGAGAAAGCCTCAGCGACTAGGTGCCTCCACTGAGGGCCTGGGACTCAATTTTTCGTATTCAAATCTCCACTGAGGAAAGAGAGCCCCTGGGCCATGAAACTCCCATATCCAGATCAACGGAAATGCCCATTCCTGCTGCAACCACATGCATATCCTGCACTCCCTCAACTCACCAAATCTGCACAATACCCCCTCACACACTTGGCCCTCCGTCTAGCAGCCAGCCTAAGACAGGTGGCTGGTACCTTGCCCATGCATGTGCACGTGTACACTCTTGTACCCATTGGCAGTGGCAGCTGCTTGGACTCCAAGCTGGCTTTGGCCCAAGTTCCTGTTTCCTATTGGTAGTTACACAACTCAGCGCGGGGGACCTAACAACCCACAGGAGTGTGCCTTCTATTTCAGGACATAGCAAATTAAGTGGTTAAGTGGCAGGAGAGGGGGACAGTTCTGACCCTAGCCAACAGCCCTGTGCAGGCACCCTTCCACTGAGACCAGACTTGCCCTGATCTAGAGGCTGGATGGAACTCCCCAGGCGCTACTCCAGGCAGATGCAGCCACCCAGCCTGCAATTCAGCCTGGAGCTAGTGCTCCTTTCCTGAGCCCCACAGGTTCTTAATTAGGAGACAGTGTCTCCAGCCACAATCTAGGCTAAGTCCAGGGTGCCCTCACCCCACTGCCCCCTCCCTCCTTTGTTCCTTCCTCAGGCCCAAGCTTTGATTAAGCTGATCTCCCTATTGTCTGGGGGCCGGCAGGACTGCTAGCTGAGAGACCCAGCATTGGGCCAGCTCAGGTGGACCCAGCTCCCTGCACCCGGAGGTCCCAGAGCCTGCACACCCACCTTCATGTACACGTGGTCAGTCGAGCGGTAATGCTCTCTCTGGCTCCCACATCCAGCCTCTCTCCTCAGCAGCTGAGGTGTGGGCTCTGGGGAGGCCTAAACTGGGCAGGAACCTGAAAGCACCCCTCCTGAAAAGGCCTGGACAAAGGACTACCCCTTCCCTGGGGTCTCCAGCAGCAGATACTGCTAATGGAAGTCCTGAGGTGGACCCTGTATGATGCCCCCATCTCAGTGCCCACTGAGCCTAACCTCTGGCTGTTCCTTGATTGAAAGGTAGACCCTCAAACTCCATCCTCTTCCCCTCCATGGCTTAAGAATCCCCCTCCTCCAGGATATGGGGACACAAAAGGGGGCTCCCTTTAGGCCCAGCACCTCGATTTCTGCCCAGCCACAAAGATTCAGTGTGTTTTTCTGGACTCCAGTACTGCTTCTGTGATCCGACCCTGGAAATTCTCCCAGCTTCTGTTACCTCCCTGCTCTGACGGGTCCAAACTGGACCAACTCCCCCACCAACCCTTCTTCCAAAGAAGCCCCTCACTTGACTCAACCTCCACCGCTGCCCATATTCTTCTCCAGCTCAGTGGAGCCTAGGCTGGAGGAGGCTGCAGAGACGCCCACAGACAGATCAAAGAGGCCTGTTCTGGGGCACGGAGTGGGGAGCAGAGTGAATAGGATTTCCCAACAACTTCCCATTTCAGAGGGGGAAAAACGTCATAAATCTTATCTAGAGTGGGTGCTGTGTGGTGCATTTTTCTCAAAATATTTTTTTCAGGAAGCTGCTTTCTAGGTTATTATTTTTTGTGGGGGAGGGGATAAGAAGGAAGGGGTAGGGGGGCAGTGGCTAGGGAGAGGGCGATCCTGGGACTCACAGGAACCTCACTTCAGAAACCTTCCTTTCTGCTAAACCTGTCTCAGCCCCACAACTTCCAGCCGACCCTGCGCCCTTCCCCTTTCCGTTCACCCAAAGTCCTCACCTCTGGGCGCTTCCCACTGCCCCACAACCCTTTGCCCGGGATGACTGGGTCCTGCCTCCCACCCGCAGTGGGAGCGCACCTCTCATCCCGCCCAGCGGCAAAGGGAAGCCCCAGCTGCCTGAGCTGCCCAAGGGGGCCGGGCAGGGATGCCCCAGCCCCCTCTCTCAGTCCAGCCCAGCTCCCTGACGCTGCCCTGGCCGAAGCCACCGCCCTCACTCCCTAGCCCTCGCTCCCCAGCCTCGCCGAGACACAGCGGGCAGTGGCACTTACGGACCAGGAAGGGGGCCCGGGCCCCAGCGAGGCAGCGGCGCGGGTGGGGCGGCTGTGGGGACCGCGGCTCCGCCACCCCTGATCAGGCGCGTTCCCGGGCTCAGGCCCAGCTCTCGCCGCTCTCCGGGCGCCCCTGCCCCGGCGAGCGCATGGCAGACAGCTGCGGGAGGCAGGCACGGCAGTGGCGGAGCGGGGGCTCCTGGCCGCGCGCCGCTTCTCTGGGCTCTGAGCGGCTCCCAGCGCCGCCTTCTCGGGCGGGCACGGCCCGCAGTGACGTCAGCGCGGCTCCCCCCGCTCCCCCCTTCACCCCGACCAGTGCGGAATGGAGGGGGCGGAGGAAGGCTGTGAGGGGCGCCCAGCCGTGTGCCTTGGCCTTTCCTCCCCACGCCCCGCTTGCCTCCCAGCTTTTCCCTGGGAATCGCAACGCCATTCGTCCCCCCTCTCCTCCCCGCGCTGCCAGACTCACTCGGAGCCACCAACGACCTGGGAGGTGATGGCAAGCAGCGGGTTGGAAGCCTCGCTGGCAGCTCCAGACTCAGGGATCCGAGCTGCTTTGGGAAGAATGGAGAGCTGAGGGCATGAGGGGCGTCCACCTCCTGGCTGAAAGGGGGCGTCTTATCTTTCCCCCCAGCATAGGTGTTGGTTAGGCTGGGGATATCCACGCTGGATTGGCTGGTCCCGGGGCCCCCGTGTGAGCTCAGAAGGGATCTTTTATCTCGGGAAAACGTGTCCCATTCGGAGCTGGGGATGCCCTCTAGGCTGGGTCCTGCTTCTCCAAGACCCAGAGCAGCCCTGCGGCCCTCCTACCCGCCATCTGCCCGAGGCTGTTCACCCGCAAACTCGCTGGGCCGACTGAGCCCCAGAGCCGCTGTCCAAATGCTGAATCTGGCCTCCCCTGGGCTGGCTCCCGACGTCCCGCTGCCTATGGCTCCGCGTTTCCCTCAGGGGCAGGCAAGGGGTTATGGGACGCACAACGCGGAGGCCCCAGGAAACTTTGGGGCTCCAAGATGATATTGGAAAGCCTCAGGATAGGGGGCGATCGGTCGAAGGGAGACAGAAGCCAAGAGAGCAGGCAGAGCAGCGCGCCTGGCACGCCGAACCACGCGCCCTTGATGACTCGCCCCGAGTCCCCTCCGCCCGTGTGTGTTTCTCCCACTTCCACAGCAGGGGAGGTCCCTAGGCTGAACTTGTCAGCGGGTCTCACCATTCATCACGAGCCAGACAGACAGGCCAAGTTCATGAGCAATACTGTTAACCCCTTGCAAGCCAAGCACCTCCCACAGGAGGAAGCCTCCTGGCCAGGGAGCGTTCTCTAAGGTTCCAGAGGCACTGCCTCCCAGGAACGTGGCAGCCACCGCTCCTTTTTTCTTTTCGGCTCGTCTCCTAACCATTTATTCCGTCATTTTATTTACACTTTTGGTTTCCACAGTCTTTCAAGTTCCTTCTCTTCTAAGTTAGTTTGATACCAGTATAACTGACTGCCTTTTAAATGTCTTCTTTTCCTATGTTGTGGCTGTGTTCATTGTGGAAACATTAGAAAATTTTGAAAAAATGAAATAAAATAATAATTGGCCCTATATTTTACACCTAGAGGCCTGACTTTAAAATACAAACTATATATTCTCATAGAAGAACCTAGATTGCTGGTTGTGCGGGGTGGGGAGTGACGAAGGGGTGGAGAGAGAGAACCCAGTCTTTCTGAACTGGATGGGGAAGGAAAAACAAAAGCTCTGCGAAAGGGCTCAAAGAGGGAGCCCTGTCCTCCTGTTAGAGGAGCCAAGGAGGGAAGCAGCGCCATGTAGGGCTAGAAACAGGGGCCCAGACACCCCCTCCACTCACTGGTTCCTGTTCTAGCTCCAAAGCCCTAGGGAAGCTTCTCCTGGCCTTGACCGTGTGTGTGTATGTGTGCGTGTGTGTGTTGTGGGGGGAGGTGCTCTCTGCCCTGGGCGAAAGCTCAGTTCTGCCCCGGAACCCCAGCCATCTCCTGGAGAACTTTATCTGATTCTCCTTGCGGTCTGGTAGACTTGGGCCACCCCCTCCCCCATTTCCTATTGAATTCCTGGCGTCTGGTAGCTGGCGGCAACTAGGGCGACCTACCAACTTTTCCCCTGGGCATTTTCTCACTCCCTTCACCCCCCAGTGCTTTCTTTTCTTCTCCCAGCGCTCCTTTTGAAAGGAGGCACCCAGGCCCAGAACGTGTTCTGCAGTTTAACTACTTCCAAATTCTTTGTTCAG
Organism: Pan paniscus; assembly: GCF_029289425.2. Classification (NCBI taxonomy): domain Eukaryota; kingdom Metazoa; phylum Chordata; class Mammalia; order Primates; family Hominidae; genus Pan; species Pan paniscus. The sequence goes on along the minus strand of NC_073265.2, from coordinate 78,910,981 downwards.
GTCACCCCGGGACTCCATTGTCCGCTATTGAGAGCGCGGGCAGGCCGCCGGGTGCGCCTCTGCCGTGCAGGCCTGAATCCATTAGGCCACCGATCCGGCCCCTGCGGCCCATTGACGCGCCTCCCTCGCCCGAGCGCCGGTGGCCCCCCTCCCTTCCCCTCCGCTCCCACCCTCAGCTGCCTTTTGGACTCCGCGGTGGAGTCACAGAACGCTGCGGGTCCGCCCGCGGGGGTTATTTGGGTCTCGCTCTGTCTTGAGGGGCTGGTCACGGTGCAGCCTCGGATGATTCTTGTGGGCTCTGTCCTATCCTACAAGCCTCTTCCGGGGTGCTGCCCAAATTCTACTGCTTGGCTGCTGGGTGCTACTTGGACCTGCAGGGCAGATTTTGAGGGGGCTGCAGCCCCAACCTCAGGAATGGGGGTGGGGGAAGAACAGCCAGCAACATCCTTCCTCCAGCTTCTCCAGCTTTCCAGCTGCTCCCCCACAGCCCGGATTTCTGTTCCTCTCTTTCCTCCAGGCCTGCGCCCTCGAGCTCCCAGTAGGGTCAAGCCTCTCCTTAGCTGGGGGAATGAAAGGGGGGCCATCCAGTTTCAAGGGGTAGCACAGCAGGGAGGGCCGGCCGGTTCCTGCCCCAAACACGCGCTCATGACGCCCTCGAAGGCTGGTCTCCTCAGGAGGGTGACTTTCCCCCAGCTCACTGGAAAAGAGGCAAGAGTCGCTCTGGCCTCAGATGCACGTTCCAGGCTCCCAGGGTGACAGGGTACGGCTAGGGGGAGGAGGCTCAGTCCGCCCCTGAAGCCTCCTCCTCTCCTGCCTCAGGACTCAGGGAGACGCAGAGCTTGGGAGTCCCCAGGGGGCTCAGCTCTGAGGTGCGCGCCTGGGGAAAGTCGAGGTTCAGAGGAGCAGCGCTCCCAGAGCCAGTGTCCAGAAAAGTATGGCTTGCCGTTGCGTATCTTTTTCTCGGCGCCTGAAGGTTCCCTAACCCCGTAGCGAGCCTGTTCCTCCTGCTCTGGGGTTACTGGGTCACTGAGTCCAGGGCGAACATCGACGCCCAGCCACGGGGCTTCTCGAAATCACTCGGGCCTCTGCTGGGGCCCGCCTTCTCCAGTCTGAGAATCGGCCAAACCCTTCCCGGAAGCTTAATTCCAGGAGAGAGCCGTGGAGGAGCCACGGGGGCCGGCGCGGGTACCACGAACGGGGGCGCAGGGAAACTTGGCCGGAGAAAGGGTGCGGTTGGGGGTGCAGGGCGCAGAGGCGCAGGCTGGATGGTGGGCGCCACTCCCCGCCGGCCGAAGAGGGAGGGAGGGAGGGAGAAGAGGAACGGGTGGTCTCCGCCGCACCTTCCCCGACCGCTTGGCCAGGACCTCGGGTCGCGGGGCGCCGGGCGCCGGACCTCGTGGAACCGCCGCGGCCTGGATCGGCGGCGAGGAGCCAGCTAGCGCCCCCTGGCGCCTCCGCCGAGCCCTCACAATGCCGTCGCCCAGTCCCCCACCCCGCCGGATTCCAGACCTGAGGCTGGGGAGGCTGGTGTCCGCGCACCCCCGAGACCTCGCCGGACTACGCCAAGCCTCTTAGAGGACGTAGGAGCTCCTGAAGGTCTCCCACGCTCCAACCCACGGCCTCCGCTCGTCCTGCCCACCCGCCCCGAGTGCTCCAGTCGGCGGTGCTGACCTCGCAGCTCTTCCGCCCCATAAGCGTGGCTCTGCGCGCTGTCCAACAGCGCCCTCTGGCGGGCGCTCCGGGGAGATGCAGGTGAGCGCGGCTGAGGCTGCCACCGATGTCGAGAACGGCTCGGGACCCGCGCAGCGCGGGCGGTGCTTGGGCACCTGCCTGGCGGTTTGTGGCTAAGTGCAGGGGACGGAGATGCAGTAGTCTAAGGAGAGCTGGGCACCTCTTTGCCTCTCAACCACTACAGGTCAGGAAACAGAATGAGGGACAGGGTGAAATCTCACCTCCTCTTCCACCTAAGACTGGCACCTCTGCTATCTTGGCCTCCTTCAGGAAGGCTTTCTGGAGACTGAAGCGGACTGGGCAGGTTTGGGACCTTACCCTCGATTCTTGCAGCCTGGCAAGAACCCTGCCTTCATGGCAGGGCCAGTCCATTTGCAGCTTTGCCCTCCCCATCTCAGTGGCTTTCTTTTCCGCCAGGGTTCCTCTCCTATCTGCAGGGCCTCAGAAAATTAAGAAATAAAAGCCCTTTCTCATCAGATCCGGAGATCCCTTATTCCAAGGGCAAGGTGGGAGATGGGCAAGAGGTAACGATGAGATGAGCGAGCAAGGCCCGGGATTTGGAAGGTCTGGAGATGTTTCCCCAGGCTCCCAGCCCCGTGACATGAGTGTCCTTTCAGGCTCGGCATGGTGTTCTGTCTTCAGTCTGGCCATGCATTTCGATGGGTTTTTGACATTCATTCACTTATTCATTCAACATATATGTGCTGAGCTCCTGCTATATGCCAGGCACCGCTAGGGATAAAGCTCAGAAAGGGTAAGTAATGTGCTCAAGGTCACACAGCTGGAATCTGCCGGAGCCACAGTGCAGCCCCAGCCACTCCAGCCCTACCTCTCCCCTCTCACCTGGATGACTTCAGAAGTCTCCTAACTGGGGCTCCACCTCAGAACTCAGCCCCCTCCAATATGGCATCCACACTGCTGGGGAGAGAGCTTTGTAAAAGGCCAATCTGATCATGTCTCTTCCTTGCTTGACAAGGGTCTTCTGGCTCCAAGAGAAAGCCTCGAGTCCCTCACAGGCATACGAGCTCCCCCTGAGACTTGTCCCCCTGAGAGCCTTGTTCCCATTTTCAGGAACCCGACACTCCAACCATCCCAGGCATCTCTCATTTCCTTAAGGCCCAAGCTCTTGCACCCCTCCCTGCCTTTGTGTGCCCCTACAGTGTCTCTGCCTGGAATACTCCTCCCTCTGGGGTGTCTTTCAGATTCTCGGTGAATGTCACTCCTCCATGAAACTTTCTGACCTGAACATATCCATCGTGGCCTCTCCCTTCACCTAAAGACTGGATGGGCCTAACTGGCCATACTTGTATGTCCTTCATCCTCCCTTCCCCGCTGACAACTAATTAATTGAAGCTGGCATGGCCACTGACCCCCGAGGGCTAATCCCTGGTCTGGCCTGAATGTACCAGGGTCTCTCCTGAGCACTGAAGTGAGACCTGGACTGGAAAGGTGTGCAGTGAGCAGGGGGAGCTCAACAGCCTCTGGAGTCAGTGCTGTGGTCAGGTGATAAGGGGACAAAGAAACTGGGAAAATGGAGCAGGCGAGTCAATAAGCTAGCGGAGAAAAGGCCGTGGGACTGGCAAGAGATAAAGGGCAAGAGAGAGACTTTCTCAGATGGCTTCTGCCCTGCCCTAGCAGGAGTCTTGCTCCTTTCCTCTGGCCTGCTTTGCATAGGATTCTGCCCTCTGACCCCAACCCCCTTCTGCCAAGCCCAGCCCTTTTTCTCTGTGTGCCTTCCCGCCTAAGCAGCCCCTGGGCTGTACTGCAGGACAGCTAGCACGTCTCATGGTGGCCAGCCTCCTGAAGGCCTGGCACCATTCAGAACTGGCATAATTCAATTTCCCCAGAGCCAGCAGCAGGCACGCCACCACGTGGCAATTGTGACAAACACAGTTTGCAATCCATTTGGACGCCAGCTCAGAATGATGAGTTTATTGATTAACGTTTAAAATGTTTTAGGATTTGCATTTTTCAGATTTGTTCACAGGGTGAGAATTTGCTAACAGTTAACGATTACTGAGTGGGTATGCTGTGCCAAACACGACTGCAAGCACTTTGTTATTAATCTTCACAGCTGTGCTTATGCCAGAGCTGCTCTTACTATCCTCACCCAGCAGATGGGAAAACCCAGGCACAGAGAGGTTAAGCAATTTGCCTCAAGTCTCAGCTAATCAGCAACTGAAACAGGATGAGAGCCCAGAGTCCAAATTCCTAGACTCTATGTTACACTGCCTTTTAATAATAGTTCAACGCACCACTGCACTCCAGCCTGGCGACACAGCGAGACTCTGTCTCAAAATAATAATAATGATAGTTCTATATTGTCCCATTCCTGGTTCACATAATCCAAATGTCCATAAAACAAGCCAGCCAGTGCTTATCAGCAGACTCTATTGCAAGCCTCTTTCTTTCTTTCTTTCTTTCTTTCTTTCTTTCTTTCTTTCTTTCTTTCTTTCTTTCTTTTTTGAGATGGAGTCTCGTTGTGTCACGCAGGCTGGAGTGCAGTGGCACAATCTCGGCTCACAGCAATCTTCACCTCCCAGGTTCAAGCGATTCTCCTTTTTAAAATGCCAATCTGATCGTGTCTCTTCCTTGCTTGACATCTGTCAGTAAGGGTCTTCTGGCTCCAGGAGAAAGCCTCAAGTCCCTCACAGGCGTATGAGCTCCCTCTGAGACCTGTGCCCCTGAGAGCCTTGTAATCCCCAGTAGCTGAGATTACAGGCACCATCACGCCCGGGCAAGCCTCTTTCAACTCATCTGCTTCCCCCATATGACTGTGAACCCACTGAGGGGAGGAATGCTGTCTCAATTATCCCCAAACTCCCAGCTCCTGACACAGAAGACACAGTCAACATTTGGTGTATTGAAAAATGGCAACTTCCAGACATAAGAAGCTGTGGAAACACCCAGCATGTTTCTCTATGTTTTCTTTGTTCCCATGGCAAATTCTGGCATCTCTCTGAAAGAGACTGCAACAAAAGCCTTTGAATTTTTCCACACACAACGTCCCCACACGGTGTACCCTGGGGCAAGTTTTGGAGAAAAAAAATCTAGGGTTCCTATGGACCACAAGTTTATCACAAACAAACAATTTGGTGGCAAGAGTGCTAACAAAGTTAGTTAAATGCCAACCTGTACTGTACAAACTAGAAAAGCAGAACTACTTTACCTAGATGCTCTTCAAACTAGTATTCTGGATATGAATTAGATGCACTAATTAGAAGCAATTTGCAAGGGGGGAAGTGAGGCAGGGGCCATCTTCCAGCTGCCTTTAAGCAATGCAGTGGAGATGTGGGGCTTTTCCACCAAGATGCTCCAGCATGCAAGTCTTCTGCTTCCTGATAGTCTAGAAGCAATGTCATAGTTGGCAGTGGTGACGACTTTTTTTTTTTTTTTTAGACAGAGTCTTGTTCTGTTGCCCAGTCTGGGGTGCAGTGGCACAATCTCAGCTCACTGCAACCTCCGCCTTCCGGGTTCAAGCGATTCTCCTGCCTCAGCCTCCCAAGTAGCTGGGACTACAGGTGCACACCACCACGCCCAGTTAATTTTTGTATTTTTAGTAGAGATGGGGTTTCACCATATTGGCCAGGCTGGTCTTGAACTCCTGACCTCAAGTGATCCACCTGCCTTGGCCTCCCAAAGTGCTAGGATTACAAGTGTGAGCCACTGTGCCTGGTTGTATGATGACTTTTTGATCCCTGGACCACAACCACAGCAGTGTGTTCTTGAAGTCAACAGTTCTATGGGATGGCTCTTAGTTTCCTACCTCGCAGCTAGTGACAGAAGTGGTAGCTCTTGCAGCCAGCTGGCTACTGTGTTCTGGGTGTGTTTCCTGCAGACCTAGTCCACAACTACTTTTCTAGCCATTCCAACAATTTTGTAATTGCCTAATTCCCTATATTAAGTTCCTTTCTGCTTAAAACATCAGCATTGTTTTTAGTTCCTACACAAATCCTGGTTGATATTGTGTTTTTCCTTCCTTTGTTAATTTCCCAGACACTTCTTGGATATGTGGCACAGATCAGGCAGTGCACTGGGTGCTCATACCAGGAGACTGGTAAACAAACAGCTCCTGGCCGGGCGCGGTGGCTCATGCCTGTAATCCCAGCACTTTGGGAGGCCAAAGCAGGTGGATCACCTGAGGTCAGGAGTTCAAAACCAGCCTGACCAACAGGGTGACATGGTGAAACCCCGTCTCTACTAAAAATACAAAAATTAGCCGGGCATGGTGGCGCACACATGTAATCCCAGCTACTCGGGAGGCTGAGGCAGGAGAATCGCTTGAACCTGGGAGGCAGAGGTTGCAGTGAGCCGAGATCATGTCACTGCACTCCAGCCGTGGGCGACAGAGCAAGAGTCCGTCAAAAAAAAAAAAAAAAAGAAAGAAAAGAAAAGAAAAGAAAGAACAAACTCCTGCCCTTCCCAGACCTGTGTGTGGAGACCATCCTCGGGATGGCTGCTGCAGTGGACAGAGCTGGTTCTCCACCCAGATCCCCTCCCAACCTGCTTACTGGATCTGTCTGTCCATCCCCCAGCACCTGCAACCTCCTTCAGAGGACTGGAGCTTCATCAGCTGCATGAGCAGAGCTGCAAGTGCCTGGGAGTTTATGCCCTGACCCCAGCCCCCAAGCACCCTGAAGCCAATGATGTCTTGTGCAGGAGTAGGAAAGCTCAGCTCCCTCAAGCGAGGACAAGCTCTAAGGTGCAACCCACACTCTGAAGCCCTCCACAGGATTAGACTGAGGCTGAGACTTCACTGGAAATCCCATCCTTCCCTGGCTTCTGCCCCTTCCCTGGCTTGCTTCCCCCACTCCCCAGTTCTCCTGGAAGTCCTTCCCCAATAAATTATCAGCATGTGGATGATTGGGGTCTGCTTTAGGAAATGCTGACCTAAGATGGGTACCATAAATTAAAAGGGGCAGCTGGGCACAGTGGCTCACGCCTATAATCTGCCAAGGCCGGCGGATCACTTGAGCTCGGGACTTTGAGACCAGCCTGGCCAACATGGTGAAATCCCATCTCTACTAAAAATACAAAAATGAGCCGGGCATGGTGGTGCACACCTGTAGTCCCAGCTACTCAGGAGGCTGAGGCAGGAGAATTGCTTGAACCTAGGAGGTGGAGGCTGCAGTGAGTCAAGATTGTGCCACTGCACTCCAGCCTAGATGATAGAGACTCTGTCTCAAAAAATAAAAAGGTGTGGGGGAGCATTGAGGGACTGAGTGTCCAGGCCAGTGAGGACTTTGGTCATCAGGCTGAGTGAGTAGACAAGCCTGGAAGGAGTTTGTCCTAGAAAGAGAAGACCGAGAAGGTGCTTGGCCATTTTCTGCAACATCTGAAGGGTCCCCCTGTGAGAGAGCGGGCGGAACAGTGTGGGGTCACTTCAGAAGTCAGAACTGCCCTTTGAGAGGGCGGATGGAACAGTGTGGGGTCGATCCAGAAGCCAGAACTGCCCTGTGCTGGTTAATTTCATGTGTCAACATGGCTAGGCTATGGTGCCAGTTGTTTGATCAAACACTGGTCTAGATGTTGCTGTGAAAGTATTTTTTTAGATGTGATTAACATTTAAATCAGTAGACTTTGACTGAAGTAGCTTATTCCCCATAACTTGCTGGGCCTCGTTCAATCAAGTGAAGCTTTAAGAGAAAAGACTGAGATCCCCCAAAGAGAAAGAGATTCTGCCTCCAGATTGCTTTTGGACTTAAGACAGCAAAGTCAACTCATGTTGGAATTTCCACAGCCCCAAAATTGTGTGAGTCAATTCTGTGAAATAAATTTCTTTCTGTCTGTCTCTCTCTCTCTCTATATATATATTTATACACACACACACACATACACATACACACACACACATATACACACACATACACAGATACACACCCTATTGGTGGTTCTGTTTCTCTGGAACACCCTAACACATGCCCTAAGCTGGGGCCGGCTTCAGGTTGGTAGCAGCCAGCAGGGTTCACCACAGGAGACTGTCAAGTCAGGGCAGTGTAGACACTGAATGGGAGCAGGGGAGAATAGGGACCCACACCCAAGGGACATGCAAGTCAGCAGCAGGAACACATCCTAAAGGCTCACTGAGGACGGCCCTGCCGCCCTAAGCCCTAGCTGAGCAGCTGAGCAGAGGCCGTGGGGCAGTGGAGCAGGGGGACCAACCCCAGAGCCTTTCCTGGTACTTCTACAGAGAAGTGTGTTGACCTGCCTGGCACCTGCCAAGTGGGGTGAGACTGGAGTTCCTCATCAGCTCCACTGGGGACTCTGAGCCTGAGACCAATGTTCTCATCTCCCCGACCCCCATTTCTACCCACTGCTTATTTTCTGTGGGACTTAGGCCAACTGACAACTTTTTTGTACTTGAGTTTTCTTTCTTTTTCTTTTTTTTTTTTTTTGAGACGGAGTCTCACTCTGTTACCCAGGCTGGAGTGCAGTGGCATGATCTCGGCTCACTGCAACCTCCACCTCTCGGGTTCAAGCGATTCTCCTGCCTCAGCCTCCCTAGTAGCTGGGTAGCTGGGATTACAGGTGCGCACCACCATGCCTGGCTAATTTTTGTATTTTTAGTAGAGACAGGGTTTCGCCACGTTGGCCAGGCTGGTCTCAATCTCCTGACCTCAAGTGATCTGCCCGCCTCGGCCTCCCAAAGTGCTGGGATTACAGGCATGAGCCACTGCACCTGGCCATATCTGAGTTTTCATATCTGTAAAATGGGCTAGTGGTAGTCCCCTCCTCACAGGGTTATTGAAAGGGTTAAAGGGGACTGTTTTTAGAAAGCACTGAGAATAATGGCTGCAAGTAGGTGATCAATCCATGTTAGCCACTGGCAGCTACTATAGTTGCCTGAGATTTTCAGTAACCTGATTTGCCCAGTTAGGAGATGGGCTTCCTGCAGAGTTGGTGAGCTCTCTGTTGCTGGATGTGTGTAAGCAGAACCATGAGGGTGGGTGAACCAGGCAGGAATACCCCCAGGCTGCAGGTCATCTGGGCCTTTGGCAACTGCATTCAAGCCTGTGTGCTGGGCACGTGACCCGGTGCTGCGCCCTCCTCAGGTTCTACCCTTCAGTGGATGCTGGTCTCCATCTCCTGCTTTCATGCCTCAGTTTTCTGTCTCTGCCAAATCACTATAACTTGGCTGCCTTTGTATCCCTTTTAGTGAGTACAGTGACCCTCCTTGCTAAGGCCACAGGATACCAACCAAGGTTTGGATACCACCCTCAGGCCTGAAATAAGTTTTCAGGTTCCTGCTCTGTCCTCGGAAGGAACCTGGCAGGCACTCTCCCTCTCTGCAGACATCTCTGCCTGTATTAGTGACTGCTGCAATCCCCACACTGTGACAGGTCCAGCTTTGACAGCTTGTAGAGCAACTGTGTTCAACTGGGTTTGCCTCCTGAGCCAGGGACACCACAGACAGTTTTGCAGTTTGGGAACTGCCTAACTCTGGGGGGGCACCCTTCACATGTGGCCCGGTCCTTCCCCTCAGCAGTGCATATTGCAAAGGGAGAGGAATTAAGGGGAGATGATGCATATCAGAAGATTTAAGTAAAGAGGAATGCCACTTATTAAAAAGTCCGGCCAGGTGCCTGTAATCCCAGCACTTTGGGAGGCCGAGGCAAGAGGATTGCTTGAGGCCAGGAGTTTGACACCAGCCTGGGCAACAGAGCGAGACCCAGTCTCCACAAAAAAAACTAAAAAAAGAAAATTACGCAGGCATGGTGGCACGTGCTGTAGACTTAGCTACTCATGAGGCTGAGGCAGGAGGACTGTGTGAGCCCTGGAGATTAAGGCCGCAGTGAGCCACGATTGCACCGCTGCACTTCAGCCTGAGCAACAGAGTGAGAAAAAAAATAAAAATAATAACTTTCAAAAATCCTGGCCAGTCATGGTGGCTCACATTTGTAATCCCAGCACTTTGGGAGGCCGAGGCAGGCAGATCACTTGAGGTCAGGAGTTCAAGACCAGCCTGGCCAACATGGCAAAGCCTCATCTCTACTAAAAATACAAAAACTAGCTGAGCGTGGTGGTGTGTGCCCGTAATCCCAGCTATTTGGGAGGCTGAGGCAGAAGAACCACTTGAACCCAGGAGGTAGAGGTTGCAGTGAGCACATTGCACTCCAGCCCGGGTGATGGAAGTGAGACTCTGTCTAAAAAAAACAAAACCAAACAAAACAAAATCCTAAGTTGAGATACAATTTCCTTTGTGGAAAAATGAAATTCTGCATTGTTTATGCAATGCACCTATAGAAAGTAAAGGTAAGCAAAACCTTTCCTTCTGCTGAGGCCTATGGAGAAGACCTTGATTCTTAATGGTGTGTGCAACCAAGAGGGAGGGCAGGAGACGCTTAGGTCTGTTAAAAGGTGATGGGCCAGGCACAGTAGCTCACGCATGTAATCCCAGCACTTTGGGAGGCCGAGGCAGGCAGATCACCTGAGGTCAGTAGTTCAAGACCAGCCTGGCCAACATGGTGAAACCCCGTCTCCAGTAAAAATACAAAAAAATTAGCCAGGCATGGTGACAGGTGTCTGTAGTCCCAGCTACTCGGGAGGCTGAGGCAGGAGAATTGCTTGAACCTGGGAGGCAGAGGTTGCAGTGAGCCGAGATAGCGACGCTGCACTCCAGCCTGGGCGACAGAGAGAGTGTTGCTCAAACAACAGAAATTTGTTTCTTCTCAATTCTCATGGTGTTGGCAGGGCTGGCTTCTTCTGAGGCCTCTCTCCTCAACTTGTAGGTGGCCGCTGTCTTCTCCCCAGGTCTTCACCTGGTCTTCCCTCTATGTGTGTCTGTGTCCAGATCGCCTCTTCTTCTAAGGAGGACACCAGTCGTATTGGATTAGGGCCCACTCCAACAACCTCATTTTAACTTAATTACTTCTGTAAAGACCCTCTCTCCAATTACAGTCATGTTCTGAGGTGCTAACTCTGGAGGTTACAACTGTAACACACGAATTGAGGTGGGGGGACACACTTTAGCCCATCAGAGACAGGCACCATCCCAACCCCATGTCCCACCTTGGCTGGTGAACTGCAGCCTGCTGGGGCCAGTGTGGGTTCAGGAGCACAGGAATTGTTACAATGCAAAGACCACCTCCATCCATTTCCCCAAGTGTGTGTTCCAGGCTCACAGGCCTTAGCTGCCATTGGGTCATTGGGTCATTTGATCACCGGGACTCTCCTGCCCCGCTGGCTGAAGTCCCCACCACCATCCTTTCTGAAAGCCCGTTTTGATCCCTCTCTCCCCGAGAGACCTGCTGTCATGTTCTGACCACACACTCCCCTGTGCCCAGCTCCCACACACTCAGGAACCTGCCATCAGCTCCCTTTAGCCATGAAGTCCTGTCTTTACCTTGGAAACACAGGCTACACCAGGCTGACTCAGCCCTGATTTCAGCCTGGCTGGGGAGGGAGGGTGTGTCCTGCGCATTTCTCCTGCCCTGTCCCCACTCTGAGGCTGGCCAGATCAGGGGTGGCATCATCTCACTCCCAGCTAGAGTGGGTCAGAACGTCTGTCTCTCCAAAGGTCAGTTTCCATCTGCCCAAAGCCTTTCTTCTGGAGACAGGATAGTTCTAGATCAGGAGGGATTTTGTGGTGTAAATCAGAGCCATGTTCCCAGAAGCCTGTGCAGGTGGCATCTGTGGGTGTTCTGTCTCAGCTAAATCGAAACTCAGTGATGCCACCCTTCTGTGTCACAGAGGCGGCTGCCAGCCCTGCTAACGGGTTAGTCATCACCTTAGAGCACATGGATCTGCAGAAACCATCTGGGGTGAGGGAGACCATGTGCGGCAGGAAATAAATGGAAAACAGCCTCAATGTCCAGGCTCAACATCCCCGCAAATATTACTGGTTAAGGGGTCATGCAATGCACAGAAAAATAATCATATCATGGTGCAGGTGAGAAAAACAGGTTTGTGGGTGCATGGTACATGCTGAGAATTACAAATATAGTAACATCACGAAGTGCCCTCACCAAAATGTTAGCAGTGATTATCTCTGGGTGATAGGCTTATGGAAGGTTTGAATTCTCTTCTCTTTGTTTATCCATGTGGGTTGGGGGATGGATGGTGGTGAGGGCCAGCTTGGGTCTAAGTGGGAATCAAACAGTCCAGGCTGTCCTACTGAATGGAGAGGGTTACAGCCAGAAGGCTATTTTCTTTTCTTTTCTTTCTTTCTTTTTTTTTTTTGAGATGGAGTCTCACTCTGTCACCCAGGCTGGAGTGCAATGGCACGATCTTGGCTCACTGCAACCTCCACCTCTGGGGTTCAAGCAATTCTCCTGCGTTAGCCTCCCGAGTAACTGGGATTACAGGCACCCACCACCACACCCAGCTAATTTTTGTAGTAGCTGGGCGTGGTGGTAGTAGCTGGGGTTTCACCATGTTGGTCAGGCTTATCTTGAACTCCTGATCTCAAGTGATCCGCCTGCCTTGGCCTCCCAAAGTGCTGGGATTACAAGCATGAGCCACTGCGCCCGGCCCAGAAGGCTATTTTCATGTTAGCTTTGAGAACTTTCTGAAATTTTATAAAGTCTGTAATAACAGTAATAATAATTGCTAACCTTTATAAGGTCTTTATAAAGGGCCAGGTATTTGCCAGGTGGTTTGCATTAAATTTGATGCATAGGTACCACTGGTGTCCCCACCTTACAGATGAAGAAACTGAGGCCAAGAGAGGATAAGTAACTCACTGAGATCACATGGTACTAAGAAGTGGTAGAGCCAGGATTCAAAGCCAGCTTTTAGCCACTCATTCTGTCCACCCTTCAAAATACCCCATGGTCTCGAGAATGACTGTTTTCTGCCTGCTCACTGGAGGAGCAGGGTCCTCAGGTGCATTCTGGGGACCTGCTGGCTCTCAGGCAGGCCTCGGCGAGCCAACAAACTGTGCACCTTGTCTCTGAATCCATGTGAGATGTTCCCAGAGGCTCTGAGGATCATTTGGGGGTGAGGGCTGGGGTCACTGGCAGGAGCCCAGGAGTGAGGATCACTATGTCAAAGTCATTCCAGCTGTATCCACAGGCTGGCACTGCCAGGAGAAAGGCCTAAGGTGTGCAGCCATTCCTGCTTTTTTTGTCCTTGTACGAAACTTGAAAAAAATTACAAAAATGGCACATGCCTCTGATCACAAAACAAACAATGCAGAGGTGTATAAAGAAAAGATTGGTTAAGCCTAGTGGCTCACACCTGTAATCCCACATTTTCGGAGTGAGACTCCATCTCTTAAAAAATTATAAGAAAAAAAAGAAAAGAAAACAGTCATTTTCCCTCTCCAAATATCCACTTCCATGCTTGACACACTTTCGGGGGGAGGGGTGGGAGTGAGGGTTGGGGGTGTTTGAGTTACTCTGATTCCTCTGGGAGCCACATCTGTGTTACTGCCCCCTCCCCAAAACACACACATGCCTGTCTCCCACAGATGGTCCCAAAAGAACTATGGTCCTCACCCAGGCCCCAGGGACTGGTCTTAGGGTGGCAGGTAACCCAAACAAGACCCATCAGAGTCTTGGCCTGAAATTTTGTAAACTGGCTACAAGAGAGGGTCAGGTCTCAAAGCCAGGTGGATGCAAGGTGAGAGCTGCCACAGCCAGGGACCTGTGATATGGAGGAAGCTGGTCTAATCTGTAGAAAGAAGGAACAAGAGCTGGACAAGACCCCAGTGACGTCAGGCTCCTTTTGTCCCGTCCCTTTCTGCAGTTTGGCTGTATGTGCTAATAAGTTCCCCTTTTGTCTGGCAAAATTGGTTTTAATTAGGCTTCTGGTGCTGGTAGCCAATAGAATCCTAAGTGATTTGTCTTCCCCTCTGTAAAATAAGGGGACCGGACAGGCTGGTCTATGGGGGGCCTGTTGGCGCTGGCAATGGGGGGCCCTTGGCCCTATGCGCTGGGATGAGCCGGGATCTGACCTGACTGTAGTTGTCTCAGCTCAGCGGTAAAGGGACCTCAACATGTACCTCCCACTTCAATGTCAGGCAGCCTGGCTCAGTCTTGGGATACAGCATTTAGGAGGTGGGGCCAAATGAATGAAAGGCATGTGGCTGCCTCCTCTGGCTCTCTCCTGCCATTATCTGAGCTATTGCTGGGCTGGCCAGCTCGGGGAGGGGCAGGGAAGCAGGCACAAAACCAAAGCCTCTGCTGAGGAGAGAATCTGCGTGTGTCACTGCAGCAAAACCTCACAAGCCCCCTATGAGGCTGTCACCTTCCCATTATAGAGACAAGGATGCTGAGGCACAGCAAGCTCCCTTGTAATTTGCTTAAGGTCACACAATTTGGACAGGTGTAGCCAGGATTCAGACTCATTTCTTTCAGAAGCCTTCACTTCATGGCAGGCTCTGCTGCTCTTTGGCAAGGACCCTGACTCCCTCCAGGGCCTCTAGCCAGACCCGGGGATGGAAAAGAGCATCCTTTCTTGCCCAGTGGCTGGGCCACCAGGGACCCTGAAGCTGTGCCTCCATGGATGCTGGCATGAAGCCTCAAGCCAAAAGGCTCAAGGGCAGGGCTCTCAGCCACATCTACCGCCTCTTGAAGCAGAGGGCTTCAAGAACCCCATTCCCTCATCTGCAAAACAGGGATAAAATGCCTCCGTTGCTTCCCTCGCAGTCAGAGGGGCCCTCAAGTGGGGAAGCCTGAAGACACTGTCCAGCTTACTATCTACCAGTCATCAGACTTTCGTGTGCCTTTAGGAAGAGTTGTGCCCTCTTCCACCCCGGGCCAGACTCATGTCAAGGGCTGGGGCCAGCCAGGTTGCTGCCACTTTAACTCTGTCCCAGGGACCAGGGTGGCAGATAACAGTTAACAGAAGAGGTAACAGTCCAATTGCCACCTCCAATTCCCACCTTTTTTTTTTTTTTTTGAGATGGAGTCTCGCTCTGTCACCCAGGTTGGAGTGGAACGGCACGATCTTGGCTCACTACAACCTCCGCCTCCCGTGTTCAAGTGATTCTCCTGCCTCAGCCTCCCGAGTAGCTGGGACTACAGGTATGCACCACCATGCCCAGCTAATGTTTTTGTATTTTTATTAGAGACAGGGTTTCACCGTGTTGGCCAGGATGGCCTCGATCTCCTGACCTCATGATCTGCCCACCTTGACCTCCCAAAGTGCTGGGATTACAGGCATGAGCCACCATGCCCAGCCGCCTTTTTTAGTCACCATTTTTTTTGTCTGTTTACCAAAAAAAGCAAAAAATCCTTCCCACCAAAAGATTAAATGTGGAAATTTTAGAAAATACATTTAAATCCATATACAGCTGATTCTCATGATTCAGCATTTGTGAATTTGCCTACTCTCTAATATTTATTTGTAATCCCTAAATCCATAATCATGGTGTTTTCAGTCATTGGAGGGCATTTGCAGAGTGGCCATTTGTGAGGTTGAACAAGGGGACGCTCTGTCTTCTTGTCTCAGCTCTTGTGCTGTAAACAAATGTTCTTTCTGCAGTCTATTCCAGATCGCGCTTTTCACATATTTGTGTTTTTTGTTGGTGGTTTTGCTGTGTAACACAGCCTCCCGCACAGTGCTGAAGTGCTCTCTACTGTTCCCAAGCACAAGTAGGCTGTGATGTGCCTTACAGATAAAATACGTATGTTAGATTAGCTTCAATCAGGCATGAGTTATAGCACTGTTGGCTGTGAGTTCAATGTTAATGAATCAACAGTATGTAGTAAATAAGGTGCCTTTAAATGGAAACACACATAACACAAGGTTATGTAGTGATCATTTGATTGAAATGTTGTGAGCAGAGGCTCACAGGAACCTAAATGTGTATTTCCTCTAGGAACGATGCTTCCATATTTGCTCATTCAATGGTCATGGTGACTTTATAGACCATAACTACAGCCAATAATGAGAACTGACTGTTTATTCATCAGTCAGGGATGTCCATGATATTCAGCTGAATGATAGCTTTCAGTTACAGAATACTGGGTATTGGATGATCCCATATTTGAAATAAGTAAATAAATAAAGTTTTTTAAAAAGGCCTCTGGGTCAGGTGCAGTGGCTCATGCCCATAATCTCAGCACTTTGGGAGGCCAAGGCAGGAGGATCACTTGAGGTCAGGAGTTTGAGACCAGCCTAGCCAACATGGTGAAACCCCATCTCTACTAAAAATACAAAAATTAGCTGGGTGTGATGGCACACGCCTGTAGTCCTAGCTACTTGGGAGGCTGAGTCACGAGAATCCCTTGAACCTGGGAGGTGGAGGTTGCAGTGAGCAAAGATCATGCCACTTCCCTCCAGCCTGGGTGACAGAGCAAGACTTCGGCTCAATTAAAAAAAAAAAAAAGTCTTCTGTTTGTGTGTTTTGATGTTTGTTGGAACATGGAGAAAAGAGTGAAGAGATTCTACCTGGCTTTCCTGGGTGGAGGGGGAGCAATGAGAGGGGGAGATGATTAAAGCTTTTCTGTTCTTTTCTTTTTTCCCTTGAGACAGGGTCTTGCTCTGCTGCCCAGGCTGGAGTGTAGTCCAGCTATGGTGCAATCATAGCTCACTGCAGCCTCAACCTCCTGGGCTCAAGCAATTCTCCCACCTCAGCCTCCCAAGTAGCTGGGACTACAGGCACATGCCACCACACCTGGCTAATTTTTTTATATTTTGTAGAAATGGGGGTCTCATTCTGTTTCCCAGGCTGGTCTCAAACTCTTGGCCTCAAATTATTCTCCTGACTCAGCCTCCCAAAGTGCTGGAATTACGAGTGTGATCCCACTGCACTGCCCCTTTCCTTTTTTTAAAAGTTTTAGTTTAATATACTATTTAAAATATATATATTATATAAAAATAATGTATTCTTTTTGAACAGGTAACAAGTTCACAATTCAAAACTGGAAAGCCACAACAGGATTTAAGTCAGAGTCTCCCCCTTACCATGTCCCGCCACCTGGAGGCATCAATGGTGTCAGTTTCTTGTGTTTCTAGGAAGGGATGGAGACTTTGGAGCTTCCCTCAAGAGTTTCAGGGTGGAGATGAGGCCATGGAGGTGATGAAGAGCCAGAGTTTGCTCCTTGGATCTCGCCCTGGGGGCGCCTGCCCCTTGGTGGGTCCGGCCTCCCCTCCCCAGCCTTATCTTCCCATCTGAGCAAAGCAGGGTGCCCCGGTGACCCTCCGTGCTGTTCCTGACTGGAGCTGGAAGTGCGTTGACAGCTTCCACCATGCCTTCCCTCTCTGCCCCCACCTGGTGGAGCTTAGGTTCAGATATGGGGGCTCCAGCCTGACTATGGCCTCTGCCATCCACAGGCCTCTTCATGGCCCATCAGACCCAGGGCTGGCAGGAGGCTAGACAGTCTTGAAGGGGTCATGGAGTCTGGGCTCTGCCAGGTAAAGATGGCCCACTCAGGAGCCCAGGTAAGGATGAGCCAGGACAGCCAGACCCCACCAACCTCCAGAGTGAAGGGTAAGGAGCCCCGTGTTGGTGTGTCAGGGCAGCCACCTTTGCTCTCTGATTCTTGCAATGGGACACAGTCCTCAGCAGGTTGTCTGTCTTTGTCCCTGCCTCTTGGGCACTGGTCATACCTCAGTGGCCTTTGTTGACATTTGGGAGCCACTGAGTCTCTCTGCAAACCCATGGAGGGGCAGCTGATCCCCATCTTCTCTTCCTGTGGATTCCTGGGGCTACCTGCCTAGCCCAGGGCCACACACACCGGACGCACCCCTTGTCTGGGGCCAACAGGCTTCATCAGCAGTTTCCCACCAGCCCAGGCCCTCTGCTTTGCAAGATGCTGCTGGTCCCTGAGCTGAGGCAGTTTAGGCCCCAGCTGCTAGCATTCAGCCCCTCTTGCCTGTGGCCTCTCGACTCCTGAGAGCAGGGTCAGAGGTTGACAGTGGTTTGCAGGAAGTTTTCAAGGGTAGCCAGGGCTGGGAGCGGTGGCTCACACCTGTAATCCCAGCACTTTGGGAGGCTGAGGCAGGAGAATCACTTGAGCTCAGGAGTTTGGGACCAGCCTGGGCAACATAGTGAGACTTCATCTCTGTTTTTAAAAAGGAAAATATATTAAAAGATGATGTGATTATTATTTTTTTAAAAAGCGGTAACCACGCTGGACGCAGTGGCTCATGCCTGTAATCCCAGCACTTTGGGAGGCCGAGCCGGGTGGATCATGAGGTCAGGAGTTTAAGACCAGCCTGGCCAAGATGGTGAAACCCTGTCTCTACTAAAAATACAAAAAATTAGCTAAGTGTAGTGGCAGGTGCCTGTAATCCCAGCTACTCAGGAGGCTGAGGCAGGAGAATTGCTTGAACTTAGAGGGCGGAGGTTGCAGTAAGCTGAGATCGTGCCACTGCACTCCAGCCTGGGCGACAGAGTGAGACTCTGTCAAAAAAAAAAAAAAAAAGGGTAATCAGGCAGCTCCTCACCTAAATCCCCATCCCTGTGGAAAACAGAAAACATGAGCAACTCAGCGAGAAACACCAATGGAGCACTTGTTCTCTGATAGACTGTGCTGGGCACAGGAGGGCCCGATGTGATGAAGAAACAGCCCCTGCTCCCAATGTGGGGAACCAGTGTGTGTATTCCCAGTCCCTAGGCCAGGTAGAGATGATACATGTCATGGCAGAGGTACAGATAAAATAGTACAGCCTTGCCTGCTAGATATTGTCTATTGGAACTTGGCCCCCATTCCCACCCTCTCCTGTGTTCCCCCAGGAATTACAGGCGGTAGAAGGCGAAGAACTACTTTTCCCAGATGCCCTTGCAGCTGGGGGTCTGGTTGTGACTTATATTCCGCCTGTGAACACTCATGTAGCCTTGGCACAGACCAGGAAGCTCTGGCTGACAAGACTCTTTGGGGCTGCCCAACTCCAGGTGTCACTCTCCAGTCGCTGGTTTCATGTGTGGTGGCAGCAACAGTAGCTGTAGCAACAGTGGCCTTCTTTCCTTCAGATTTTGGATCTAGATCACAGCTGTGATGGTGTAACCTTGAAGCAAGTCTCTCTCTGATGTCCACCCCTCTGGCACTTCTAATTGTCTTGATTCATGTAGGTCAAGCCCTGCATTACATCTCTTCTTGCTTGAAATAACCAGAATGAGCCGGGGGCGGTGGCTCATGCTTGTAATCCTAGCTCCTTAGGAGGCTGAGGAGGCAGGATCACTTGTGGCCAGGAGTTCGAGATCAGCCTGAACAACACAGCAAGACTCGCATCTCTAAAAAAATAAAATAAAATAATTTATCTGGGCATGGTGATGCACACCTGCAATCCCAGCTGCTTGGGAGGCACTGCTGTACTCCAGCTTGGGTGACAGAGAGAAGCTCTGTCTTTTAAAAAAGCAAAAGCAGCTGGGCATTGTGGCTTACGCCTGTAATCCCAGTACTTTGGGAGGCCGAGGCGGGTGGATCACCTGAGGTCAGGAGTTTGAGACCAGCCTGGCCAACATGGTGAAACCCTATCTCTACTAAAAATACAAAAATTAGCCAGACGTGATGGTGGCACATGCCTGTAATCCCAGCTACTCAGGAGGCTGAGGTAGGAGAATCGCTTGAACCCAGGAGGCGGAGGTTGCAGTGAGCCGAGATTGTGCCACTGCACTCCAGCCTGGGCAAAAGGGCAAGACTCTGTCTCAAAAAAAAAAAATAAATAAAAATAAAATAAAACAAAAACAAAAAAACAAAAAAATCTCAGTCTGTTTCCTAGTTCTTGGTCTGAACTCTGAATGATACAATGGGTACAGAGGTGAAAAAGAAATTTATTCTCACTGGGGTGGTTCATTTAACAAATACTGATTGGGCACCTCCTAATGCAGGCCCTGTGCTAGGTGCTGGGGATGTAAGAGAATCCAGACAGAACCCCTGGCCTCAGGGAGCTCCCACTTTGATGGGGGAGAAGGTTAAACAATCTTAGTCCCTGCAATCCATGCACAAGGTGGAGTGGGAGCCCAGAGGAGGGCACTGGAACCAGTCAGCGTTCACCTGCAGGAAACACAGACCTTTCCAGATATTTTAATGAGAAAGAGACGTAGTACAGAAGATTAGGTGCTTAAAAAACTTTGGAAGGGCCAGAGAGTGGGTTCTCAGTGGGGCCTCCAGAATGACTTCCAGAATGCCACAGAACTGCCCTCTAGCAAAGCAACGATCCCGGCCACCATCCCAGCCACTCCTGGGACTGCTGACTTGGCATCACTCTAGTCCTCCAAGCACTGCGGGGAGAACTGCCTGAGCTTCCACGGCCGGGATGTTCTGCCAGCCTCCTCATCACCACATGGTGCAGCACCAGCTCCAGTGACGCTAGGCATCCTGTCCTCTCAGATGAGAATGGCCAGGGTCCCTTCTCACAATTCCCTAAAGAAGGTGATATAACTGGGATACTTTGTCACCATCTGCTTTGGATCAGCTCTATTGGCTGAGCCTCCCTCATGGATGTTTGTTCTCCCTCAAGCCTGGCTGACGCATGCCTACCTTGCTCAGGCACCTGCCTGTGTCCAGCCTGCTGTGGCCAGGGGAGCATGGCCAGATTCCTGGGAGGTGGGGCATGTGAGAGTGGCAGGCCCTGCTACACCTCTTGGCAGGACTCCACAAGGTAGTTTGAGCTGCTTCCCTCTTTATGCTCAGATAGCAATGATTATGTGATCACAACTAACCTCTGCCACCTCAAAGTCTTTCTGGAACAAAGCGGGCAGTAAATAAATAAATACAGACCAATCCAAACTGAAGGACCCTTTGCAACCAAGCATGTCCATCATTTTCCCTGAAGAAAAAAATACAGAATCTTTCCTCCAAGTCCTGACAATTAAATGAAAAAGCAACGTGGCTATTTGCTTCCAGACACAGGATGCGGGAGACGATGCTCCCTGACACGTGAGTACCTGCTCGCGGAGCCTTGCTCTTGTTTTCTTCCATTGCTTGGATAACTGAAACACTTTTCATTCCTGGGATAGGATGGGTGTTTCCCCTTTCAACAGGAGAACAACACCATTTCCACAAAAGTTCTTGACCCCAAGAGTTTAGCCCGATATATTCCTCAGAAGAAGGAAATACACTGTGAGAAAGAAATACCCACTTCTCTTCACCCCATTTACACTCAACCCATGTTTTGAGCTGAAAAGCTCCTGCGATAAATAAATTGCCAAAAACCCATCTACCGTCTGCAGCAGGCCCCAGGCAGTGGGTTGTAGGTCAAGGCTGTCAGCCAAGGCTGCTCTCGGCGGACAGTGCTGTGCTGGGCTGGGCCTGGCTGGGATCTAATAGGTCAGGAGGTGGAATGTACAATTTTGCAGCTGGTGAAACAGGCCACAGGGCCCTGGCCAGGGCTCAGAACCCATGGGCGTTTCAGTCATTCAGAAACTGAAGGTTCTGCCCTTCTCTCTGAAGGACACACTGCCCTGATGACATGCTTCCAGAATGGATCCTTCTATTCAAGTGTCCGCTCTTTTTAATTTTTAAACCATTATTTTAAAAATTTGTTTTTAGTAGAGATGGGATTCACTGTGTTGCCCAGACTGGACTCAAACTCCTCGCCTCAAGTGATCCTCCTGCTCAACCTCCCAAAGTGCTGGGATTACAGGTGTGAGCCACCAAGCCTGGACTTCGAGTGTCCACTCTTTTTTTTTTTTAAGTTTTTGAGACACAGTCTCACTGTGTCACCCAGGCTGAAGTGCAGTGCAGTGCAATCTTGGCTCACGACAACCTCTGCCTCCAACCTCTACTTCCCGGGTCCAAACGATGCTAATTTTTTTTTGTATTTTTAATAGAGTTGGGGTTTCACCATGCTGCCCAGGCTGGTCTCAAACTCCTGAGCTCAGGCAAACTGCCCGCCTCGGCTTCCCAAAGTGCTAGGATTACAGACATGAGCCACCGTGCCTGGCCCAGTGTCCACTCCTATTGGAACTTTTTTTTTTTAGTAATTTATAGAAATGTTACTACTAGAAATCAATATTTGTTTAGTATGTGTAAGTATGCAAAAATATATCAGAGATGGCAGTTTAATTTTTTTGCCTTTTCTAGTGACATACACATGTAGACTGAGATTCTTGGGGTTAACATCAACATTTTCAAAATTAAATTGTCTTATTGACTCAGAACCTCATCTTTGTCTTAAACTATGAGACATTAATGGAGTATCACCTTATTGCACATTGCTCAAAAGGTTTCTTTCTTCTGACCAAGGAACTTATATTCAGGTATGACTTTTTGTAAGCTGGTTGACTTTCTTACTGGTGCTTGTTTTTTTTTTTTTAACACATTAAACTAAATGATATATCAAATGTATATTATATATTTTAATATATAAATTATATGTTGTATAGTTATATGTAGTTGTCTATATTTATATTGTATATATTATATATACATAATATATAGTATATATTATGAAAAGTGACAGGAGTTTTCAATTTAGGGCAGAAATACATCACATTTCCTTTAAAAATACTTACCTGTATCATAGATACCTCCAGTATCATAGATTGTTGTGGAGCGAAGGTAATATTATAAGTAGTTGCAAATGACAAACTACAAAGCATTTTGCAAATCTAAGAATCTCACCTACAGCCTAGCTAGTCTCATCTCAGTGAAATTTAGCTGAAGACTTTTTTCAAAAAGTTCATTCATTTGTTTAGCAAATATTTAATAAGCACTCAATCAGTGAGAGCTCTTTCCACCACAAGTGACAGAAAATCCAGCCCAAACTAGTTAAAGCAAAAAGACGCTCTTGCCATTGGCAATTTCAACATTGACTGGATATTTGATGATATGAAGGCAATGCCGTTAATTTTTTTGGTGGAGTGTCCTGATTGGCTCAACTTAGTTAATAAGCCTTGTCCCTAACTCCCTGAGCCAGGAGCCTTGGTCAGGAGCTAAGGAGGGACAAATTGGGATGGGGACAAGAATGACAGACGTCTGTCTCTGCGTGCCAGACATACAGATGACAGGGCACAGTTTCTTCCCATCAGGAAGCTTCCCAATCCTGAAAAAATTATTTGCATTTCAATCAATTTCTTTTTGACCTGTTCGTAAACTGTGTGGAGTTGATGGAACCAATTATTCCCCCCGAAATATGAAGCATGTTTTGAAAACAGTCTATGGCTATCATCCTGAATTCCACACATAGGTCACAAGGTCACATTCTCATTTTTTTCTTTTTATAAGTTTTATTTATTTTTTTTAGAGATGAAGGTCTTGCTATATTGCCCAGGCTAGACTGGAACTGCTGGGCTCAAGTGATCCTCCCATCTCAGCCTCCTGAGTAGCTGGGATTACAGGTACATACTGCCACACTCAGCCAGTTAAAAAAAAAATTCTTTATCTTTTTTAGAAATGGGGGTCTTGCTGTGTTGGCCAGGTTGGTCTTGAACTCCTGCCTCAAGCTATTTTCCTGTCTTGGCCTCCCAAAGTGCTGGGATTGCAGGCATTAGCCACCACGCTTCACACTTCTTACTTCACACTTCTTACTGGAGTCTATCTTCTCTCATCTGTAAAATGAATAATAACAGCACCTACTTTATGGGGTCATTGAAATGATTAAATAAAATGGTGCTCTAAAGTGTTCAGCCTGGTTCATTTGCAAGTGGTAGCTGTTGATAAAGGAAGAGTGGTGATATTTTCTGTCTGTGGCAGAAATTGCTGGAGTTGGGCTTGGCAAACCTGAGAGAAGACCATGAAAGTCACCAGGAAGTAAGCACACGAGAGGGACTCTGGAGGAGCAGGCTGTCACCTGAGGGCCCCTTACTTAGCCAGCAGCAGTGATGTAGGAGGCCGCATCAGTGTGCACGTGCAGTGCCTGGCACACAGTTGTGCAGTAGGGATCCTCCGCTAGCATCATAAAGCCAGTATTTGCCGTGTAGTGCAGTTGCTGAGATCCTGGTTTCCATGAATTCAAATCCCAGCTCTACCAATGACCAGCTATAGGGCTTTAGGCAAGCTGCTTCGCCTCTCTGTGCCTCAGTTTCCTCATGGGTGAAAGGGGATAACGGTACCTCTATCCAAGGGTCGATGTGAGGATTCACTTAAGTGACATATGTGAGCCCTTAGAACAGCACCTGGCAGCTAGCAAGTGCCGGTTATTACCAAGCTCCAGGCAGGTCCTGGAATTGAGCTCAAAATAAGACACAAGGTCAGTCCCTATGGGCATTTACAGCAGTGGAAGGGGGAGATTTTTAAAAAATCATCATTAGTTACAACTGAGGTACATGCTTTGAAAGTACAGGGTGTTCTGGCCCAGTGCAGTGACTCAAGCCTGTAATCCCAGAACTCTGGGAGGCCAAGGCGGGTGGATCACTTGAGGCCAGGAGTTCCAGACCAGCCTGGCCAACACGGTGAAACCAGTCTCTACTAAAAATACAAAAATTAGATCCACATGGTGGCACACACCTGTAATCCCAGCTACTCCGGAGGCTGAGGCACGAGAATCGCTTGAACCTGGGAGGTGGAGGCTGCAGTGAGCTGAGATCACGCCTCTGCACTCCAGCCTGGGCACAGAGCAAGACTCTGTCTCGGAAGAAGAAGAAGAAAAAAAGTACGGAGTGTTTTGATGAGGACAGGGGTCCTAATGAACTTTGCCTCTTGCTCTGTGGGGGGAGAGGTCCAGGGAATTGTGGGAAAATGTAACTGTTTCTCAGGAACTACTATCAAGGACAGACTTTTCTAGAAGGACGTGGGGGAGTTCCTAGAAAAGGAGGCAGGGGAAGTGGAGGAGCTGGGTTCAGAAAGGCCTGGAAACAGGGTGTAGCCTGGCAGGAAGGGTGCAGGCCTCCAGGTACCCTCCCTCAGCAGGAATCAGTATCAACCGTTTTTGTCCTTGTTGAAGATTCTAATTCCAGGGCCAGGGCACTAGGCTAGTCTCAAGTAGTCTATGGGAGGAGCAGGCATCTTGATGGACATCTCCTGAGACCGAATCTCAGGGGAGGCCAATCAGGCCCAGCAACAGCAGCCCCTGTGGACAGTTGGGCCAGGGGTTCTTAGCTTTTTTGTGTCATAGACACCTTCTCAGAATAGTGTGTTTCTTTCTTTCTTTCTTTTTTTTTTTTTTTTTTTGTTGTTGTTGTTGTTTTGGTGGGGAGCGGGGAGATGGAGTCTCACTCTGCTGCCCAGACTGGAGTGCCATGGTGCAATCTCGGCTCACTGCAGACTCTGCCCCCCGGGTTCAAGACGTTCTTCTCCCTCAACCTCCCGAGTAGCTGGGATTACAGGCGTGCACCACCATGCCGGGCTAAGTTTTGTATTTTTTTGGTAGAGATGGGGTTTCGCCATATTGGCCAGACTGGTCTTCAACTCCTGAGCTCAGGCAATCCATCCACCTCAGCCTCCCAAAGTGCTGGGATTACAGGCGTGAGCCACTGAACCTGGCCTAGAGTAGTGTTTCTGTTTTTAATTTTTTTCTGTGAAATATGTTTTATTAATTTTTATTTCAATAGGGGTACAGGCAGTTTTTGGTTATATGGAAGAATAGTGTTTTTAAGCACATAAAACATGAAGGATTACAAAGGACACCAAAGGTATTCAAATATTAGGACAAATAGGTAAACTTATTAACTAACAGGATCTAGAGGCAGTCTAGTAACCCCTGTTATTTTGAAGTACAGATAAGTGCAAACAAATTTTGAAAAATGTGCAGCACTTGTAATGCGTTATGAAAATATCTGTGGTTGCTGGAGGGGACAAAGTCACAGGCACTGTTAATACCACTGTGGCTGACAGCCTATGCTCATAATTGGAGGAAATGCCAAGTATCAGTAGGCGGTTAGAAGAAACAAGATGAAAATGTTTTCCCCATTCAGGGACTCCCTGATTTAAGCTGAGAGCCTCTCCTTCCAGTATTTTGTAAAAGTCAACAG
This sequence comes from Pan paniscus, assembly GCF_029289425.2. Taxonomy (NCBI): domain Eukaryota; kingdom Metazoa; phylum Chordata; class Mammalia; order Primates; family Hominidae; genus Pan; species Pan paniscus. The sequence goes on along the minus strand of NC_073265.2, from coordinate 78,885,504 downwards.
TTATGTGAAAAAAAAAACAGATGAATTTCTGATTGATTGTATTTTTTTGGCAAAACAAAAAAATCACAAACATTAAAACATTGTGTATATTAAGTACATCTAGAAAAGTGTATGCAAAATATTTCATATTTAAATAGAAGGGACCAGGGCTCAATGCTGCTTGGCCCGGGGCTTCTCTCTACCTCTCCACGTGGCGGGAGCAGGTGAGGGTCGGCATCAGCCCGCAGGGCCGGCGGAGGATTGTTTCCCTGCACCCCACTCCTTAAAAACGCGAAAGTCAACTTCTGAAGTCCTTTCACGGTGTCCTGGGATCCACGCTAGACGGTGGCGGCCGACTTTCAGCTTGACCTGAATTTTATTCCTAATCAGCTGTGTGATCTCGGTTGGTCCCAAACGTCTCTGAGCCTCCCTTTCATCTGTGCAGCTGGGCCTCCAGACCCCAACCCCCAGGCGGTGCTTAATCACGTAGACCTTATTCTGCGTACACTTTACCACAGTTCACCAACCACCGAGCGCTGAGAGCTGTTGAAGCACCTGGAGCAACACAAGGCGGATGCGGAGACTGGAAACAGCTGGGGAAGGGGACAAGCTCCAGCCGCGCTGTGGGCCGGAGGCTAGCATCTGCAGGCAAATTCAGGTTCAACGGAAGGCAACATTTTTACCCCTCAGAATTGCTCTGGACGAGGAGGCAGCACCGGATGGGCGAGGGAGGGAGCCTCGCTTTGGCTGCGAGCCCCAACTCTTGCCCACCATCAATTGAGTATAAATTGAGATTTCTGTACAGGATGCCCCTCCCTCTCCACTTTCCTCCACCTGCGTCGGGGTGCGAGAGACCTGGTACATTTTAGAAATGTGCCTCCGCTGAGACACGTAGGCGGGCAATGTCGCAGGGACTTGCTGGGCGTGGTTACTTCCGCGGATCTTGGCGTTCCCACATCTTTGAAGTGCGGTGGGAATCGGCGGCGACTACGTTCACATTGTCCCAATACTTCGTTCCTGAGAGAGGAATAAATTAAAAGTTAGTCATAACCTCCCTGCGACCGCGGCAGGACTCGAACCTGCAATCTTCTGATCCGAAGTCAGACGCCTTATCCATTAGGCCACGCGGCCAGTCGGTTGTTATGGTCTCTTGAGCGTCTCATAAAGATGTCACCTCCGCCCACCAGCTAGCTCGGGACCAATCCACCTGCTCCTTGAGAAGGGGAGGTTGGCCTTTGGTTCGCGCGTTCCGCAGGGAGAGCCCACCCAGAAGTCCCCCTTCTCCCCCCGCGGGCGGACCGCTCCATTGGCGGCCCTCCTATTGGTCGCGCTGGGAGTCTCCCGCTTGCCTCTCGGGTAGCCGCGGGACCTAGCTGGGTGCAGACGGGAAGTTGCGGCTGCCAGCGAAGCGGACCGGCCGGGTGGAGGCCACACGCCACCCCGAGGCTGCGTAGGCCGCGCGAAGGGGGACGCCGTGCCGTGGGCCTGGGGTCGGGGGAGCCGCAGACCGGGAAGCACCGTGAGGACCGAGGTTTCCGGCGGGGTCGGCGGCGGGGAGGCCGGGTCGCTGAGCGACGGCGCGGCCCCTCCCTCTCCAGTCAGGGAGCGAGGCTCGGAGCAGGGCGGCGGCTAGTCCCAGGGCGCACCGCGGCGCCTCTGCCGGGCGCAGGCGGGCGGCGGGGCGCACGGGGGTGGCCGCCGACACCCCCTGCAGGACGCTCTCGGCCGGGTGGGCCGTGGTCCGGGTGTGGGTGTGGGTCCCGGGGGACGGCGGCCCACCCTGCGGGTTCGAATCCGGGCACTGGCACCTCTCGACGCTAGGCCCTAGGGCCGCGCCGGTCGCGGTAATGGCAGCCACCATTTGCCGAGCGCTTGCCAAGAGCAGGGCCGCACGACATAGGCGCCCTGTGTCCCCCAGACAGCAGCCCGGTGTGACAGGCAGAATCCGTAACCCCATTTTACAGAATAGGATATCAGGGCCTAAGGAGCTTTGCCCAAGGTCCCACAGCTCGAGAGAGCCAGAAGCGGGGTTCAAAACCGCGTCGCCCTACTCCAGATACTGCTCTCTTACTCGCTGCCCTCGGCTTCCCCACGTGGGTTCACTGACGAAGTTGCGTGGACCCCGGTTCCCCCAGGAGGGGTATTGACGTTTCCCAAGTTTTGAGGCTTAACAGAAAATGCAACTGAAGCGCCTGGCACAGTGTTGGGGACGCAGTAAATGCTCAAGGAATGATGATTATGGATACACCTATTACATATATGGTAAAATAACGCTTTATATCATCTGTCTCCTTTAGGATTTGGGGTGGAAGGCAGGCATGGTCAAACCCATTTCACTGACAGGAGAGCAGAGACAGGACGTGTCTCTCTCCACGTCTTCCAGCCAGTAAAAGAAGCCAAGCTGGAGCCCAAAGCCAGGTGTTCTGACTCCCAGCGTGGGGGTCCCTGCACCAACCATGAGCCGCCTGCTCTGGAGGAAGGTGGCCGGCGCCACCGTCGGGCCAGGGCCGGTTCCAGCTCCGGGGCGCTGGGTCTCCAGCTCCGTCCCCGCGTCCGACCCCAGCGACGGGCAGCGGCGGCGGCAGCAGCAGCAGCAGCAACAGCAGCCTCAGCAGCCGCAAGTGCTATCCTCGGAGGGCGGGCAGCTGCGGCACAACCCATTGGACATCCAGATGCTCTCGAGAGGGCTGCACGAGCAAATCTTCGGGCAAGGAGGGGAGATGCCTGGCGAGGCCGCGGTGCGCCGCAGCGTCGAGCACCTGCAGAAGCACGGGCTCTGGGGGCAGCCAGCCGTGCCCTTGCCCGACGTGGAGCTGCGCCTGCCGCCCCTCTACGGGGACAACCTGGACCAGCACTTCCGCCTCCTGGCCCAGAAGCAGAGCCTGCCCTACCTGGAGGCGGCCAACTTGCTGTTGCAGGCCCAGCTGCCCCCGAAGCCCCCGGCTTGGGCCTGGGCGGAGGGCTGGACCCGGTACGGCCCCGAGGGGGAGGCCGTACCCGTGGCCATCCCCGAGGAGCGGGCCCTGGTGTTCGACGTGGAGGTCTGCTTGGCAGAGGGAACTTGCCCCACATTGGCGGTGGCCATATCCCCCTCGGCCTGGTAAGCAGGGGCAGGGTTGGGGACATAAGCAGGCATGGGGGCCCAGCTTAATAGTTTGTTTCAGTGAACATTTTCTGAGGTCCTGTTACGTGCTGGGTGCTCACGTAGGGAGCACTGATGTGTTGAATTAGGACTAGACCCCTGTTTATGTGGGACTCACTTTCTGGTGGGAAGATCACAGGCAGTAAGCAAATACCCAAGTAAATGTCAGGCAGTAAAGGCCATGCAGAGAATCACAGTAGAGCGCTGTACATGAGACCTTCGGGAGGCCACTTAAGATCACCGTGATTTGGTGCCTTTACCCTCTCTCCTAATAGCGTCATGAGAAGTTAGTCTGAAAAGTAATTTGAACAGTGTTTCTATTTGGGGAGCTATTAATTATTTTGGGCAGTAGAAAGCTCCCTTTTGTGGGACTGTCCCAGGCAGTATAGGACATTTAGCATCCCCAGCCTTTCCCATAAAAGCCAGACCAACACCCCCCCGCCCCCCTGCCCCCGCCCCCGCCGGCAACGTTTCCACATGCCCCCTTGAGGTGGCATCTGGTTGACCACCCCTAGTTGAGAAACATTGCTTCCTTCCCCCAGCCTTCCAAGCAGGCATTTTGGTCCCAAACAAGTATATCCAATCTCTCTTTTCTTTTTAAATAACTTTCTAAGTGCTACCCAAGTTTCTTTTTCAAACAATGATGGCAGTACTGTTTCTCCCCTTTTTTTATTCTTCATTCCAGGATTAAAATACTATTTACAACCTTAATGCTTTCAGGCATGGCCAGCAAAAAAAGTTGGCAGTTTCTTTATTCCTATTGGAAGCTACATCTTTGTAAAGAAAGCTGCGAAATGTTAAATATGCAGTTGAAAATGGTGAAAACATGGCTAAATAGATAAGGTAGGCATTAATGGCTGAAAAGAGCAAAACTAGATGATTCTGCATTGATTGAGTTCCAGTTACAATGAGAATCACACTACTTAGAATATGTAACTTGATGGTCAAAGTAAAGGGGAATACCGGCCATCATTTGAAAAGATAAAGTAGGCTTTGGTGGCTGAAAGAAAATTAGGAAACCAGTGACAAGAAAGATTTGTTTTTTGATCTGTCGGTCATTTTAGGCCAAATTACCTCAAGTCCCCTTTTCTTTTCTCTTTCTTTCTCTCTTTTTACCTCTCCTTTCCCTCCCTGTCCTTCCTGCTCTGCCCTCATTCTCATTCCATTCTTGCCAGTGGTACTCGGGGCATTGCTTAGTTGACCTGATGGCAGAAGTCATTGTTAAGGCCTGGGCTCATGGTGGGACCTTCCTCCTGGGAGTCTGACTGGTGGGTGGGGGTGGGTGCCACATGGTGCCCTAATAGCGGTCCACTTTGAACCTGGGCATGCCCCTGCCCCTTAGCTGAGTAACATTAGGTACCTGACCAGCCCACAATTTACAATGGGAGGAGAAGCCTTAGTCAGCTATGAGCCTCCCACAGGGCAGCTTCTTCCCAAAGGGTGTTGGTAAGGGCTTCGGCCATCAGGCTAGAGGGACGTCTCTCTGGCCATCAGCATTTTTCTAAGATTCACAGTAAAACTAGTATTAATGGCACGGATCCCTACTCATCTTAAATTTGGCTTGTTTCTTTTTAATCACTAGTTTATAATATGGCTTCATGCACAGCTGCAGAGCTGCATCTTGACACCAGTGTGGCTTTTTACTGTAACCAAAGTTCCTGTTACCACCATGGCCTCAAAGATTTTGCATTCTTTAGCCTTTTTGTCTGCGTTGTTTTAAGGGCTTTGACATGCTGAATTAAAATGTGGGGGGGTGGGGATTTCTTTCAGTCCCTTGGCTTATTTTCACCATTTGGAGTATGAGTTAGATTTTGTCAGGTTTAAAACTAGGAACCTCTTTTTGCTTTCTCTTTGAAAGAAGTTAGTTTTATATGTGTTGAATCTCTTGAGGCAGATACTCCTTTTTCCCTTCCATAAAGGTTGCAAGGAGCTCCTTCGCAGCTGTGTTGTCCACACGTGGCCTCGTCACTCACTTTGATGCTGAGTGGGCCTTGATTGTTTAGAATAATCTGTGGCTTGCAACAGGCATTTCCTCAGTGGCCATTCCCCTACACCTAGCCTTGTGGATCTTGAGCAAACTGCAGCCTTTTCCTGAATCAGTGTCGGGCCCCCAACAGGCAGCACTCATCCCCTATCCCTCCCACCCCAACCCTGTCACATACACATACATTTTCTCATTCTGGCGCTTTCCCTGGTTCTCACTGAGGGTGGTTGCTTCTCCAAGGTGTGTGATTTGCTCTTTGTCCCCCAGAATCTTTTCAGCCGTGAGATGATTCATCCTGTACATGTGGGCAGCATTTGTCATTTTTTTTTTTTGCCAATTCAATTAAATCTCCACCTTGGGTTCTGTTATTGTCTATCTCCTTTACTAGTACTTTGAACAGTAGCTGGTTTGTGCCTGTAGACATGAGGGGTTGATAACGTTCATAAAACCTCAGAGCTAGATGCAGACTCAGAGAACGCTGAGCCTAGCAAACACCTTGATAGCCCAGGCTATAATAGAATACCTGCACATAGGTCTAATAGCCCAGTAGTTCCATTTTTATGTGCAGAAGTTTAAAGAAGCTTTTGTAGCTCTTGCCCGCCAGCACACACACCCACCCTGCCACACCTGACCTGTAGCTGTTTGAGTTAGGAGCACCCTTTGGTCTCACTTGTGTCCCCAGCTGCCAATGCACCATCTGGCATGTGGTGGTAGGTGTGCAGTGGTTGTTGTGGAGTGGAAGTTTAATGTCTCCATGGTGAACCTGCCTGCCTCTCACCTCCCTCAGGTATTCCTGGTGCAGCCAGCGGCTGGTGGAAGAGCGTTACTCTTGGACCAGCCAGCTGTCGCCGGCTGACCTCATCCCCCTGGAGGTCCCTGCTAGTGCCAGCAGCCCCACCCAGAGAGACTGGCAGGAGCAGTTAGTGGTGGGGCACAATGTTTCCTTTGACCGAGCTCATATCAGGGAGCAGTACCTGATCCAGGTAAGGTTCCTGGGGCCAACTGCAGGTTCTGGCATGGGATGGGCCAGGAGCCCTAATCTCAGTGGTTAGGGAAGGTACTCCTTTCCTGGCAGGTGTCTCTGTTGCCTTTGCTGAAGCCAGAAGGCGCATCTGTTGACCAGCTGTGCCTCTGGTCTCTGTGCCTAGCTGTTTTATGTCCCCGGGAAAGCCTGGTATAGGACCTAAGTTGTCACAAAGTAATAATGGCCTTCGTCTCTGTGGCATTTTAGAGCTTAGCATGGGTCTTGAAGGTTTTGAGCCACAGCCTAGGCTCACTTCCTGCCTTAACCACCGATGACTACTGTGAGCGCCTTAACATCTCTAAGTCTTAGTTTCCTTTTTTATAAAAAGGCAGACATAACAGAAATCTCATAGGATTAATAGGAGGGTTGGAACAATGCCTGCATGTCAAACACTCAGCACTCTGCCTGGTGTATAGTAGTGGCAATTCTTAATTTTATGAAAAGTGTTTTTTCATTAGATCTTCACAACAGCCCTAGAAGATAGGCCAGGCAGGGGAGAGCAACCTTACCCTATAGCTGAGGGTGCTGAGGCTCAGACAGCCTTGTTGACATGCTCAGGGCCACAAAGCTTTTGAGTGGCAGGGCTGGGGCCAGACCAGATAGCCCTGAAGGCTTTATTTTGGCCCCTCTGTATCTACGTTGCTCAGAGCTATTGTTGGAAGCTGAGAAGGACTTGCACATTGGGATTGAGCCAGGCCTGCATCTTAAAGGGTGGCTAGGATTTGGGAAGGCAGGCGCCTTACAGGTGATGGGGCAAGAATGAACAAGCATGAGGATTCTGTATTTGGTGTTGAAGGCTGTGTGCTGGGAGGGGAGGCTGTTTGAGGAGCTGAGGCGGGGCTGGAGGTCCACACCACCAAGCAGTGGTGGGCTGGCCCCACAGTTGCAGCCTCCCTCCTTCCCTTCCCTTTTCTCCTCCTCCTCCTCAGGGTTCCCGCATGCGTTTCCTGGACACCATGAGCATGCACATGGCCATCTCAGGGCTAAGCAGCTTCCAGCGCAGTCTGTGGATAGCAGCCAAGCAGGGCAAGCACAAGGTCCAGCCCCCCACAAAGCAAGGCCAGAAGTCCCAGAGGAAAGCCAGAAGAGGCCCAGCGGTGAGAGCACACTGCCGGTGGGCAGGAGCATAGTGCTTGGGACCCCCTCTCACCAGCCCGTCTGGCCCGAGGCCAGGCTGATCTGCCATGTCCCTTGCTCTGGTTCCCCAGATCTCATCCTGGGACTGGCTGGACATCAGCAGTGTCAACAGTCTGGCAGAGGTGCACAGACTTTATGTAGGGGGGCCTCCCTTAGAGAAGGAGCCTCGAGAACTGTTTGTGAAGGGCACCATGAAGGACATTCGTGAGAACTTCCAGGTATGGTGCTGGAGGGGGCTCTGGGGACATGGGCTGTGGCACACCCCTAGCTGCACTTGGGGAGATGCAGCTGCCAGGCCTGACCCTGAGACCTGGTGGTGGTAATGGGATGGCTGCCCACCTTGTGCCTTCCTGTCACCTTGTGCCAGGACCTGATGCAGTACTGTGCCCAGGACGTGTGGGCCACCCATGAGGTTTTCCAGCAGCAGCTACCGCTCTTCTTGGAGAGGTGAGGGGGAGCCCATGTGGGAATCTCTGGGGGTCAGTGCGTTCCTGGTATCCGGGCCCACTGTAATCAGGTGGCGCTGGTTCTATCTCAGGTTGGGGACCTTAGCTTTTCTAGGCTGAAAGAATGGAGCCCTTCTGTCCAGTGGTGTCCATCTGGGCCCTGGACTCTGGATTTGACAGAGGCCCTGGAGGGGAGGGCCATGGAGTTGTGCTTGTGTGTCATGTGCATGGTCCTGGTTTACTGTGCACCTTCTCTAACTAGATCCTTAGCCAAGGGCTTCACATACAGCGTGGTTATGTTTGTTAATGAGTCTGTCTTATGAAGTGACCCTTGTATGCTGAAAATTCAGGTATATTTGTACCAAAGATATGGAAAGAAAAAAGAAGGGAGGAAAATTTGGGTATAACTTTTGACTCCCTCAGAGCTTAACTACTAATAGCTTGCTGTTGGCTAGAAGCTTTACTGATAACATAATACATATTTTTTATGTTATACGTATTATATACTGTATTCTTAAAGTAAGCTAGATAAAAGAAAATGTATTAAGAAAATCATGAGGAGAAAATATGTTTACTATTCATTAGGTGGAAGTGGATCATCATAAAGATATCTATCCTTCACGTTGAGTAGGCTGAGGGCGGGGGTTGGGCTTGCTGTCTCGGGTGGCTAAGGCTGAAGAAAATAAATGTGTAAGTGAACTTGCACGATCCAGACATGTGTTGTTTAAATGTCAGCTGTATTTTACCACCCAAGTTGTGAGGTTCAGGCATGATGTTTTTCATGTATGGGATTATTAGCACAGTGCCTGGCACAGAGTCATTACTCCACGTGTGGCAGCCATTTTCACTTTTGCCATCTATATTTCCCACATTACCCCTGAGGATGGGATGATATTGTTCCCATTTTATAGATGAAAGAACTGAGGCTCCGAGAGATGGGGTTGCTTACCCAGGGATGAGTAACAGTAGAGCTGGGATTTAATGCCCTGTCTGACTTTTGAGCTGTGCCATGTCAGTGGCTGGGTTGAGGCTTGCTAAACCAGCTCAGGGATTGGGCCAGTCTTGCCTCCTGTGGTCATTTATGGCAGCTCCTGTTGTTTGCCTCCAAGGTGTCCCCACCCAGTGACTCTGGCCGGCATGCTGGAGATGGGTGTCTCCTACCTGCCTGTCAACCAGAACTGGGAGCGTTACCTGGCAGAGGCACAGGGCACTTATGAGGAGCTCCAGCGGGAGATGAAGAAGTCGTTGATGGATCTGGCCAATGATGCCTGCCAGCTGCTCTCAGGAGAGAGGTAGCCAGGCCTTGGGTGGGCAGGATCTAGGCAGGGGACTGGCAGGTGGGCGGCCTAGCCTTCGGCTTAGCCTTAGCCCTGCCCTAGTGGACTGGCTCTGTAGGTACAAAGACGACCCCTGGCTCTGGGACCTGGAGTGGGACCTGCAAGAATTTAAGCAGAAGAAAGCTAAGAAGGTGAAGAAGGAACCAGCCACAGCCAGCAAGTTGCCCATCGAGGGGGCTGGGGCCCCTGGTGATCCCATGGATCAGGAAGGTGGGGAGCATGGGTGGGAGGTAGGGTAGGGTAGGGGTTGTCTCTGGGAAGGTCCTGTGATTGAGGGGGTCCTTCGAAAGGGTTGCTCCAGCCTTCTGGAGATGAGCGGGTGGGAGCAGATCTTACTGAGAGTTCCTTCTCCTGCTCCTGATTGTCTTCCCCCACCCTCACAGACCTCGGCCCCTGCAGTGAGGAGGAGGAGTTTCAACAAGATGTCATGGCCCGCGCCTGCTTGCAGAAGCTGAAGGGGACCACAGAGCTCCTGCCCAAGCGGCCCCAGCACCTTCCTGGACATCCTGGGTGAGCCCTGCCCACCCCCAGCAGTGTATCTAGAGTCTACCCTTGCACCATTCTCAGGACAGCCCTGGTCTTGGTTCTGGCACACAGGCATCATGCACATGTATACTTATTGACCTGCTGCCATTCAGTCACACTGTCTTCCAGTCCTATTCTCATTTGCTCACTCTGGACCGGCTTACTGGACTCATTCAGCACAGTGTTGTGAGCACCTGCTGTGCAATGGCCCGTGGCAGCCACTGGGTGTACACACTGGAGCATAGCTCCTCCTTTCCAGTAGTTCTTTTTCCTAGGAGGAGCCAGGCACGTAGACCAGCCAGTGCAGCTAGTGTCCATAGGTAGTTCTGACTCTGCCTGGGGAAATAAATCAAGAAGGCTTCCTTGAGAAGGTGCCCCTTCCTTTGAGCCTCATAGGGTGGCAGAGATGAGAAAAAAGGCAGCCAGGGTGAGCAGCAGGGTGCCAGCTTTGCACCTGCATGACCCTGAGAGCAAGTGTCCTGAGTGCCTTGCTAGTCTCACCCTGGGCTCAACTCTGGTGAACAGCCTGCAAGAGAGCACCCAGAAGGACTGGTGTTTCTCTAGAGGGGTGGGGAGGGCAGATCTGTTCCCTCCTCTGGTCAGTTACCCTGGATGAAATGGAGCTTGGGAAGGAGCCCTGCCCTGGGTCAGGGTATGCTTTTGTGTCCTGGCTTCTGACTAGTCCAGTGGGACTGACTTAGTGTCTTTGCTTTTGAAATATTCTTCTAGAGGATTCCATGGGGGTCCTGGCTAAAGCATCCGAGAGGAGGGGATGGCGGCTGTAGGCTGGGGTCACCAGAAAGCCCCAGGGCTTTGGAGGGTGGGTGGGGACATTGTGAGAGAGAGAACCTTCCCCCCAACAACTGCCCTTACCATTGTGACACTGCTGTCTTCCTGCTGGGACGTAGATGGTACCGGAAGCTCTGCCCC